>NC_052173.1:16206883-16806883 GCF_902713615.1 Scyliorhinus canicula
CCGGCCCCCCCGCCCCCCCCCGCCCCCCCCCTCCCCGGCCCCCCCCGGCCCCCGCCCGCCCCCCCCCCCCCCCCCCCCCGCCCCCCCCCCCCACCCCCCCCCCCCCCCCCCCCCCCCCCCCCGCCCCCCCCCCCCCCCCCCCCGAAGGGCGCCGAAGTTCAGCTTGCCCGGGGCGCTAGCAACCCTAGGGCCAGCGCTGATTCCACGTAATAAAGCCCGACAGATTATCAAGCAGTCTGGAACTGCAGCTCTAATCCTCAATACAAACTCCACACAGTCAGTGTCATGATATGCACTCATGCACATAATGAGATACAGACAGGCAGTGACAGACACCCAGTACAGCCAATCAACACACAGGACAGAACACAACCAATCACCAGGCAGAACACTAGAGGGTGGTCTCCCACTGTAAAACACACGAGGCATCAACACTCTGCCTCTTTCCACTGGTGACAACTGTAGTGACAGTCAGGGTGTATATATCAGTTAGCACATTCTACACGTGGCTCAGAGCTAGTCTGGTCTAGTTAGTTGTAGTAAGCACGCTTAGATTAGTAGAGTGTCCAACCCACAGCGAACTGTGTGAACTGCTTAACAAGTTCAATAAAGCGTATTGAACTAACATCAGAGTTTGGAGTCTGTTTTCAAGTACAACTGCATCCAGTTGCAGTCTGTGTTACCCCAGAGTGATTAACATGACAGTCACCCAAGGCCAAAATCGTACCCAGGTTCTTGGCGCTGCGAGGCAGCAGTGCTGACCACTGTGCCACCGTGCTGCCCAAACGTTGACCATTCTTGCCAACATAATATTACTCGGCACCCGTGTAATATCATTCACACACACATGCCTTGTTTACATGTATTCACCTGCCCGTTGCCTTGGTGAGACGCACTCTCACCTTATTTATTTATTTAGCGAATGCAAAGTCTCTAATCCAAGCAGTTTCTCCTGGTGCTGCTATGTTGCTGGCGGATAGACCTCTGCTGAGTCTGTAGACTGGACATTCTTCTATAATGTGGTGCACAGTTTGCTCCCTCCCATGGGCACATAGGGGGGTGACACTAATAGTCCACCTGTGATGGTTGGCCAAGCAAGAGTCCACACAAGGAATCGGTCAAAGTCCCAAAGCCAAAGGAACTCTCGCCTTGATTATGGATTTAAACCCCACCTTAAGGTGGGTTGTGCCAGCGGGCGCGGTGAACGGGTTCTTCGCAGAGGTTGAGGATAAGCGTGCGAGATGTGGAGCGGGGGCCTGGCAAATCATGACCACATGTTTTGGTCATGTCCAAGATTGGTGGGGTTCTGGGGTTCGATATTTGAAACATTATTGAAAATTCTGGGGGTGACGTTGTCGCCGGGCCCTCTAGTGGCGATCTTTGGGGTGTTGGAGCTATTGGAGGGGGGGGGGGGGGCATGCTGATGGTGTGGCCTCTGCCACATTGATCGCCTAGTGGCGGATTCTACTGGAGTGGAGGTCGGTGGAGCCATCGAGCGTGTCGGCGTGGCTGGGGGATGTAGCAGAATTATTCCTTAAACTGGAGACGATTGAGTTCGCTCTTCCGGGAGGATTTCTGGACGAGATGGAAGATGTTCCTGTTCCTGTTTGAGGACCTGTTCATTGCCAGCGGGTATGGGGGTTGTCAAGGGGAGTAAATGTCAAATTATAGGGATTGTGTTGTGTTTTTGAGTGACTATGTGTTCATGTTGATGTATGCCCTGGTTTGAATAAAAGTATTTTAAAAAAAAGAAACTGGGCTGATGCATTTCCACAGCAGGACAAGGTGAGGTACAGACTCTCATCTCTCTCTCTGCCAGTATCCTGTGGCCTCAAGACAAGTACAGGGAGGGCTGTAGAAAGAAGCCAAGTATGTTTTTTTCCTGCTCCTAAGGGGGAAAATGGCCTTGGCAGCACCGATAACCTTGATGGCCTCTGAGATTCATTTGCTAGAATTTGTCGGCTGTTCGTTGCCGGTGGGATTCTCTACTCCCGTCGGCTGCGCGTGCGCCCTTGCCTGCGAGTTTCCTGGTGGCGAGGGTTGGCTTCAATGGGGATTCCCATTCACAATGGCGGAAATGTTCAGAATAGAAAGGGTTAATGCCATATCATAATCAACCACTAGATGGAGCTAGATGCAGAACTATATAAAGCACTGCCTCACAGACTTCTGGGAGAGAGCTGGAGGAGAGTTAGAGAGAGCAGTGGTAGAGAGGACAGTACAGTTACAGAATGTAGAGACCAATGTTAGTTGAGTGTGGATTGTAGATTACTAGAATATTGTTTATTATCGGAGGAAGTGGTCAAGCTTTAATAAGTAGTGTAAATAAATGTTAGTTTTGTTAATTAACTTCGCTTCTGTGGCCTTTGTGAACCCCACAATATCCATCCTGAGAACAAGAATCACAAAGTGGGCAGCACGGTAGCACAAGTGGATAGCACTGTGGCTTCACAGCTCCAGGGTCCCAGGTTCGATTCCCGGGTGGGTCACTGTGCGGAGTCTGCACGTTCTCCCCGTGTCTGCGTGGGTTTCCTCCGGGTGCTCCGGTTTCCTCCCACAGTCCAAAGGTGTGCAGGTTAGGTGCATTGGCCATGATAAATTGCCCTTAGTGACGAAAAAGGTTAGGAGGGGTTATTGGGTCACGGGGAGAGGGTAGAAGTGAGGGCTTAAGTGGATCAGTGCAGACTCGATGGGCCGAATGGCCTCCTTCTGCATTGTATGTTCTATGTTCTAAAGAACACCACATGCACTGTCTGAGAGCGTTGAGGAGATTTTCTAAAAGGGCATGGGATAAGCACGTGAAGAGAATAAAATGAGAGGGCTAATGGCAGCAGAGTGGGGATTGACTTGACGGGCTGAATGGCCTCCTATTGTGCTCCGATTCTCCAAATCTCTGTCTCTTTGATCAGCCCCTTTCTTTTGTGTCCTTTCCAACCCTGAGAGTTTGGCGCCCAAGCGTCTCAAAATGCGGCTCGATCTGAGGGCGGAAGAGAGTAACGGAAGCCCGACCCTCAGAGGCCGGAATGACCTTTACCTCACACTGGCCATTTTTGCCCGTTCGCTCTCGATCGTAAAGCTGCTCGCGCGGGCGGGCAATTCATCGTGGTCGGCATTTCGGAGTGCTGGGCGACGCTCGACCGCGTCACACTTGCGGTACTGAGGGAGCAAAAAAAGGCGAGGGAGGACGGAATGCTCCCAATGTCCAGCATTCAGCATTTAGCCCAACAAAGCTTTCAACGATCTGAAGCAGTGCGGTTCAATTACATGGCATCTTCGCTGACAGTTCACAGCTCTCCCGGGGTGAGAGGTGTTCTGGCTGCTTCTTCCCTCCATGCCTGGAAGCCCCATTTTAATCTAATCTCCGAAGGGCCCAGAGGTACTTTGCATTGATCCTGTTTCATTGAAGCACAGCAATGGTGCTGTATTTCTGGCCATTTCTAAACTCTCCTCTGGGGCTAATGCTGCAAATGGAAAATGTACCCCGCAGTGCAAATCATTTAGAGAGTGTGTTTTTGTTTCTGACATTTCATTCGAAGTAAGCCTCAGAATAGCTGTGACCATTCACTTTCTGCCTGTTCACTGATGTTAATCTTGCAGATTTGTATTTCTGGATTTCTTGATTTTTCCCCCCCCCCCCCCCCCTATTTTAAAAAACATTTGATTTATTGAGGTTTTGCATTGGAACAAACAACACGACAAACCCACAGGAATGGCCCAGCACCGCACGATAAAGTAAAGGCTCCATGTACATGAATGTAGTGAGGGACAAGAGAACAGCACTGTAACCTCCTCCACCCCTACCTCGTATACCACACACATCTGTACCCCTGCAGGATTCAATCACGGATTCATTGGGCGGGATTCTCCCCTACCTGGTGGGGCGGACTGTACCGGTGCCAAGGAGTGGCGTGAACCACTCCGGCGCGGGCCGCCCAGTGGGTGCCGTTCTCCGCACCTTCTGGGGCAAGGGCGGTGCCGGTGGGGTTGGCGCCACGCCAGCCGGCATGGAAGAGCTCGGTGCCGCACCATCCAGCGCCAAACGGCCTCTGCCGGCCAGCACAGGTTGGCACATGCGCGGGAGTGCCAGCGTGTGCTGGCGTCATCCCAGCGCATGCGCAGAGGGGTTCTTCTCCACACCGGAGGTTGACAGCGGCCGGCGCGGAGGGAAAGAGTGCCCCCACGGCACAG
Source organism: Scyliorhinus canicula (assembly GCF_902713615.1). NCBI lineage: Eukaryota > Metazoa > Chordata > Chondrichthyes > Carcharhiniformes > Scyliorhinidae > Scyliorhinus > Scyliorhinus canicula. The sequence continues at coordinate 16,211,072 of NC_052173.1, forward strand.
GCCCGCCCGCGGATCGGTGGGCCCCGATCGCGGGCCAGGCCACCGTAGGGCACCCCCTGGGGCCAGATTCCCCCCGTGCCCCCCCCCCCCCCCCCGAGGACTCTGCAGGCCGCCCGTAGAGCCAGGTCCCGCCGGTACACACCTGGTTTGATTTACGTCGGCGGGTCTGGCCGAAAACGGGCGGCCACTCGGCCCATCGCGGGCCGGAGAATCGCCGGGGGGGGGGGGGGGGCGCTGCCAACAGCCTCCGACTGGCGCAATTCCCGCCCCCGCCGAAACCCCGGCGCCGGAAAATTCGGCAGCCGGTATCGGGGCGGCGGGGTGGGATTCACGCCGCCCCCCTCCCCCCCCCTCCCCTCGCCCCCGGCGATTCTCTGACCCTGCGGGGGGGGGGGGGGGGGAGTCGGACAATCCCGCCCATTATCTCCACCCAGAAAAAAGTAACAAAGAAAATTTGCAAGAACCCCAGTACTAGAATGATGTTACATATATACCACACAACGCAATATCACCCCAGTCTCAGGCCAAGAATAGAACCAACATCATCTTATGTCATGGGGCAGCATGGTAGCACAGTGGGTAGCAAGGTTGCTTCACAGATCCAGGGTCCCGGGTTCGATTCCCGGCTTGGGTCACTGTCTGTGCGGAGTCTGCACGTTCTCCCCGTGTCTGTGTGGGTTTCCTCCGGGTGCTCCGGTTTCCTCTCACAGTCCAAAGATGTGCAGGTTAGGTGGATTGGCCATGCTAAATTGCCCTTAGTGTCCAAAGATGTGCAGGTTAGGTGGATTGGCCATGATAAATTGCCTTTAGTGTCCAAAGATGTGCAGGTTAGGTGGATTGGCCATGATAAATTGCCTTTAGTGTCCAAAACCATTTAGCCTGGGTTACGGGGATGGTTTGGGGCTTAAGTGGGGTGCGCTTTCCAAGGGCCGGAGCAAGCTCAATGGGCCGAATGGCCTCCTTCTGCACTGTAAATTCTATGTTCTATATAGAGAGGACCAGCAACTGTATATTTGGATAAATAAAAGATGCTGTATCAATGTAAGTCCTTCTTTATAATTTAACAAACAAAAAAAACAATACTGCACCACAATCCCTTCACCAGACGGCATGACCCAATTATCATACTCGGTAATATCACTGCGTATTTCAGGTAATTTTTAGAGGGGGTCATGTGACAAGCGCTCAATATAAACACAGAAAAATATTAAAACTGGAATGGCTTTCACATGAATAGTTTAAGGGAAATTTAAATAGGCTTTAAAATAAAGTCATTGGCTCTTGAATAACATGCCTGTCTTCTTCCATTCCTGTAGTTCATTCTAATCTAGGTTTTAACATCCTTCTGTCATTTCTTATGGATCATTTCAATCAGCTGAAATTACCCTGTGGAAGAAGTGGGTTGAAGTTTTGGAGAGGACCATATATTACACGCGAGCATTGAGATGTTGGGCTGATTCATTTCAACAGCCCCAAAGAGCTGTTGTAGATGGCGGGGGTGGGGTGTGGCGGGGGGGGGGGGGGGGGGGCCTGCCACGCTCCTACTTCTGGGCTATTTTCAATTGGTGGGGGAGGGGCAGTTTTCTTTTAGCCTATCTTCGCACCCACACTGTTTTTTCACTCTTTGGGAAAGAGTGGGGGCGAAGTGGTGGAAGGAGTCCTGAGCTGATTAACAGCTCATTAAACTGCGTCATGAAGGCTCCAATCAGTCTTGGCATTGACTCCAACCCGGAGAATCTGGTCCAGTAGTCGGAGGGGGCGCTACAACTGTGCCACAAGGTTGAGGGAGTGGGACAGTGATGACTACCCAACTGAAGCTAAATGACAACCAAGGGATCCTGTCCCCCGCCCCTCCTAAGTCTCGCCCATCGCGTCTACCAGTTAAACTAGAGCTCCCTTCTCATAAATCTAACTTGAATGAAGACGTTATCACTGCTATCTCAGGGTCAGGTCACCTGGATAGAACTGCTGCTTCTTCTGCCATTGATCCATCAAGTTTACCTTCAGGGTATTTTTTTGCAAACATGGGGTATACGCCCATGGGTATGTCTGACAGAGTGTTGGTGCTTCATGTTTGCGCAGATACAGCCCGTTTCCCTGCTGTGGCCTGCTTCAATGCTGGACCCACTCCAGGAAAGCACTGAACTGGAGCAGTCCATCTTGAACCACTGCAGTCCATGTGGCGTAGGTACACCCACAGTGCTGACCTATTTCAGCTTGTTGCAGTGCAGAATACATTAGGAATATTAAGTGGGCACTGATAACATTCCAGATCTGAAGACAATCCCAAAATGGACCATTTTCTGCGGCCATTTCAGAGAACTCAAATTTCAACCAAATGGGCGAACCCATGCAGCTGGGCAAGGGGGTGGTGCTCAAGGACTCCGCAAGAAGTACGTTGGGTGAAATGTGGGGTCCAGAGGCCATGGTGGGGTGGCTTGGGGGGGGGGGGGGGGGTTGAAAGATCGGGGCTGCCTTTAAAAATGTCGCCCTGACCCACAAGTGATCTTTCTGTACAGGCGAGTTGAGCTCGTCAGTACAGGGAATCAGTAAAGTGTATCCTCGTCAGGGCATTCCTCGCCAAGGTCGAAGAAATGGCAACGTGCCGTTGAATAATGGTGTCGTTCTTGGTGCTGTAGACTCCGAGAAACACTCCGCTAACCGCGCCCGAAACCAGACAGAAATATTTGTGCTGAATTGCACCCTTTATGTCGGTGCATTAAATCTGTTATTTTAGTGGGAGTGTCAACCAATTTATATCAAAGCAGGTTAACACCTGCAATAAGATAGAAGACTGTGGAATTTATTGAGTGTTCAGTGTTTGAACATTCAGTGTAACCCTAATGATCACAGAAGGCAACACACCCCGTCAATCATCTTTTAGGTCTGTGCCTTTGGAACAGTGACAGGGCATGCACTTTCTCTGCTACTGACTGACAGAAAGCATTTCTCTCCAATCTGTCTGCCCGCCACATTGATTGGCACAATGAACGTTCCCCTGCCGGTGTTCTTGTCTGTCATGATGAGCCCCAGGGACTAACCATCCATTATTTCCAACTTGATCTTTAACAACTGCATCCTTCTCCAAGGAAGCTTGGATCTAGTATTGCAAGAATACAACGGCAAATTGTCAGAAAGCTTCGCAAACAATCCAAGCTTCGTTCTTATAGTTAAGGGTGACACTCGAGTGGTGTTAGCCTAAGTGAGGCAGTTCCAGTCTCCCATTGCAACTGCAGCAAGAGATTAGCCAATACTCTTCAGAGCCTTCGGCCAATTACTCCAGGGGTCCTGCTGTCCTCTTTCCAACGTGTCAGTGGGGCATCGGGACAATCTCTGTGAAAATTCAGGACTTGTATATTTTAAGTGAGGAACTGGAGCTTTGTCTTTTACGGTCTTAGTGGAGGAATGCGGAGGCTGTAGAATTATTCCTCCCATGTCTAAACAAACTCAGGGGTCAAACCTGTGATAAAGAACAAAGAAAAGTACAGCACAGGAACAGGCCCTTCGGCCCTCCAAGCCTGCGCCGACCATGCTGCCCGTCTGAACTACAATCGCTACACTTCCTGGGTCCGTATCCCTCTATTCCCTTCCTATTCATGTATTTGTCGAGATGCCCCTTAAATGTCACTATCGTCCCTGCTTCCACCACCTCCTCCGGCAGCGAGTTCCAGGCACCCACTACCCTCTGTGTAAAAAACTTGCCTCGTGCATCTCCTCTAAACCTTGCCCCTCGCACCTTAAACCTATGCCCCCGAGTAATTGACCCCTTTACCCTGGGGAAAAGCCTCTGACTATCCACCCTGTCTATGCCCCTCATAATTTTGTAGACCTCTATCAGATCGCCCTGATAGAGGTCCGTGAGGGATGAAAGGTCATCAATGTCAACTCTTATCTCCACAGAAGCTGCCTGATCTGCTGAGTATTTCCTACAATTCCTGTTTTTTTATATCTGAGCTACGGGGCTTTATTTAATGCTGGTAACGGGGGTCTCGTCCACCCCTTGGAGAACCAGTGGGAACCACGTTGCTTCTGCGCAGGAGGCCCAACTAAATTAAGTGCCTGTCCTGCACTAAATTGGCTTGCGATGGGCCTTCCTGGGGATTTATGATCCGCCTGAAATACCACCCGCCAGGAGCTGCCAACCAATGAGAGGCCAGCAGCTCTCCATTGCCACCAGAATCACCAGCCTGCTGCTGGTATTGTTCCAGGAACCTCACCAGGGATCATCATTGGATGCTTGGGTGCAGTTAATAATAATCTTTATTGTCACAAGTATGTTTACATTAACACTGCAATGAAGTTACTGTGAAAAGCCCCTAGTCGCCACATTCCGGTGCCTGTTCGGGTCACAGAGGGAGAATTCAGAATGTCCAATTCACCCAACAGCACATCTTTTGGGACTTGTGGGAGGAAACCGGAGCACCCAGAGGAAACCCACGCAGAATGGAGAAAATACTGAGGGATAGGATCTATTCCCATTTGGAAGAAAATGGGCTTATAAGTGATAGGCAACATAGTTTTGTGCAGGGAAGGTCATGTCTTACCAACTTAATAGAATTCTTTGAGGAAGTGACAAAGTTAATTGATGAGGGAAGGGCTGTAGATGTCATATACATGAACTTCAGTAAGGCATTTGATAAGGTTCCCCATGATAGGCTGATGGAGAAAGTGAAGTCTCATGGGTTTCAGGGTGTACTAGCCAGATGGATAAAGAACTGGCTGGGCAACAGGAGACAGAGAGTAGTAGTGGAAGGGAGTTTCTCAAAATGGAGAACTGTGACCAGTGGTGTTCCACAGGGATCCGTGCTGGGACCACTGTTGTTTGTGATATACATAAATGATCTGGAGGAAGGTATAGGTGGTCTGATTAGCAAGTTTGCAGATGATACTAAGATTGGTGGAGTAGCAGATAGTGAAGGGGACTGTCAGAGAATACAGCTGAATACAGATAGATTGGAGAGTTGGGCGGAGAAATGGCAGATGGAGTTCAATCCAGGCAAATGCGAGGTGATGTATTTTGGAAGATCAAATTCAAGAGCGGACTATATGGTCAATGAAAAAGCCCCGGGGAAAATTGATATACAGAGAGATCTGGGAGTTCAGGTCCATTGTACCCAGAAGGTGGCTGCGCAGGTCGATAGAGTGGCCAAGAAGGCATACGGCATGCTTTCCTTCATCGGAAGGGGTATTGAGTACAAGAGTTGGCAGGTCATGTTACAGTTGTATAAGACTTTGGTCCAGCCACATTTGGAATACTGCATTCAGTTCCGGTCGCCACATTACCAGAAGGATGTTGATGCTTTGGAGAAGGTGCAGAGGAGGTTCACCAGGATGTTGCCTGGTATGGAGGGTGCTAGCTATGAAGGAAGGTTGAGTAGATTAGGATTATTTTCATTAGAAAGACAGAGGTTGAGGGGGAACCTCATTGATGTCCACAAAATCATGAGAGGTATAGACAGGGTGGATAGCAAGAAGCTTTTTCCCAGAGTGTGGGACTCAATTACTAGGGGTCATGAGTTCAAGGTGAGAGGGGAATAGTTTAAGGGAGATATGCGCGGAAAGTTCTTTACACAGAGGGTGGTGGGTGCCTGGAAAGCATTGCCGGCGGAGGTGGTAGAGGCGGGCACGATAGCATCATTTAAGATGTATCTGGACAGATCCATGAATGGGCAGGAAGCAGAGGGATACAGATCCTTAGAAAATAGGCGACAGTTTTAGATAAAGGATCTGGATCGGCGCAGGCTTGGAGGGCCGAAGGGCCTGTTCCTGTGCTGTATTTTTTTTTGTTCTTTGTTCAGACACAGGGAGAACGTGCAGACTCCGCACAGACAGTGACCCAAGCTGGGAATTGAACCTGGGACCCTGCCGCTGTGAAGAAAAAGTGCCACCCACTGTGCGACCGTGCTGCCCAGTTAAGTGAAGACAGGATGGAGGTCACAGGGAGGGGGTCGAATTGGGTGCGGGGTTGGGGGAAGGGCAATGCTGGATCCCATAATTGAGCACTGGGCCCTCTACAAGGCCACAGGTGAATCCAACAGGGTTAGCTGGGCAGCCTTTGGGAGGTACAGGAGAACCACAACTAAATTCTGGTGGGCTCACGGTTAAATGGTGTTTGTTGCATGATAATGAGCCTAATTAACGAGCCACCGCGAGCAGGTAAGCAGCTCACATTGGCCCCTTCCCTCCTCTGACTTAATCGTGCAGGAGGGACCTATTCCCACCGCTGGCAGATTGATGCACAGTCCCTTGTGCGCACAATTGGCCGTGACTGCCATCTTTCCTGCTGCAATGGCAGCATTATATTCGGCCATTGTTTCTTTTGGCTCAGCGATACATTTATCCAGCGAGCCAGTGATCTGCACAAGCTGAGGTCTTGTCGTTCAATAGAATGAAAGAAGCGGAACCAATCAGAAGACTGAGCAATAATGAACACACATCACATTTACAATGGCATACTATGATATATATTTATTATTATATAAGGGCATCTTTGATGGCAGGTATAATATACTTGAAAATTTTGTTTTCTCACAAGAAGCCATGATCCCTGATTTGAAAGCTCCAACATCATTGACTGCTCTGCATTTGAAATTGACACATATCCTTCCCAACATTCCACATTTTTACTCCTGCAAGTTCATCCTGGCTAAAGTTGATGGAATTGCCAACACCGCCTTTGATGAAATGCTTTGCTCCAATGAGTCACTGTTGAAACAGTCATTATCTGGGGTTTTATCAAAGCAACAAAATAAAGATCTGAAGACCAGTGACGATGACAATCCTTGGGTGCGGTCTTCAACGTCGCGTTCTAAGTCTACCACAAAATCCTGTTCATTTTTTTATTTTATTTTGATAACTAGTGCTTGTAGAAAATCAAAATGGAAACCAAATTTCCTCTTCCAGACTTGTTAAAACATCACAGTCAAGAAGATACAATGGGGCTTCATCCGTAGAAACCACTCATTGCTGCTTCTAGATAACAATCAGGTTTACAATGATAAAATAGCGGATCACCTGTCATACATGACCATCCCATACTCTTGTGCTTTATCTGAATAAAACTTGTACATAGTACATATATTTCCCATGTTAAAGGCTAAATGTTTTCTTTTGTTCCTCATACAATTAAAGGCAGGTCTGAAGTCAGTAACAAGGAAGGGCACAATAGCTTTGTAATATTACGAGCATCTAATGGTTACTATACATAACAACACATTAAGCTAAATGAATAAGATGCGAGTCAATGTACTGTATCTGATGTTACTTGGCAAAACTTATACATTACAAGAATTACACAGGTTTGACACTGTTGGTTTGTCTTCATTTCACCCCCTTGGTGTCACTCTTTTGTCTTTTATCTGAAAAGAAAACGCTAAGAGGGCTGTCAGGCCCTTCCTGGGGATTGTTACCCAAATGCTGCACAGCTACATAATATCGCAGGCAGTGATGGGATCAGAACTTTGGGACATTTGACCACATTAATGGTGCGCTAGAAATGCAAGTCGTTAAAGTTTGGTCAACCGACCTCTGTCTGGTCCGACGGATTTTCCGTCCCACCCGTGACGATTCCCGCCTTGGGCGGGACTGGAAAATCCAGGCTGTCGTTTGAGGCGGCAGTCCCAGAATTCTTGTGGTTCACGGGTCACGTTAAAGGAGTCGTAAACAAACGTGCCTTCAAGTTGTGTTTTCGCGCCCCCACCCCACAATATCTCCTCCCCCAATTCCCCAACAGTGAGAATGACGGTTCAATGGCGATGAACACAAGTTAATATTGAATGCCAAATCGCATCCACTTTATTCTGTAAACTCAGTTAGAGCAGCATTGAGGTCAGCTGAGCTCAATTCACAAAGGCTGTTTGAAGCTAAAGGGGTGAGAAGGGTAATTCACCCAGAGTCTGAGCTGTGATGGACGGGATTCAATGGCCATTGGCATTCACGGTGCCCGCAGGCAGAACACCCCCCCGCCCGTCGGTTTCCCGGCGGTGTGGGGTGGGGGCTTCAATGGGAAATCTCATTGACAAGCGGTGGGAAGAGAGGATCCCGCAACCAGTGAACGGCGAGTCGCCAGGAAACACACGGCTGGGGGACCTGGAGAATCCCGCCCAACTTGTATCAAAGTGGCACCAATTCTCCATTAAAGTTACAATGCACCAGGTGAGATTCTGTCTAATACTGACTGGGGTTTATAGTGAATGTGGTTCATTTCTGTTTGGGGTCCCTTTTTCCATAGCCACTGTCAGCCTTCCGAAGGGGAATCAGCAGTCGATTAAATCACTTTAAACTCCTCTAGCTTTGCGCCGCCAGTTTGAAATACCAGTGATTGGAATATTTACCGCTGTATTTACACGATTCGACGCAAGGCTCGTTTCGAGTGATTACCGTCGCAACTTGAATGAGGTTGTCTGTCGTTTTGTCGATTCAATCGTCAATCTGCTTCTCCTCCAAATTGCCATTGGGTACATGGGCCAAAATCTTTTCCAGCTCTTCTCGCTGTCAACCTCGCTGACGGCAGCGGGACTGGGCAATCCCACCGCCAGCCAATGGTGAGCCACCTGTACCGCTGCAAAGCATGCCACCGGGTTTGGGTGGGGGAGGGGCGGCGGGGGGGGGGAGGCAGGGCGTAAAATCCCACCCATAAGTTTGCTGACGGTAAATTCTAATTACAAGTGCTATGGAAATCTTTCAAATATCCGACCTTCCACCGGATCCAACACATCGTTGTTTAAGTTCAGGAGCAAGGAGTCTCTTGTGTAGCGACACAAATCAACAAAAGGAATGATAATTTGCACCAAAGGCAACAATGTTTTGTTCTGCTCATACCAGTGGTCACTGTACACTAAAGTCTGAACATTTGTGTAGTGTTCAGCCTGGAACTGAACTCCAATGCCAGAATGCACAAATCGCTCTCGAGCTCTACAATTACTTTCTTTCTTGTCCATGCCCACAATCCAAACCAGTGCTGGGCCATCAAGTGGTGGGTGAAAGCCTGCAGTTCGCCCACATTCAATTCTGCTTTGTACAGTTCCCAAATAGAGAGCAGGCACTTCCCGTAAGAGAACTACCTTGGCTCAATATTAAATCACTGCAAGGCGGGAGGGATAACTGGGCCTTCAAATAATATCACCTCATTTTCCATCGCTGAAGGCTTTCTTTAAATTACAAGTCAGGAGACTGGACAGAATCTAAGTTCCTTCAACATGTTGCAGCTGGGCAGAATGCTCAGGTAGTCTGCTGAGAATCATAGATGCTTTGGAGGCAGGGGACAAATGGCCCTTAGTCATATAATGAATACCACTGCTCGAGGATGATGGTCTTTTGCGTCTAACTTAGTTCAAGTGAGGTGCTTAGAAGCTCAAATTTTAAGCTTTTATTCATTACTCGTAAAAGTCATAGAAAGCCTACAGAGCAGAAGGAGGTCATTCAGCCCATCTAATCTGCAGCGACCCTCCCCAAGACACCATACCTCGGCCCACGCCCCCCTACCCTTCTCTAACCTGCACGTCCTTGGACACTAAGGGACAATTTATTATGGCCAATCCACAAAACCTGCACATCTTTGGACACTAAGGGGCAATTTAACACGGCCAATCCACAAAACCTGCACATCTTTGGACACTAAGGGGCAATTTATCATGGCCAATCCACCTAACCTGTACATCTTTGGACACTAAGGGACAATTTAGCATGGCTAATCCACCTAACCTGCACATCTTTGGACACTAAGGGGCAATTTATTATGGCCAATCCACCTAACCTGCACATCTTTGGACACTAAGGGACAATTTAACATGGCTAATCCACCTAACCTGCACATCTTTGGACACTAAGGGACACTTTAACATGGCCAATCCACCTAACCTGCACATCTTTGGACACTAAGGGACAATTTAACATGGCCAATCCACCTAACCTGCACATCTTTGGACACTAAGGGACAATTTAGCATGGCTAATCCACCTAACCTGCACATCTTTGGACACTAAGGGACAATTTAACATGGCCAATCCACCTAACCTGCACATCTTTGGACACTAAGGGACAATTTAGCATGGCTAATCCACCTAACCTGCACATCTTTGGACACTAAGGGACAATTTAACATGGCCAATCCACCTAACCTGCACATCTTTGGACACTAAGGGACAATTTAACATGGCCAATCCACCTAACCTGCACATCAAGAACCAGGACAGTACGGTAGCACAGTGGATAGCACTGTGGCTTCACAGCGCCAGGGTCCCAGGTTCGATTCCCTGCTGGGTCACTGTCTGTGCAGAGTCTGCACATTCTCCCCGTGTCTGCGTGGGTTTCCTCCCACAGCCCAAATACGTGCAGGTTAGGTGGATTGGCCATGCTAAATTGCCCTTTGTGTCCAAAAAGGTTAGGAGGGGTTATTCGGTTACGGGGATAGGGTGGAAGTGAGGGCTTAAGTGGGTCGGTGCATACTTGATGGGCCGAATGGCCTCCTTCTACACTGTATGTTCTATCTTTGGACTGTGGTAGGAAACTGGAGCACTTGGAGGAATCCCACGCAGACATGGGGAGAAAGTGCAAACTCCACAGACAGTCACTCAAGGCTGGAATTGAACCCATGCCCCTGGTGCTGTGAGGCAGCAGAGCTAACCACTGTGCCAGCCATTGCCACCGTGCTGTCCACAGTGTGCACTGGTCAACTGCCTTTAATGTCGTTGTCAGGCATCAGGTTGGAAGTTAGTTGAGGATCACATCAATCAGTTCTACGTTTCTATAGATATGGAGTTATGTCTACATTTTTAAAAAGTGTTTTATACAAGAACCTCCATTTCTCTCACTTACCAGTGAAATTTGGAATACACTGCCTCTATTCATTGCTTCTCCCAATGAGGCCTACTTGAAGCCAGGAAACTCAATGTGCTAGGCCTCACAGGTGTGAACCAGAAAATCACATCACCTTCCAGATGTCATGCGGCTTGGGAAGTAACAAAGTAAAATAGGCCAGCCACCATTTAATGGAAAGTTGAACGGGTTCTGTCAATAAGGTGACACCTCAACAGAAATTGCTATCTTACCTCTGTACCAAGAGTGCCTTTGGAAGATTCTCTCCCAGCTGTGAAACATAAGGAACAGAAGGAGGCCTCGAGCCTTTTCTGCCATTCGATCAGATCATCGCTGATTTGTACCTGAACTCCATTAACCCACTTGGGTTGCTTCTCCCTTCATTCTGTCGTTGCTTCTTCCTAAAAACTACAGACTTTTAAAATCCAAGCTTGGAATCTGTCAATACTTTGTAAAAAAAAAAAAATATTTAATCTATTCTCAGGATGATCAGCCGCAAGGATTTTCTGTGAATTGTCCGAGGTATCATAGAATTTACAGTGCAGAAGGAGGCCATTTGGCCCATCGAGTCTGCACCGGCCCTTACAAAGAGCACCCTACTGAAGCCCATGTATCTACGCTATCCCCGTAACCCAGTAACCCCCACTTAACATGTTTTGGACACTAAGGGCAATTTAGCATGGCCAATCATAGAATTTACAGTGCAGAAGGAGGTCATTCGGCCCATCGAGTCTGCACCAGCCCTTGGATAGAGCACCCCACTTAAGCCATGCATCCACCTTATCAGCGTAACACAGTAATCCCACCCAACCTTTTTGGACACTAAGGGCAATTTATCATGGCCAATCCACCTAACCTGCACATTTTTGGACTGTGGGAGGAAATCGGAGCACCCGGAGGAAACCCACGCAGACACGGGGAGAACGTGCAGACTCCGCACAGACAGTGACCCAGCGGGGAATCGAACCTGGGACCCTGGAGCTGTGAAGCAACGGTGCTAACCACTGTGCTACCGTGCTGCTGAAATTTCATTTCAATTCCTGCTCGCTGGAGGTAAAGGGAGTGATCACTTTTGTGGGGCTATTTGTTTTATGTTTGTATTGTAGGGAAAGCCAGATTCAGTTTTTTTTTACTTTATAAAGATCACTTGATTGTCAGAAAGACTTGTGTTGTTTCCTTTTCCCCCCCATTAAATAATAACTCATACCAGGGCTTTCTCCTCAACCTCCTCACACTTCGCCATGATGTAGTGGAAGCATCAGTCATAATCCTTACTATAATTGTTCTACATCAAACACACAGATAGGCTGAAATCTTTTTCTTTCACTCAAGTGATCGGTACAGGTACTACCTTCATCTGGCGTAAGCTCCTCTCGAATGGCTGGACTCTGTTACCCTGGATAATATCCCGCCATTAATTGTGCTGGACTAGAGGGTGGTAGGGTAACACAGTGGTTAGCACTGCTGCCTCACGGTGCCGAGGTCCCAGGTTCGATCCCGACTCTGGGTCACTGTCCGTGTGGAGTTTGCACATTCTCCCCATGTCTGCGTGGGTCTCACCCCCACAACCCAAAGATGTGCAGGGTAGGTGGATTGGCCAAGCTAAATTGCCCCTTAATTGGAAAAAGAAAGAATTGGGCACTCTAAATTTATAAACAAAAAGTGTGCTGGGCCAGGAGAGGTCTTTTTGCGAGCGGTCTCCATTTTGTTTTGTTTTTTTTAAAAGAAGAGAATTTCGTCTTGGGCGGAAGCAGAAAATGGCAGATTTCTGCCAGTCGATTTTACAATCTATTGCCATTGAGGGCTGATTCGATCTGTCTGTCTCGTACTGCTGCCTGAGACAAAGTTCCCGCCTTCCAAATTCAAAGAACAAAGAAAAGTACAGCACAGGAACAGGCCCTTCGGCCCTCCAAGCCTGTACCAACCATGCTGCCCGTCTGAACTAAAATCGTCCACACTTCTGGGGTCCATATCCCTCTATTCCCATCCTATTCCTGTATTTGTCAAGACGTCCCTTAAACGTCACAACGTAAGTCGGAATTCCACAAGGAAACAAGGTGGCACTGACCCATCAATCAAGCCTGCACGACTTTCCTCCTTGGTGTCCAGTCATTCTAACTCTGAACAAACTATAGTGTAAAGTAACCATTTGGCGATGGTAGAAATGGTGCAAATATGTCGTTAGTGAACAAAATCCGTCAGCGAGAGGAAATGAATTGCTGCAGCAACAGGTTTCACTTGGGATGACGTGAAATGTGTTCTAATTTTTTTTTATCTTAAGAACATGACTACGCAAGACGATACGAGCGGCCTACAGAAGCATTTACGATAATCAGTGGATTAAAAAATTTGTTTTACAAAACTGGAGTATGACTCTAGATGAGAGAAAAAAGTTGGTTTTCTTTTCGCAAAGTTAGTGTAAGAATGAGTGGAGTCCACGGAACAGTCATCCCCAAAACTGCCATTTTGTTTCAAACGTGTAGTTGGGTTGTTTGTGAGTGTGTCTCCAGAAGGTTTGTTCAATGACTTTGGTAGTTCAGAACCGGACAGCTCCAGTCTCCGTGGACAGTCCAGTCTCCTTTCCGCTCGTTGAACCGTGAGATACGTGGGTGGTCGTCGTGGTCGCCAGCCGTGAGCCTCTGCCATCAGCAGGTGAAATCTTCAAACGTGCCGCGGGGGGGGTGGTGAGGTAGAATGTTCGCTGGGTATGTCATTCCCACTGGGTGGCTCCTTAGGTTCTCACATGGGTTCTGTGGAAAGAAGAAGAAAGTTCTGTGCACTGACCGTCAAAGATTGGCAATATCTCGGCTCCCAATGTAACATCGCAGTACCTTGAGCTAATTGGATCACAGTGAGCTTGACATTCCCCAGGGTTGAGATCAAATAGGATAAAGATTCGTCAGAATTTATCTTGTGGAGGCAGTGACGTGGGGGAACTGGACCAGTAATCCAGAGACCCAGGGTAATGCTCTGGGGTCCCGGGTTCGAATCCCACCACGGCAGATGGTGAATTTTGAATTCAATAAAAAGTAAAAGTTGAGTCATGACCATGAAACCATTGTCGCAAACCATTTGGTTCACTAATGTCCTTCAGAGAAGTCCTTCATTGCATGATCTGGCCTGCATGTGACTCCAGACCCACAGCAATGTGGTCGACTCTTGTAGTTCATCCTCCCAACCTTTATAAGACCTCTTCAAACCTGCCCTTCACCCCCCCCCTCCATCTTTCATAGCCCCTCAGCCGCCCCCCCCCCCCCCCTTCCCACCTTTCATAGTCCCCTCACCATCCCCCTTTCATGGGCATGGCTCCTCTCAGGCCCCAACAGTTGGCAGTGCCACCCTGGCACCAAGTTGGCAGTGCCCAGGTGCCAAAGGGGGATCCAGGGTGCCACCATGCTCTACCCAGACCACCCAGGGGTTTCCAATGGCCTGGGAGACCCCAGGTGCCGTTACGCCTGGTCCACGTTTGTGCGGACCACTGGGAAATGGCGCCCTGGCGAGGTCACCCAGGCAACGCCGTTAGGTCTCAGGTGCCGTGAGAATCTGGCGCATGCACATTTAAATGAGCCAAATGGCTAATTTAATTAAATTAGTTTAATTGAATGACTCACTCAAATGTGTTAATCCGGATCTCGCCCAGTGATCACGATGCCATGTGAGGTTCGGTTGAAGCTCTCAAGACGTCTCGAGCGTCATGAATCTCACGGGAAGCCTTAGCAAGTCAGGCGCGTCGAGGCCATTAAATCGCGCCCCAAATTTCACCATCTGCCGTGGTGGGACTTGACTCCGGGTCCCCAGAATATTACCCCGAGTCTCTGGATCACTGGTCCAGTGACAATGGCAGGGCGAGGAAAAGGTTCCATGAAATGCTTGGGTGGAGTTACTCTTCTGAGTTGCATTTTATTAAAACTAATAGTTCAAAGAAAAACAATGTTGAACTCATCAAAGGGAGCAAGGTGGGGCTGTGCAAGAGGGCTTTGACACCCTCTGGGAAGTATAGCACAGGCCGCTTTAATGAAAAGCTTCCTTTACCTGAGAGCAACAAAACATCTTAGCCAGAACTACAGAACAGCAAAGCCTCCACATCCTTCGTAACGACCAACCCCCACCACACATCCCAATATATTTCAGTTTTCCACACAAGCTGACATCAAAGTCCCTCTGCATGGGACAATCAATTCAGAGGTAATTGGTGCACTGTTCGCCCACCAGCCCTGGGACCTGGGTGAGGACAGGCTCATTCTTGCAGGATCCTTACAGCCAGCAGATGGGGGAGGTTTTCATCTCCTCAGCCGGGACTATATTTGAACTGGGATCCTGAAGAAAGGAAGGATAGCATTCCAGCAGAATAATCTTCGTGCTCGTCCCTTCACTGGTTGTCAAGCACCAGTCTCCATAGTGATGCTGGGTTCTACTGATAACACACAGCAGCCTGACGATGAGGGAGAGCAGGATCACTTCCTTACATTTAGCCCCATGTGAAGAGACTCTTGATTGTAAAGCTATTGCGAAAAAAAGCCAACTTGCGATGAGGAGAATGTTTTAATACAGCCAGCTCCTGTGATCTGGAATGCGCTGTCTGAATTTGGAAGCAGATTCAACAGAAACTCTCAAAAGGGAGTTGAAGAGAGAAAGGGCCTCGGGGAGTGGGTCTAATTGGGCAGCTCTTTGAAAGAGATAGTCTGGGGGCGACGGGCCGAATGGCCTCCTTCTGTGCTGTAAGATTGTACAATGCCACATCGGATTCCGTTTCTGGTTCCCCTCAGAAGCATTTACGTTGAGGGTTTGAGCTGACGGGTGGCGGCATGGTGGCACAGGGGTTAGCACTGCTGCCTCACAGCGCCAGGGACCAGGCGGCATGGTGGCACAGGGGTTAGCACTGCTGCCTCACAGCGCCAGGGACCAGGGTTCGGTTCCAACATCGGGTGACTCCCTGTGCGGAGTTTGCATGTTCTCCCCGTGTGTGCGTGGGTTTCCTCCGGGTGCTCCGGTTTCCTCCCACAGTCCAAAGCTGTGCAGGTTAGGTGGGTCGGCCGTGATAAATTGCCCCTCAGGGTGGGGCTGCAGGAATAGGGCGGGGTTTGGGCTTGGGTAGGGTACTCTTCCAAAGGGCTCAGTACAGACCTGAATGGCCAAATGGCCTCCTTCTGTATTATAGGGATTCTACGATTCTATGACAGAACCTGTAGCCTATAATGGAAAGATGCCCTGTGTCCGCTGATCACAGGTGCTACGGGAACATGCAAAAATAATCCGGCTCACACAGAGCTTACAAAGCAAATGATGAATGTAGATCACGACTCCAAGTGATTCCCCTTACTCATTCATACACTCTGCTTAAATTAGCCCTGCTCCAACTTTTTAATGAGGTATCTCCTGATTTTATTGTGACGGGGCTGTCTGGTGGCTGCTTTTATTTGATTACCAGTGGTTCAAAGCATTTAACTTCTGATCGCGTGAGTGGGATTTTAATTACATTATTGCTAAATCATTAGTGTAATAATACATTTTGCCTCAGTGATTATCTCGAGCACAGAGCACAAAGCATTTCCAGCAAAGCTGCCACGGAACCGAGACACACTCTGGACTTATTTTCATGATCCAGTCGTGAATGGCGGATTTGAGGTTGGAGCCGGTATCATGCATAACAACAGCAGTCCTTTTCAGCTCCCTGTCTCAGTGAGGCTCTTCATTGAACTGAATAGAAATGGCAGCCTACAGTGTTTGCCTCATGGCAGAGTCACATGACTATAGCAAGCGAGAAAATTCATAAGGCTACACTTTCAAAACCCCAAACATCTCCCTTTTCATAGCGAACAAAAGACACAAATATCTCCCTTTCCTAGTGAACAAAAGAGGCGTTTGAATGCACGATCCTGTGTGACTGTGAGTCCCCCAAGTTACCCAGTGTTCTCATGCATTAACAACTGTTTTTTTTTTCCACTTGTCAGTCACCGCACATGGATTGCACACATAGACCAGGATCCTCCAGTCCACTGCTCAAAGCGGGATTCAGGACCTGCCGCTGAATAGTACGTCGGGCCTAAAATGAGGATTCTCCATTGCCACAGCGGGTTTCCTGACGTCCCAACTGGGCTTCACGGCCCGATTCAGTGGGACCATGCAAGTAGCTCATTAGAGCTATTTTAGATCTCATTGATGGACAGGACCATTCACTTGCCAGGTGGGATGGGCCCACTGGCATGAATTGGTGCAAGTATTGAGGAATGTGGATCTGGTGGTTTGTAGTCCGAGGGGTGGCAAGGTGGTAAGTCCCCGACCAACAAGTCCGTCCAGGGTGCTGAGGGGGTTGCTGCTTCATGGGAGGTGGGGGTCAGGGGGGCTTGTGCTGGGCTGGAGATACTCAGGTTGGGGGTCTTCCCTAGGATGGTACTTGTTTGGTTGCTCTCCCCAATGGCAGTCTTTAAACGCATTAAACAGTCAGTATGTCAAAGAGTTAAGTTTTGTCATAATAAAGTGAAACTGACCTGATCTGTACACCTATACTATTTAAACAGTCACTCAGAATGCCAAATTGAAAGGTCTGTGAGATGAAGTTAAAAGTTATCCCGTTAAAGTGATAGGAACCTTTGAAGTGGTTTTCAGTCAATTTCATTGCCCTTTCAATTTAGAAGTTTGAAGGTACGGCTCGAAGGCCAAAAGGTTTGAACTGGATTGTTTACATTAATTTTCACACTCCATTGCCTGCTGAAAGCTTTATGATTGACAGGGTGAGGCAGTTTCAAAGGGGAAAATCCAATTGTTTGTTTTTATAGCTCTGCAGAGATCCATTAACTCAGGGAATAGATGTTTTCCTAACCCTAGTTTTGTTTCATAAATCTACCTCTTTGTAATCAAGTGCTTCCTAGAAAGTGTAGGTGCAGCCTGCACACTGAGGGGGGGGGGGGGGGCTGAATGGGAGGGAGTGGGGGTAGGATGAGGGGGGAAATGAGGAGGAGACTGAATGGGGGGAGTGGGGGTAGGGTGAGGGGGTAGTGAGGGGTACAGAGGATGGCTGAATGGGAGGGGGTAGGGGTGGGATGAGGTGGAAAATGTGGGGTGGCTGAATGGGGGGAGTGGGGGTAGGGTGAGGGGGGAGTGGGGGGGTACTGAGGGGGGCTGAATGGGAGGGAGTAGGGGCAGGATGAGAGGGGAAATGAGGGGGCGACTGAATGGGGGAGTGGGGGTAGGGTGAGGGGGTAGTGAGGGGGACAGAGGATGGCTGAATGGGGGGAGTGGGGGTAGGGTGAGGGGGTAGTGGGGGGTACAGAGGATGGCTGAATGGGGGGAGTGGGGGTAGGGTGAGGGGGTAGTGGGGGGTACAGAGGAGGGCTGAATGGGGGGAGTGAGGGTAGGGTGAGGGGGTAGTGGGGGGTACAGAGGAGGGCTGAATGGGGGGAGTGAGGGTAGGGTGAGGGGGATGCTGAATGGGGGGCCTGGAGGAATCTGAGGGTGGGTCCTTGTCAGAGATTAGAACGGGGAGTGTGCCCTGCTGGCGATGGGGGGTGGGGAGCACTGCAGCAGGTATTTGAGATCGGAGATCTCTGATTTCAGTGGATCGGGACCTGTCGGAAAGGGTAGGTCCTGCCCCTCTCGGTCACAGTATGGACCCTGAAGAGCCGATTCTGTGAAAGGTTTTGTTTCCAGTGACATAGAATAGCACGTCGGGATCACTCCCAGTGCCAGTGGGAATCACTCTGGGCTTCCCTCTGGCAGGAAGACCGTGGTTCAGGAGGATTGCGCCCATAATCTTTAAATTATGCAAGTCTCTTAATGGTGCGTGTGCGGATTGACAGTGGTCTAGATGATGTTCCGTGTCTGGAGAGTGTCAGTCCCGTGACTCTTGTTGCCTTGGTGACTGTTGTTGTTCAATTGTGGTCGTTTGGGAGTTGTGGACCGCTTGGACTGATGGTCACTCTATACGCAGTACAGCTGATGAGATCACTTCCCCCTGACTAGACAATTGTTGTGACGGCCCAGTTCCACTATTGTTCAGATGTTGCACCAACATATTTGGTCAGTCACTTCCACTGCCTATGATCGAGGTGACAATTTCTCAACGCATGTCCCAAGGTCCCACGTGGGCTGAGTCCTGTTGAGAGTGTTGAAGGTTTTCCACCTGACTGGCTCTCCAATATTTAGCTCTGGTAATGGTTTGGCAGCCTTGTCAAAATGAAATTTGCCTTTCTGTTCTTTCACCTTGATCTTTTCACTCCTGCCTGTTTCTACTTCTGGTTTCAGTCGCTTTATTGCCATCGGAAGAGTAGTTTGCCTGCAGCGTGACATCAGTCTCTGGACAGGACTACTTTCCATGCCTACAGTTGGGACGTTTCTCCACTCAAGGATTGTCTTGTATATGTCAGTGCTAGATTTGCTCGATTTCATGATGAGTCATAGAACATAGAACAGTACAGCACAGAACAGGCCCTTCGGCCCTCGATGTTGTGCCGAGCAATGATCACCCCGCTTAAACCCACGTAACCCGTATCCCAACAATCCCCCCATTAACCTTACACTACGGGCAATTTAGCATGGCCAATCCACCTAACCCGCACATCTTTGGACTGTGGGAGGAAACCGGAGCACCCGGAGGAAACCCACGCACACACGGGGAGGACGTGCAGACTCCACACAGACAGTGACCCAGCCGGGAATCGAACCTGGGACCCTGGAGCTGTGAAGCATTGATGCTAACCACCATGCTACCGTGAGGCCCCCAAAACTAGGCACCGACGAGGATGGGATTCGAACCCACGCGTGCAGAGCACAATGGATTAGCAGTCCATCGCCTTAACCACTCGGCCACCTCGTCCTACTAATCCTACTAGTCCTTCAGCAATTTTCACTGCCACCTCAGCCTTTCCATTAAACTGGGGATTGCTCAGAGGTGATTTGTAGTGTTGAATGCCCCAATCCTTTGTGAAGTGGCTGAATTCTTCACACGTGAACTGAGGGCCATTGTCACGCATCACAATGTCTGAAATGCTGTAACGACTGAAGTTTTCTTTCAAGCATTCTACTATTTCTCTTGCCGTTGTTGAAGTCATATGGTCTAACACCCAGTAGTCAGAAGAGTAGTCTACAGTGACTAGATAATCAGTTCCTGCCAAAGTGTAGAGATTTACTCCCAGCTTCATCCATGGTCTGTCTGGGATGTCATATGTTATCAACATCAACGACTCTCTAGCTTGTTCAGACTGCTACTTGCTATGAGCACCACACTGGCCAATGTGATCATTAATTTCATTGCTCATGTGCAGTAAAGCATATTTCTTGCCTTTCTCACTCAGAGTTGATTCAATCCATTGGTGGCTTGCATAGATGTGGTTCAGTATCCATTCTTTTATTTCCTGAGGGATGATGACTCTATTTCCATTTGTACACGATGCCAACTTGGGCTGGCAATTCTTCTCGGTATGCCCAATACATTTATCATAGAATTTACAGTGCAGAAGGAGGCCATTCGGCCCATTGAGTCTTCACCGGCTCTTGGAAAGAGCACCCCACTTAAGCCCACACCTCCAACGGGGCAGCACGGTAGCATTGTGGATAGCACAATGGCTTCACAGCTCCAGGGTCCCAGGTTCGATTCCGGCTTGGGTCACTGTCTGTGCGGAGTCTGCACATCCTCCCCGTGTGTGCGTGATTTTCCTCCGGGTGCTCCGGTTTCCTCCCACAGTCCAAAGATGTGCAGGTTAGGTGGATTGGCCATGATAAATTGCCCTTAGTGTCCAAAATTGCCCTTAGTATTGGGTGGGGTTACTGGGTTATGGGGATCGGGTGGAGTTGTTGACCTTGGGCAGGGTGCTCTTTCCAAGAGACTCGATGGGCTGAATGGCCTCCTTCTGCACTGTAAATTCTATGATATCCCCGTAAACCAGTAACTCCACCTTAGCTGAGGACAATTTAGCATGGCCCATGAACCTAACCTGCACATCTTTGGACTGTGGGAGGAAACCGGAGCACCCGGAGGAAACCCACGCAGACACGGGGAGAACGTGCAGACTCCACACAGACAGTGACCCAGCCGGGAATCGAACCTGGGACCCTGGAGTTGTGAAGCAACTGTGCTAGCCACTGTGCTGCCCAATGTTCTTGTGACCACAGGTGTGCCCTTGATGCCCTCAGTCCACCTTTTCATCACTGCTTCTCGGAGCAGAGTTGTGGAGAGTTGCATCGCGTTGGGTAGTTTGCTTGATTTGAGCAAGGCACTTATCTGACAGATTCAGTGGGGGGAATTCTCCGCTCCCGGGAAAAATCGGGAAGGCCGTCGTGAACTCGGCCGAGTTTCACGATGGCCTCGGAGGCTGCTCCTCTCACCGTATTCACCCCCACCTGGGGGGCTAGGAGCGGCGCTCCGTTATTCTCGGCCGCTGGGCCCTGACGCTTGCGTCAAGGTGGCGGGCCGAGAATGACGCGACGGCGGCGCCTATGTGACGTCAGCCGTGCATGCGCAGGTTGGCCAGCTCCAAACCGCGCATGCGTGGCTGACGTCACGACGGCTGACGGCTCCAACCCGCGCATGCGCGGTTTCCGCCTTCCCCTCCGCTGCCCCGCAAGACGTGGCGGCTTGATCTTGCGGGGCGGCGGAGGGGAAAGAGTGCGTCCCTTTGAGACGCCAGCCCGACGATCGGTGGGCACCAATCGCGGGCCAGTCCCCTCCCGAGCACGGCCGTGGTGCTCACTCCCCTCTCCGCCCCCCAACAAGCTTCAAACGGGCCTTTGGCGCCCATATTCACGACGGCAGCGACCAGGTGTGGTTGCCGCCGTCGTGAACCGGTCGCGAATGGCAGGCCGCTCGGCCCATCCGGGTGGGAGAATCGCCGGTCGCCGTGAAAAATGGCGAGCGGTGATTCTTCCGAGCGGGGGGGTGGGAGAATCGCGGGGTCGCCAGGGGGGCATGAAATGAGTCACCCAGCCCTCCCGCGATTCTCCCACCCAGTGTGGGGAGCGGAGAATCGCACCCAGTGTCTGCTAGGTTGGTAGCTTCCTGGTCATGTCGAACTGCTGCTTCACGTTGAATCTGGAAGATTACACATTTTGTTGTAGCCTGCTCAACTTTCTTCATGGGAGCGCTGCTCTCGACGGCAATGTGCATCTGTTCGCCTTGCTTATATGTCACATCCAGATGGTATCTTTGCATATGAAGTAACACTCTTTGCAGTCGCTTTGGAGCAGAGTTGCGGTTTGAGAAAAATGCTTTGTTGGGGCTTGTGGTCGGACTCCACTGTTAATTTGTGTCTTCCAAGCAGGTACTGATGAAAATGCTCACGGGCAAAAAAAAATAGCCAGGCATTCTTCCTCGATCTGAACACAGTGTTAGTGCTCTGGGGAAAATGTGACTGGCTGCCTTAGTTGCATTCGAGTTTCTCCCAGACTCATCTTACTGGCATCACGCTGCAAGGTGACTTCGTCCACAACATCCCTGTACTTCAACACTGGCATAGTCAATTGATTTTATGAATGCCATTTCTTATTCTGTTCCCCAATAACTCAGCACATCCCTGGAAGTGAGTTCACATATTGCTTCACACTCAGCTGACAAATTAGGCAAACATAGTTTGCACATCCAACAAATCGTTAGACTGCTTTCGCATCTATTGATCGCTGCTACACCTCTCACCTTGTTAGGAACTGAGCGAAGAACCTTTTGCTGTCAGTGCATGACCGAATAACTTGACTTCAGTCACATTCAGTTCTTGTTCAGCTTCAGGTTCAGCTGGCGAGCTCACGCCAGTTGTATTAAATGCTGATCATGGTCGGCTCTGGTTTCTTCCACTGTCTCCGCATCCATAGACTAGTAGATCATCTACCATGGCTTTCAATCCAGGAAGATCACTGACTCTCTCACGCTGTCTGCCCTTCTGGAGCTATAGAACCATCTGTATCTCCGGAATGGCACCCAGAATGGTGATCGGAAGCTGTTGTTTTAATCCAGCGTCACTTGCCAGTAACCAACCTTCAAAGCTAAGGTAGGGACTATTTTTTTCCGTGGCAAGTTACTTTTCTTCGCTGGTTGATGTGAGGTAGTGAGATCTCTTCAGCGCTTTATTTAGATCCTTTGGATCTAAGCGTCCTTGCAACTTTCCAGGTATTTTTGCACTACCATGCTGCTAATCCAGTCTGTAGGGGGCCGTCACGTTTTTGATTACTTCACTCTTTTCTGGCTCTTCTATCATGTATTTTAGGTTTGACTTGAGGGCAGCTGGAACATTTTTCAGCCGATGCTGAATTGCTCTTGCACTCTCATCTACGTCACTATTCTCCTGGTAGACACCCCAGCTCTTCAAACACATCGATGTACTCCTCTAGGATCTGTTCTGCCGCCACTGATTTTGGGTGCTGTGACACGCTGTGAATCTCTGTTGACACATTCAGGGTTACCAGTCCAAGCTTTAGACTTGCGTCAGTTTGAAGAACTGGCTGTTGCATCCCATCTATGACCTGGGCACCACTGTCTATCTGACACCGCTGCAGTCACCATGGTAACAGTCACAAACTATTTGTCGGCTATCGTCTTGACTGATTCAGCTTATTGTATCGTGTATAATTCTTCACCAGACTTGTCTGCTGATATCTCTCCAATGGCCACCTGTATAGATTTCTTTTGATTTTACTCACCAACCACTTGTGTGCCAAATGATTTTGCTTCTTGCAGTTGAAACACTGCTTTCCCCACGCTGGACAATCCTTTCCCTGTGCATGCTAGCCTTCGCTGTATTTGCATCTGTCCTTTATCAATGATTTATCTGCTCTCTTGGCTTGGACTGTCTCTCAGAATACTGTCTGCTCTGACATACGTATGCCTTAGCTGATGTTTCGCAACTTCCGCATTTTGACATACGTCTCTTCCTTTCTTTAGCATCGGTTTCTCATCTTTCTCATCTTTCGTTTGACTTGCTCTCACTGAGGGTCTCTCGCATGCCTAAGACCAATCTCTCCTTAATCAGATCATCTTTTAGCTGTCTGTATTCACATGATTCTGCCAGCTCTCTTACTGTTGTGATGTACTGTTCACTGGTCTCATTTCCACCCTGAACTCTAGTGTTGAACGCATATTATTCATATGCTACATTCACTCAGAGTTTAAAATGTTCAAGACATTCAAAATCTCTGCTCACAGTTAAATTTAGAGTGGCAAACACTTCGAAGCTGTCCTTCCCCAGCACTATTAAAAGCATGGATACTCTTATTGGCTCAGGCTTGTTAAGTAAGTATCATTGTATTTGGAAAATTGCCTCGTATCACTGTCCAATGTTACTGGAGATGGGATGGGAACCTTTACTGCAGCCATTTTGACTCGCTCGGTATTTCCTTGCAGCTTATCTTTTTGTCCTTTTTTCAGCAGCTTGTTCCTGGGTTTCTCAGAGTTTTCTTCGCATCATTTCCAGGGTTCAAAAATCTATTTCTTTTCTCCACTTCTCTACACCATGCGTCATGCATAAGGACGGCAATCTTCATTAGTATCTTGTCTCAAAGTCTTGATTGAACTGTATAGAAATGGCAACCCACGGCGTGTGCCTCATGCCAGAACCACATGACTATGGCAAGTTCTGTAATACACATAGTAAGGCTACATTTTCAAAGCCCCATTCAGAGGCATTACTTGACCATGTGTTGCACTAATCTGAGAATTCCAGCCTCTCCTCACAGAATTGCAAAGGTAGGATAAAATGTCAATTGTGCTTGTTGAAGGACAAACGTTTAATTTGCTGCCATCAATTGCACTCAGTGACTGCAAAAATGCCTGTGGCGTACAACATCATATGTCTCTTTACAAGTTGCTAATAGACTGAACTGTGTCTCTTCACTGGCTCATTCTGACAGTAGCTGAGAGTTTGGATTTTGAAGCACAAATCTGGGGCCTAGTGAAAAGGTGAACGATGGAGACGGAGCGGGTATTTCTTGCTTTTCTCTGGTGCTGCCATGAGAGGCAGGGATGGTGGCATCATGCCATCTGCCAGAAACCTCACCAGCTGCTCCACAGTAGCCCCCTCCAACTCCGCTCCCTGCTACCCCACACCCATGCAATGTTCACTGGATGGGGTGTGGGAGCTGTTCACGTCAATGTAAGGAGGGGAGAAAGATTCTTTCCCAACGATGGAGGAGGGAGAAATAAAGAAATCCTTTGGGGAGTTGCTCTCGTGCATTGCCCAAGTGGCTGGCTGGAAGGTGATGTAAGCAGATGTCTGCGAGATGGTTCCCAGCCTATAGATTATATGAGGCACTGGAAGACTGCCAACAAGAGGAAAGGAGGACTAAATGCCTTAAAACTAAGAAATGAAGAAGTAATACTTGCATGGCGTTTGATGTCATCCAGGCTGAGTGTTACTCCCTTGTCATTGTTGTTCCTCTTCTGTTGTTTTCCATATTTCAATATGCCGCATAGTTTGTGCTTCAATACCTGCCAACATAAAAGACACAATACTCATTGGCTGCTTCAGTCGACTAGACCTTTTGCTATCCCAGATGGAAGGTGGGACTGGTCTTCCTTTATTATCGCTAGGTCTGAAACTGTGAGATACCGAGGAGACTGGAAGCATCGGAAACATGTTCTGTTTGCCTGTGTGTGGGTGTGTCCTTGTTTTGTTTGCCTGTGTGTGCGTGTGTCCTTGTTCTGTTTGCCTGTGTGTGTCCTTGTTCTGTTTGCCTGTGTGTGTCATTGTTCTGTTTGCCTGTGTGTGTCATTGTTCTGTTTGCCTGTGTGTGTCCTTGTTCTGTTTGCCTGTGTGTATCATTGTTCTGTTTGCCTGTGTGTGTCCTTGTTCTGTTTGCCTGTGTATATCATTGTTCTGTTTGCCTGTGTGTGTCCTTGTTCTGTTTGTCTGTGTGTGTCCTTGTTCTGTTTGCCTGTGTATATCATTGTTCTGTTTGCCTGTGTGTGTCCTTGTTCTGTTTGCCTGTGTGTATCATTGTTCTGTTTGCCTGTGTGTGTCCTTGTTCTGTTTGCCTGTGTGTGTCATTGTTCTGTTTGCCTGTGTGTGTCCTTGTTCTGTTTGCCTGTGTGTATCATTGTTCTGTTTGCCTGTGTGTGTCCTTGTTCTGTTTGCCTGTGTGTGTCACTGTTCTGTTTGCCTGTGTGTGTCCTTGTTCTGTTTGCCTGTGTGTGTCATTGTTCTGTTTGCCTGTGTGTGTCATTGTTCTGTTTGCCTGTGTGTGTCATTGTTCTGTTTGCCTGAGTGTGTCCTTGTTCTGTTTGCCTGTGTGTGTCCTTGTTCTGTTTGCCTGTGTGTATCATTGTTCTGTTTGCCTGTGTGTGTCCTTGTTCTGTTTGCCTGTGTGTGTCATTGTTCTGTTTGCCTGTGTGTGTCCTTGTTCTGTTTGCCTGTGTGTATCATTGTTCTGTTTGCCAGTGTGTGTCATTGTTCTGTTTGCCAGTGTGTATCATTGTTCTGTTTGCCTGTGTGTGTCCTTGTTCTGTTTGCCTGTGTGTGTCCTTGTTCTGTTTGCCTGTGTGTGTCCTTGTTCTGTTTGTTTGTGTGTGTCCTTGTTCTGTTTGCCTGTGTGTGTCATTGTTCTGTTTGCCCCTGTGTGTGTCCTTCTCCTGTTTGCGACTGTGTGTGTCCTTGTTCTGTTTGCCTGTGTGTGTGTCCTTGTTCTGTTTGCCTCGGTGTGTGTCCTTGTTCTGTTTGCCCCTGTGTGTGTCCTTCTCCTGTTTGCGACTGTGTGTGTCCTTGTTCTGTTTGCCTGTGTGTGTCATTGTTCTGTTTGCCCCTGTGTGTGTCCTTCTCCTGTTTGCGACTGTGTGTGTCCTTGTTCTGTTTGCCCCTGTGTGTGTCCTTCTCCTGTTTGCGACTGTGTGTGTCCTTGTTCTGTTTGCCCCTGTGTGTGTCCTTCTCCTGTTTGCGACTGTGTGTGTCCTTGTTCTGTTTGCCTGTGTGTGTGTGTCCTTGTTCTCTTTGCCTGTCTGTGTGCACTTGCTCTGTTTGCCTGTGTGTGTGTCCTTGTTCTGTTTGCCTGTATGTGTGTGTCCTTGTTCTGTTTGCCTGTGTGTGTGTGTCCTTGTTCTGTTTGCCTGTGTGTGTGTCCTTGTTCTGTTTGCCTGTGTGTGTGTGTCCTTGTTCTGTTTGCCTGTGTGTGTGTCCTTGTTCTGTTTGCCTGTGTGTGTGTGTCCTTGTTCTGTTTGCCTGTGTGTGTGTCCTTGTTCTGTTTGCCTGTGTGTGTGTGTCCTTGTTCTGTTTGCCTGTGTGTGTGTGTCCTTGTTCTGTTTGCCTGTGTGTGCATGTTCTTGTTCGGTCTGCCTGTGTGTATCCTTGTTCAATCTGTCTGTGTGTGTCTATCCTTGTTGGATCTGCCTGTGTGCGCGTCCTTGTTCTGTTTGCTTGTGTGTGGGTGTGTCCCTGTGGGTGTGCGTGTCCCTGTTCTGTTTGCCTGTGTGCGTGCTTACTCTGCCTATGTGCATGGGCACTTGCTCTGCCCATGTGTATGCACAATCCTGACTGCCTGTATGCCTGTTATCTGTGCGCGTGTGTGCTTGTTAACTCACCTATCATGTGTGGAAGATATTTTTTATTATTCATTCATGGGATGTGGGCATCGCCGGCTGGGCCAGCATTTGTTGCCCATCCCTAATCGCCCTTCAACTGAGTGTCTCGCTGAGTGGGCCATTTCAGAGAGCATTTAAGAGTCAACTACATGGCAATGGATCCAGACCAGGATAAGGTCAGGAGATTCCTTCCCTAAAGGGGCAGATGGGTTTTTACAATCTTTACATGGTTGTCATTAATTCCAGTCTTTTACTGAATTCAAATTTCACCATCTGCCATGGTGGGATTTGAACCCGGGTTCCCAGAGGGGAATGTAGCATATGAACAATATGCGTTCAACACTAGAGTTCAGGGTGGAAATGAGACCAGTGAACAGTACATCACAACAGTAAGAGAGCTGGCAGAATCATGTGAATACAGACAGCTAAAAGATGATCTGATTAAGGAGAGATTGGTCTGAGGCATGCGAGAGACCTCTCAGCAGGACAAAGCAGCAGGAAGTATGGGCAAAGGGCAGGTGGGTGCTGAAGGCATGAGGAAGGAAACAGGGGGAAACTAAATTTATTCTTAAATGTTAATGGCAGTCTTCGATCTGCATCCATTAATATGACCTCATTAGGGGGCTGGTTTAGCACTGTAGGCTAAACAGCTGCCTTGCAATGCAGAACAAGGCCAGCAGCACGGTTCAATTCCCGTAGCAGCCTTCCCGAACAGGCGCCGGAATGTGGCGACTAGGGGCTTTTCACAGTAACTTCATTGAAGCCTACTCGTGACAATAAGCGATTATTATTATTATTATTAATTGTCACTCCTCACAAGCAGGAGAATTATTTTTAATTCACAAATTATAGGGAGGGGCTACTTTCAGAGTAATACACTTTTCCATCCTCCAAATTGCAGATCTCTTTCAATAACAAAATACATCCTTATTTTCCGTCTCAGATCGGTCAGTACCACCTGCAGAGATCTCCATCTCCACAACCACCGCCCTGCAACCCCCCTCCCTCCGAAAAAAGTGGGGGGAGGTTAGGGCAACTGGATCAGTGAAGCAGAGCAAGAT
Organism: Scyliorhinus canicula; assembly: GCF_902713615.1. Classification (NCBI taxonomy): domain Eukaryota; kingdom Metazoa; phylum Chordata; class Chondrichthyes; order Carcharhiniformes; family Scyliorhinidae; genus Scyliorhinus; species Scyliorhinus canicula. Next base: position 16,239,434 of record NC_052173.1, read on the forward strand.
CCCGTCTCCAAACCTTGCAGTGTAAGGAGGAGAGGAGGGACCAAGTTCAATTTCTCATCCCAACCCATCCCTATGCAAAAATAAAGGCTGCCATCAGCCCCACCCAGCACAGACAGTGCCGGCTTGAATGAATGAAGGGACCTACAGTTATATAGGGCGGGATTCTCCGACCCCCCGCCGAGGGGTCAATCCCACTCTGCCACCCCGACTGCCGTATTCTCCGGCGTCGTTTTTCGGAGGGGGCGGGGGGGCGGCGGCTGCGAACTGTGTCCACTACACTCGGCCGGGATCCATACCGCTGGCCGGCTGGGGGAGGGAGGGTTGTCTGCTAGGGCTGGGGGGTGGCCAGGGGGTAGGCTGTGGGGTCGAGGTTAGCGGGTTAGGATATGCGCACGGCTGGTGCCATGTTGTACAGCGCGACCGGTGCAGGTTGTCAGCCGTGCACAAGCGCGGCCTGGGACCCGGCCACTCTCTCGCCGTTTTTGGTGCGGGCGGCGGATATTTCGGCCGCCGCCAGTGCTACCTCATCACCGGTACCGGAATCGGTGAGCAGTCGGCAGCAAATTTCCTGTCGTGAAAGTCAACATATTCTACGCTGGCATCAGCACATAGTCTCCAGAACGGTGAATCCATCTCTGACTGTGCAGTCCCTTCGGACATCACTGGAGTGTCAGCCCCGATTTCTGTGTTCAGCTTTCTGGGGTGGGGCTTGAACCCACAACCTCCTGGCACAGTGAGCCAATGCTGACTCCCGAATGACCCTATAGGGCTGTGCCTGATTTAGGGACAGGGTGGATACTGAGAGATTGTTTTCCACTGGCTGGGGTTTGACAGGGTGGATACTGAGAGATTGTTTCCCCCTGGCTGGGGTTTGACAGGGTGGATACTGAGAGATTGTTTCCCCCCCTGGCTGGGGTTTGACAGGGTGGATACTGAGAGATTGTTTCCCCCTGGCTGGGGTTTGACAGGGTGGATACTGAGAGATTGTTTCCCCCCCCTGGCTGGGGTTTGACAGGGTGGGTACTGAGAGATTGTTTCCCCCCTGGCTGGGGTTTGACAGGGTGGATACTGAGAGATTGTTTCCCCCCTGGCTGGGGTTTGACAGGGTAGATACTGAGAGATTGTTTCCCCCTGGCTGGGGTTTGACAGGGTGGATACTGAGAGATTGTTTCCCCCCCCTGGCTGGGGTTTGACAGGGTGGAGACTGAGAGATTGTTTCCCCCTGGCTGGGGTGTGACAGGGTGGATACTGAGAGATTGTTTCCCCCTGGCTGGGGTTTGACAGGGTGGATACTGAGAGATTGTTTCCCCCTGGCTGGGGTTTGACAGGGTGGACACTGAGAGATTGTTTCCCCCCCCCCCCTGGCTGGGGTTTGACAGGGTGGATACTGAGAGATTGTTTCCCCCTGGCTGGGGTTTGACAGGGTGGATACTTATAGAACATAGAACATAGAACGATACAGCGCAGTACAGGCCCTTCGGCCCTCGATGTTGCACCGACATGGAAAAAAAATCTAAAGGCCATCTAACCTACACTATGCCCTTATCATCCATATGCTTATCCAATAAATTTTAAATGCCCTCAATGTTGGCGAGTTCACTACTGTTGCAGGTAGGGCATTCCACGGCCTCACCACTCTTTGCGTAAAAAACCCACCTCTGACCTCTGTCCTATATCTATTACCCCTCAATTTAAGGCTATGTCCCCTCGTGCTAGCCACCTCCATCCGCGGGAGAAGGCTCTCGCTGTCCACCCTATCTAACCCTCTGATCATTTTGTATGCCTCTATTAAGTCACCTCTTAACCTTCTTCTCTCTAACGAAAACAACCTCAAGTCCATCAGCCTTTCCTCATAAGATTTTCCCTCCATACCAGGCAACATCCTGGTAAATCTCCTCTGCACCCGTTCCAAAGCTTCCACGTCCTTCCTATAATGAGGCGACCAGAACTGTACGCAATACTCCAAATGCGGCCGTACTAGAGTTTTGTACAACTGCAACATGACCTCATGGCTCCGGAACTCAATCCCTCTACCAATAAAGGCCAACACACCATAGGCCTTCTTCACAACCCTATCAACCTGGGTGGCAACTTTCAGGGATCTATGTACATGGACACCGAGATCCCTCTGCTCATCCACACTGCCAAGAATTTTACCATTAGCCAAATATTCCACATTTCTGTTATTCTTTCCAAAGTGAATCACCTCACACTTCTCCACATTAAACTCCATTTGCCACCTCTCAGCCCAGCTCTGCAGCTTATCTATGTCCCTCTGTAACCTGCAACATCCTTCCGCACTGTCTACAACTCCACCGACTTTAGTGTCGTCTGCAAATTTACTCACCCATCCTTCTGCGCCCTCCTCTAGGTCATTTATAAAAATGACAAACAGCAACGGCCCCAGAACAGATCCTTGTGGTACGCCACTCGTAACTGAACTCCATTCTGAACATTTCCCATCAACTACCACTCTCTGTCTTCTTTCAACTAGCCAATTTCTGATCCACATCTCTAAATCACCCTCAATCCCCAGCCTTCGTATTTTTTGCAATAGCCGACCGTGGGGAACCTTATCAAACGCTTTACTGAAATCCATATACACCACATCAACTGCTCTACCCTCATCTACCTGTTCAGTCACCTTCTCAAAGAACTCGATAAGGTTTGTGAGGCATGACCTACCCTTCACAAAACCATGCTGACTGTCCCTAATCATATTATTCCTATCTAGATGATTATAAATCGTATCTTTTATAATCCTCTCCAAGACTTTACCCACCACAGACGTTAGGCTCACCGGCCTATAGTTACCGGGGTTATCTCTACTCCCCTTCTTGAACAAAGGGACCACATTTGCTATCCTCCAGTCCTCTGGCACTATTCCTGTAGCCAATGATGACCTAAAAATCAAAGCCAAAGGCTCAGCAATCTCTTCCCTGGCTTCCCAGAGAATCCTAGGATAAATCCCATCCGGCCCCGGGGACTTATCTATTTTCACCTTGTCCAGAATTGCCAACACTTCTTCCCTACGCACCTCAATGCCATCTATTCTAATAGCCTGGGTCTCAGCATTCTCATCCACAATATTATCTTTTTCTTGAGTGAATACTGACGAAAAGTATTCATTTAGTATCTCGCTTATCTCCTCAGCCTCCACACACAACTTCCCACCACTGTCCTTGACTGGCCCTACTCTTACCCTAGTCATTCTTTTATTCCTGACATACCTATAGAGAGAGATTGTTTCCCCCTGGCTGGGGTTTGACAGGGTGGATACTGAGAGATTGTTTCCCCCTGGCTGGGGTTTGACAGGGTGGATACTGAGAGATTGTTTCCCCCCCTGGCTGGGGTTTGACAGGGTGGATACTGAGAGATTGTTTCCCCCTGGCTGGGGTTTGACAGGGTGGATACTGAGAGATTGTTCCCCCCTGGCTGGGGTTTGACAGGGTGGATACTGAAAGATTGTTTCCCCCCCCTGGTTGGGGTTTGACAGGGTGGATACTGAGAGATTGTTTCCCCCTGGCTGGGGTTTGACAGGGTGGATACTGAGAGATTGTTTCCCCACCTGGCTGGGGTTTGACAGGGTGGATACTGAGATTGTTTCCCCCTGGCTGGGGTTTGACAGGGTGGATACTGAGAGATTGTTTCCCCCCCTGGCTGGGGTTTGACAGGGTGGATACTGAGAGATTGTTTCCCCCTGGCTGGGGTTTGACAGGGTGGATACTGAGAGATTGTTCCCCCCTGGCTGGGGTTTGACAGGGTGGATACTGAGAGATTGTTTCCCCCTGGCTGGGGTTTGACAGGGTGGATACTGAGAGATTGTTTCCCCCTGGCTGGGGTTTGACAGGGTGGATACTGAGAGATTGTTTCCCCCTGCCTGGGGTTTGACAGGGTGGATACTGAGAGATTGTTTCCCCCTGGCTGGGGTTTGACAGGGTGGATACTGAGAGATTGTTTCCCCCTGGCTGGGGTTTGACAGGGTGGATACTGAGAGATTGTTTCCCCCTGGCTGGGGTTTGACAGGGTGGATACTGAGAGATTGTTTCCCCCTGCCTGGGGTTTGACAGGGTGGATACTGAGAGATTGTTTCCCCCTGGCTGGGGTCTGACAGGGTGGATACTGAGAGATTGTTTCCCCCCCCTCCTGGCTGGGGTTTGACAGGGTGGATACTGAGAGATTGTTTCCCCCTGGCTGGGGTTTGACAGGATGGATACTGAGAGATTGTTTCCCCCTGGCTGGGGTTTGACAGGGTGGATACTGAGAGATTGTTTCCCCCTGGCTGGGGTTTGACAGGGTGGATACTGAGAGATTGTTTCCCCCTGGCTGGGGTTTGACAGGGTGGATACTGAGAGATTGTTTCCCCCTGGCTGGGGTTTGACAGGGTGGATACTGAGAGATTGTTTCCCCCCCCTGGCTGGGGTTTGACAGGGTGGATACGGAGAGATTGTTTCCCCCCTGGCTGGGGTTTGACAGGGTGGATACTGAGAGATTGTTTCCCCCTGGCTGGGGTTTGACAGGGTGGATACTGAGAGATTGTTTCCCCCTGGCTGGGGTTTGACAGGGTGGATACTGAGAGATTGTTTCCCCCTGGCTGGGGTTTGACAGGGTGGATACTGAGAGATTGTTTCCCCCTGGCTGGGGTTTGACAGGGTGGATACTGAGAGATTGTTTCCCCCTGGCTGGGGTTTGACAGGGTGGATACTGAGAGATTGTTTCCCCCTGGCTGGGGTTTGACAGGGTGGATACTGAGAGATTGTTTCCCCCTGGCTGGGGTTTGACAGGGTGGATACTGAGAGATTGCTCGCTCTACCTCTATGGGGAAGGTACCCTGGAACTTTGGGCACAGTGAAAGCATGTGTGCGAAGGCAGTGCTTGACAATGGTACCACCCAGTGCGTTGGTTGGTCTGATCCCACGGGAAATGTCAGCAGAACTAAGCAATGCCGTAACTTCCTCCTGACACCAGGAAATGTCTTCCCCATTTTCAGCCAGGCTGGTGCCCTTCACCCTCAAGTCGGGCAACCCTCCTTTGACGTATCTCCTGCAGCAAGTCATGCCAGCATTTCTGCCCACAGTGCTGCCCAGCTCTCCCTGCTCTGTTGTGCGCAAGAAAGCCATATTTTGAGGGGATTCTGGCAGGGGTTTGCCGACACCATGTCCAAGGTATTAAATACAAGGCTGGCAATGAGTCCGGAGGTGGCGATTTTTGGGGTGTCGCAGGATCCGGGAATCCAGGAGGAGAAAGAGGCAGATGTTCTGGCCTTTGCTTCCCTGGTAGCCCGGAGGCAGATATTACTAGCATGGAGGGACTCAAAGCCCCCGAAATCGGAGACCTGGCTATCGGACATGGCGAGCTTCCTCTGCCTGTAGAAAATGAAGTTCGTCATGAGAGGGTCTCTGTTAAGGTTCACCCGGAGGTGACAACCATTCGTCGACTTCTTTGCGGGAAATTAATCGTCAGCTGAAGGGGGGGGGGGGGGGGGGGGGGGGGGGTTAGTCGAGCGTTAGAGTAGGGGGTTAAGTAATGGTGGGACCTGTGGGAGAGGGAGGTGGTATTTACACTATATTAATATTTTTTTAATGCACATTGTTTATCTTGTTGCTGTTACAATGCGAAAGAAATACCTCAATAAAAAGTTTATTAAAAAAAAGGCCATATTTCTGTCACTGCCACCAACTCCTCGTTTTTTTGCAGCCATACCTTTGAGGAGCTGCACTCCACACCCCCCCCCCCCCCCCCCCCACCCCCCCCCCCCCCCCCCTGCCCCCCCCCCCCCCCCCCCCCCCCCCCCCCCCCCCCCCCCCCCCCCCCCCCCCCCCCCCCCCCCCCCCCCCCCCGGCAATTCATTTACAAGTGACTTTTCAAAGTCCATCCTGACTAGCAATGGAAATGCCCACTTTGCTGTTGCAAATCTCGTACCTTCTGTACAAGAGGACGGAACTGCGATCCCGCTTGTTATTCTCGACAGATATCACTTGGGCAGCAACTAGAATTGCTTTCTTGCTCACTCACTGGGGCTGCGATTTGGGCTCTGGGGGCGCGTGAGTCAATATCATTGACACACACAAGATAATCTTCGAACAGGATTCGGTAATTGCTACCTTGCACAGAGGTCAAAGAATCCACTGCATTGTGAAGATGACGCCTTTTAATGGGTCAACAGCTGGAGATTTAAAGGTTGTAAGTTCATATTGGTCCCTGAAAGGTCAACCTTCCTGGGTTTGGAGATAATTGTATCTATTTCTTTGAATGTGCGTTTGCTGGAACACTGGGCTGACATGACAATGAGCAAAGATCTGAGACTAAGTGTTGACGCTGGCGTAGGAATCGTGGACTTCCGTGACAGCAAAACTGGTACCGAACCTGGACCGATTCAGCGCTGGTAGAGGGGCTAGAACCGGCAGCCGCATATATACGCCACTCCCCACACACATTCATCCCAGCCAACAAGATGGCACTGGTTGTGCTGGAGCGCGCCCATCCCGCTGCTGGAGCGCGCCCATCCCGCTGATGGGCCGGCTGGGGCCGTAGGGCATCTAGCAGGTCACCCATACGACCCGTGGCCCTAAGTTGACAGTGGGCAGTCAGCAGTGTGCGCAGCTGCATGGCTGCCTTGTCGGCTGCGGCAATGGTGTTCCGTGCCCGTCCACCCTGACCCCACAGCCCACCTGCTGGCCACCCCCCGCTATTCCCTCGACCCTGGCAGAAGCCTCTCGGCCAGCGGCACAACCGTCAGCACACTATGGCAATGTTGGGCACTTTCCGTACCCCCTCTCTCTCCCTCAGCAGCCACGGCGCCGATTTCACCATTTTTAAACGCACAAGTGAACCGCGCCGTTGGGTATTCGCCCCGATGAAGGCGGGGAATCGCGGAGGCCCCGGGAAATACGGGGTCAGGCCCACTAATGATATGCAAACGGCATTCACTGTACGTGAGGTCTGGAACGCATTGCGCTGCTATCAAGGCAATAGAGAATTGCGATTTGGCGTGAAACTGGCGGCCGCCACAATTTTGCCGTCACAACAAATTCTCCACCCAATTGCGTTTCCCGATTCTGGCGTCGGACGACAGACAAACCCGTCCTGGATCTCTGTAATTATTTATTGGGATTCCTTCCAGCCACAGTGTGTGTGAGAGAGAAAGTGTGTGTGAGAGAGAGAGTGTGTGTGAGAGAGAGTGTGTGTGTGAGAGAGAGAGTGTGTGTGAGAGAGAGTGTGTGAGAGTCTGTGTGTGAGAGTGTGTGAGAGAGAGTGCGTGTGAGAGAGAGTGTGTGAGAGAGAGTGTATGCGAGAGTGTGTGTGAGAGAGTTTGTGATAGTGTGTGAGAGAGAGTGTGTGTGTGAGTTAGTGTGTGTGTGCGAGAGAGAGTGTGTGTGTGAGTTAGTGTGTGTGTGCGAGAGAGAGTGTGTGTGTGAGAGAGAGTGTGTGAGAGAGAGTGTGTGTGTGAGAGAGAGAGAGTGTGTGTGTGAGGTAGTGTGTGTGTGAGAGAGAGAGTGTGTGTGAGAGAGAGTGTGTGTGTGAGAGAGAGAGTGTGTGTGAGAGAGTGTGTGTGAGAGAGAGTGTGTGTGTGAGAGTGTGTGAGAGAGTGTGTGTGTGAGAGAGTGTGTGTGAGAGAGAGAGTGTGTGTGAGAGAGAGTGTGTGTGAGAGAGTGTGTGTGAGTTAGTGTGTGTGTGAGAGAGAGAGTGTGTGTGAGAGAGAGTGTGTGTGTGAGAGAGAGAGTGTGTGTGAGAGAGTGTGTGAGAGAGAGAGTGTGTGTGTGTTAGTGTGTGTGTGCGAGAGAGAGTGTGTGTGTGAGAGAGTGTGTTTGTGTGAGAGAGTGTGTGTGTGTGAGAGAGTGTGTGTGTGAGAGAGAGAGTGTGTAAGAGAGTGTGTGTGAGAAAGTGTGTGCGTGAGATAGAAAGTGTGTGTGAGAGAGAGTGTGTGTGTCTGAGTTAGTCTGTGTGTGCGAGAGAGTCTGTGTGAGAGAGTGCATGTGTGCGAGAGAGTATGTGTGAGAGTGTGTGTGTGTGTGAGAGAGTGTGTGTGAGAGAGAATGTGTGAGAGAGTGTGTGAGAGAGTGTGAGAGTGTGTGTGTGTGAGTAAGAAAGTGTGTGTGAGTGTGAGAGAGTGTGTGTGTGTGTTAGTGTGAGAGTGTACATGTAGAGAGTGTGTATATGAGTGTGTATGTGTCTGTATGAGAGAGTGTGTGTTGCGGGAGAGAGTGTGTATGTGTGAGAGAGTGTGTGTGTGTGTATGGGACTGGTTTAGCACAGGGCTAAATCGCTGGCTTTGAAAGCAGACCAAGGCAGGCCAGCAGCATGGTTCAATTCCCGTACCAGCCTCCCTGAACAGGCGCCGGAATGTGGCGACTAGGGGCTTTTCACAGTAACTCCATTGAAGCCTACTCGTGACAATAAGCGATTTTCATTTCATTTCATGGGAGAGAGAGTGTGAGGGTGTGAGGAGAGTGTGAGAGGTGCACCATCAGCTTGTATCTTTCAATAGCCATTACCCTGCGCACCATTTAAATCTGTTTGAGGGACGTGAGCCCAATGAGGCTCCGGATGGAGCCGAACACATTGTACAAGCAGATGTATTTTCTGCCCTGGATGAAGCCACAGAGCCCAACCTGTGATGCTCACACTGTGGAGGAAACGGGGAACTGTTTCATTCCACTGTAGCATCGCTTTGGCGTATCTTCAAAAGAAGGAAAATGAATGGAATTGCACAACACCATATGGAATGCGGATTGGGCGGGTAGTGGAACTGTGGTAACAGAGCAGCCAATGTCTCAGTGAATGGTAGTGTCGGCTCAAGGAGCCGAATGCGCCTATTGCTTATCCCCAATTCATCTGGAAGAAATCCGGAATCCTGTGCTGTCACTGTGAACCAGGGGCCCTGAATGTGGGCCAACCTGTGTGATTTTTCCCTCATTAGGTTCTGAGCTCTTTGCTCCCTTCTGTGGTATAGAATCAATCATTGTACTCTTATTGCAAACCTGACTCTTATTACTTCATGTAAATGGTACAGTAATTTTATTATCTGTCGTCAGTCGAAATGAAACACAGCCAATCTGGTCACACGCTCACTCTGTATTCATTAAGCAGAGATACCTGCAATGAAAGCATCGTATTTAATTGGGAAACTATTCTGGGCCAGACACACATTAACTGCTGATGGAGGCTTATTACAGCGGATGAGTATTAAACAGGGTTTCCAATGTTAAATTACAGTGTTACAATGCAGTCTAACTCTCTTAATCCAAACTGAGAAAGATCTTGTATTTATATAGCAACTTCCACATTCCTCAGGAGATTTAAAAGTGCTTCACAGTCAATGGCCTGCTTTCGAAGTGCCCCCCATTGTTGTAAGGTAACACAACGGCCAATCTGCGCACAGCAGGATCCCACAAACAGAATTGCGATGAATGACGAGACACTTCCAAGTGGTGTGGCTTGAGGGGATGAATGTTGGCCAAGACACCAGTGCCAAGTCCCCTGCTCGACTCCAAATATGTCATGGGATCTTTTACATCCATCTGAACAGGCAAACAGACCGCATCTCCGATAATGCAGCACTCCAAAATCGCGTCCGCCGCCGGGGTGGAGAATCCATTTCAGTGCATGGAATTGGGACCGGCGGTGGTTCCCCGATTCTCCGGCCCCCGAAAAGCGGCGTACTCTCCGAGTATTTCGCGCCGCGTATCCCCTACCGGCGGCCATTGATATAGAACATACAGTGCAGAAGGAGGCCGTTCGGCCCATCGAGGCTGCACCGATCCACTTAAGCCCTCATTTCCACCCTATCCCCCTAACCCAATAACCCCTCCTAACATTTTTGGACACTAAGGGGCAATTTAGCACGGCCAATCCACCTAACCTGCACGTCTTTGGACTGTGGGAGGAAACCGGAGCACCCGGAGGAAACCCACACAGACACGGGGAGAACGTGCAGACTCCGCAGACAGTGACCCAGCGGGGAATCGAACCTGGGACCCTGGCGCTGTGAAGCCACAGTGCTATCCACGTGCTACTGTGCTGCCCTACCATTGCTGGAGGCCTACCCCGCCATTCCCCGCCCTCGACTTGCCGATGTCCTGATGGTGTGGATCTAACATGGCCTTGTCGTTCGGGATACTCGTGTCGCTGCTGCGGACTCAGTCGGCGGCCACCATGGTCAGGGGCGGGCCGATCGGAAGGCGGGGGGCCTCATATGGGACCGGGCTATTTTTGGGCGGGAGTTCCGGGTCAGGAGCACGGCCGATCGGGGGCACGATTGAGAAGGTCCAGCTCCGCGGTCTGGGTCGGCCAAGGAGCACGGCACAGCTGCTGGAGGTCACTGCCGTGCGCATGCGCGGCCTCTGACCCAGAAGTACGGGGAGCCGTATCTGCAGCAAAAGCTGCGAGTTTCAGGACGGGTCCCTGCCAGCCCCCTGCAGGGCTATGTACATGGGGCCTTTTGCCGCCAGTTTTTCTGGCGTAAAAAGCCACAGTTTGTACGACGGCGTGGGGTCATAGTCCCTGAAATGGAGAATCCAGCCCCATAACCATGTGAAGTGAGTCTTTGCTTTTCTTGAAGCATTCTCCTCTTCGAGTCAGAAAGCACAGGGTTCCAACCCCACTCCAAACAGTCCTGAGGGCTGGAGCTCTGAATTTCGGATTGATACCCAGCAGGACCCACGTGGACAAGGGAGTCCATAAGACCCTCCCACCATGTAGGATTAACCTGTCTATCGGCTGGTATGAAGATGGTTTACATCATCTGTCGGACTGTGAATCAGCCTATAAATCCATCCATTGCTTCACACTGTTCTTCAAGGGAAGAGTGCCAGGATCCGAGAACGAGAACGCCCCTGGCTATTGCACAAGGGAGAAAGAGATTGAGGAAGGGGCTGTTGGAGATTGTGAAAGTGGGGGGGGGGGGGGGGGGGGGGGGGGGGGTTCTGACAGATCATGAGGAGTGGGTGAGGTTTACAGGGTAAGTTTGTTCAGTCTGGACAAAAAGTCTTTCTCCTCCTGGTCCACAAGCAAAGCACTTATTCATGGTTCCCGGCCTTTTTACCTACCAGGTTTCAAGACCAGGGAAACACAGCCAGCTGAAGTTAAACACAACACGTGTACAAACGGAGGCACACAGGCTCCTTAAAAGGTTTCAACAACTGAGCTGCCTCCTGGGAGCGGGTTGGTCACCTGCTCCACCATCTTGCCGCTGTTATAACTAAGTTAACGGGATAAATTGATTCTCTGTCCCTCACCTAAGTTTGTAATAACAGAGATTAAATTTCAAAAGGCTTTTAACTGTGTGCGGCTCGGTGCAATAAATAACAAGCCAGGCTTCTTAAGTTAACGAGTAAAGAGTTTGTTTTATTGTTAAAACTCACTGAGGTGAAGATGCATAAATTAACAAAAGGTTACACACACACACACACACACACAATCCCCCACAAGCATGCAAAAGAAGAGTTAAACTCTGCAGAATATCAGGTATTAAAAACTTGGCCATGTAACAAGTCACAAGAATGTATTCAGAGTGTCCAGATGCTTGTCCACAGCTGAAGGATCCACAGTAGCTGCTGGTTCTTGGGGTTTCTCACTGTAGACAGTGGTGTACATCCAGAATTCTCCTTTAAGAACTTTTCACTTGCAGCAATGAGGTTTTCTGGTGGGTTTTTCAAATCACAAACAGCTCAGTTTTGTGAGAGAGGTTGCAGAAGAAAGAAAGATAAGGGGTTGGGGGCGGATACGGCTTTTGCCCCTGTGGCAGTCTCTCTCGGACTATCCAAAAATCCAGTGTCTTTTCACCCAAGAGCTCGATCATGTGACCTCTCTCTGAGAGCTTCATATTGTCTCCATAAAAGCAGCTTATGTCCTTCGTAAATGCGACATTGTAACTGCTGTAAGCCAGTGTCCTTTGCTTCGAAAAAGTGTTCTTGTCAAAAAAGTTCAATAATGTGTAAGTCCAGCCAATGTTATAAATAAATATATTTTTTAAAATTTAGGGTACCCAATTATTTTTTTCCAATTAAGGGGCAATTTAGCGTGGCCAATCCACCTACCCTGCACATCTTTGGGTTATGGGGGTGAAACCCACGCAGACACGGGGAGAATGTGCAAACTCCACACGGACAGTGACCCAGAGCCGGGATCGAACCTGGGACCTCAGCGCCGTGAGGCAGCGGGGCTAACCACTAGGCCCATAAATAAATAGTTTATATAACACATCTTCATAACACCATTATTAAAACTGGAAGGGCACAGATGTCATAAGAGTTGGAAATCAATTTTCTTTTGAACTTCCCATCCAACTCGAGCCCACCTGTTTCTGAGGGTTAAAGTTAACGCCCTACATTCCAGGCCCATATTCCTGCGTTCCCGCCAATCCTCCACTGAATGTACAGAGATCCCCTAACAGGAATCACGCGGAGTCTGAAACACTTGCAAGCATTGCCACGTGGGACGGGAATCAGCAAATGAGCACAAGGCAGTGATACACTGGAGTGGCTGAAGAGAAGGTAAGCCTCTTGCAGTGGGCTCTTGTGGTTCATAACCTCGATCGAGCCCTGGAGCACATTACAAGCTTGTAGCTTGCTGCCAGACTCTGCTTGTTCTCCACATAATTGGCTTTGTTTATTGAAGGAACAAGGGACTTGAGAAACTTGTCATGACTCGATATATGCTTCTTACTTAGCCAATAATGAATGAGATTGAGTTGATTCATCACGAGTTACAACACAGCAGGGAACGACTTGGGAGAAAGCCAATGAACAGCTTTGAGTTCCTGACTGCAATTCGATTACAGCCTGCACAAATTTTTTTTTCTGATACAAATTATTCCAGTAGCATCGTCTTTGCAATGAATTTTCTTGCCCCGTCTGGCAGTGCGGTTAGTGGCAGTGCTGGGGGTGGAACATGTCCCTCACATTTGGCATCAAACATTCCCAGGTCAAGTGCAGCAAGAGGTGCTGGATGAAGCTCCCTTCGCCCTGGCCTTGATAATATAGTTGAAAAAAAATGAACCCTCAATGGCTACCCATATTAGAACATAGAACATAGAACAGTACAGCACAGAACAGGCCCTTCGGCCCTCAATGTTGTGCCGAGCCATGATCACCCTACTCAAACCCACGTATCCACCCTATACCCGTAACCCAACAACCCCCTCCCTTAACCTTACTGCAGCAGTGTGAACCTGAGGGACAATTTGGTGTTAAATTATAGGCAGCCTTTTAGTATGAATGCATCGAAGGTTGAAATGGGCACAATAAATACTGGCCTTGACACCCACATTCCATGACCACATAAGTTTAAAAAATTGCCTGTATCCCAACCCTGCAGGGGAGGTTCCGGACAATCAAACAAAACTCAAGGATCTTCATCAATCATCATATCTCCACTGATCAACACTGAGCCATCTATTCATTTTCATTTTTCCATCCTTTCCCCATACAATATTCTTTTGTGTGCTGCTTTTTTCCACCTATTTTATTTAATGTTTAAATGATATCTGTCTCAATAGCCACTCAATAGGGGATGGTTTAGCACACTGGGCTACATCGCTGGCTTTGAAAGCAGACTAAGGCAGGCCAGCAGCTCGGTTCAATTCCCGTACCAGCCTCTCCGAACAGGTGCCAGAATGTAGCGACTAGGGGCTTTTCACAGTAACTTCATTGAAGCCTACTCGTGACAATAAGTGATTTTCATTTCATTTCATTTGTCGAAAAACATTTGTGGGGTGAATTCTCCATTCAATCGGGCGGAGAATCGGACGCCATCCGAAAATCGAGGTCGGCGCTGGGCGCCCAGTGTACCACCATGCTCTGGTGCCTTGCTGGTGGTGTGAGCGCATTCCACGCCCCGGGCAGTGTGGGCGTGCAAAACATACAGTAGCATACATTAACATCTCATTAATGGGCTTGACCGAGTGCTCTCCAGCCTTTTGCATTTTTCGCCCCCGCCAGGCGGAAGTGATGTTGTCGCAGTTCACTTGTGGTATTGAAAAGTGGGGAACGTGCGCCGTGCCTGCCGAGGGAGAGAGAGGAGGTAAGAAACGTGTCTAAACCCGCAACAGTGGGCTGACAGTTGTGCTGCTGGCTGGAGGGGTCGTCGGCCAGGGTTGGGCGGAGTAGCGGGGGTCGACCAGGATATGGACCGTGGGTTCGGGGTGTTCGCCTGCAATCGGGGTGTCTGGACACAGACCACCATTGCCGCAGTCTGCAAAGCAGTCATCTGGTTGCGCACTCCGCTGACTGCCCACTGTCACCTGTAAATGTGCAGAGCACCATCAGCCATATGGGTGCGCCCCCCCCCCCCCCCCCCCCCCCGCCCCAGCCCACACCCCTAGGAATCCTCAGACACCAGCTGACCCATCAACAGGATGGGCGTAGCCCAGCGGAGCCAGTGGCCTACCAGGTTCTGGCACCCCTCAGTGCACCCAGCCGAGGCGCTGCCCCACTGCAGGGGAAGAGCAGAGCACACGTCAAACAGCGGACTCATGCACAGTGACCTTTAGCACCCACCCTGGCATACTGCCCCTCCCAGGGTGGGTGCCCCATCCGTGACCCTATCAGCTAGCCCACCCCACAAGCCCACCAGTGATCATCAAGCCCCGCCTTCCCACTGTGCCCCTGCTCCCATCCATCCTGACCCTAGACAGGTAGGCACAACCCTTGCACACCGCAGCTACTGTCCCCACAGGTGCCAACCCCCCTCACCCAGCCCCAACCGCAGGCTCTGCAGGAATGCCACCAAGCATGGAGCTGGTCGGTGGAACACGGTGACCGCCCCCCCCCCCCCCCCCATCTCCGACCCCAGTGCCACCCAAGGAGGACACCGACAGTAGACCCCAGAGGAGGGTGCAGGACAGGGGCCACAGAGCGTATCGCTGGCATGGGTAGCATGAACCACCGGCACCCCTGTCAAGGTGACAGGTGGCGGGGTTAGATACCCCCCCATTCCAGGCACCAATGGGGTCAGAGGTGTGGTAAGGAAGGCAGGGGACGTGGGGATGTCCTGAATGGCTCCGTGATTGGTGCCCCATGGAATTGGGGAACACCCCCCATTCAGTCCCAGAATCAACACTTAGTCTCTCAAACGGTCAATCCCACCCTCGGTGTTGCAATATCCTCAGCTTGAAGAAAATCCTTCAAACCTTCCTGTCATCCTTGAAGTAATCATCCTGCCTGAGCCAGAGATCATTTGTTACTGATTCACATCCGGTGCAAATTATTCTTCATTCTACACTCTCCAAGTATTTTAATAATTTGGAATGTCAATGTTCAATCCTGTCTTAGCTTCCTCGGTTTCTGTGAAAAAGGTTCCAATTTCTGATGTCTTTCTTCATAAGTACTAGGCCTTACTTCCAGTATCAATCCAGCAAATCATTGCCGTATGCTTATCAAGCTATAATATACTTCCTATATAATGGGGTACCCAGACATGTGAACAATTCTCCAATTGTGTTCTTCTGTGTTGAATATTAAAAATATCACCTTCTAAATCCGTACCAAAAACAGAGCAATTCGCCTTCACAGTTAGCTCCATGGAAACAAGACCGCAAAATGTTCCAGCCCATCATTAAACCCATCCTTTTAATAATAATAGTAATCTTTATTGTCACAAGTAGGGTTACATTAACGCTGCAATGAAGTTACTGTGAAAAGCCCCTAGTCGCCACATTCCGGCGCCTGTTCGGGTCACAGAGGGAGAATTTAGAATGTCCAATTCACCTAACAGCACGTCTTTTGGGACTTATGGCAGGAAACCGGAGCACCCGGAAGAAACCCACGCAGACACGGGGAGGACGTGCAGACTCCACACAGACAGTGACCCAAGCCGGGAACCAAACCTGGGACCCTAGCGCTGTGAAGCAACAGTGCTGACCACTGTGCTACAGTGCCGTCCAGGTACACTACTTGGCTAAATCACGCTTCTTTGATCCGTGACCAGAACTGCTTTATCAGCCCCTGAACATTGCTTTCCTCTAGCCAACTTCTCTCCCCTGTACAGCAGAAACCCAAACTTATGCCTTTATTACCCTTTTATCTAATTACTTAATGCTTTGATTAATTTTTAACATAGTGTTTAAGACAGAGTGTATTACGAAACCTGAAGTATACCATTTATATCCCTCTTGTGGCACTTGTTATAATTCACCCGTAGCTCTCTTACTCGGAAGCTAGTATGCCAGGTGTAAATGTGCCTTCATAACCTGTCCCGTTTAGCCACTTTAAGAAGCTTTTCGTTTCCAAGTTGCAAGGCCTTTGTCTGAAACACTTAAAAGGGTCTACCAACCACATTCAGGCAGCAAGCCTTCATTGACGGCACCCTTAACCTGTCGATCATTCGTTAACCCCACGTTTAACTTGCAGCGGCTGTCTAATACTGCTACACCTTGTGGAAACAGAAGCATTTAAATTCTCATCTTTGTGTTCAAATGTCTGCAAAGCCTCGCCCCTCTCCCCCATCTCTTTAACTTCCTCGGATCTGCCAAGATCTCTGCGCTCCTCCAATTCTGATCCTTGATTTTAATCACTCCACCGCCAACAGATGTGGCGGCAGCTGCCTGGAGCCCAAACTCTGGAATTCCCTCCCTAAACCTATCCGCCTTTACGTCTCTCTCTCTCCTCTTAGGATACTCCTTCAAACCTACCTCTCTGACTTAGCTTTTGGTCACCCAGCCTGATATCTCCCTACGTGGCATGATGTCTGTTATACCGTCAATTCACTGTGAGACCGTGAGAACGAGTGAACATTAGGCTTTATTATCCAGGAACT
This sequence comes from Scyliorhinus canicula, assembly GCF_902713615.1. Classification (NCBI taxonomy): domain Eukaryota; kingdom Metazoa; phylum Chordata; class Chondrichthyes; order Carcharhiniformes; family Scyliorhinidae; genus Scyliorhinus; species Scyliorhinus canicula. The sequence goes on from NC_052173.1 coordinate 16,256,189, forward strand.
TGCCTGCCAGAGTCGGCTGTACAAATGAGTGCCACCCACAGGTGGCTGGACTATATATCGCCCCGGTGTGGGCGGAGCCAGAGGCGGAGCCCACCGGGATTCCAGTACAGTACCTGGAAGTAGCCCGTATCATCACTTCCAGGTCATGGGTCACATCATCATACAGACAGTACAGACAGCTCATGGATTAGGTGAAATACATTCACCACAGTGTCAAATTAATTGCTCCTGTCTTGTGTCTTACGACCCGAAAGGCATTTGTTGCTGTTCAAAAGCTTGGCGCCATTGCACAGGATGACTGAAAAATGTGGGCGGCTTCAGATTTATGACAGTTCACCTTCACTGGCATGTCATTGCCTATAATACTCACAAGGGTCTGACGTTAATATCTGCAAAAGTAAGGCCCATGGGAAGGCCTCCTGATCGACAGTCTTCTGCCCCTGCTCATAATTAATTAAACCATAATGAAAACACACAGGCAACACAATTAATCTAAATGCAATGTGAGTCCATCATAAATTTAACAATGCTATGATTGACAATCTCTTCACTCATGTAGGTTAATTGACTTTGTGCTGCTCAGAGTTAGAAATTTACAGAATACAATTTTGGTTGGTGGTGTATTAGGGGCAGTGGGGGTTGCTATGGCAGCAGTTGTTTAGGCAATTATTGTCTTGGTAAGAGCTCTTACAAGTGCATGTTGTGGAGTTTATTATTGGCATTGTGTCTTGTTTCGAAACTCGTGCAATTATAATTGCAAATGAATTGTAATGAATGGAATTGAAGTCATATAAACTCAATCCATAAGCAAATTTGAAGGCAATAATATCTGGCAGTTTTACTGATCTGGGCATCATGTTCACTTTAGACAAACATCGACGTTCCAAACTTAGTCTCCTTACACTCCCAGATCTTCTCCAGCTTTACCCTCAGTCATTTCAACACCATTCACGGAGTACATGTCTCATCTGTTTTTTCCTTCCTTCTTGCCGTACCTGGCATTCATTTTTGTGTGCCATTGACCGACTTTAATATCTTGTTCTCTCATTTTGGATTGCCAGGTGCCCTTTCACAATTCAACCACTATGAATGGAATGTTTGAATACAAGTCCTTTATGTGAATTAGAAGCAATTGCGGTCCGAGCACTGAGGCATCATGATCAATATCGCCTCCGGTTAACTGGTTAGCAGACAGGAAGCAAAAAGTTGGAAAAAATGTGTCTTTTTCCGATTGGCAGGCAATGTGGGATACCGCAGGAATCTGTGCTAGGACCCCAGCTGCTCACATTATATATTAATGATTTGGATGAGAGAACTAAATGTATTCTCTCCAAATTTGCAGATGATACACAGTTGGGTGGGAGGGTGAGCGGTGAGGAGGATGCAGAGATGCTTCAGTGGGATTTGGACAGGCTGAGTGAGTGGGCACATGCATGGCAGATGCAGTATAATGTGGATAAATGTGAGGTTATCTGCTTCGGCAGCAAAAATAGGAAGGCAGATTATTATTTGAATGGGTGAAAATTGAGAGAGGTGGATACTCAGCGAGTCCTTGGTGTCCTCGTGTTTCAGTCGCTGAAAGTAAGCGCGCAGATACAGCAGGCAGTAAAAAAGGCAGATGGTATGTTGGCCTTCATAGCGTTATGGGCGAGGGTCTAGAGAACCCCCAAAGTGTATCATGGAGTTCACCTGACCCACAACATTTACTAGATTGTGGTATGGGGAGCACACGGCCCACTCTACAGGTGTGGTACAGCAGAAATGGAACAGTATTTTTTAAAGCAAAACAATGTTTATTCTATGAACTCAAGTTAACCTTTTTAAAACATACAGTGAACATCTTAGCAACCATTAATTCAAATGCAACCTCCATAGAATACAGCACTAAGTAATGCTTAATAACTTCCCAAACAATATCCAGAAGACAAAAGAAACACCTTCTAACAGAAGCACATCAGGTTTACATTCACTACTGAGAACATTTATAATTCTGAATTCACCAAATGATCAAGAGACAGTCTTTTCATGGCAGAGAGAACAGCAGTACACCTGCTCTGTCTGGCTTCAGCTCCAACACTGAAAACGAAACTAAAACACACCCTGCAGCAAACAGCCTAAAATGAAAGTAAAAAGCTGACAGACAGCCCAGCTCCACCCACACTCTGACATTACTGATAAACACCCATTTCTTAAAGGCACGTTTCTTAAACACCCATTTCTTAAAGGTACTCTCACATAACACTAGCAAGAGGATTTGAGAGAATAGGGATGCTTTACTGTCATTGTTTCGGGCATTGCACACCTGGAGTATTGTGGGCAATTTTCGTGTCCTTATCTGAGGAAGGATGTTCTTGCTATGGAGGGAGTGCAGCGAAGGTTTACCAGGCTGATTCCTGGGATGGCGGGACTGTCATATAAGGAGAGACTAAATCGGTTAGGAATATATTTATTGGAGTTTAGAAGAGTGAGAGGGGATCTCATAGAAACTTATAAAATTCTAACAGGTTTAGACAGGGTAGATTCAGAAAGAATGTTTCCGATGATGGGGGAATCCAGAACTAGGGGTCATAGTTTGAGGATAAGGGTCAGAAAGACTTGAGCGCAAAAATCCAGCCTCCCCGGACAGGCGCCGGAATGTGGTGACTAGGGGCTTTTCACAGTAACTTTATTGAAGCCTACTCGTGACAATAAGCCATTTTCATTTTCATTTTCATTCCCCCTCTTGTTCATCAAGAGTCTATCGAGCTCTGCCTTAAAAATAGTCAAAGATTCTGTTTCCACTGCCATTTGAGGAAGAGAGTTCCAGAGACTCACCCCCTCTGAGAGAAAATAATTCTCCTCAGCTCCGCCCTAAATGGGCGACCCTCTATTTTTATACATTGACCCCGAGTTCTTTGAGAAGAGGAAACATCCTCTCCACATCCACCCTGTCAATAATCCCTCAGGATCTTACATGTTTCAATCAAATCGCCTCTTGCTCTTCCAAACTCCAGTGGATACAAACCTAATCTCTCCAGCCTTTCCTCATAAGACAACCTGCCCATTCTAGGTGTTAGTCTAGTAAACCTTCTCTGAACTGCTTCTAATGCACTAACATACAAACAATATGAAAAGGCAAATGGGGGTGTCATTTTCTTTCAGAAAATGCAGAGGTGTGATTCTATGGGTGCTTTTCGGATATTTCACCAAAGTCTTATCCTTCGCATGTGTCCCTAAATAGTGAAGACAGCATGTTGTTTGCTCATTGGGTTTGGAGAGAGGAATTGTCATAGAGGGGGCAAATCTGATCTTGTTGGACTTGATATCCACATGTGTATACTTTGAAAATCTGAACGCTGATTCGTCGCCGCCCTCTTTTCCTTGCCCTGGGAGTCCTGCGATCCACTTATCAATACATTGCTGCCCCCAGTGGTCAAGGCTGGAACTGCCCTTGTATGTATGGTTTGGAGTCACACCATGACATGTATCTGGCCAAGGGCTTCACATTCGCAGTGAGCGGCAGGTTGTCAGCCACCAGGGCTAGGGGGAGGAATCATGGGCCCTGGTGCTCCTCCTGTTTCCAGGCCCCTTATTCCACTCCCTTTAACCATACTCCTCAATTATGCATGTTGAGCACTGGCATCAGATCAATGTTACTCACTGATTGATGCCATATTTCCAGGAACCATTAGGTTTGTGCACTAACCCCCTCTATCAATATAGCATCAGGCACGCTTTGCATCAGAAGTGTGTGCATGTGCCACAAGATCCATTTCAGAAATTTAAGGAGCCCCTAAAAGTCCAATTTCAGCCCCAGAATCTGGTCCTGTGTGTTTTTGAAAATTGCTAAGTGCAAATTGTTTGTCAGAATTCCTGACATAATAACATTGACTCCAAAAGTACTTAGTGACAAATTACTTTTGTCAAGCTATGAGTCACTCTCCAAATGCAAGGCTGTTTCTATTTCAAACTTTTACAGAACACACTTGGACACAAAAGTAAGATAAGTGTCTGACAAGTAATATAAATACAGCATCAACTTCAAATCCAGTCACATCAACAAGAAACTCAACTGAACAACGGTATTACCACACCTGAAAACTAGCTATGCTTGGGACACCTAAAAGAATATATCTGTAGCGCTGAAATTTTACTCACAATTGTTCGGATTATCCATCGCACTATCTTACAATTAGAGTTTTGTATCATTGCCAATGATTTGTTTAGGCTCATGAATCCTGTCATGCCTTTGCATTTTGTTGCGTTCCTCCAAATTTGGTTCATGTTGGACACCTTTGTGATATTCTTTGACTGAAGGAAGGCATTGCCCAGAATGCACCCTGTCAAAACAAATGGCCGCACGGACTTCGGCTCACACTCCAGGACATTCGATCCCGAGCGCTGGAAGGTTGTCCCAGAGTGCAGCGTGCGGTTGATGTTCCAGGTTCAGAGGATGGCGAGGGCAAAAGGTATGAGTTGAGCCCCCCCCCCCCCCCCCCCCCCCCATCCAGGGTACAAGACTGGTGTTTTTCACCATACACACCCTCCCATTGCCGGCCCTGGCCAGCCATGGCTCCTCACCACTCTCACCGCAGCACTCTCACCACTTGGCAGTGCAGTACTGACAGATTGCTGAACTGACAGAGTGCTGAACTGTTGGAGGTGCTGTCTGCCCTACCAGGTGGATGGAAGAGTTCATATTTGAAAGAGCAGCAGGGGTATTCTCCTGCAGTCCCTGGCCAATATGTATCCCTCGATCAACATCACAACAACAGATAATCCGGTAATTATCACATGGCTGCTTGTGGGAGCTTGCTTTGCGCAGAATGGCCACCATGTTTCCTGCATTACAAGTACTACCACGCTGCAAACACACTTCATTTGCTGTAAAATGCTTTGGGAGGTGGGAAAAGGAGCTGTCCGAATGCAAATATCTTGGGCGGGATTCTCCGTTGCCCGACGCCGTAATCGGTGATCGGGCGGAGAATCAACAGCGATGCCCAAATCGGGACCGGTACTGGTTTGACGTTGGTCAGCCATGCTGCGCCTCCTCAGAAATGGCGTAATCGCATCTCGCATCATTGCAACGGCGTTGGCGCGTCATCGGCCTGCCCTCCTGCAATGCTCCGTCCCCGATGGGCCAAGTTCCCGATGGCGCGGGACACATGAGGTCTCAGCGGTCGGTGACCCTGTGTGGTAGCTGCGGACTGAGAATGGCCGAGATCCGTGCCGCTGGCCGGGGGAGGGGGGGGGGGGCTTCCACGAGGGCTGGGGGGACTGGTGAGGGGTGGCCAGGGGGTGAGCTGAGGGGTTGCGATGGCGGGTCGGGTCCGCGCACGGCTGACACCATGTTGTTTAATTTATTGATTTTTATTTGTTTCACCAAAAGAGTATAAATAGGGGACAGCTGGGACACTGGGTAGAATGGGAGGAGAAGCCGTGTGCATGCGGGGCCTGGAACCCGGCCATTCTCCGGCAGTTTTCGGCGGGAGTTTCACTCGGCGGCGCTGCTAGCCCCTCACTGGTCCCGTTAATTGGTGAGGGGTCAGCGCCGAGTTTTTTCATCGCAAACCTCCTGCAAATTCTCCGTTCAAGCCGACACTTAGCCACTGAAACAGAGAATCCAGCCCCTTCCTTCCTTAACCAAGGCGGGTAAACTGCTAATCGCACACGGTTAATGGTTCCTTAGCGAGCGGCAATGTGTGAGGACTGCTCCAACGTTCCTTCCCAGTCTGTGAGGGAACTCAGGTGGGATTACCGAGCGCTGTCAAACGGGCAAAATTATATTGCGAGACTGCCCACATTTGTTGCATGCAACGTTTTACACAAATGACGATAAAATAGACAATAATGCCTTCATCCTGGTTAGAAACCCCAGCATGAAAAGCATTAAGAGCTGTGTCTGAGTGTTTCACTGTAATTGTTACTTAACATTGACACTCGTTCAAACCATCACTGTGCACCCAGTGGCTAAATTGAACTTTTAAGGAAGATTAGACTGATTGATCCATAGAGATGCTTAATGTCTTTGTGCAGAAGCAGAATTGATTCAAATTAAGATTTGAAAGCCTGATGGAGCTTTGAAGTCCCATAGTTCCCCGGGAATACTGATCAGCATTGACTGGGAGGAGGCACTAGAAACCTTGACAGGCAGATTACCATCAAAAGGTGACTAATCAAGTGCGATGGCATCACTGGGCTAGTTTAACAGGAACTCTGCTCACACGGGGATGCAGACCAATCTCAACATGCAGCTACTTTTGGGACAATCGTCATTGTTCTGCTTACTCCAAACAACAAGCATCCCACTGAAGCTTTTCGAAAATAGCTGCCACGAGAATCACATGAAGATAGTTTTTCTAGACGTATGTCGATCCAGTGTTTGCCACATTCTGTTGGTAATGGGCGGGTACAAGCATGTCTAACTGCCTGGCACATCTTCCTAACCCTGATGGGTTGCCTCTATTTGGTGATGTTTCAAGGCAGGGTATTTGGATCAGTAGAGGATGAGTCTCTCGGCTGCTGTGCGCAGAGGGCTACTCTTGATCAAATACTGAAACGTCCGACTCCACTTTCAGCATTTTTCCATTGACTACATTGACCATCCTTGTAGGCTCTCTGAGTGGAATTGCCAACTGGTGTCAAATCAGCAAATGATGCTCACACGGCTAGCCTTAGACTGCCTGAATTCACTTCCTAAAGGCCCGTTGCAGCCAGCACATTGAGGTGAGATTCCTCTTCGCGACCCGTATCTTCACCCTCGACTTCCTATGACCCACTGTACACTTTCTAGAGCTAGAATGCATCACGGGTTGTGGCGTGGCAGAGCTTGGCAGAGGGGGGGCATGAGGGTGGGTGGTGGGGGCCTGAGGAAGACCTTTTGAACTTGTTTCTTAAAAGGACCCCTTATGCAGACTATGGTTCATGGCACCTCTTAAGGGGCAGTGAACCACGACTGTTTAAAAACCTGGCCCAACTCCACAATGGAAGCCAGATAGGCTAATAGGGTCAGGTGCAAGATTTTGACTGGATCCAGCCTTGAAAGACACTCCCGAAAATTAGACAGGCTGGGAACAGGTTTGGGAATCTGAAATCAGGACCCGCCTACCATCTTAACTCGCCAGTTAACCCGATTCAATAAAATTCCAGGCCTTCGTGACTGAGTCAGATTTGATTCCAGGCCCCAGAGGTGAAAGGTCATTGTACAAGCCATTGTGCTACCCAATCCTGTCTTGTCTTTCAGTGACATTTCTGCCTTCCTTTCTATTAACCTCAATCTACCCTCCTTCACTCCTCGATTCAGGCTATATGCTTTGACCAGCACTGACTTCACCTTCGTCATGTAGTCAGGCTCCCTGTGAATGACGATTCAAACACAGGGGGCCGTGGGGGCAGGATCACATCTGAGCCTACTTCCATCTGTACTTCCCTCAGGTCACTAAAGCGCGTGGAAAAAAGATGGCATGAGTCGGAAACTGGTCATTGGCAAGGCTTATTTGATATCGGGCTGCCAGATATCTGTGAATTTAGCGCAGGCCAGTGATCCAACTTTTGGCCATTTCTTGGCCGTTTGGTTCAGTACCATACCGGGTGGTGCATTTACTGAACCGAGCCACGAGGGCACTCGCAGTCAGCTGCGCAGAATGATAAATAAGTACATAGGGCAGGGACTTCCTCTCTCCTAACCCAACAACCTCAGTTTTAATCTGAGTCTATCTGTCGGGGCTCCAGTGAATCACCAGTCAAGTGTCCACCATCTGCATATAATTAAACACAATTAATGTAAAACTAATGACGGGTGGGATTTTCTGGCTGTTCCTGCTGGTGTCGTCTTCCGGCCTTGCTGATGGTGAGCCCCAACCGCGGTTGCAAACGACGGGGAAATGTAGCCATTTTCAAAATTTATAAACAGTTATATACATTGTTGGCCGTGTTTATCTCGCTTCCTCTTAAACAGTTCAGCTCTTACAGTTTCTGTTCAACAAAACAACACAAAACCGCCCCTCCTTCCGATTCCAGAAGGCGAGCACCAAACGACTTTCCAGAGCTTACCTCATACATGTAGTCAAAAAGTTCCAGTATAGTCAGGAGACTGGCGCCGATGAACAAACCCATCTGGCCTCCAATGTCACCTTTGAACAAAAGATAACAGGAGTTCATGATTCGAGCTGCTGGTTACTGACTGTACACTCTTCTCTCAGACGCTAAACACAAATAGTCCATCAGAAGCTTGTCACTCTTTGGCAATATGACTGCACTCATAGTGTTCATCATAAATTTAAGGGTAGGGTTCGACATTGATGCCTGTCTGCAAAAGTAATTCATTTTCCACTCCATTTACTTGTATAAACCGAGACAGGATGTTTGAACAAAATGCCTTTGGGGATGGTATTCGTCCAGATTAGGACTGAATTGATTTTCTATCACCAATCACTGTAGCCTGCAGACCATGAATCAATTGGCTGCGTGAATTCAAGGTAGTGCAATAAATAACTTGGCAGAGGCTGGTGACGGACGGAGTGAGCTAAGAATTCAAAAGTTTTACATTTAGTGAATGAATGGGTGTACTTTCTTTGTGCGTGACTGATGCACGATCAATTGTTCAAAGACTAAGGTTGGATACAACTGTGGCTTTATTGTGTGGCCTCCCACAGCAGCTGGCAAAATGGCTGCTGAATAGAAGACATGCTCCTCCTACTGGGCGGAGCCAGCAGGCAGGGGCTACCAGCGAACCTGTAGTACAGGTCCTACCTTACATCACCTAATACAGGTGTAACAGTGGTTTACCACAGTGACATCATCAGAAGGTGCCCGGCGGAACGTCAGGCAGGGAGCTAATGTAGTTGTGCAGGAGGGAGCTCTGCACATACACTGGTGTCCTGCTCCCTGACCAGTAGAATGTTAACAGCAAGAGCAGAGGTAAGAGCCTGCGTTACCAGGGGCAAATTTTAAAATTCATTTTTTCCAATTAAGGGGCAATTTAGCATGGCCAATCCACCTACCCTGCTCATCTTTGGGTTGTGGGGGCGAAACCCACACAAACACGGGGAGAATGTGCAAACTCCACACGGACAGTGACCCGGGGCCGGGATCGAACCTGGGACCTCGGCGCCGTGAGGTAGCAGTGCTAACCACTGCGCCACCGTGCTTCCCAGGGGCAAAATGTTAGTTAAATCCAAGCTGATTAGTGAAGTTGAAACCAAGGCACAGAACTTCTGTTTATTGAGACAGTTTATTGACTTGTTCAGTCTGACAGCTCACCTCCCATTCCACCCAGTGTCCCAGCTGTCCCCTATTTATACTCTTTTGATGAAACAAATAAAAATCAATAAATTGTACAAAGATTGGGTGGGTGGGGGGAGTGGGGGATGCTACAACAAAAACAAACCATCAAAGGAAACTTAACCAACTGAACCAAAATAGCATTTCTGGGGGTGATGATGCACCCCAGTCCCTGCGGCGCCTACCAGTTGTGGACGGCCTGAGGCGTACTGACAGACACGAGGGGCGGGATTCACCGTTCCCTGATTTCGTAATCGCTGATCAGGCGGAGAATCCTTTTTGACGCCAAAATCGGGGGCGCCGCCTGTTTGACACAGGTTTTGTATCCTCCGCATGGGGCTTAGAGCAAGCTGGTACAGTTAGACTGAGTTACTACAGTTAGATTAGCAGAGAGTCAAACTCATTTGAGAACTGTGTTATTAGTTCAATAAACACGTCAAACTCATTTCAGAGTCTGGAGCATCCTTTAGTTAAGACTGCATCAAGTAGCAGCCAGTGTTACCCGAAGCAGCAGAACACAACACCTGGAGCCAGGAGTTTAATGCGGCACGGCTGCTCGCCCCTCACCAGTCGCAGGATCAGTGAGGGGGCGGTGCCGATATTTTGATGTAAATCGGCACAAGTCCTCCGCACTCAGGCTCAAAAATGATGAATCCAGCCCCATGTCTTCCCTTTCCAATGCTACCCGGCTGTGAACATAGCCGCGGTAGAAGGGTAGGCAGTTGGGCAGGGCGACCCCCTCGACCACCCGCTGCCTGGACCTGCTGATGGCCAGGCCCAGGACCAGGCTTACGAGGAGGTCCATCTCCTTCACACCCACCCCTTCCGCACTGTGCGTGCTCAAAGACAATTTCCACCCATCACCCATTCCTCTTAACTCCAGCAATGTAATTGACATGCCATTCACAAAACGGAACAATGTAATTCACAAGATACACAACACAAAAGAGCTAAATACATCCTTTGACAACTGTTAAATCTCGCCTAAGGCCAACTAGTGTCGCCAACGTCTTTAAGGATTTCTCATACTGCTGTACCTGGTAGTCTGATTGGGTGCTGAATTTGTTTGACTGTCACTTTACAATGCCGTGAAGCACAAAGCACTGTGGCAGTCTCACAAAATCCCTTGAAAAATACAGCACAGAAGGAGGCCATTCAGCCCATCATGCTTGTGCTCTGAAAGAGCCATCCAATTTGTCTCTTCCCATGTCGCGCCTCAAATCTTTCCCCTTCAAGCATTAATCCAATTTTCTTTTGAAACTCATTGCGGAACCTGCCTTCCAGGCCGTCTGTTAGAAATCCGAACAATGCACTGCGTGAAACAATGTCTCCAAGCCTTGCCTCTGGTTTGTTTCTTGCGCTTGTTATTTGTGCTAAAATATTAGCACCGCACCTACCTTTCCATTTATTACATTGACAGGCAGTCCAATTAAGCACCGTTTGGCACTTCTCGTGGTGCCTGACTGGAATGTCAACTTCACAACAAACGCAAAAATCATAAATAATAAATGTTGCCAATCGAGCAGGGGACTGAGAGCATTTGAGCTGGTATCGGGATGAAAAATATTTGCGCTCAATATACCTCTTGCTGACAGAGATCCATTGGCCAGGCAAGAGACAGCTTCACAATTTACAATTCGCTTCTCCAAAATTCTTCAGGGGTGCAGAGGAATTCCAGCCTGCCAGAACCCAGTTTATATTCCCTGGATCTGCCTTCTATGGGATCTCAGCTGGGTAAGAGCTGTGTGCTTCCCCACTGGGGGCAGCTCCCTTCCAATCTCGAGGTGAGGAGGTACGAGATAGGATGGAGAGAGGTTCCAATGTGCTGAGCATTTTGTAAGCCAGTCTTAGAATATAGAACATATAATGCAGAAGGAGGCCATTCAGCCCATTGAGTCTGCACCAACCCACTTAAGCCCTCACTTCCACCCTATCCCCCTAACCCAATAGCCCCTCCCATGTCTTTGGAATGAATTTACATCCAAGTGGTGTCAAACAGCAGTGGTACGAGCCTAACGCCTCCGTGCAACCTCACTCCACTGTGCTCTGACAGTTAGGACAGGAATCCCACTGAGGATTTACACTGTCTATTCAGCATGGATGCAAAGCCCAAATCATTCCCTGTAAAAGCACCTCTAAAGCTACATTTGGAATCCATAGCATGCTGGCCTTTGGATTGGGATAGACCAGACTAATGATTGGCCTCAACGATTCTCCCTCAACCTCGGGATACGATCTGCATGCTATTATTACACAATCAGGTCATTAGAATGATGAGGGGCTGGTTTAGCACAGTGGGCTAAACAGCTGGCTTGTAATGCAGAATAATGCCAGCAGCGGGGGTTCAATTCCTGTACCAGCCTCCCCAAACAGGCGCCGGAATGTGGCGACTAGGGGCTTTTCACAGTAACTTAATTGAAGCCTACTTGTGACAATAAGCGATTATTATCAGGACGATTCGTTATTCACAGTTAAACGAACCACAGCTTTCTCAAATCTTGTTCTGGTAAATTCCTGACATTTGGTGGATGAAATGTTATGCGGCATTATTCTTACAGGAATTGCAGTGCGGGATATCACCCCGATAAGGAATGAGTAAATGAGCTAAAAATTTACATTTACATTTTGTGCGACAGTTTAGCGTAACTGTGGAAAATTGTGTTTTCCTTTTTACACCAGGCCAGCTCCTAGCCATTAACTGTCCGATCTCTCAGTGCTTGTATCGGCAACAAAGTAGCCTTGCAGGATGAAGAGCACAAAGTATTCTGGTGCAAAACAATGCTCGCAATTGGCAAAGCAAAATGCAAGGTTTATCTCAGATCATGAGTCTTGAGCGCTTTTGGCGACCGTGGGGGGTCTGGAATTCTCTCTTTCCCAATTCACACGGTTTTCCCCCCCCCTCCCTCGCTACCCCCCACCAGTCCCCCCAGCCCTGGCCAAAGCCCCCCCCCCCCCCCCCCCGGCCAGCAGCATGGCTCCCCCCTCCCAACTGTGGTGGCGCTGTCACAGTCCGCAGCCACCATGCGAGGTTGACGAAAACTGAGAGCACACGTGTCCCGCGCTGTCAGGAACTCGGCCCATCGGGGGCGGAGCATCGGGTGGATGGCCTTTAGGAAACGTCCTGACCGTCCCAACGGCGTGCCCTGTACTCCCTGATGACTCTGTTTTGGAGATGGGGGAGCATCCGAAATCAGGCGCCGCCCCCGATTTGGTCGGAAACAGGGATTCTCCGCCCGATCGCCGATTACGATATTGGCGTTGGGAAATGGAGAATCCTGCCCATGTTCTCAGTGGCACCTTTCATGGGTGCACAGAATGGAATTTGAATGACTTGGAGAAAGGTAAGGTTTGATTTCTGTTTTTGGCATACTGAATTTTCAGGATGGAGAGCACGGGGTCAGCGTATAACACATCCCCGCTGACTCTGACAGGCCCGCTGATATTTCATGCTCACTTCATTGGCAGCAGGCCGGACCTCAGTCCACCCGTGAGACGAGGATTGGATTGGCCATCAGCTCTCCAGACCATCCAGTCACAGCACTGAAGTGCCCAGAAGAATTCCCGAGACCACACTTGAGGCAGGCCCTGGGGGTCCCAGAGGCGGGAGGTTAGGAGTGGGGGGACGATCTGGCTGTTGGGGGAGAGGCCGGTGATGAGAGGGGGCCAGGTCCCAGGAAAAGGGCGCCCCAAATCTGAAGGGGCCTTTCCCGCAAGATGAGAAAATATTAGATTTTTAATATCCCACCGTGCTCTGACCGTCACTCACCGGCCTAAAGATTGAGGCTGGGTGGGAAAAGGCCCTTAACTGGCTATTAAGTGGCTACTTAATGGCTTGATAGGAGCTAGGGTGGGGTTCCCTGCCAAGACCCTGCCCGCCTAACCGTGAAATTGTGTCTGGGCCAAGCGGGCAGGATCCCAGACGGAATCTCGTCCATACAATTTTACGCCCCCCCCCCCCCACCCCCACCCACCTCATAACCCACCTGGAAGGGGGGGGGGGGGTAGAATTCTGGAACAGGAGTCTGATCTCCAAAATATCTCAGGAGTTTGACTCATTCCTCTAGAGGTAAAATTCATGGCACTCTCTGTGCAGTCCTTCTGCACTGAGGACTCAGAGGCATCCCACATCGAAACAGAAAGTGGTCCTGATGTGCAACATTTCTGGAGCTTTTCCTCGCCAATGATGGCAGTGCAGGGGCAGTGAAGGATTACAGTCAGAGATCAAAGTCACCACAGGAAAGGAGAGGGTGTTTGGGAATATGATTGTGCACACGATTTAACCTTTACATCTGGACTGAGATCTAAGTTCTGACCAAGAACAGTCCTCGTTAAATAGGGTTTGCACAAAATAGCTCATCATTTGGTCTCCAGGAGTCTGTTTAAAAATAAGGGGCCGCTGATCAAAGATGGAGATGAGGAGAAATCTTTTCTCCCAGGCGGGTGTGACTCTTCCTCCAAAGGCAGTGGGAGCAGAGTCTTTGAATATTTTTAAGGCCGAGGTGGATTCTTGATTAACAAGGGGGTGAAAGGTCATCAGGGGTCGGCAGGAATGTGGGTTTGAGGTCACAATCAGATCAGCCATGATCTTATTGAATGCCGGAACAGACTCGAGGGGCTGAATGGCCTCCCGCTGCTCCTTGTTCATATGTTTATATTCTCTGTCACAACTCTGACTTTTATTTAGAATTTGGGAAGATAATGGGGGAAAACACATATCCACAGAAAGACAGATGAAATAGCGTTACACCTGATCCTGGTTATGAACCATTGCAATCTCCAGATTCAGCTGCAGTGTGTGAGGCTGACAAACGATGACTGAATGATTCATTGCTCACAGCTCACGTCTAATAGAGTGCCGGCTCCAATCTCCTGATAAGCTGGGATGAGATCAGGTACTGGGTGAAATTCATTAAGACCTCAACTAAAACTGAGCTTTGTGCATTGCTATCGTACAAGGTATCAAAACAACAGCCAGACTTCCGCTGCTGAGCTTTAAGTCCCTGCCTTGATCTCTCCAGTCCCCGTGATCCTATAAAACAATAAGCTTTGGTGATGAACAATTTGGTGGATGTTTCCTTGACGAGTCAGGACTGCGAATGGAATATGTTTTTGGCTTTTTTGTACTTTATTGGACTAAGCCACTTCAGATGTATCATGGTGAAAGAGTAAACTACAATTTGCCTCAAACTCGACCTGTGTGGGCTATCCTCAGCTCCAGCACAGTGAGTTTCCATTGGCCAGAATTCCACGGATGTTGCAATTTACTTTTCCCGCTGGTCGCGCACCCCTTCCTGTGGGTTTCCCGGCGATGTGGGGTGGTCACAATGGAAAATCCCATTGACAAGCAGCGGGAAGATAGAATCCCATTGCCAGCAAATGGCGCACGGCTGGGGCACCGGAGAATCCTGCCCAGTGTCGTGCATCCCCTTGGATGAGTGTTGCATTAATTAACACTTTCTAGTCAACACTGAAGAACTCTTATTGTCCATCCTCCAGAATGAGCTTAATCAAAACTCTTTTTCATCTAACCTCACTCACACCAAGTCCTACTCACAATCAGCCCCTGTGCTTGCTGACCTACACTGCCTCTCAGTTTGGAGGACTTAAAAAATTCTCTTGCTGGTTTTTAACCCATTCCGTGACCTATTTCTCCTCTCTGTGATCTCCTCCAGGCCCCACAGTCCTCCAAGATCACTGCACTCCTCTAATTCTGGCCTCTTGTGGACCCCCAATTTCCACCGATCCACCATAGTTGGCTGTGTCTTCAGCACCCCAGACACTAAGCTTTAGAATTTCCTCCTAAACCTCTCTACCTCTCAATTGTCTCTTCTCTTTTAAGGGACTCCTCAACACCAACCTCTTTCTTTTTTATCACGCTTTTGACCACCTGTCCAAATATCTCAGTGGCTTAGTGTCAAATGTTGTCTGATCACATTCTTGTGAGAGGCCTTGGGATGTTTTACAATACTAGAGGCAGCATGAAACTAAGTTCCTCAGGAAACTAAGGAAAATTCGGCATGTCCACATTAACCCTTACCAGCTTTTACAGATGCACCATAGAAAGCATCCTCTCGGGCTGCATCACAGCCTGGTATGGCAACTGCTCGGCCCAGGACCGCAAGGAACTTCAGAGAGTTGTGAACACAGCCCAGCCCATCACACGAACCTGCCTCCCATCCATTGAGTCCATCTACACCTCCCGCTGCCTGGGGAAAGCGGGCAGCATAATCAAAGATCCCTCCCACCCGGCTTACTCACTTTTCCAACTTCTTCCATCGGGCAGGAGGTACAAAAGTCTGAGAACACGCACGAACAGACTCAAAAACAGCAGCTTCTCCACTGTCACCAGACTCCTAAATGACCCTCTGATGGACTGAACTGATCGCTCTACACTTTGGGCGGTATTCTCTCTGCCGGGCCGGAGAATCCCCGCGACCAGCGCGATTCGCGCCATGCCGGCCCGAAGGCGACACAGACTGGAGAATAGGCGCCATTGTCGGTGGCGTGGTTGGCGCGGCGCCGGTCAGGGGCCGCTCTACAGGGCCCCCCCCCGCCGATTCTCGGCCCGGGATGGGCAGAGCGGCTGTCGTGAAAACGCCGAGTCCCGCCGGCGCCATCCACACCTGCTCTGCAGGCAGGACCTCGGCATGGAAGGGTCGGGGGGCGGCCTATGGGGGGGGGGGGTCCGACCCTAGGGGGGAACCTCCGATGTGGCCTGGCCCGCGATCAAGCCCACCGATCGGGGGGCCGGCCTCTCTGGCTGGAGGCCTCCTTTCCTATGCGGCGGCCCCTGTAGCCCTGCACCATGTTGCGTCGGGGCCGGCGTGTTGCCACCGGCGCCACTGCGCATGCGTGGATCCCGCGGTGCCCAGTTCGCACGGGGATCGGCAGCTGGAGCTTGTAGGGGCCAGAATTAGTCGTCGGGTCAGCCCGTTCACAGCGTCGTAAAATGCGATGGCGTCTACGACGGCGTGGACACTCTGTCACAGGATTAGAGAATCTCGCCCACATTCCGTATGCTTCTACATTACATTCCCTATGCTTCACCCGATGTCTTTGTCTATGTATTTACATTGTGTATTTATTGTATGTCCAATATTTTTCATGTATGGGATGATCTGTCTGGACTGAACGCAAAACAATACATTTCATGGCACAGTGGTTAGCACTGCTGCCTCATAACTCCAGAGTCCCGGGTTCAATTCCAGCCTTGGGTGACTTTCTGTGTGGAGATTGCACGTTCTCCCCGTGTGTGCGTGGGTTTCCTCCGGGTGCTCTAGTTTCCTCCCACAGTCCAAAGATGTGCAGGTTAGGTGGATTGGCCGTGATCAATTGCCCCTGAGTGTCAAAAAGGTTGGGTGGGATTACTGGGTTTGGGTGGAGGCCTGGATTTAAGTAGAGTGCTCTTTCCAAGGGCCGGTGCAGACTCGATGGGCCAAATGGCCTCCTTCTGCACTGTAAATTCTATGATTCAATGACTGCACCTTGATACACGTGACAATAAATCTAAATCTAATCTAAATGTGGTGGTGCTGTAGTGGTGTTGTCACTGGACTAGTAATCCAGGGACGCAGGTTCAAATCCCGCCACAGCAGTTGGCAAAGTGTGAATGAAAACCTGGGATTAAAGCGGCCAATGATGACCATGAAACCATTGTTGTAAATACACATCTAGTTCACTAATAGGGAAAGAAATCTGCCATCCTTGCCTGGTCTGACCTACATGTGACTCCAGACTCACAGCTATGTGGGTTGATTCTGAAATGCCCCTCAGTTGAAGGACAATTAGGGATAGGAAATAAATGCTGGCCCAGCCAGCGACGCCCACATCCAATGAATCTTAAAATGTCTATGAGTTGTTAATGAGTGGCTTTACCTCTGCCCATTGGGATCTGAGTCGAGAAACTAATTTCACTTTCTCATTACCACAGGATTGAAACCTCAGCCCCAGACGTTTGAATTGAGACTTGAGGAATTGTTTGAGGTCTATCCAGTGTCTGTGGATCAAAGTTCTGTATGAAATATCGGGTAGGCGAGGATGCAGGCAAGGCCCCAAGATGACTTTCAAAGCTCAGGTGCTTTTTGTGTCAGATTATATTGACTTCAGCAGAACTGCCATGTTGGAGAAGGCCTTCGTTATCTATCTATTTATTAGACATTTAGAATACCCAATTCTTTATTCCAATTAAGGGGCAATTTATTGTGGCCAATCCATCTACCCTGCACATCTTTGCGTTGTGGGTCATGCAGACACTGGGAGAATGTGCAAACTCCACACGGACAGTGACCGGGGCTGGCATCGAACCCATGTCCTTGGCGCCGTGAGGCAGCGAGGACGCCTTCGTTATGAGGTGAGAATCTCACCATGTCTAAAAAACTGGTTCTGACATTATGAGAAATGTACAGAACTGTTAAGGGTTAATGTTATGTCCGAATCAACCACTACAGGGAGCAGAACTGGACAAAGCATCAATGCTGAGCCTTCTGGGAGAGCTTTGAGGAGAAAGCTAGAGGAAAGTCTATGGGAAAGCTAGTGTGAGTGAGAGCAGATCATAGTTACTGTATTAGTGTAGAGATTAGTGGCAGATTGTATGTTTATTGTCAATTGTTTATTGTATGAAAGTAAGAGGTCGAATTCAATTAAGTCGTGTAAATAAATCTTTAGCTTTGTTTAATACAAAAGCCAGTTGTGGTCTTTGCGAACACTACACCAACCATCCTGGGGTCAGAACCACAAAGAACACCACACTGGTGAAGGATAGGCTTTTGATGGTGGCAACAGTAACTATGTGCTCCTGCGGCAGAATATATGCAGGATTCTCCGTTTCTTCACCTCGGCGGGATTCCCCGTCCCACTGCAATGAATGGAGGCTTGGTCGAGCACCAAATTCTCCGTTCTCGCTGACAGCGGTCGCGAGGCGGAGTCACGGAGAATCCCGGCCCTGATCCCCCACTGTCAGTCCTCTTCAATTATCACGCCTGTCCTTGGCGACCTCCATTGTTTACTGGTCCAGAAACGCCTCCAAAGTAAAATTCCCTCCGTGGCCTCACCCACTCCCTATCTCTGGAAACCCCTCTGGCTCCACAACCCTCCGTGTACCTCCCCATCCCCTGCGGCAAAACTCACCCAGCAAGCCAGCCACTTCGTACGCTTTCTTCTGCTCGATCGTCTCGTAGTTGAGGGCCTCAAAGAAAATGTCCAGCACCAGAATGTTCTCCCTTGGAAAAGAAGGAAAAGCACATCACAGTCAGCTTTGCACAGATCTCATCTCAGAAGAAGATTACTGCTCTTCAGCAAGGAGGAATCAACCTGCGCTCAGCCATTTAATTGCCTCTTGCAGCTAAAATGGAATTTTAAACAGTGACTGTGTACCAGAGTATTTCTGCCTTGCAGGCCCAAGGTCAGCAGAGCAAGGTCATGTGTTCTTCTGAAATATGTGTTCTTCCAAAACGCTTAATGATTCCGGCTGGTGTTGTTTCAGAGGCCATGTTATATTAGTCTTGCACTACAGGTCGCAGATTGTGCAAACAATTATGTGCATTTCAAATAAAATCAAGACGCACATTAGGGAAAACAACATTACTCTGCGTTGGCAATTTTGAAAAGCAATTATAATCCCAAGTATCATTTTGACTGCAGTCTATTTTTCCTTTCACAAAAGCCACTGTCGCGCAGATGATATTTTTAGACTTTAGCTTTCTACAATAGACTTGATTCTATTAAAGAAACATGATGCCTGGTTCTAAGCTCCTTCGTCCTTCCCATTACCGACATGAAAATAACACATACTTGGCTTAAGTGACATTTCCAATGCAGCATCCATCTGTATTAAAGTATCTCTTTGATCTTGATCATAGGAACAAGTCAACAGGAGGAGGCCATTCAGCCCCTCGAGCCTGTTCTTCCATTCAATTAGATCATGACAGATCTCTAAATACCTGGCTTGAGTCCACAACCCTTAATCCCCTCACCCAACAGAAATCTATGGATCTCCATTTTGGCATTTTCAACTGAGTACCCTCAGCTGCAACAGATTTTATGGGGGAGAGAGTTCCACATTTCCACTCCACTTTGTGTGAGGAAATGCTCCCTGGCATCATCCCTGAACAGTTTGGGGCCTAATTTTAAGGCTTTGTTTTGTTATTTACAGCACAGAAGGAGGCCACTCGGCCCATCGTGTCTGCACCGGCACCTAAAAGAGCTACCTAGCTAGTCCCATTCCACAGCCCTATCTCCGTAGCCCTCTAAATGAATCACTTACAAATATATATCCAGCTCTCTTTTTTGTAAAATAAGTTTAGAGTACCCAATTATTTTTTTTTCCAATTCAGGGGCAATTTAGCATGGCCAATCTACCTAATCTGCACATGTTTGGGTTGTGGTGGTGAGACCCATGCAGACATAAGACCATAAGACATAGGAGCAGAATTAGGCCACTCGGCCCATCGAGTCTGCTCCGCCATTCAATCATGGCTGATATTTTCTCATCCCCATTCTCCTGCCTTCTCCCCATAACCCCTGATCCCCTTATTAATCAAGAGCCTATCTATCTCTGCCTTAAAGACACTCAGTGATTTGGCCTCCACAGCCTTCTGCAGCAAAGAGTTCCACAGATTCACCACCCTCTGGCTGAAGAAATTCCTCCCTATCTCTGTTTTAAAGGATCGTCCCTTTAGTCTGAGATTGTGTCCTCTGGTTCTAGTTTTTCCTACAAGTGGAAACATCCTCTCCACGTCCACTCTATCCAGGCCTCGCAGCATCCTGTAAGTTTCAATAAGATCCCCCCTCATCCTTCTAAACTCCAACGAGTACAGACCCAGAGTCCTCACCCGTTCCTCATAAGACATGGGGAGAATGTGCAAACTCCACATGAACAGTGACCAAGGGCCGGGATTCATACCCGAGTCCTCAGCGCCGCAGTCCCAGTTCTAACCACTGCGCCACATGCCACCCATCCACCTCTCTTTTGAAACCTCCTATGGAATCTACCTCCACCACTCTCGCAGGCAGTGCATTCCAACACCTCTCTGTGTAAAGACGATTCTCCTCATCTCACTCCCAGCTCTCTTACTGACCATCTTGAAATTGTGACCCATAGTCACTGACAGACCGACTACTGGAAACAGAACATCCTTCTTTACCCTGTCAAAATTGTTCAGAATTTTGAACACCTCGATAAGGTCACCTCTTACCCTTCGCTGCTCCAAGGAGAAAAAATCCAATTTCTCCAATCTTTCTTTGTCTCTAAAATTCCCCATTCCTGGTATCATTCTAATAAATCTCCTCTGCACTCTCTCCAGGGCTTTAACATCCTTCATTCAATAAGGGCAGCACGGTAGCACAAGTGTCTAGGACTGTGGCTTCACAGCTCCAGGGTCCCAGATTCGATTCCCCGCTGGGTGACTGTCTGTGAAGTCTGCACGTTCTCCCCGTGTGTGCGTGGGTTTCCTCCGGGTACTCCGGTTTCCTCCTACAGTCCAAAGACGTGCAGGTTAGGTGGATTGGCCATGATAAATTGCCCTTAGTGACCAAAAAGGTATGGAGGGGTTATTGGGTTACGGGGATAGGGTGGAAGTGAGGGCTTAAGTGGGTCGGTGCAGACTCGATGGGCCGAATGGCCTCCTTCTGCATTGTATGTTCTATGTAATAAGGTGCCCAGAATTGAACACAGTACTCCACGTGATCTGACCAATGATTTGTAGAGGTGCAGCATCACGTCCTTGCTTTTATCCTCTATGTCTCTATTTATAAACCCAAGGATCCTATAAGCCTTCTTAACAACTGTTTCAACTTGCCTGGCCAGCTTCAGAGAATTATGCTCTTGAACCCTGAGGTCCCTCTGCTCCTGTCCTCCCCTCAAAGTTGTGCCATTGAGTCTATATTGTCTTCTAATGTTTCTTCTGCCAAAATGCATTACCTCATGTTTCGCTGCATTGAAGTTCATCTGCCAGGTGTCTGCCCATTTGGCCAACTTGTCAATGTCCCGATGAAGTCGCTCAGCGTCATCCTCACAATTCACTATCCTGCCTAGCTTAGTATCATCTGCAACTTTAGAGATTTTGCCCTCTAAATCATTTATATAAATCAGAAAAAGCAAGGGCCCCAACACTGAGCCCTGGGGAACACCACTTTCAACTCGTCTCCGGTCTGAGAAATGCCCATCTATACCTACCCTCTGTTTCCTGTCTCTTAGTCAACTCCTAATCTTCTGGAGCTGCTGATGTCTACGGCAATTTGCGTGACTTGCCTGTCTGGGAAACCTGCCGTGGGGGAAGGTGGGTGGCCACCTTGGGTGGGACTGGAAAATCGGGCCTGGATTTTCAGTAGACAAGGGGTGGCACGGTGACACGGTGGTTAGCACTGCTGCCTCAGCACCAGGAACCCGGTTCGATTCCCGGCTTGGGTCACTAACGGTGTGGAGTCTGCACGTCCTCCCCATGTCCACGTGGGTTTCACCCGGGTGCTCCGGTTTCCTCCCACAGTCCAAAGATGTGCAGGTTAGATGGATTGGCCATGATAAATTGCCTCTCAGTGTCCAAAGGTTGGAGGGGTTTACGGGGTTAGGGTGGGGGAGGTAGGCCTGGGTCGGATGGTCTTTCAGAGGGTCAGTGCAGACTAGATGGGCTAAGTGGCCTCCTTCTACACTGTAGGGATTCTATGACTCCCGTCACGCCATGACAGAACACGCAATGCACCAACCAAAAGCTCATTGACTTTTAATGGGATTGGATTCTGCTGGTGGCGGATAAGGTGGGAATATTCTGTCCAATGGCTTTAGCGTCACCAATTTCAAATTAGAAGATATTATGATTCTAATAGGGCTGGACGTTGGGCAAGAAATCTATCAATTTAAAACCAGTGGAAAGATCAAAGGAGGTAGCGGTGTCATCAGTGTCTGGATGGAACTTGTCTTCAAATGATATTTATCACTGGAATTAGGAAGGGGCTAAGGATAGACCTTGAGTGGGGTGGTAACGGTACAGTGGCCAGAAGAGAAACCATTCCAGGCGACTCTTCGGCTGTGAGTCGTTAAAAGAATGCAACAAGGCTAAGGCCATCCCACTCAGCGAGACGATGAGAAAGGTCACTGGAGGTGGATGGGGTGTGCAACATTGTGCAAGGCTGCAGGAAGGTGGAGAAGGATGAGGAGGAATAACTGTCACAGTCACACGGGATGTATTTTGTGCGACTTTGATAAGGGGTGATCAGTGTTGGCTCGGACGGAAGTGGAGAGGTTCCAGCATGGATTTGTAAGAAAGGTGGGTACAGATTTGCGAGGCAGCAGCTTCTCCAACAGAAAGAGGTTGGAGATGAGGCAGTAGTTTGAAAGGACAGAGGCTCGAGCATGGATCTTTTGAGGAGGGGGCGCTGGCAGGAGATTTGAAAGGGGGCCAATACGTGACGATTCAGAGTTTTATTCTAGATCGATACAATGTACAAAAGCTTTTGTCCTAACAGTTTCAAGATGTCAGCTATTTTATCCATGCAAAGAATAGTTTCTGACATTACTGACATGAGGTCGACCTTAATTTCTGACAAGCTCTCTCAGTGGACAAGGCTCCTTGTCAGGAGTACGAGGTTGGACAATGTGCGGGTTAGACGATAACTCTTTTCACTAAACTGAGTGTTTGCGGCGACCTAGTGTTTAATCCTGATCAGATGCCACAGTGATGACTTGAAGCACTTCACGTGTGATTAAATTGCCTTGGAATGTCGCAACTTTGCTTTGTCAGTCAGCGGCACCCAGCACAAGTCAACGCATTGCGGAGAAGAGGGAAGGACCATGGAGAAGGAGCAAGAGAAGAACACAAACTTAGTTTAGACTTTGGGGTGAAGAGATAGTGAGGGGATCTCCCTCAGCATTCACACTCGCAGAGGCATAGACAATGAAAGAAAGAACTTGCATTTATATAGCGCCTTTCACAACCCACAATGCTTTAGTGTGAACGAAGCAGAAGCAATGTAGCCTCCAGCAAGAAACACAGCCGCTATGAGATGAATGGCAAAGCCTGTTGCTGTTTCTGGGTCTAATTTCGGCCAGAACATTAGGAGAAGGCCCTGATCTTCTTTGAGTAGCTCCGAGGGCTCTTGAACGTCCACTGGAGAAGGAATACAGCGCCTCAGTTTGATGTCACTTCCAAATGGCGGCAGCCCCAGCAGTGCACCTGCCCACTCAAGGGGCAGCTGAGGTCATGTGTTTGAATCCTTGAGTGGGCCTTGAACCCAAAGCCTCTTAACTCCAAGATGGGAGCCAAGCCTGAAGGGATACAGAAGTGCAGATCACCATGTCCTGAGGCTCAGACTCATAACACCAGCCAGTGTATTTTTGTCCTTCCGAAAGAAATATTAAACTTCACCTGTTTCTGGTTAGAATTACAGAATCAAACTGTCTCAAAGCAGGCTATTCTGTCCATTGGGCCTATGTGGCTCGTTCGTCAAGCTACCCAATTGGTCCTATTCCACTATTCTTTCCCCAATACCCTAGTAAATGTTTCCTTTCAATCCAATGTTATCCAATTCTCCAGTGAACATCACATCCACTTCAGGTGATGTGCACTCCAGGCCACACCAACTCAATTCATTTTTTTTCTCCCCCTCATGGTTTTGAACACCTCTATTAAATCCCCTCTTCACCTTCTCTGCTCCAAGAAGAACAATCTCAGCTTCTCAAGTCTCTCCACATGAACTGAAGTCCTCTCATCCCTGGGAACATTCTGGAAAATCTCCCTCTCCAAGGACTTGTCATCCTTTTGAAAGTGTGGTGCCCGAGATTGAACAGCATACCCCAGCTCAGGAAGGCCTAATCAATGGGTCGTAGGACAGCGCGGTAGCATTGTGGTTAGCACAATTGCTTCACAGCTCCAGGGTCCCAGGTTCGATTCCCTGCTTGGGTCACTGTCTGTGCGAAGTCTGCACGTTCTCCCCGTGTCTGCGTGGGTTTCCTCCGGGTGCTCCGGTTTTCTCCCACAGTCCAGAGATGTGCAGGTTAGGTGGACTGGCCGTGCTAAATTGCCCTTTGTGTCCAAAATTGCCCTTAGTGTTGGGTGGGGTCACTGGGTTATGGGGATAGGGTGGAGGTGTGGACCTTGGGTAGGGTGCTCTTTCCAAGAGCCAGTGCAGACTCGATGGGTTGAATGGCCTCCTTCTGCACTGTAAATTCTATGATTCTATGTATCGCACAAACTAAATAATGTTACCCTTCAGAAACAGGCCAATAAAGAGATTATTGCTGCTCGTGGTTACACTTCTCAAGCAGTTAACAAGCTGTCTAGTCTGGATGGAAATATAGCTATGCTGTGAGGAACTCAGAATGTGTCAGCAGTTGTTGCTTGCGATATTCAAAAATCCAGCATGCTGCCTGCCACCCTTCTCAATGCTGGCAAATCTGACGAACCTTTTGCGGCAGAGGTCAAAGTTCAGGACCAGTCAGCATGGACACTGATTGCTGAGCATAACAGAAGCCCAAAGGATATGGGTACGTGTGAGGAAGACTTGAGGACAGCTACCAAGATAACGCAGATGCAACTGTGAATGTTGCAGCCTTGACCATACAATGGATTCACACTCCTCAATGTGACAGCAATAAAGTGTTGTCAACATCAGTGACATAAATCCTGGTTGTCCCCAGACAGACAGGCATGTATTTGTTTGGCGATATCGCAATGACACTGTTTCTTTTAGAGGACACCTCTTCTTATTTGTACCGTGCATGCTGTGGAGTGTGGGAAAATCGATGGAACATTATATGAAACCTGCATGCAGCCATCATCAATAATGTTTCTTCATGCCCCTTATGACAGAAAAGGTGGCAGAGAACAGGGTGGGTCAGCCGCAGCGTGAATCCCTGGCAATCTTTGAACCAAGGTTTCTCGCTGAGGAAAATTCCTTAAAGGCAGGTCTTGATCACAAGGCCTTGTAGACGGCAGTGAATTGACAACATGTATGAATGCCCTTGTAAGTTCACCAACTGCTGTCTATATAGATAGTGAGGCAGAGGAGATGGTGGAGTTGTGGCATTGTCAATGGATGGGTAATCCAGAGGCCCAGGCTAATGATCTGGGGCCATGGGTTCACCATGGCAACCGGTGGGATTTGAATTCAAATAATAATTTTGGAAACCGGAAGCCAGGCCAGAGCTTTCACACCGGTGGGATCCTTTGGTCCCGCTGCTCCCCCCCCCCCCCCCCAATCCCACCCGCCGGTGAGAGGTGCATTCAACAGGAAGTCCGTTGACAATGGCAGGACCAGAAGATCCCGCCGTTGGCCAATGGCGGTCCGCCGTGAAACACGCGTTGTGTCGCATGGAAAACCCTGCCCCAAATCTCTGTGATGGTAACCATTAAACTGTCATCAATTGTTGTAAAAACCCCCATTTGGTTCACTAATGCCCTTTAGGGAAGGAAATCTGTCACCCTTACCCGGTCTGGCCTACATGTGACTCCAGACCCACAGCGATGGTGTTGACTCTTAACTGCCCCTCTGAAATGGCCGAGCAAGCCGCTCAGTGCAAGGGCAATTAGGGACGGGCAGCAAATGCCAGCCTTGCCAGCAATGCCTACATCCCATGGAAGAATAAACGAGAAAAAAAGGATGCAGATGGTACCAGATGGGTGCTTATCCAGGCACCCAACATCCCTTTTGAATCAAGCACCAGTCCAGCTGGCAGCATTGAGGGTGGCGTGGCAATAATTCCTCCGCAGAGTGCAGAGAGAAGAATAAGAAATCAAATCCAGCAAGGACCCATTGTGCTCAGCTACATTGCACAAGAATCTGATCAGTGTGGAGAAGTGATATCCAGGGATACCTCCAACATCTTACCATGCCCTGGGACTGATGAGGGGCATTTCAGTCAGAGGGAACCCAGAATCTCATGAAAAGAGGGCTCTTCAATATCCAATCCTTGGAGTTTATGGGGGACAGAGTGAAGAAGCAAATCTCTGCCAGCTGCGGGCAAGCGGAGCGAGTAAGGAAGAAGATGCTGCGTATGCTTCCGAGAGACATGTGCGAGGATGCTATGGGAACCACTGAGGATTGTTAACAATACATCCATTCTGTGATTTTATTACTGTTTGAAAAAGGTGGAAATTCTCGCCAGCCCCATTTTCTGGTGCGGCGCACCCACACCGGCAGCAGGCTCCCTCCATCCCGGCAGCCGGCCAATGGGTTTCCCCATGGCGTCGGGAAATCTACGGGCGTGGGTGCGCTGCCGGCGACGCGGAGGATCCCGTCGACGGAGAATCCAGCCCTGCGCTTCCCGATTTTCCATGTCCCTCGCTGCTGACGATTTGAGGCTCATGCTCACAAAGGGCGAATGTCTCATTTTAATGTTTATGAACGCACCCAGTGCCCCTCACCCCCCACCCCTGCCACCTGATTTCCCCCCTCACTGCATATTCAAACCTCGCTGACGTGAGGTTTACGACAGGTTTGGGAAGGTGAGATTTAATTGAGGGTATCCCTCTGGGGGCACATAGGGAAGTATAGCTTCCGGGGGAGAGGGAGATGCCCGGGAAGTGCCCTGACTCTGCTCCCTGGCACTGCCCAGTACAGGTTGGCACTGCCAAGTTGGGGAGGGGTGTTTCCAGTTATGTGGGGTGAGGGGAAACTTGCAGGTACGGGGGGAGGAGGGGGCAGCGAGCACTGTGGGGGCGGAGACGCCGATGATACTTCCGCAGTGTTAGGGGCTGTCCTCAATGATTGTCCGGAGGATGGGAGGAGCCTCCAATCCCTCCGTGATTGGGGGTGAGGGGGGGGTTCCACTACTGTGCCGATTGGGGCACCATCTTTATTTCTGTGGACCAGGTGCCAGCTCGAAAAGGCCCCCGCCCTGCCAGAGTGACGGCGTAAACCACGTCCACTCATTTTTTTCGAAGAGAGGCTCAAGATCTGGAGAGAAAACTGGTCTGTGCAACTGGAGAGCTACACGCCAGCATCTTCTTCACGCTCACCTCTCCGCTCATGCTGCCCCCTAGAGTCTGTCCCTGACCTCTGTTGGTAACATTGTGAAACATGCTGAACATTGCCACAAAGAGTCCAATCTGAAACACTCTAAAAGCGTGCTCGTTAAGAATCCTGCTTGCTGGCTGCAGTAGATAGGACCTCCAACCGAGGAGGTCATCAACTATTCCATGCCTCACCTATCGCAGCAATCGAGTGATCAGGGTACAACTGAACTGCCTCAAAATGGAGGAATAATGTTGGGTAGAATGTGCTGGGATGCCTGATCTACGGTCTTTGCTCTTGTTACCTGTGGTCCATATCGAACTCAATGAACAAAAACTCCTATCCTCCGCTGGGTACTGAGACGGTGCAGAGATTCTGAGGACGTCTATTCCCTTGACTTCAGCCAACAGGGCCGCTGTTGTATTTGTCGATTCTGCTTGCCGATCTTCCTATTCAGTGTCTACTTCCTGAGTGTGAACACTGATCCATTTGCAAAGCTCCCTAAAGCTGTGCCTTGCATGGAAGTGACTCAGTTAGCTGGTAGAGCCGGAGTTGAGCCTCTTGCATCTTCAAAATTCTCTTGGTACACAATCCACCATCTGTTCTTCCCTCATTGCCTACAGTTAATCCAATGCTGTTATCAGGGAACGCGCGTAGGAAACAGTACCAGAATGTAATGTGCTAACTGCTCAGTTTCAGATCGCAAATGCCCTTCCTTACAATGGATAGAAGGACCCCACATGACTCTATGTGCCAAATGTACTTTATTGTCCAAATCAAGAGGGGCTCATCATAACACCTTCTGTTCCATTGTGTGCAACAAGTGTTTGCACACTGAACCTGTGTCATAGGAGTCTTCTATCTCCACTTCCCCTATCTTAGCTAATTGGCTGCTGAAACCCTCGTCCACATCTTTGTTACCTCCAGACTCGACAGTTCCAACACACTCCTGGCTGCTCTCGCACATTCTACCCTCTGTAAACTTGAGGTCATCCGAAACTCTGCTGCCTGTGTCTTAACTCGCGCCGAGTCCCATTCCCCTATCACCCCTTGTTTTTAAATCCCTCCGCGGCTTCTCCAACCACCCCCCCCCCCCTCCCTCCACCATATCTCTGTAACCTCCTCCAACCCCAGAACCTTCCGAGATCTCTGTGCTCCTCGAATTCTGGCATCTTGAGACTTCACCATTTTAATCGTTCCACCATTGGTGGCCGTGTCTTCAGCTCCCTTGGCTCTAAGCGCTGGAACTCCTTTCCTAAACCACTCCCCCCTCTCTATCCCGCTCCTTAAATCCTA
Organism: Scyliorhinus canicula; assembly: GCF_902713615.1. Classification (NCBI taxonomy): domain Eukaryota; kingdom Metazoa; phylum Chordata; class Chondrichthyes; order Carcharhiniformes; family Scyliorhinidae; genus Scyliorhinus; species Scyliorhinus canicula. The sequence continues at coordinate 16,284,689 of NC_052173.1, forward strand.
TCACTTTGACCAGGTTTTTGGAGTTCTGACCTCACGGCCGGGATTCTCTGAGCCTCCGCGCCAAAATCGTGCTCGGCACGGGGGCGGAGAATGGGGCGTCAGACCCGCGATCGGTTCCGATGGCAGGACGCGAACCTCCGCTGACCGGAGAATCGCCGTCAGTCGGGCGCACGCGGTCGGCGCAGCGCCTGTCGGGGGGCCTCCGTGACGGCCAGGCCCGCGATCGGGGGGCCTCCAATCGGCGCACGCGATCTGGGGAGGCCTACCTTCTTTTGCACCGGCCCGCTGTGTGGCTCCGCCATGTTGCATGGGGCTGCCGCTGCAGTGGACCCGCGGCCGGAAGTGCAGGGCCCTGTATCGGCAGCAGGAGTTGCGCGGCGCACACCGGGCCTTGCAATCCCACTTAAAACCGGAGAAACACTCTGGACTTTTTTTAAAAAGTCCGGAGTGATTAACGCCCCTTTTCTGGCGGGTGTGGGGACATTATTGGAGAATCCCGGCCCACATCTCTGTATGTGGCGCAGTGTCGTATTTTGTTTTATAATACTCCTGTGAAACACCTTGGGATGTTTTATTTCATTAAAGGTGCGACTAGAAATAAGTTGTTGTTGGAGTAGATTGGTTCAACTTTAATTTTAGTCCAGTTAAAGGGAACGTCTCTCATTGTTCTCCCCTAACCTCCACTTTTCTGAAGAAAAAATATTTTTCTCTGCTGGGTCTGCTGCTGTGGCAAGAGCACATTGATCAATGATGCTTCAGGATTATAATAATAATAATCTTTATTGTCACAAGTATGCTTACACTGCAATGAAGTTACTATGAAAATCCCCTAGTCGCCACATTCCGGCGCCTGTTCGGGTCACAGAGGGAGAATTCAGAATGTCCAATTCATCTAACAAGCACGTCTTTCGGGACTTGTGGGAGGAAACCGGAGCACCCGGAGGAAACCCACGCAGACACTGGGGAGAACGTGCAGACTCCACACAGACAGTGACCCAAGCCGGGAATCGAACCTGGGACCCTGCCGCTGTGAAGCAACAGTGCTAACCACTGTGCTACCGTGCCACCCTAATGCACCAATAACCTTGGGATTGGACGACCCTGGTGCCCCTTGGCAAACCTTGCCACATACCCCACACCACCACTTCAAAGGGTGAGCTTGGCAAAAAATCCTAAATATATGACACATCGTGGACTAAGAAGCAATAAATGAGACAAATGGGAGAACAAAGGTTCTCCCTTTGATAGATAGTATTAGTACTATCGTGCACATCTTATCCAGGACCTGTACCACACTTGAATAGAGCTATACGCAACCCGACAAGCGATACAGAACACCCTTGAATTAAACTGCGTGATATTAGTGTCCAAATATTTAACAAACACGGATAAAATCCATTAGTTTGTTAGCTGAATAAGTTAAAATTCATAGCCTGATATCACACAGATCATTTCAAGACCGCCATTTATTCAGTTCCTGAGATGTTAAAAATTAGCTTCAGCCCCTCCGCCATACCCCTGGGGATTGAATTACATTATGTTAGTCAGCAAGTAAGTTTGAAAATTCCCAGGCTTTGTTTTCAAATCCCTCCATGGCCTCACTCCCGCTACCTACCGCTATAACCTCCTCCAGCCCTGTGATCCTCTGAGATCTCTGCGCTCCTCAAATGCTGGTGTCTTTTACATCCCTAATTTCCTTCTCCCATCATTGGTGGCTGTGCCTTCAGCTGCCTGGGGCTCTACGCTCCAGAATTCCCTCCCTAAACCTCGCCACCTCTTCCTTTTTAAGAAGCTCCTTAAAACCAAATATGTACCTGTCCTGATATCTCCTTGTGTCAAATTCTGTGAAGTGCCTTGAGGCATTTTACTGTGTTTAAGATGCTGGTGGAATGCAAACGGTTACTGTGCAAACAGGAGCAGCAAGGAGCCACAGTGAATATTGGCAAGGTGGATTCAGTTCTTAGAACCAGAGAATCCCTGCAGTGCAGAAGAAGGCCATTCAGCCCATCAAGTCTGCACCAACCCTCTAAAAGAGCACCCCCTGCCCTATCCCCGTAACCCCACCTAACCTGCACATCTTTGGACACTAAGGGACAATTTAACATGGCCAATCCACCTAACCTGCACATCTTTGGACACTAAGGGACAATTTAACATGGCCAATCCACCTAACCTGCACATCTTTGGACACTGAGGGACAATTTAACACGGCCAATCCACCTAACCTGTACATCTTTGGACAATAAGGGACAATTTAACATGGTCAATCCACCTAACCTGCACATCTTTGGGCACTAAGGGACAATTTAGCACGGCCAATCCACCTAACCTGCACATCTTTGGACACTGAGGGACAATTTAACATGGCCAATCCACCTAACCTGCACATCTTTGGGCACTAAGGGACAATTTAACACGGCCAATCCACCTAACCTGTACATCTTTGGATACTAAGGGGCAATTTAGCATGGCCAATCCACCTAACCTGCACACCTTTGGATACTAAGGGGCAATTTAGCATGGCCAATCCACCTAACCTGCACATCTTTGGATACTAAGGGGCAATTTAGCATGGCCAATCCACCTAACCCGCACATCTTTGGACACTAAGGGACAATTTAACATGGCCAATCCACCTAACCTGCACATCTTTGGATACTAAGGGGCAATTTAGCATGGCCAATCCACCTAACCTGCACATCTTTGGACACTAAGGGGCAATTTATCACGGCCAATCCACCTAACCTGCACATCTTTGGACACTAAGGGGCAATTTATCACGGCCAATCCACCTAACCTGCACATCTTTGGACACTGAGGGACAGTTTATCATGGCCAACCCACCCAACCTGCACATCCCTGGACACTAAGGGACAATTTAGCATGGCCAATCCACCTAACCTGCACATCTTTGGACACTAAGGGGCAATTTATCACGGCCAATCCACCTAACCTGCACATCTGTGGACACTAAGGGGCAATTTATCACGGCCAATCCACCTAACCTGCACATCTTTGAACACTAAGGGACAATTTAGCATGGCCAATCCAGCTAACCTGCACATCTTTGGACACTAAGGGACAATTTATCACGGCCAATCCACCTAACCTGCACATCTTTGAACACTAAGGGACAATTTAGCATGGCCAATCCAGCTAACCTGCACATCTTTGGACTGTGGGAGGAAACCGGAGCACCCGGAGGAAACCCACGCAGACACGGGGAGAACGTGCAGACTCCGCACAGACAGTCACCCAAGGCTGGAATCGAACCCGGGTCCCTGGCACTGTGAGACAGCAGTGCTAGCCACTGTGCTGCCATGTTATTGCTTAATTCAACTTAGCAGATCCACTCCCCTAACTGAAAATGCTGCATTGGAATGTTCAATTGCCCGCACACTTCAACTTAAATATTGTTGTCTTGCCCAGTGTTTCTGTGATTCAGGACCTTTCTGGAGACGATCAACATTTACAGATGGTCCTTCCTGATATCGAACATAGTGTACAGATTAAAGACAATAAATTCATACAAATTATTTTTTTCAAGAAGCACAAACAGAAACCGGCCTTTATCAGGCACTCACAACCCTGGTAGTCACAATTAAATACAACTCATTCATTCGTGCCGATATTTGTAACCTATCGAGCACTATCTAGAAAATTGGAGGTTCCCTGCTTTGCACTCACACCATTTTATTAATGTTATGAAAGGAGGGAAATTTATCCCAGTGCTAGCTGTTAGTTGGTTAGCTGTTCCTTAACCAAATTAACTTCATAAACCACCGAAAGAACTAAGGCCTTTGTTTATTCCCCACTCCATCCCACCATCTTTTTTTTGAAAGCAAGCGTTCAACATGATCACAAAAGTTTCTTCAATGTCACTGTTTCATAAAGAAGGTGGACCAAACCCGGAAAGGTTGAAGGGGTAACTGGAGGTCTTGTTTTGACCAGAGTTTTGACGGAGATAGGCAGAGAGGTTCCGGAATAGAATTCCAGAATGAGAGGCCACATTGGCTAAATGGGGAGGGGCACAGTGGCCAAGATTCAGAGGCATGGAGGACGTGAGCTAAGATGTAAGGTTAGAGGAGGTTGTATGTGGGACAAAACTTGTAACCGAGGTTGAAAGTTTGGTATCTCTGTGCTTGGAGACAGTGAGCTGGAAGAGGTCAGTCAGGATTAGGGGTTAAAGGTCAGCGGGACTTTACATGGTATCTGATGGGTATAGAGCAGGGGTGGGCAAACTTTTCCGTGCAAGGGCCACATTCAGAAATTCACAATTTTAAAGGGCCGCATAGTATATTAAGTAAAATAATTAATATTTTAAATAGCCAAAATAAAAGGTCTTTAAAGAAAAAAAAGCACATTTATTTGAAAAACAAAGTAACTCAGTAAGTAACAGAACAATGTCAATGAGAATGATGCATCTGACTGCAGTCATTTACCAGTTTGTTGAAATCAGGTGTCAAGTTGCTTGTGCTGATCCTTAACACTGACAGAAGCACAGCCTGGCCGAGTCAACGATAAAAACGCACGTAGTGGGGTGGATGAGTGGGGCTGCCTTATTGGTCGGTTTAGTTGGGTGTGCGACCAATAGGAGTCCAGGTTACAAACAATAATAAGGCTTGTTTGTAACCTGGACTCCTATTGGTCGCACACCCAACTAAACCGACCAATGAGACAGCCCCACTCATCCACCCCACTACGCGCGTTTTTATGCGGCCCGCCAATGAGGTGCCCGGAATCATAACCGGCATTTTTGAAAAGCCGCCGGGGAAAAGCCGCTGAAGTAAATGCGCTTATTGAATAAGCGCATTTACTTCAGCGGCTTTTCCCCGGCGGCTTTTCAAAAATGCTGGTTATGATTCCGGGCACCTCATTGGCGGGCCGCATAAAAACCTTTGGCGGGCCGCATGCGGCCCGCTGGCCGTAGTTTGCCCACCCCTGGTATAGAGAGATACGGCACAAGGAAGTGCTGAGGGTTTTGGCCAAGGGTGGTATCATGACCGGTATAGGCTTGGAGGGCTGAAGGGCCTGTTCCTGTGCTGCATTGTTCTTTATGACAGCGGCGGTGGAGTTTTGGAGCCATCAAAGTTCTTATCGGGGTGAGCTCAGGGCACCAGGAAGAGGAGGGTTGTTGGAAAAGCTGAGGTAGGAGGTCACAAAGGCATGAAGGAGGATTTCATTTGTGGTGGGAATGAGGGAGGGGAGCTATGCTCAAATGTTGTGGAAGTGGAAATAGCTGTTTTTGCTGACAGGCTGGATATGGGCACTGAATGTCAGCTTTCGACTGAGCAGAAAATTGAGGTTGCACCCAATGGACTCAGTCAGTGGAAACAGTCAAGTATGGGGCTGGCATCAGTGGGGTAGAGTGCACAGTATCTGCAGGGAAAGTAGGAAAAGCCAATATTGAACTGGACAAAGCTCTGTCTCACCCATCACATAATGGCACACAGGCTGTCAGACAGCACAGTAACAGTTGTAGAGCTGAGGACAGTGTAGTGGAGAGCGACATAAGGAACTGGACTCCATTCTTGTGGGCGATTTTGCCAAGAGCTGGCACGTCACCAGGTAATAGGAGGAACATGCCGTGGATGAATATTGTAGAATAGTTCATCATGTGAACATTCCGTCAGCTGGGAATGGGGCCATGAAAGGACTCCGCCATCAAGGTAAACCACAGTGGCAAGACATTGAAAGAACAGTTGACAGCAATACAAAGGAAGAATGCTTAAGCCAGGAATAGTCACACAGGGTACTTTTAGTGATATTAATCTGTTTCTGGAAGGTCTAGGTGGGACAATGGCAGGCTCAAATAATGCAATCATGTTGAACCTCCACAGCACACTCGGAAAATGTCACTGTGTCACACTTGATGTGAGGCATGGCTGAACCCTTTCTCTTCAATGCTCTTTAATCATGGCTATATTGTGACACACACAGAAAAGCAGTTACAATAGAGATTACTCACCCGATGTAATCTTCCGATTTGTTGTACTTTTTGGCCAGATATTTGGCTGACGCTTTGCTGGGGATTTTGACCATAGACAACTCCTTACCATATCGAGTCATGTTGCATGGTGTCTCACATGTGCAATATGTACTGTCCTTCTCCACCAAGAACTCTGTTCAAATAGCAGTGACACAATTGTATTGGCAAGTGTGGATTGCTTGCTGTTAAGTTGGGGAGGGAGAGAGGGGGGAGTTGATGGTGCTCTGAGCTAATGCATTGTTCTTTTACTGCCTTCCCTGTTCTAAGGGTGAACCAGTATTAATTAGGATTATACTCGTCGCGTTCCTGTGCTCCATAGAATCCCTACAGTGCAGAAGGAGGCCATTTGGCCCCTCAAGGCTGCACCAACCTTCTGAAAGAGCACCCTACCTAGGCCCAGCCCTGCCACCCTAACCTGATAACCCCACCTAACCTGCACATCTTTGGACACTAAGGGACAATTTAGCGTGGCCAATCCACCTAACCTACACATCTTTGGACACTAAGGGGCAATTTAGCATGGCCAATCCACCTAACCTGCACATCTTTGGACACTAAGGGGCAATTTAGCATGGCCAATCCACCTAACCTGCGCATCTTTGAACACTAAGGGACAATTTAGCACGGCCAATCCACCTAACCTGCGCATCTTTGGACACTAAGGGACAATTTAACATGACCAAGCCACCTAACCTGCACATCTTTGAACACTAAGGGACAATTTAGCACGGCCAATCCACCTAACCTGCGCATCTTTGGACACTAAGGGACAATTTAGCATGGCCAACCCACCTAGCCTGTGCATCTTTGGACTGTGGGAGGAAACCGGAGCACCCGGAGGAAACCCACGCAGACACAGGGAGAAAGTGCAAACTCCACACAGACAATCACCCAAGGCCGGAACTGAATGCGGGTCCGTGCTAACCACTGCGCCACAGTGCTGCCATTATAGATTGTAGTTCACTGACATCATTGCTGAAGGTTCAATGCAACAGAACCTCCTGGAATAGACAAAAGGCCAGTTAGACCAACAGCCCGGTCTCTTTCCCAACTCACATCTACCCAACTTTTCATCGGGGCTTATAATTCCTCTTTCAAACATATTTGGAATGTTTGTTTCCAATGCATGTCGGGTGAAACTAAATGAGATGAAAACCAGGTTCATTCGAACGGAAAGCTAAACCAGGGATAATTAGGTAAACACATTAGTCAGATGGAGGCTTTAGGATACAGGTGGCTTCACTAAGTGCTTAAGCGAGACAAATTTGTTGGCAACCAGGAAAGGTTTTCCCACATATGGGGAGGTGGTGCCTCAGTAATGGTATCTCGTAATGCAGAGATCCAGGGAAGTGCTCTGGGAACGCGGGTTCAAATTTTGAATTCAATAAAAATGGGAATGAAAAGCCGAATGATGACCATGAAATGATTGTCATAAAGGATCCATCTGGTTCATTCATGCCCTTTCGGGAAGGAAATCTGCCGTCCTTTCACGGTCTGGCTTACATGTGACTCTCGATCCACAACAATGTGGTTGATTCTTAAAAATAAAATGGCCGAGCAAGTCACACAGTTGAAGGGCAGTTAGGGATCGGCAATAAAAGCTGGCCCAAGGGGCAGCACGGTGGAGCCGAGCTTACGGCGCCGAGGACCCGGGTTCAATCCCGGCTCTGGGTCACTGTCCGTGTGGAGTTTGCACATTCTCCCCGTGTCTGTGTGGGTTTCACCCCCACAACCCAAAGATGTGCAGGGTAGGTGGATTGGCCACACTAAATTGCCCCGTAATTGGGAAAAAGAATTGGGTATTCTAAATTTATTTTACAAAATGCTGGCCCAACCACCGACACCTATATCTGGTGAATGAATTAAAAAAGAAATTCCCCAAATTTCTCGAGAATGACACCCACCAATATCTTGCATCCGTTTGACCCATCCATCCTCCAACAGTGAGTTATTCCTCTTCTGAACAAAAGGTCCACATGACCTTCCTCTCAGTCCGAATTCCTGCATCGTTCACTTGTATTTGGTGGCATTTGACCCTTTGTCACGGTTCAAACTTTGCCTTGATCTGTTACCTCTGCTATCTCCCTCCATTTCGTCTTGTGAACTTCACTGTGGAGCCTAACGTTCTGACTTTTTTTGCAAAGAAAAGACTTTCTTTAATCCCCTCACAAATGAAATGCCCAATATTGGGGGTAGCTTTTATCGTGCTTTTCTAACCTTTCAAGGACAAGACTACCTTTCAATGATTCGACTAGATGTAAATACATGCCAACTTGCTTGTTGAGGCTGGATTGAGCCCAAACATTGGAGTTGAAAGGACAATATTTTAACCCTTTGCACCAACCAGACCCCTTTTGAAACAGATAATACTGACCATGTGCATATTCAGACATTTCTGTATTATATTTTGTTCTAATAATCAAAGTAATAACACAAGGCATAACAAGCAGAGTGAAGTGCGACTCAGTCGAGTCAGATAAAGCAACCTGTTAAAACAGTTTGAAGAGCGATAATTCACTGTGGCAAATGTGACTGGCACTCCACCTCTGCACGAAGTAACACTTAGTAAAACATGATGTGGTTATTTTTTTCATGCATGCTCACAATTATCAGAACTTTATCCGTTACAAATTCTTTTTCCTTCAATGTCCTCCCTTGCTCTTCCGAAGGTGCCGACTCTTACTGGGTCACAGTCCCACACGTTGGCCCACATTTGGTACCGTGCCCAAGTGGATCACCATTCTCCAAGCGAGTGTTGGCAGGCTGCTCGACCATGGTTGAAAGAGGCATCAAAACCAACCCAATCCAGTTCTCACACCCACCTTCCAGTAGGAGTCAGGAGCAGAGAGCCTGGCTGATTTTTCCTCTCCCTGGCTCGTGCAGTCTTAGCATCCCAATTGAGACCAGCCAAGTCTGACAAGACAGGAAATCAAACCTGAGATCTACCCACTCTCTGGGGCTCAGTACTGCCATGGGCAATGCCACCTGGGGAGAATGTTCATCTACCGAAGTGGGCTATTCAGCTTGAAGTGAATAAACATCAAAAATAACTCACTCAAGACTTGTAGACATGATAATTAGGAAACATCACAATCACTGTTTCATTTAGCAAGCTGGATAACAAATACACTTCAGCAATAATTGCTTTTGTTGTTACTGTGTCGCGTCTGTTTTCCCACACAGCAGAGCACCCTGTATTTAGTAATCGAGGCTAACCAAAGGGTATTCCGCCATCTTGGTTTTGCCTGCAATGGATTCTGGGTAACCAGAGCCACCACAGATTTGACTTTATTCGTTATGCCCACATTCCGGTTCATATACTGCCCACCAACCCCCACTCACCCAAACAGGAACAAAAAGTTAAAGTGTCGTTGGATTTACCTCTAATTCTTACAAATGTAAGTAAACAAATAAGTGGTCAAAGTAAGTAAATAAGGATCAGCGCAGAGACAAGCCACAACAACTGAGCAACAAGGGAAGCAGAAGGCACTGCAATGGAATGGGTTTGGCATTGAAGGTTGAATTCTCCCTTTGAAGGATTATTGCCTCCAGAAAATGTTGCTTGGTAAATCATTGTTGATGTGGTAAATTGTGGCAATAAATACTATACTAACTTGGGTCCTGACGTTGTTGCGATGCGACAATGCACTGCATATAGGTTTGTCAAACACAATGCTTCTTCAAGAGCGCTAACAGCAAGCAGAATGCAGCAGTGGCTAAAGGCCAGGATGACTGGCATTAATACATTGCCAGAATGCTGCATAGCGACTGACATACACTGAAGTGGCGGCAAATCAAGGCAATCTTTTCTGTTTCTGTGAGGGGGGAAAAAAAAAGAGAATCTTTGCTATTTCTGCTGAAACAGTCAGGTAGCTTCGGAGAGTTGGCTGCAATCACAGTGGCCTATGAGATATCGAGCAAGCCCTTGCAATGATTGTAGCTGTAACACAAAAGATTGACGAGGATCATCCAGGAGCAAAGCCAAATGCTTCGAGCGTTGTCGGGAGAGTGACACCAAATCTGACTTCTTTCCTGCATTCGTAGCACCGTTTGGTTCCATGTATGGCTCCAAAACCACTAATGCTGGGCCGTCACAGCGTCATTTCTGAATCTGCGCTCTCACAGCTGCAAGATTGCTGCTGTCACCACTTTACAATGTTTTTGGAGCTGCAATGGAACCATTTTGATTGCTGTATGCAGTGGCTCTTTTTGATCTGCAGACTTACTTTTTGATTTGACTGTGAAAGAGCATAAAATTCCTGAATTGATTGTTGCTGGTGCCAACTGCAGAGGTTGCCAACTCTTTCGGGCAATCAATAAGCATTTATTTATCTGGGCAGAGAGCGGTGTTTTGCTTTTTTTCTTCCAATCTAAAAGTATCCACGTTTGCTGGCTGAATCACTTTGTGTGTACTGTTAGTAGTTGCCCACAGCCTGTAGTATTTGGAGCTGTTTAACCCATTGCTTGGCCTGTCAATGCATGAGTGGATAAACTGACATCTCACGAGCTGCGCGCAGTGCTTCTATCTGAAATGCAGCTCTTGTCTGTGCTGGCCAGCGCATTGAGTCCTGGTGTGGGAGGTATGGAATGGCATTAACAAAGTATGCCGTTGGTGTCAAAAAAGGCAGTAGTCTTTGCTTTCTGACCTGTAGAATTTGAGAAAATTACAATACCTGAATGTGCCAGCCCATCCATTGGGGAGACTGCCCTCAGCTCCATTGCCCAGCGTGAGAGAGAAGGTACCAACGCGTGCCCCCCCCCCATGCCCCACCCCCACACCCCACAAGCACAACCGTTCCGAATGCTATCAGCACTTTCGGCAGAAGGCAACTCTGATGGCGTTAGCTGGGATGGACAAATCATTCTGGGATACAAAACGCAGCAACATGTTGTTGCCAATAATCATCCGCCAGATAGGAAATGAGGGACAAGGGATTACAGGACAATAAAAAGAGGGGAGGAATGAGAGAGAGAGGCAAGGGAAAAAGAAATGACAGAGGGAATGAAAGAGACACGAAGGAATGAAAAAGATGGGGGTGGAGGGAATGAACGTGACAGAAAAAGAGAGGGAACTTTTCTCCTTGATATCTAAGACTTGTGGAAACCTACTATCATGTTTATGATTCTCTTAACCCAGCCACTGAGAAATCCACAAAAGTTGAGTTTCTCTTTACTTAACATCAAGTGCATACTCTAACAACTTTCTTCACTAATTCCAGACAGATTGGCAATAGGTGAGCAACAGCCGAGGCTTTTAGACACTCATGATTTAGACCAGGCCTTTGAGATTGGCCAATTGGAATATGAGTTCCCTGATTAGTGTCCCAATCAGGGAACCTCTTCTTTGTATATAACAGGGAGTGTCAGATCCTTTGCACTCCCAGTGTAGACAGCAAGCTAAATGCATATGGTTGTACTGCTGTTGGATTTGTTAATTAAAAGGATTCTGGTGAAGGGATCTCTGCCTCTGTGGACTTATTACAGAGACACACAAATATTCACATGGTTTTTGTTGGTGTTTAGTCAGCTGGGACCACAAAGTTTGACAGAGCAGGGTGTCACTAATTAGGACAGTGTGATTGTTGACTTCACAGCGTTGTTTGAAGCTGAGGGTGATGAATCGCAACCCTTAAACGCCAGGTCGACCTCACTAAGTCCCATTAGTGAAGCAGGTCAGTGAGTCAATTGTCAACACTGCCCTAGATTGCAGCACTCCTATCTGACCCAGGCATTGGATTATCTCGATTTCACCCCTACCTTTCCAGATGTGGAACCTTGGAGCCATCGTGACCCCACAGGGAGCTCACCTACAGCATGTTCGCACCTTCACCCAATAAGCTTTTTCACAGGTTGCTCAACAGACAACAGTGAATTGCAACGGCCTGAGCCTTGTGCAGACAGCAGATAACAAGAACAGCCCATGAACTGCACAATGAGCAGTATAGCTCACCGCAACATAGGTAAGCAGGTTGCCCTTTGGGTCAATACTTGGCCACACACCAGACCCCACCTGGGTCCGTGCGCACAGATTTAACAGCAGCTCTCCACATCAGTGTCCACAAATGCATACACAAATGCACAATCTTGGTCTCACCCCAGACTCCAAGGTTCCACGTGACCGGATGGACATCTGCCTTCCGAGAAATGGGAGGCCCCTTCAGATGGAGCTGGATTGGATAGCTTCCAATATGCCAGCCACTGCGATGTTCCAGGCATCCCAAACTATTGCCGCAAACCATGCTGCCTCCTCACCATCTGCTCAATCCATCTCTTTGCATGAGGAGATTTCAGAGAGATATGACTCACACCCCCACCCTCTCTCTTTCAGGATGTTGGCCGCTAAAACACCAAAACCCTGCCTCCTCACAGCTGTTTCCCCATTGTTTTTGACACAATTCCCCCTATCACGTGCCTCAGAGATCTGAGCTGTACCTTACATGCCACCGACTACATATATCACCATTCTTCATTGAAGACCAGAGTTCTCCTCAATCCTTCTCAATACGTTCCCACAGGACTGTATTTAGGTTGAAGTTGGCATTCGCCAGAATTCAGGGGCTGATACAAATACAAATCAACTAGAGGGACAGGTGCCCTTGTGTTTCTGGTCACCACCCTGGGGAACCCAACTTGAGTCATGCACAGCCATAACCCTGCACATAAAGATAAAATGTGGTGAGATCGTCCCACTAGATTTGCAAGCAGGCCCAACTAAGACGCACTATCTGTCAATTGAAGCGTTACCATTCTTTCAGAAATACCCAGGGTAATCCAAAACTGTTCCTTACAATGCCACCTAACACCTGAGGAAGGAGCTGCGCTCCGAAAGCTAGTGATTCGAAACAAACCTGTTGGACTTTAACCTGGTGTTGTAAGACTTCTTACTGACAAATTCCTGACGAGGGCAGGCCTCCAAGACATTCGATAAGTCTCCTTCGAGAACCCAAAAAGGCACCTCAAAAACTGAGGATTTGGAATGCTGAACTACACACGCCTAAAGTATTTCCCAGTTTTGGAAGGACAGAGGGTGGTGAATCTGTGGAACTCTGTGCTGCAGAAGGTTGTGGAGCCCAATTCACTGAGTGTCTTTAAGACAGAGATAGATAGGTTCTTGATTAATAAGGGGATCAGGGGTTATGGGGAGAAGGCAGGAGAATGAGGATGAGAAAATATCAGCCAGGATTGAATGGCGGAGCAGACTCGATGGGCCGAGTGGCCTAATTCTGCTCCTATGTCTTATGGTCTAATGCAAGTGGGCAGGTCCTGCCACTGATACCCAAGGATATCACCATTCTGCTCCCACCTTGCCCTCCCATCTGGATCGTTTTAGAATTCTGGATGAATACTGTCCACTATTTCCATGAATCTGATTGGTGGAGTGCACTGTCCACTTCCTGCCGGGAAGAGGGCTTATTAAAACCTTCTATCAAGCTCCAGGTCCCTCCAGACTGAGAATGCCCTTACGGATGTATTGAGAAGGGGGAGGGGGGGGGCAATGAAAAAGAAAGGAAAGGAGAATGAAAGAACTCAATCAGTGATCTCACAGGTAAATGGTTGGAACCAAACCAGTCAGAAGGCACATTAATGGGCTAGCTTTCAGCATCTTGCTTGTGTACTTGAAGATACAATGAGAATTTTAAGTGAACATTCTATTAAACTTCTAAAATAAGTCCTGGGTATTGTAGCTTGTTGCTGCTGTGTTTTATCTTCCCGATGCGATCTTTCTTCTTGCTAATGTTGTATCGCACATTGCAATTTGCTGCTACTCTATTGAGCACTCCACTGTTGCATTGTACATTGCAGCTGCTGTATTGCAGTTCGCAGTGGCTGATGAACTTTGCTGCTGTATTGCACCGAGCTCCTCCAGTCATGTCCCTTGCTCGTATTGCATTCCATTTTTGCTGCTTCATTGTGCATTGCCAGTTTCATTGTATCTTTCTTCTACTGCATTGTACCTTGCTGTTGCTGCATTGCACCTTGTTGCTACTGCATTGTACCTTGCTGATGCTGCATTGCACCTTGCTGCTGCTGCATTGTACCTTGCTGCTGCAGCATTGTACCTTGCTGCTGCTGCATTGCACCTTGCTGCTACTGCAGGACCTTGCTGCTGCTGTGTTGTACCTTGTTGCTGGTGCTGCATTGTACCTTGCTGCTACTGCATTGCACCTTGCTGCTGCTGCATTGTACCTTGCTGCTGCATTGCACCTTGTTGCTGGTGCTGCATTGTACCTTGTTGCTGCATTGTACCTTGCTGCTGCTGCATTGCACCTTGCTGCTACTGCATTGCACCTTGCTGCTGCTGCATTGTACCATGCTGCTGCTGCCGCATTGTACCTTGCTGCTACTGCATTGCACCTTGCTGCTGCTGCATTGTACTATGCGGCTGCATTGTTACTTGCTGCTGCTGCATTGTACCTTGCTTCGGCTGCATTGTTACTTACTGCTGCTGTGTTGTACCTTGCTGCTGCTGTGTTGTACCTTGCTGCTGCTGCATTGTACCTTTCTGCTGCATCACACCATGCTGCTGCTGCATTGCACCTCACTGCTGCTGCATCGCACCTCGCTGCTGTAGCATTGCAGCTTGCTGCTACTGCATTGCACTGTGTTGTTGTACTGTAACTGTTGCAGCTTGCCGTGACCCTGTTATATGAACTGCTGCCTTACAATATATGATTGCATTCCACTTTGCTGCCAGATTGCACTGTAGCTTTGCAGTCAGGAGTTTTGCTAATTGTATATTACACTTTGTGATGGTACTGCATTCTGTTGCAGCATACGTTGGTACATTGAACCTTGCTACCGTATTGCACCTTGCTGCAACTGCATTGCACCTTGTTGTGAATGCATTGCATTTTCTACTGCATTGTACCCAATTACTGTGTTGCAACTTATTACTGGCGCATTGCACTTTGCTGTTGCAGCGTGGCCATTCGTTGATGTTTATTGCACCTTGCTGCTGCATTTTATCTTATTACTATATAATGCTACATTGTTGCAGCTGTTCGATACATGCAGCTCACTGCTGGTGTGTTGCATGTAATTTCCTGCTGTATTTACCAAATCACATGGTGCTGTGTTGCTGCTGTACTGTACATCACAGCCTGTTGCTGCTGTATTATGCTCCTTGCTGCTGCCCTGCATCTTGCTGCTTTTGTACAATATTTTGTTGCTGGATTGCACCCCTCTGCGGCAATGTCCCCTATTGCTGTTGCATTGTACTTTGTGCTGCTGTATTGCACCTGACTGCTGTTACTGTAATTGACCTGGCATTGCTCCTTTGCTGCACCTTGCTTTTGCTGCATTGTATTGCTGCTGCATTGTTCTTTGTTGTTACTGCTTTGCACCTTGCTCCTGCTGTTGTATTGCACCTTGCTACTGCTGCATTGTACCTTGCTGCTGCACTGCATTTTTTGCTGCAATGGGTCGTGCTATCATTGCACTGTAGCTTTCTGTTACTGTATTGCAAAGTGTTGGTGCCGTGTTCTTTATTGCTGTATTATATTTTGTCGGTGCATTGTACCTTGCTGCTGCTATGCCGACCATGTTGACATTACAATCCACCCTGCTCGGATAGCATTGTACCTTGCTATTGTGATTTGTGCTGCTGCATTTCACCCTGTTTGAGTCGCATTTAAACTTTGCTGCCACTGCACTGCTGCTTTATTATTGCATTATTGCTGCACCGCACCACTAGGCTTTTTACCTCGTCACTTTTGCACTGTGCCAGTTTGCTTTTGCATTGCACCTTCCTGCTGCATGGCTGCATGCCATCTTCCTGTTATGCACTGCACCTTATTGCTGCATCATTGCACCTTCCTGCTGCATGACATCTTCCTGTTATGCACTGCACCTTATTGCTGCATCATTGCACCTTCCTGCTGCATGGCTGCATGACATCTTCCTGTTATGCACTGCACCTTATTGCTGCATCATTGCACCTTCCTGCTGCATGGCTGCATGGCATCTTCCTGTTATGCACTGCACCTTATTGCTGGATCATTGCACCTTCCTGTTGCATGGCTGCATGACATCTTCCTGTTATTGCACTGCACCTTATTGCTCCATCATTGCACCTTGCTGCTGCCTTTCCTCTTCCAGCTGCTGTACTGCTTTCGTTTGGTGTATCTATCTCAACATCTTTATTTTTAAGTTTCACGGTTAACTTTTGCTTTAAAACACTGCCGGGTGTCATCAGGTCTTGCTGTCAGGAACACGCGGCAGCACATGGACCAATTACCTGAGGGGGCTCTTTTCCAGGAGTAGGTAACATGGGCATCCTCATCAAAAGGAATTGTGATGACTGGTTTGCTTGGCATCGAGGAGCGGGGCTTACCTCGTGCAGTCCGTGCCTTGTTCCCTGCCAAGGATGGTGCACCCTTGTTTGTACGACACATGCCACTGACAGACAGTGCTAGCGTTCCAACAAGTGAGGAAGGTCACAGGATAAGTAGGTGGTGACCCCCCCGGGATTGGACAATTGTTTACAGGTAGTAGGACGGCACAAATGATGGCCCGAGACTTGGCATAGACGGGTATCGGTGTCCACTTGATGTGCGGCGCAGTGTGTTACCTCGCAGTCAGTGCCACCATCATTGTTTAACCTGCGGAGTGCACAACTCTACATGAAGTCAAATAGGAAGGTGCTGCACTTTGGGAAGGAAATGCATGCTCTCCGCTGTGAACAAGGACCCACTGTGGAGCTCTACACGCGAGCTGTGTTGATTACTCAGCATGCAACTGCACACTCCAAACCACCACAGCATATGGCACAGAGGATGCTACTAGACTGATGGCAACCTTGTGGTCACCTTTTGACCATTTAATGGCTACTTGGTCACCTTACGGCCACCTCAAGGTCACCTGATGCCACCTCAAGATCACCTGATGCCACCTCAAGGTCACCCGATGCCACCTCAAGGTTGCCTGAAGCCACCCCAAAGTCACCTGATGCCACCTCAAAGTCACCTAATGCCACCTCAAGGTCACCTGATGCTACTCCAAAGTCACCTGATGCCACCCCATGAGCAGCTGCTGATTGAGGCCTGATCTTCACTCTGTATGCTGGCCCTATTTCCTCTGTCCGCGCAAGCAGCGCAAATGTGGTCCCTCTTGGCGCCTTTCCTGCTCTCCGTCACGTGCGTCCTGCTGTTGCGCATTTTTTCACGTTTGGTTGCGTTGAACTTGGATCTCCAATTTTCCCAGGCTGGCGTCAGGATGAACTGTGCCACTGTACTTTGCAACAGGTGACATTTCCAAGCTTCTGTGCCAGCGGGAGGCGAGTTGGGAAGACCTGAAGGCATGGATCAGAGCTTAGTTTGCAAAGTGTCATGACACCGCAATAACTAATATTGTGAATCACAAACACATGGAACCATCACGGAAATTACCTGTGCTGGCCACATCCCACTGGCTTCGAGCACTAGAGTCCCTTATGGATCAGAGTTGGAGATCTCCACTGTACCCTCATCCTCAATGCTGGTGTCACTGGCTAACTCTTGGACTGTCAATCCTCACCCTCAGGAACATTGCACCCAGCAGCTACGTCTGCGAGCCTGACAGGTCCATGGAGATACATTGTAGACCTCTACGAGGGTACATGGCCAGCATGGCATACATCTACCCAGCGGAACAACAGACCACCTGATGCCAACTTCTCTCCTTCGCTCCAACCCCCCGCTCCCCCCCCCCACCCCACTCCTCTGCCTGCTGGTTGCTGAGATGTGGGAAGGTCACGTGGCACTGTTTAGTGCGTGGGGTGTCCCCTCCCCTCACATCTGCCCAAACCGAGAGGGGCACCTTTGGCTTGGGCACCACACCCCAACACAGGTGATTCAGTGGCACTGGTACCTTGTGAAGGCTCCATGTCCAGCCTGAACTTGCAACGAGGAACAAGAAAAACAAGTCAGTACAGCATTTGAGACAACATCGGACAACATGGAACATAGCTTCTAACCAAGAAGAGTCGGTGGCACAGTGGTTACCACTGCTGCCTCACAGCGCCAGGGTCGGGTCCAATTGTGGCCTCGGGTGACTGTCTGTGCGGAGTTTGCACGTTCTCCCTGTGTCTGTGTGGGTTTCCAAAGATGGGAAGGTTAGGTGGATTGGCCATGCTAAATTGTCCCTTAGTGTCCAAAGATGTCCGGGTTAGGTGGATTGGCCATGCTAAATTGTCCCTTAGTGTCCAAAGATGTGCAGGTTAGCTGGATTGGCCATGCTAAATTGTCCCTTAGTGTCCAAAAATGTGCAGGTTAGGTGGATTGGCCATGCTAAATTGTCCCTTAGTGTCCAAAGATGTGCAGGTGAGGTGGGTTGGCCATGCTAAATTGTCCCTTAGTGTCCAAAGATGTGCAGGTTAGGTGGATTGGCCATGCTAAATTGTCCCTTAGTGTCCAAAGATGTGCAGGTGAGGTGGGGTTACGGGGATGGGGCTTGGCAGTGGGCCTGGCTGGGGTGCTCTTTCGGAGGGTCAGTGCAGACTCGATGGGCCAAATCGCCTCCTTCTGCACTGTAGGGATTCTATGGATTCTATTGATTCTAAGAAAGCCCTACTGGCCTTCAGAATGTTGACACCCTGTGAACAGAATACGACAAATTAAGAGTGGATGGCACAGTGAGGTGCTCCTGCATTTTTTGTCGTGCAAAATAAATAAAAAAGTGAAAGTTTCACAAATTTCTGAACAGAAAACATGAAGCCAAATGGACAAATGTGGGCCGAACAGTATTCCGAATTCTTGTTCTGTCATGGTTGGCAGATTTGCGTTGAGCCTGATAGTGTTGCACGGGTTTGGCAAGCCCAATTGGCAGCATGTTTCCACAATATCGGGAGATGGGGCTTCAAAACGCCATGATGCATGGGAGTGGTGGACAGGCCTTGCCTGGGAATCTCGCAGTGAGTCAGTCCCATGGAGCAGTACCTTGAGGTTTTTTTGCCCCATCGCACAACTGGCATGATGCGACGTCACGGCTGACCACAGGAGGTGTTACGCTGTTCCAAAAGCTCATAGGAGAAGGGGGTCTCTGCAGCCACCCAGCCACGTGAGAGGCAGTCCGTTTCATTTGCACAAGACTGGTCAACAGTATTGGAATGAAGTGAAACCACCTCGGCCTAGTCCAGACCAAAGTGACTTGGTTACTGGGAGACCATTGATGTTAATGGGGGTCTGGACATTTTGTGTTTCCTCGATTGTCTCCAGGAATGAAAGATTAGTTTCCGGGATTGTGAACAGCACTTGGGAGAAAAATCATCAGGGCTTCGGAAAAAAGAGTGATTTTTTGTGTTCTTTTGTTCATCGATGATAAGAAATGAGGAGGCAGAATAAGAAAGGTTTGAGTGATGATCAAGAATCATCTAATCGAGTTATGATGAATTAATTTGCTTTCTAATTGGTGTGGGAAGGCAGAGACTTGTGAGGGGGAGGTGTCACATGACCAATGGTGGACGTGTGGGGGCAGGACAGTTGGAGATGGAACGGTCAAGTGCTGGAACCCTAAGGACGTCAGCCATTTGATAATTCATTGCTGGCTGGGGTGGCCAGACCATATTATACCATTCGGTGATGGAGCTCAGAGCTGTAATCAATTGAGTATTTGAAGTTGACCAAAGCTTTTGCCATTTTAACGGGCCCCTAAACACTCCATGGCAAAATATCAACTTGCATCAAGGGCCGGAGTTGGCGCCCTCCTCCCAGTTCAAAGTCAAGTTCTAAGAAAGCTCTGATCGAATTTCACAAACATCGCTCTCCCCACTCAGGCCTGAAGATGATGAATAGCTCTCTTGTCACCGCCTCACTATCTAGCGCATCGGTGGGGCCTGAAACATGAATAAAGTCACAGAGTAACGTTTTATTGGCTGAAAATGTCAACCAGATTAACCAGGCTTTGAGATGAAAACTAAAAACACGGGCCAAAACGGCAGCAGGTCGATTGGCAGCTCAATGGGTTTGTGTTCAGGTTGCAATGTTTGAACAAATCCCAATGGTCCGCTGACTGAAACATGAAGCTGTCTTTTCTCTTGACAGAATCTGCTGAGTGTTTCTAGCATTCTCTCATTTCTCTTTCCAACACGCAGCCTGTTTTGCTGTTTACTTACTGCTGGGTAGGTTGCTGATGCCAGTGTGAGTGACACACTCAAGCTGAAGTGACATGCCCAGCTTCTCAGCAAACACCAAGCTGGACATCCTCGGAACAAGATTAGTAACTGAGAGTCAAGGGAGAAAATAACTCCTCGGCTGCGTCAGACCGCCAGCCCACGTTTTAAGACACCAGGCTGGATTCTTCCGCTCGGTCGCCACGGGCGGGACGCGGACGATTGACATCGGGCGGGAATTTCCGGTCGCTGGCCAGGTGCGGCCAGAGAATCCCGCCCACCTTCCTTTCTGCCTGATTTTAAGGACAGCTTACTTTGTTCACCTTAAATCTTATCTGGTTCATTTTGGGAAAGGTCCCCGCCAAACAACCCTGTATCGACCGTTCCCCTGAACTTGGAAACAGCGTAATATAGAGGTCCTTACCTAGGGCTGGGTCTGCACACTCTTTGTACTGTTCTGGTGTACAATATGGAGCATCACCTAAATATAGAGGAGAAAGTTAGCAGTCAGGAAACTTATACATGTGAACAAATGTCGTCCAGTGAGCCCATTTACGCCACCGAATCATAGAATGGATACGGCTCAGCAAGAGATCATTGAGGGCGTCATACCTCTGAATGAATAATTCACCGAGTGCCAAGCCCCCACCTTCTCCCTGAACTCTTCCTTTCCGATAAACGTCAATTAAATTTTATTATTGGAATTATGTTGAAAATGTCGCTGAAGGAATCTTTGAAGGAAAATCACTATAAAAGTGCAAGATTAGACAGCGGAGCACTCACAGTCTCCCCTTCTACTTCAACCCAGCAAATAAGAACAGTTGTGTCAAGAGCAAGTAAAACCGTTAAACCCATCAAACCTGCTCCATCTGGCTTCTTTGCCTGATTTTCCCATCATGCCTCTGTCCCAGCTCTCCCCCCCCCCCCCCCCCCCCCCCAACCTCCACCATGTAGATCACACAGGTGGGGGCGGGAATTTCCAGCCCTCCCTGCCCCGCCAAACGTGACCCCCCCACCCAAGCCACATAAAACGGCGTAGGCATCAGTAGCACTGGAAGATCCCACAGATGGCCAATGACGAGTTGCCTCCGCCGGGTTTGGGGGGAGAAATCCCGACCCCTGATGTTTCCCCGGCCTCCGCGCCTGCTCAGTGCACACACCCTGACCATCTCTAACGTTTGTGACTGGACGTTCGAAGAGGGAAAACTGCTCCACAAGTTCAAAAGGCAAAAGATTCACAAAATCCAAAAAATAAGAGGCGAGAAAGGGTGCTGGATTGGTTATCTATAACTTATTGGTTGACTATAACTTATCTGGACAAATAGAGTCCCAAAGTAGGGGAGCTTTGTTAAACTGATGCAGGACACACTTGGAGCAGTTCTGGTTTCTGTATTGGAAGGAGGATATTGAGGCATTATAGAATATGCGAGAAGTGATTTATGAGGCTGATACCAGAACTGAGAGGGTACATCTGTCAGGAAGGACTGAAGAGGCTGGGAATCTTTTCTGTAGGTGTTGGAATTATGAAGGGGTTCGATACAGTCACTGTCGATGTTTCGACTTGCTGGGTAGCGCAAACCAAACACGATGTAAGATAGTTACTAAAAAACCCAGCAGGCAATTCAGCACAAAAAGGTTTGAATGTGAAACTCTCTCCCACAGGGAGACGTTGAAGTGAATAGTGCGGATGTGTTGAAGAGGAAGTGGGCTAAACAAATGAGTAACAAAGAAATATAAGGTTATGCCACTTGGGTGAGAGAAGAGTGGGAGTAGGTTCAAGGCAAGTATAATTAACAGTGATGAGTTGGGCTGAATGGCCTGTTTGTGCCATATATTCCACCTAACCTATATATTTATTTAATAAATCTAGAGTATCCAATTATTTTTTCCCCAATTAAAGGGTAATTTAGTGTGGTCAATCCACCTACCCTGCACATCTTTGGGGTGTGGGGGCGAAACCCACGCAGACACGGGGAGAATGTGCAAACTCCACACGGACAGCGATCCAGGGCTGGGATAGAACCCGGGACCTCGGCACTGTGAGGCAGCAGTGCTAACCACTGCGCCACCATGCCGCCCATATGTAACCTATTTAGAACTGACGTGTTAGTGCTTCAATTAAAATAATGGAGAGCGGAATGTCTTAGAAATAAATTAAGTGTGTATCCGTTAATAGTTGCCATTAGTTGCTTCTAGCCGAAGAACAGAAAGCAA
Organism: Scyliorhinus canicula; assembly: GCF_902713615.1. Lineage (NCBI taxonomy): Eukaryota > Metazoa > Chordata > Chondrichthyes > Carcharhiniformes > Scyliorhinidae > Scyliorhinus > Scyliorhinus canicula. The sequence continues at coordinate 16,306,978 of NC_052173.1, forward strand.
AAGAAACAAACTCAAAGGGTAATGAGTCAGAAAAATTGGAGAAAACGCGTGACAAACACTGCATCAAAGTGTAGGAGAAAGACAAAGTGAAAGACACTGCAGGCGCTACAGAAATACATTCACAGAGAATGGAACAGAGCGGGCAGACAATGAGGCAGGCAGGAAGAGAGAGGCCGAGAGACAGACGGAGGAGAAAGTGTCTCCTGACTGAGGTAGAAGCCCCAATTTTCTCTTGGTTTCTCACAGGCAGCAGGCTGCCACAGTGGTTAGCACTGTTGCTTCACAGCTCCAGGGTCCCAGGTTCGATTCCCGGCTTGGGTCACTGTCTGTGCGGAGTCTGCACGTTCTCCCCGTGTCTGCGTGGGTTTCCTCCGGGTGCTCCGGTTTCCTCCCACAGTCCAAAGATGTGCAGGTTAGGTGGATTGGCCATGCTAAATTGCCTTCAGGTTAGGTGGGGTGACTGGGTTGCGGGGATAGGGTGGAGGTATAGGGTGCTCTTTCCAAGGGCCGGTGCAGACTCGCTGGGCTGAATGGCCTCCTTCTGCTCTGTAAATTCTATGATTCACTGGTGAGAACGAGGGATGATGACCAGAATTCTGGGCAAACATTATCCTTGCCGAATCTCTGCCCATTTTGTGCCAATGGAAAACTTCTCGGCAAGAGGTTTGTGCCCAAAAGGAGGGAGAGATTTCCCAAAACCTCATAATATTCAAATCGACTTAATGAGCATGCATTCAAATCCCAGCGTCCATACCAGGGGCGAGCAATGTGTTTATTTTGAATTTAAAGGGGAGTTGACACTTTTGAATTCGATTGGTGGAGGCAGCAGAGATGCAATACTGTTCCATTTTTTTTATTTGACTATTTATTTTGGCCTCATTTTATATTTTCAACCGGTACATTTTATATTTGCACCATAGATACGCCGATGGGAACATTATTTGAGGGAAGCGAAACCAAGGGTGGATTACCGCGCAGGTGAGGCACCATCAGAGGCAGATGGCCCACACTCACCGTTACCCTGGAAACCAGATCGATCGGCACGGTTGGACTTGCTGACAAGTTTCGTTTGTGTTTGTGATGCATCAGGGAGGTTATGACCTCTGGGGAATCTGACTTCCAACCAGAGTATGAGAGACTGTTTTCTCCCCAATGTGGCAGGGTTCCCCAAGGAGCAGGGCATCATAATTGGCACCAATGTGGAAAGAAATGCCACCATAAACTCCCAGCTGCCACCACCAGCACAGAATGACACAGGTCATGCTTGCTTCTCTGAGAGCCACCAAGATACCTTCATTTTAAGGCCAAACCACGGTGCCCCTCACATTGGATCTGCAACAAAGACTGCATGGTTGATTCCTTGGAGAAAAGGATGCCATCTTCAGCCTGCCAGGGACAGGCTGAATACAATGAGGTGCTGCCCAGAATTGTTACCCAAAAGCATCATTGATATCTTGAGGCAATGTTTTCGATGCCTCGATTGATGAAGGAGTGTTCCACCGTACAGCCAAGCCAAAATCTCCAGGATTCCTAGGGTCAAGGTGCAATTGTTGACCATCGAGAAGAGAAGGTTGGCTGACTCCAGTCAGAGCAGGGGCCAACTGTTGAAGGCATAAGCGGCTTGTTCATGTACTATTGCCGGCTCTCAGTAACGAAACCTTTCCCCAAGTTCTCCAGCCACCAATCTTTTCAATAGACATTTTCCTTTTTTGTATTTTTATTAAATTTAGATTACCCAATTATTTTTTCCAAATAAGGGGCAATTTAGCATGGCCAATCCACCTACCCTGCACATTTTTGGGTTGTGGGGGTGAGACCCATGCAAACACGGGGAGAATGTGCAAACTCCACACGGACAGTGACCCAGAGCCGGGATCGAATCTGGGACCTCAGCGCTGTGAGGCAGCAGTGCTAACCACTAGGCCACCGTGCTGCCCCTCAGTAGACATTTTCAAAGTTTAAAAAAAATATGCTGTCAATTGATTGTCTTTGTAAGGATTCCATTCCTGTTGCCACAGGATACACTGTCAAACATCACACTCTCTGGATAATGGAGGACATTAATGAAGCAAAGATGTATGTGTGTGATTGGTCCCCCCTGAATGAAGAGCAGATAGAAGGATATAATCTTCGCTTCTCTTGGGCACGGCAGCCGTGAATTTATGGTGTGTATGCTCTGGGCACAACCTCATATTCCCTTTCGGTGGTCTAGAAATCAGAAGCATATTGGTGCTATGAACTCGGGAAGCTTGTTGTGAATGCACTGTGGGCATTGTCTAATCCTGCATGCTCCCTCCCATGTGTGCCATGTGTTGAGTAGGGTGGCTTGAGGGTGCGATTTGCCATCATCCTGAGATGGCAAATCGCACCTTCATCCGTGCCAACACATGCGATTGGGCAACTGCCTCAGCATGGCTAGCGATTAGCATGCCAACACAGCGATTCCCACAGACGGGATCTGTAAAATCCAGCAAGGGAATCTCAGTGTGACCCTCAAGCAGCTGCAGGAAAACCTGCTCCATCCTGGAGACCGATGTCTCCATAGCAACAGTCTGAGCGTTTGCAAGCGATGCCAACAACTGCAGTTGAGGCCCGTGCCAATGGGCACCACTGCAGATGTATGTGGAGATGCCACTCATTGCATGCTGGTCACCAGTGCTGACAAACTCCCTGTACAAATGCATGAAGAGAACTCCTCCGGGAGTCACCAGCTGATATTGGTTGGTAAAGACTCCAATGACTGAAGCATCGTTTTCATCTCAGAAAGCATCCTCCTTTGAAAAGCAAACCCTGTGTGGCTCAGAGTTCTGAACTTTCCTGCTCCTCCTCTGCCACCGCCTACTTTGCACAGCTCCACTCTGAGCTTGTCTGAGGCCCTCGCCACCAGCAGTGCTTCCGGGAGCAGAGCGAGAGAAAAAGGGAGAACTTTTTTACAAGTTCGGGGGGGTTTTGTTTTATAAAATCACAGGAAAAAAATGGAGAACTTTGGACAGATGGAGACTCCATACTTTCCGACACCAGAAGGCTTCACCTTCATCCAACAGGTTCTATTGGAGGAGCGTGTACGAGGGCCAAAGGAACCCAAAACCATTTCCTCCATTTTCATCAGCAGCAAGCAAGGTAAGAGAAAATGGTGGGTCGCGCAGGTCGGCCGGCGTGGGACGCGAAGGTTGGCCGACGTGGATCCCGAAGTTTGGCTGACGTGGGTCGTGAAGGTTGGCTGGCGTGGGTCGCGAAGGACGGCCGGCGTGGGTCGCGAAAATTGGCTGGCGTGGGTCGCGAAGGACGGCCGGCATGGGTTACGAAGGTTGGCTGGCGTGGGTCGCAAAGGTTGGCCGGATTGGGTCCCGAAGGTTGGTCGGTTGGTAAAAATGGGTCCCCGGAGAAAAAGTTTGAAGAACACTGCCTTTAAGGATGCGACTGCTTCAATGTATAGTGAGCCTGTGTGAGGGGGAAGGAACAATGGTGCAGTGTGCACTTTGGGACAGCCAATTGATAGAAAATCATGGTGGGAGGTCTGACCTTGGCTGATCTGGATAAACCTGCCAAACCTTTTGCCCATTTGCACCCTAGTCCGCTCTGAGTGTTCTCCTCCCGGGCGAGCATCTCTTCCCGAGCACTCGGTGTTGCTCATCCGCAGTCACAGTGCCTGGACTGTCCTCCTCCGTCCCACTTGCTTCAAGAGGATTTGCATCGCAATGTCAAGATATGTTGCCACTTTCGATGCCGCAATGATTCCTGCTGCTGAGGCTTTTCTATTGCGATGTCCGTTTACAAACATCCGCTGCAAATGCATACCCTTTCAAGGTGCGACTGACAGACTCGAAACGCTATACTATCCGAAAACGAGGGCAGACATGCAGAAGGGAGCATGATATTCACAGTGATCTGAACGGCAAATTCTCCGTCCCCACTCGCAATGGTAGCGGGGCGAACCCATAACGGGGAATCCCAGCCATAGTGAGATTCGAATTCACGTTCAGTGGGATTGTTCGGAAGATAACAACTAAATGACGTTACCTAACTGTATTGTCTTCAGTAAATAAGGAAAGCCTGGATGGACTCAAACACTTCTGAACTTAAATGCGGTCATGTCTTCAGTAAGGGCTGGTTTAGCACAGGGCTAAATCGCTGGCTTTGAAAGCAGACCAAGGCAGGCCAGCAGCACAGTTCAATTCCCGTACCAGCCTCCCCGAACAGGCGCCGGAATGTGGCGACTAGGGGCTTTTCACAGTAACTTCATTTGAAGCCTACTCGTGACAATAAGCGATTTTCATTTCATTTCCCTGTCCTCAAGTTACTATCCATGACTTGAAATACGTTACAGTACTCTGAGGTAAGGCACAGTTCTTCTCTCATTCTGAAGGGCCAGCATTTGGCGTGCAAATACCACCAAGTGTGGGAAAAAAACAGGAATTGAATCAGGCTTAGGCGGTTTTTAAAAGACTGCAAGTTAGGAAGAAGCTACAGAGCAACGAAAATGCATAGCTTCGAGTCCTGGAGGCAGAACGAGTCAATGATGGGATAGGGGACGATATGTCTTGCTTTGCGAAGCACAGTTGCATCAATGAAAGAGAGTGAGGGAGAGAGAGAAGAAAGGGAACATTGCACAGAAAAGGCTGGTGAGTCATGAGAGAAGATTTAGGTCTAAGATGATAAACTTAGACCTGGATCCTGTCTAGGAGTGTGAGAAAGTGATTGAAGGGCCCTCTTCACATGTGGGAAAAATAATTCAGCTTTGGGAGGGACTTGTTCAAAGAGCATAGAACGTTTGGCATCATCGAGGAAGTCGAGCTTCAAGCAGGATGTGAAATGAGAGGAGGTAGTGAGAGGCAAGAATGTCACTCGACGAAGAAGGACCGAAGGAAGACATGAGAGGTTGGTGTTGTTGGTTGAACTTGCAGGAGGCACATAGAAAATGTTTAACTTATATGGCAACAGAAAACTGGATGTGTCGGACTGGCCACTTGTTGCACATCCCACCCAATCTGACCTTCAGTGGCGCCATAGAACAGAATAGAATGAGCAGCCAATCAGCTCCCACTAGTTTCTCAGCTGAAAATGGCCTCCTGTGTCCTTGGCGAATTGAGGGGAACAAGGTCTATGCCGCGGAGTGAGGAGATGAAGATGCAAGAATGGGTGGAGTTACTGGGTTATGGGGATAGGGTGGAGATGTTGACCTTGGGTAGGGTGCTCTTTCCAAGATGGGGTGCAGACTCGATGGGCCGAATGGCCTCCTTCTGCACTGTAAATTCTATGATCTAACCGTTGCATTGGAAGGGGATACAGATTTGCACCACTGTTAACTGGCGATCTGGAGGAGGTTGATGAATGGCAAGCAGGCTGACTGAAGTACGAAGAGAGTTGGAGGGAACACAGCAATGCTTGGCCACACATTCAACTCAGAAGCAATCATGCCTGCGCGATCTTGTGCACATCCAGTCACTTTAATCTTAGGCTGCTGAAGCTTTGAAGTCCAGCTTGCAAAGTAACCGTGGAAACTTCAGAACGGCAGTAAGTGTTTAACACCTTATGGAACAGCAGACGCACGCCGACTATCATTTATATCGCATCTTGGCAAAACTTCCCATGCCATTTCACACAAGCATTGACCAGCAAAACAAGACACCGAGTCACAGAAGGAGATATTGGGACTTGGTCAAAAATATCGGTTTTAAGAAGAGACGTAAATGAAGAGAGCAAGATAGGGAGATGTGGAGGGACATAGTGAGGGGATTTCAGAGCTTGGCGGGGGGGCTGAGACAGCTGCACCAATGGTGGAGCAAACGGAAGCTTAAAAGGCCAGAATTGTTGGAATACAAATTTCTTGGAGCATTGGGTCGGAGGAGCTTACAGAGATGGGAAGGATGATGCCTCGCAGGTAATTAAATATGAGGGTGGAAATTTTAAAATGGAGGCATTCACAGACCAAGGCCGGGACTCTCCGACCCCACGACGGGTCGGAGAATCCTCGGGGGGGAACACGAGAATCGCGCCCCTCCGCCCTGTGCCGGCTTCCCGATTCTCCCCCGCCGATTCTCGCCGCGCCGGTCAGGGGCCATTGAAAGTGCCCCCCCCCCCCCCCCCCCCCCCCGGTGATTCTCCGGGGCCCGACGGGCCGAGTGGTCGCCGAGTTCGGCCGAGTCCCGCGGGCGTGGGTTACTAAGGTGTGTCTGCGGGGTCCGTCCTGGAGGGGGGTGGGGGGGGGGGGGGGGGCATGGTGGCCTGGCACGCGATCGGGGCCTACCAATCGGCGGGCGGGCTGGTTCCGTGGGGGCCTATGTTCCTCCGCATTTCTTCCCAGGTCTTACCAGCATTTACTTGGAGGAAATGACTGCTCATCCAGTGCTGGATGTTGGACAAGATGGGAAATGAGCTCCAATGTGGCGCTTAATGCCATGAATTAGTCCCAGTATTTCTCTGTAACAGTACAGATGTTCCTGCCAATAGGGTTATTCCATTTGAATGTAATTGCTCGATAATGTAGTCCTTAGTGATTTGTTTGATGATCACAGGTGCAGACTCTAAATGAATGCATTTCTGTCTGGACTCTTAGATCAATCACAGCATCCAGCGAGCTTCAATTGGCAAGTAATAAAGTAGAAGCATTATTGACTGGTTTTCACATTAATATTATCATCCCTGAATGATCATAAATCTCTTGACTTTGAAGAGAACTGGCTCAAGTATCTCTTATGCTGTGGAGGTTGGCTGTCAGATGTTTTGCTGAGAAGGATGTGTGGTTAGATGAGCCACATAGGGTTTTACATTTGCTTCATTGCTGGAGGGAGATCTAGTGGCGCAGTGGGGTAGTGTCTTTACCTCTGAGCCGTAGGCTCTGGGTTCAAGTCCCACTCCAGGTGTGTTCACAATGTGGCCAAGCAGATTGATTGTCAATCGGCACACCTTTCCAATATATCGATGGCAGGGTGCAAGAGTGCAAACATCTCCTGGTCATCCATAGTTCATGTGGAATGGAACCTCACAAGCCATCGCCTTGGTGACAGGTTAATGGTACATAGTCCAATCACTTCCGGCTGTTCTCGCTGGTGGGATCTCCCGGTCAACATGCCGTGGGGATGATGGAAAATCTCACCCATGTCTTGTCTCCTTCATGTGTCACTAGAAACAGGAACGCCTCAAAATCATCTTTGGATATGGTGAGAAATTTGATGGATTATGATAGGGTCCATGATGGGTTGGATTGTATTTGGTTTGTGAAGACCTTCCTTTGGACCATTCTTATGCCGTTTTACCCTTCTATCACTCTTGCCTTGGCCTGTACTCGGCATCTCTTATGGTCCGATTGATGTTGAGTACGTGCGCCATTTTTATGTAACTTACCTCTGCCCCGCCCTCCCACTCAACCGGTTTATATTGATAGTCAACCTGCACACTTATTAACGTGAGGGTTGTTTGTACAGTACCGGTGAAAGGGACATTTTGTCCACTTCTGGTATTTGACATGAGCGTCGTGCGTTGCAAAGCTAGATACAGAATGAAGCTCCTTCTCCTCTGCCCCAGTCTTAGAAAATGAACTTGGGAGCAGATTCAACCCAGTTCCTCAATGGTCCATGTCCCAAGATTGTCCAACATTCACCACAAGTTGAAAGACTTCCTCAGGGAGAACACAAGAGTCAGTTAAGATGCATTGAGGCTGAGGACAGGACTGCAGGAGAAAGAAGGGAGCTTTGTCAGCTCATACTGAGCTCACTCAGTAATGTTCTCTTCACCTTCCCCCCCTTATATCTGACAACACTGATATCCCCCACCTTTCTGTGCTGCTGAAAACATAAAAATCTTGGGTGAGGTTCTCCGACCACCCGCCGGGTTGGAGGATCGCTGGGGGGGGGGGGGGGCGGCGTGAATCTCGCCCTGCCGCTCTGACGCCGGCTGCCGAATTCTCCGGCGGCAGTTATTTGGCAGGGGCTGGGATCGTGCCGCGCTAGTCGGGGGCCATTGGCAGTGCGCCCCCCCCCCCCCGTCGATTCTCCGGTCCCCGATGGGCCGAGCGGCCGCCCGATTTCGGCCAGTCCCGCCGGCGTGAATTACACAAGGTCTTGGCTCTGACGGCGGGACCTGGCTCTGAGGGCGGCCTACGGAGTCCTCGGGGGGGCGCGGGGGGATCCGGCCCCAGAGGGGGGCGGCCACGGTGACCTGGCCTGTGATCGGAGCCACCGATCTGCGGGCGGGCCTGTGCCGTGGGGACACTCTTACCCGCCGCGCCGGCCTGTGTAAAGCTCCACCATAGCCGGCGCGGAGAAGAAACCCCCTGCGCATGGGCAGGGATCACGCCAGCGGTCGGGCACACGCTGGCGCTCCTGCGCATGCGGCAACTCACGCCGGCCAGCAGAGGCCCTTCTGCGTAGGTTGGCGCAGCGCTAATCGGCCTAGCCCCCGAATGTGTGGAGGATTCCGCACCTTCTGGGCGGCCCGCGCCGGAGTGGTTCACGCCACTCTTTGGCGCTGGTATGGCCTGCCTGCCGGATACCGGAAAATCCCGGCCCTTGTGTTGCAATATCCAGATGTCACAATTCACGTTGTTGTAAATGCATAACCATCTTGCAAGAAAAAACAGAACGAAAGCCAGTCACTTTTCCAGAAATGGAAGTACACAACAGAATAAAATTGCCTGAAAACACATTAAAGGTGACGTTCCTGGATTCACTTTTTTGGATCAGTGGCCATAAAGGTACAGACCAGATTACTTGGAGAATCATAGAATCATTTCATAGAAGCATAGAAATGTTACAGCACAGAAGGCCATTCAGCCCATCTGTCTGCACCAGCCCGAGGTCACCCAGGTGCTCTTTCTAATCCCACCTTCCTGCACCCGATCCATAACCCTGTAGCTTAGAGCACTTAAGGTGCAGATTCAGGTACTTTTAAAAAGAGTTCAGGGTCTCTGCCTCCACCACCAACTCGGGCAGCGAATTCCAGACTCCCACTACCCTTTGCGTAAAGAAGTTCTTCCTCATGTCCCCTCTGTACCTTCTGCCACTTATCTTGGATCTGTGTCCCCGATTCTGGAATTCTCCAGCAAGGGAAACAATTTTATCCTGTCCACTATGTGTTCCCCTCATAATTTTGTCCACCTCAATTAAGTCACCCCTCAGTCTTCTTTGTTCCAAGGAAAATAATCCCAACCTATCCGATCTCTCCTCGTAGCTACACTATTCCAGCCCTGGCAACATTCTTGTAACCCTCCTCTGCCCTCTCTCCAGAGCAATAACGTCCTTCCTGTAATGTGGCGACCAGAACTGTACACAATACTCCAGTTGTGGCCTCACCAGTGTTTTATACAATTCCAACATTATATCCTTACTTTTATATTCTATACCTCTGCCAATGAAGGAAAGCACTCCATATGCTTTCTTCACAACCTTGTCTACTTGAACTGCAGCTTTAGGGATCCGAGTACCTGTACGGCAAGATCCCTCACGTCATCTACCCCTCTTAGTATATTCCCATTTATTGTGTATTCCTGACAACTGTTCGACCTCCCTAAATACATGACCTCACACTTCTCTGTGTTAAATTCCATCTGCCACTTTATCGGCCACTCCACCAATCCATCTATATAATTCTTGAGATTGTAGCTATCCTCTATACTGTCCATAACTCGGCCAATCTTTGTGTCACCTGCACAGAACGAGGCCATTCAGCCCATTAAGTCCATGCTGGTTCTCCACATGGATCAATCCATCCAGTCCAACCCCCTCGCTCTGTCCCTGTAGCCTTACTAGCCCCTGGACATCCCAGCAACGCCGCAGGTCACCCTTGTGCAAAGCCACAGATGATCCTCGAGAGCCAGGAAAAAGATTTGCTGTCCAAGATCAGTGCAAACGATCATCCCGATCGAAGCAGTGATCAGGAGAGCCACTTGTTTGCCTCAACTGTGCTGCCACAACCTCATTACAGAGACACATGAGACAATAACCATTAAAAAATACCATGAATTCTAATCAACAGTTGCACCCAGTTTAATTTGGAAACAGATAACTGAGTTACGCAGACCAGAAGGAGGCCGAAATACCTATTAACAGTGTAAGGAACATTTGCCCAATCCCTCTTTGCAAAAGAAAGTTCCGACTGTGATGGATGTTGATTTAGAAGATGTAAAATTAGGTAAACTCCCACAAATGGCCACAATCTGGGAAATCGTTCATTTTCTCCAGCTGACAAGCTCAGCAATGGTTATTTTATTTTTTCCCCAGTAAATTCATGGAACCTATCATGGATTTTTCAATGTGTGACCCACTGCTGTTCCTTCACACAGATAACACCATAAGACATAGGAGCAGAATTAGGCCACTTGGCCCATCGAGTCTGCTCCGCCATTCAATCATGGCTGATATTCTCTCATCCCCATTCTCCTGCCTTCCATAACCCCTGATCCCCTTATTGATCAAGAACCTATCTATCTCTGTCTTAAAGACACTCAGTGATTTGGCCTCCACAGCCTTCTGCGGCAAAGAGTTCCACAGATTCACCACCCTCTGGCTGAAGAAATTCCTCCTCATCAATCCCTCTGGGTAACTGAGTGGTATCTCAGAGCAATGATTCGCCAAGCTCTCCACAGTGTGATTTCATAGTTTAAGTTACTCCAGTCTCGGCCAAACGTGTCAATCTATTTGCAAGGTCAGCCACTTCCTGGGAGTCAAGCAAATAAAAGCGGTTCTGGACTTGATTACTGGGCTTGCAAGAGAAAATGGCATTCTGACGCTTGATGTATTTCGGTGGTGCACACAGGAATGTAAAGGTAAAGGCGCATAGTCCCAGATGACTGCTTTCCCCTTTGAGGGGGAGAGCTGACTGGTGGTGGTTTAACCTGAGGGTCACCACACCTCAGGCGAGGGGCAAGGTTGAGAAGGCGGGGTTTACATGAATAACCTCAGCCGGTACGGGGAATTCAACCCACGCTGTTGGCCTCGCTCTGCATCACAAACCAGCTGTCCAATCAACTGAGTACCGACTGGGAAAATGACCCCTGGTCAGTTCCTGTGAGGAAGAAATATCCTACCTCGTAACTTTCCATGAAAGGGGGTGGCACGATAGCACAGTTGCTTCACAGCTCTAGGGTCCCAGGTTCGATTCCCGGCTTGGGTCACTGGTTCACCCCGTGTCTGCGTGGGTTTCCTCCGGGTGCTCCGGTTTCCTCCCACAGTCCAACGATGTGCAGGGTTAGGTGGATTGGCCGTGATAAATTACCCTTAGGTTAGGTGGGGTTGCTTGGTTAGGGGGATAGGGTGGCGGTGTGGTCTTAAGTGGGGTGCTCTTTCCAAGGGCCCATGCAGACTTGATGGGCTGAATGGCCTACTTCTGCACTGTAAATTCTATGATTCTATGAAAGCTTTGCGAGGCAACTTTATTGAATCGTCTGGTGAAATCTCCTTACAGCAATTGTATCAGTTAAAACAGGATTTCTGTGAGTAAAGCTAAGCTCTTTCATCACGTTGTAGTGGATGGCAGGGTTAAAGAAATCAACGCCATGCTAAGTCTTCGATATAAATGCTTTGATTTTATTACGTTGTAAGTGCATAACAAGACCTATGTGTGCATCCTGTGCTTCCTGTTTGCTTTTATAACAATTCGAGGAGAATGGGATTGGTGTTGCAGGGCTTAAATACTTACCTCATGCCCAGGGTCACCTACATTTGCTGGACACAGGCACTTATGTGTCTCTTAGTGGAGAGGGAACACTGGGTTCATCTTGGGCGAAGAAGGAGCAGAGGTGTGGAAAGAGAGATGGGGCTGGTGCAGTAGAATCTACAGTGCAGAAGGAGGCCTTTCGGTCCATCGAGTCTGCACTGGCCCCCAGAAAGAGCACCCCGCTTAAGCCCACACCTCCACCCTATCCCCGCAACCCAGTAACCCATCTCACCTTTTGGACACTAAGGGCAATTTAGCATGGCCAATCCACCTAATGAACATCTTTGGACTGTGGGAGGAAACCGGAGCACCCGGAGGAAACCCACGCAGACACGGGGAGAACGTGCAGACTCCGCACAGACAGTGACCCAAGCCGCTAATCGAACCTAAGACCCTGGAGCTGTGAAGCAACAGTGCTAACCACTGTGCTGCTATGCCGCCCACAAGGAGCGTGATCGCGGAACTTGGGAACGGTTCACTTCTCTTGCTACACGGGACAGTTCAAACTGTTCTGGATAGAGCTGTCGGGCAACATGGTGAAGTGAGGTTAATGGTGAATGCTGGAGTTAAAAAGAGGATGAGGAAAATTAGAATGTGGTGATAAAGCTCAGGTTTCGAAAGATCTTAGTGTGGGAGGGAATTAAACTAAGGAACAATACTGAGTGTTAGATTAGCTGAATTCCTTGTCATAATTCCTTCCAACGTGATTTTTCTGCATAGAAAATACAAATCGATATTAATGACCAAGACACGTGTTCTCCAGCATCTCTGAATCATCTTTAAATAGCAACTCACCAGGCATGTGTACCATCCGACAGTTACAGTTTTCAACCAGGTACCGAGTTTCACAGTCGATTCTACAGGCAGTGATACTGTAAGTGTCAAAGAAGTCTGAGTCCATTGGAGTCGATTTGCAGTCTCCCCAAGGAGGAGGTAAGTATATTAGCTGAGAATAAGAGCAACATGAAATTGGAGTATTATTCAGAAGGCATTTCAATAAGACATATTTTTCAAAAAAATTATTATGCCTTGGGACTTGGCATTGATGGAACACCTTCAGGTTTCCTGATTCTACATACAATTTTTCAAGAGGAATAGCCAGTGAGAAAACAGGATGACATTTTGTAGACCAGCCTGACTTGAACAAGGCTTGTTGGGTGAATGTGCCAATCACTTTCAAATAAAATGGCTTATTTCATTAATGTTCGTCTTCCGCCCCCCCCCCCCCCCCCCCCCCCCCCCCCCCACCGTTGTGGCGTTTGGTCTGTTTGGAGTTACATAATTTCAAGGGTGCCAGGAGGGGTGATCTGTTGTTCTCAACACCCTGTGTGTGTTTTTTTTATTCATTCATCCGATGTGGGCGTAGCTGGCTAGATCAGCATTTATTGTCCATCCCTAATTGCCCCTTGAGAAGGTGGTGGTGAGCTGCCTTCTTGAACCGCTGCAGTCCATGTGGTGTAGGTACACCCACAGTGCTGTTAGGGAGGGAGTTCCAGGATTTTGACCCAGTGACAGTGAAGGAACGGCCGATATATTTCCCAGTCAGGATGGTGAGTGACTTGGAGGGGAACCTCCAGGTGGTGGGGTTCCCAGGTATCTGTTGCCTTTGTCCATCGACATGGTAAGAGGTGGGTTTGGAAGGTGCTGCCTAAGGAGCCTTGGTGAGTTGCTACAGTGCATCTTGTAGATGGTACACACGGCTGCAGCTGTGTGTCGGTGGTGGAGGGAGTGAATGTTTGTGGATGAGATGCCAATCAAGTGGGATGCTTTGTCCTGGATGAAGTCGAGCTTCTTATTTTAAAAAAATATTTTTATTAGGGTATTTGCAAGTTTTTATAATAATAACAATAACAATGACATAAACATGGTACAATAAACATTTCCATCCCCATCCTAATCTTCACACACCTCAACCATACAACAACAATCCGCTCCCCCCCCCGCCCCCCCCCTTGGAATACTGCATCTGCTGACATTTTAATTTTCCCCGAGAAAGTCGACGAACGGCTGCCACCTCCGGGTGAACCCGACCATTGACCCTCTTAAGGCGAACTTTATTTTCTCGAGGCTGAGAAACCCAGCCATGTCACTAACCCAGGTCTCTACACTCGGGGGCTTCGAGTCCCTCCACATTAATAAGATCCATCTCCGGGCTACCAGGGAGGCAAAGGCCAAGACGTCGGCCTCTTTCGCTCCCTGAACTCCCGGCTCTTCCGACACTCCAAAGCTCATCACCTCTGGACTCGGCACCACCCATGTTTTTAGTACAGTGGACATTGCCTTAGCAAAACCCTGCCAAAACCCTCTGAGCTTCGGGCATGCCCAAAACATGTGGACATGGTTTGCTGGGCTTCCCGGGCACCTCGCACTCCTTTCCTCTACCCCAAAAAACCTGCACATCCGAGCCACTGTCATGTGTGCCCGGTGGACTACCTTAAATTGTATCAGGCTAAGCCTGGTGCACGATGAGGACGTATTAACCCTGCTTAGGGCATCCGCCCATAGCCCCGCCTCTATCTCTCCTCCTCCCACTTGCCCTTAAGCTCCTCCACCGCCGTTTCCTCCACCTCCGAAAGCTCCTGGTAAATATCTCAAACCTTCCCCTCTCCCACCCAGGTACTGGAAACTACTCTGTCCTGTATCCCCCATGGCGGCAGCAGCAGAAAGGCCGGCACCTGTTTTCTCAGGAAGTCTCACACCTGCAAATACCTAAACCCATTCCCTGCTGGCAATTCAAATTTATCCTCCAAAGCTTTCAAGCTGAGAAAGCTCCCATCTATAAATAGATCCCCCATTCCTGGATAATTCCTGCCCTTTGCCATCTCTGGAACCCACCATCCAGCCTACCCGGTACAAACCGATGCTTATTATAAATCGGGGTCCAAATCGATGCTCCCTCCACTCTCTTATACCTCCTCCATTGCCTCCAGATACTCAGAGCCGCCACCACCACTGGACTTGTGGAGTATCGGGCCGGCGAGAACGGCAGAGGTGTCATTACCAGTGCTCCCAGACTGGCCTTTACATGACGCCGCCTCCATCCGCTCCCATGCCGACCCCTCCCCCACTACCTAATCATGGCTATATTAGCCGCCCAGTAGTAATTGCAGAAGTTCGGCAGCGCCAACCCACCCTCCCCCCGACTGCGCTCCAGCAACACTTTCTTCACTCGCGGGGTTTTACCCGCCCACACAAAGCCCAAAATAACCTTATTCACTCGCTTGAAAAAGGCCCTTGGGATGAAGATGGGGAGGCACTGAAAGACAAACAGAAATCTGGGGAGGACCGTCATTTTCACGGTCTGTACCCTCCCTGCCAGTGATAGCGGGAGCATGTCCCATCTCTTAAAGTCCCCTTCCGTTTGTTCTAGCAACCGGGATAGGTTTAACTTGTGCAGTGCCTCCCATTCCCGGGCCACCTGGATTCCCAGGTACCGAAAGCCCTTCCCTATCATTCTAAGCGGCAGCTCTCCCAGTCTCTTCTCCTGTCCTCTTGCCTGGATCGCGAACATCCCGCTTTTCCCCATGTTCAATTTATACCCCGAAAAATTGCCAAATTCCCCCAAGATTCGCATTACTTCCCCCATCCCCTCCAATGGGTCTGAAATACACAAGAGCTGGTCATCTGCGGAAAGCGAGACCCGGTGCTCCACCACACACCCCCTCCCGAAACAGCCCTTTCCAGAGAGGCTCAACACCATGGTCAATGGCTCTATGGCCAGAGCAAACAGTAACGGGGAGAGGGGGCACCCTTGCCTCGTCCCTCGGTGTAGTTTAAAATACCCCGACCTCAGCCAGTTTGTACGCACACTCACTACTGGTGCCTGATAGAGCAACCACACCCAGTCAATAAAGCCCTCACCAAACCCAAACCTTCCTAGTGCCTCCCACAGGTAATCCCACTTCACGCGATCAAAAGCATTCTCCGCATCCATCGCTATCACCACCTCCACCTCCTTTCCTCCGGAGGGCATCATAATAACATTTAGAAGCCTTCGAACATTGGCCTTGAGTTGCCTGCCCTTTACAAATCCCATCTGGTCTTCCCCTATCACCCCTGGGACAGTCCTCTATCCTTGTGGCCAGTATCTTAGCCAGGAGTTTAGCATCCACATTCAGTAGAGAAATCGGCCTGTATGACCCGCATTGCTCCGGATCCTTCTCCCATTTCAGGATCAATGAAATCAAGGCCTGCGGCATTGTTAGGGGTGGACTCACTTCTCTCGTATATCGACCTTCTTGAGTGTTGTTGGAGCTGCACTCATCCAGGGAAGTGGAGAGTATTCCATCACACTCCTGACTTGTGCCTTGTAGATGGTGGACTGGCTTTGGGGGGGTCAGGAGGTGAGTTACTCTCCGCAGGATTCCCAGCCTCTGACCTGCTCTTGTAGCCACAGTATTTATATGGCTGGTCCAGTTCAGTTTTTGATCAATGTTAACCCTCGAATGTTGATTGTGGGGGATTCAGCGATGGTAATGTCACTGAATGTCAAGGGGCGATGGTTCATTCTCTCTTGTTGGAGATGGTCATTGCCTGGCACTTGTGTGGCACAAATGTTATTTGCTGCTTGTCAGCCCAAGCCTGGATATTTGCTGCATTTGGATATGGACTGCTTTAGTATCTGAGGAGTTGCGGATGGTGCTGAACATTTAAGGGTGAACATAGAACATAGAACAGTACAGCACAGAACAGGCCCTTCGGCCCTCGATGTTGTGCCGAGCCATGATCACCCTACTCAAACCCACGTATCCACTCTATACCCGCAACCCAACAACCCCCCCCCCTTAACCTTACTTTTTAGGACACTAAGGGCAATTTAGCATGGCCAATCCACCTAACCCGCACATCTTTGGACTGTGGGAGGAAGCCGGAGCACCCGGAGGAAACCCACGCACATAAGGGGAGGACGTGCAGACTCCACACAGACAGTGACCCAGCCGGGAATCGAACCTGGGACCCTGGAGCTGTGAAGCATTTATACTAACCACCATGCTACCGTGCTCCCCTACAGTGGTACAGTGGCAAAGTGGTTAGCACCCAGGTTCAATTCCGGATCACTGTGTGGCATTTGTCCGTTCTCCTCCGGGTGCTCCCGTTTCCTTCCACAGCCCAAAGATGTATGGAGTAGGTGGACTGGCCATGCTAATTTGCCCCTTATTGTCCAGGGATGTATAGGTTAGGTTATGCGGTTACAGGGATGGGATGAGGTGGGTCGAGTGCTCATTTGGAGGGTCGGTGCAGACTCGATGGGCTGAATGGCCTCCTTCTGCACTGCAGGGATTCTGTGATTGTGCCGTCATTGTGAACAGTGTGGGTGGGGCAGCTCTCATTCCTGATTGCCGTCCAAAGCCTGGGAATCTCCAGAGTGTGGGTGTTGGGCAAGAACAGAGCACAACTGGGATGGCCTCGTCGTTGCCACCTCCGTGAGCAAATAACCAGGCACCCAGACTGGCACTTTAATAACGGGCACCGGGTAACTGGTACCTTCAGGAAAGGACACTGTGACACCTGTATACAGCTTGGAGAGGCAAGCAGATGAACTGTACTCATGTGTTTTTGTTCAGTGGTGATCCCAGTTGCCGTGCCAATGCAGCATTTTGCTGGCTGGAGGGGAAAAATCTCCCATGGTATGGGCAGATGAAGGGAAAAGCTCCTTCTACATTGTCCTAACAATTGGCAGCACGGTAGCACAGTGGTTTGCACTGTTGCTTCACAGCTCCAGGGTTCCAGGTTCGATTCCCGGCTTGGGTCACTGTCTGTGCGGAGTCTGCACGTTCTCCCCGTGTGTGCGTGGGTTTCCTCCAGGTGCTCCGGTTTCCTCTCACAGTCCGAAGACGTGCAGGTTAGGTGGTTTGGCCATGATAAATTGCCCTTAGGTTAGATGGGGTTGCACGGTTACGGGGATAGGGTGGAGGGTGGGGTTAAGTAGGGTGCTCTTCCCAAGAGCCGGTGCAGACTCGATGGGCTGAGTGGCCTCCTTCTACACTGTAAATTCTACGAAATCCTATGAAATCTACCTTGGCTGGAATTCTCCAGTTGTTGCGATTCACCTTTACCACCGGGAGCGCGGGTTTCCCAGCGGCATGGGGTGGTTACGATGGGAAATCCCATTGAGAAACGGCAGGAAGATAGTGGATATTTGAAGCAGGACTGAACACAAAGAAGGCCAATACAATTGATAAAATTGATTACCTGAGGGAGTAGCATACAGAGGATTTGACTGCCCAGGTCTATCCTCTCCTGAAAAAAGGAGGGGATTTCGCTGAATAACCATGGAAGGTGGTCACTTGGCCTATTGTGCCTGTGCTGACTTTTTGAAGGAACTATTCAATTAGTCCTGTTCCCCTGCACCTCACCCATAGCTCTGCAACTGTTTCTCCTTCAAGTATATATCCAATTGCTTTTGAAAAGTCGCGTTTGAATCTGCTTCCACCACCCTGTCAGGCAGCGCACTCCAGATTAGAACAATTTATTGCGGAAAAAATATTCTCCTCAGCTCCCGTCTGCTTTTTCTGCCAATTATCTTAAATCTGTGTTCTCCGGTTACCGATCCATCCACCAGTGGAAGCAGCTGCTCCTTACATCTTCATAACGCCGTATCATTTTAAACACCTCTGTTAAATCTGCTTTAACCATCTCTTCTCTAAAGCACACAATCTCAGCTTCTCCAGTCTGCACATTACTGAAGTCTCTCATTCTGGCATCATTCTGGTCAGCCCCCCTTCTCCAAGGCCTTGACATCCTTGCAGTGCCCAGAATTGCTCACAATATCTATTGCTTTTTTTAAAAATAGAAGAGCTAAAAAAGTGAGTGTTGGTCCTATAGAAAGTGCGCCTGGGGAATTAATAATGGAAAATAAGGAAATGGAAGATGAATTGAACAGATATTTGCACGGGTCTTCACTACAGAGGATACAAGTAACATCCCAGAAGTAGCTGTGAATCAGAAAATGGAAGGGAGGAAGGAATTCAGGGAAATTACGATCACCCGGGAAATGGTATTAAGCAAATTGTTGAGTCTGCGGGCTGACAAATCCCAGGTCCTGATGGAATTCACCCTAAGGTTTTGAAAGAAGTGGCGATTGAGATTGTTGATGCATTGGTTTTATTTTCCAAAATTCACTAGATTCGGGGAAGGTTCCATTAGATTGGAAAGTAACGAATGTAATTCTATTCAAAAAGGGAGAGAGACAGGAAACTACAGGCCAGAGATCTTAACATCTGTCATAGAGAAAATGGTAGTCGCTATTATTAAATATGTTATTGCAGGGCACTTGGAAAGAAATTAAGGCAATCAGGCAGAGTCTGCATGGTTTTGTGAAAGGGAAGTCATGTTTAACCAATTTATTGGAGTTCTTTGAGGAAGCAACATGTGCTGTGGATAAAGGGGAACCGGTAGATGTACTGGACCTAGATTGCCAGGCCTTTGATAAGTTGCCACATCACAAAAAAAATCTTCAAATCTAATGATGAAATTCTTTGAAAAACACAATACTTATGAGTTAGCTGTCTGTTCAGAACAAAAACAAAAAGTCCAAATAGTGGAAATCAGAAGAGATAATACTGGTCACCGGAACATAGGGAAAAGAGTAGACTATTCAGCCCATTGACCGTTCAGTACGATCATGGCTGATTGGACATCTCAATGTCTTTTACACACAATATCCCCATAACCCCAGATAGCAGGTTAATTAGTATCTAGAGCAGAAAAGCCCGATTCTCATTTTGGGTAGGGATCTCCATAAGAACTTTGGAATGCGCAGTTCTGAAACGTCAACAGAGGTGTAGTGACATCAAGTGCTGTAGTAACATCTGGTTCCCAAAAGCATTTCTTCTGGAAAAATGGGATGGGTTTGTAGTAATGCTCTAGCAGGTTGCCGACCTTCAGCTATTTGCTTTGGCAATGACCAGGGCTGGGATATACCAACATGACCCTAAACCTAGCCACTGGGGGCTTTAATAATGATGTTAGCTCCTAGTATAGGCTTAGAATCACAGTTTGATCTTGTTTGCTCATTACCCGTTGTTCTTGACAGGAAACAAATGTTTGAAATCCAGGTGGCACTCCAAAACCCAGCTGGTCGATGAATGGTGGCTCATTTTGTCCATGAATCTGAACCTTTATGCCAGCTTCTAAGGAGGTTTCCTCTGTGTGGGAAAATAGAGCAGATGGATGTTAATGCGAGGTGAATAAGCTCCACCAGCAACCACTCAGACTAAACATAACCCGAGGACCCGGGGTAATCACTTTCTAAGCGAATTCTCAGTCAATGCAGCTCTTCTGGTCATTGAGAAGTCAAATCCGTGTCACCCACTTCTGCATTGCAGAGTGAAACACTGCACGTATAATGCGCATCAAACGGAAGACTCTGGTTTCAACGCTAAGTCGAGTTTGCGCAGTCAGAAACAGTCACATGACAGGGATCAGGTACATGCGAGAACGGGACGCAGAAGGGGAGAAAATACCGGCCGAAAGCCCGAATCTCTCCAACACTGGAGTCCTTCATCCCCTAATCTCTCAGAACCCATTCCCACGTCTCCCGTTGTGTGACCCAGTACAAGATATCATTATACTTCAGCCTATCAAATATCAGTGCCACACATGTATGTCTCCGGTTTCTAGGCAACCAGCTATTCTGGTGCATTTTGCATGGAGTTATAAGTTTCTGCTTTTGAATGCACACATTTAAACCAGGTTCAGCCATTCCTGATAGACATGTTTGTGTCAATTTTATAAATGTATGTTCAACTGTGTATAATTTATTCTCTAATATACATTATGCACGGAGCATGTTATCAGATATATATAAGGAAGAGTACAGACTTTGTGAACACATTACCAACACCTCTTGCAACCACAGGATGTTCCAAAGCTCTTTAGCGTTGATTAAGTATCGTTGAAGTACTGTCACTGTTTTAATGTCAGAAAGATGTTGGCACAAAATTGCCTTGTCCACCACTGTACAAAAGGACTTTTCAACAGGGGACACCTTCCTTCAAACAGCATGTGGAGGAAATTCATGTGCACAGGTTGGTAGGGTGGCACGGCGGCACAGTGGTTAGCACTACTGCCTCACAGCACCAGGGACCTGGGTTCAATTCCGGCCTCGGGTGACTGCCTGTGCGGAGTCTGCACGGTCTCCCCGTGTCTGCGTGGGTTTCCTCTGGGCGCTCCGGTTTCCTCCCACAGTCCAAAGATGTGCAGGTTAGGTGGATTGGCCATGATAAAATTGCCCCTTATTGTCCAAAGGTTAGGTAGAGTTATGGGGATAGGGCAGGTGAGTGGGCCTAGGTAGGGTGCTCATTTGGAGCACTGAACTTCATCATTATATAATTGCAGCATCTGCAATGTATTTGTGTATTTAGTGAAATTTATTCCTCGCCAACACTCTGCAGACCAAACATTCCTTAGAGAGCACAGTGCTGGCCAAGTTATCCTGCTGGGCCCCTATCATTATCATTTATACTGGGGCACGTGTAGCAAAATGGCAGATATAAAATTTGACAATGTAAAATTGAAGTACACTACACATTGTAAAGAAGTGTAGGCCAGCTTGAGGCAGACATTCCTTCGCAGGAGTCTGTATTGCTTTGAGAAGCCCTTTTTAGCTTTGCTATGGCGATTGGTGCCATCCTTGGCACCACTCAATTGAACGGCAACCCCCTAACTTGCTGCCAGCTCTCCAGCGCCAGTGGGAATCCAATGATGCCAGTCAGTTCCCAGAATGTCACAGCGCCAACGTTAAGACAAACCACCGCGATATCAAAGCATACAGAACTTCAAAACGCTCCACAAACTTTGCCAGGGTAAGAAAGCAAATGCCGATGGACCTGCCAGAAGATGTTTGATTATTACTTCAAAACACTATTTTGCAGGCCAGGTTCGCGCCCGACCACTGAAGGCCACAGAGCCGGCAATTCTCCAGGACGTATCGGCAGCTCGAGCTTGGGGCTCTACGCTGCCTTTCTGCTAGCCACAGCCAAACAGAGGATCGGTGGCCGTTTTGCGCCGAATTTTCGGTCATAAAAGGCCACCATTCCCACGCCGGCATCAGGACACAGCCTGAGAAACGGAGAATCCCATCCGGAGGGTTTAAGGAGCATCTCAGAGGAAGTGAGAGTTCGAGTTGGAGATGTTCAGCGGGACGACCGCAGAGCTCAGGGTCACGGCAGCTGAAGGCTTGACCGCGAGCGATGAGGATTCGGAGACCAGAATTGGAGGAGTGTAGAGATCGCAGAGGGTTCTTGGGCTGGAGGAGGCAATCGAGAGATCTAGGTGTACAGGTCCACAGGTCACTGAAAGGGGCAACACAGGTGGAGAAGGTAGTCAAGAAGGCATACAGCATGCTTGCCTTCATTGGCCGGGGCATTGGGTATAAGAATTGGCAAGTCATGTTGCAGCTGTATAGAACCTTAGTTAGGCCACACTTGGAGTATAGTGTTCAATTCTGGTCACCACACTACCAGAAGGATGTGGAGGCTTTAGAGAGGGTGTAGAAGAGATTTACCAGGATGTTGCCTGGTATGGAAGGCATTAGCTATGGGGAGCGGTTGAATAAACTCGGTTTGTTCTCACTGGAACGACGGAGGTTGAGGGGTGACCTGATAGAGGTCTACAAAATTATGAGGGGCACAGACAGGATGGATAGTCAGAGACTTTTCCCCAGGGTAGAGGGGTCAATTACTCGGGGGCATAGGTTTAAGGTGCGAGGGGCAAGGTTTAGAGGAGATGTACGAGGCAAGGTTTTTACACAGAGGGTAGTGGGTGCCTGGAACTCGCTGCCAGAGGAGGTGGTGGAAGCAGGGACGATAATAATATTTAAGGGGCAACTTGACAAATACATGAATAGGATGGGAATAGAGGGATACAGGCCCTGGAAATGTAGAAGATTTTAGTTTAGACTGGCAGTATGGTCGACGCAGGCTTGGAGGGCAGAAGGGCCTGTTCCTGTGCTGTACTTTTCTTTGTTCTTTGTTCCAATTTCGCCAACGAGGACCCCCCTGCTGCGGATTCTGTGGCGGTGGAGGGTGTGAAAAATGGGAAACCCCGTTGGCAGTGGCATGACTGGAAGATCCCGCCGCCAGCAATGATAGGCCGCCTCAGTCATCAGGGGAGGGGGGGAGTGCAGCAAATCCCGCCCGTAGATTTTAAGGAGCGTTTCAAAGGAGAAAAGAAAGGTAGAAACGGAAATCCAGAGCTAAGGGCCGAGACAGCAGGAGACCCAGCCACCAATTATACACAGCTGGAGAGACAGGGGGCGTGCACTGTATGGGAGAATCGGCGTTCACGCCATTTTTTTCCCGTGGCGCCGGCAGGCGATTATCCGTGGGGCGGAGAATCGGTGCCATTTGTGCCGGCGCGTTTAGCGCGGGGCCAGTCACGGGCCGCTGTCCACGGCCTGGCCGCCGATTCTCCGGCCTTGATGGGCTGAGCGGAAAAAGCAGAGTCCCGCCGGCGCCGTTCACACCTGGTCGCTGCCGGCAGGAACTCTGCGCGTAGGGTCGAGGGCGGCCTGTGGTGCGAGGAAAAGCGATCCTTCATCGGGGAGGGGCCTCCGATGGGGTTTCGCCCGCGATCAGGGCCCACTGATCGGCGGGCCGGCCTCTCCAGCCCCGGCACTATTTTATTACGCGGCCGGCTCCTGAACCTCCACGCCATGTTGGGTCGTGGCCAGCATGCTGAGGAAGTCCCCCGCGCATTCGCGGGCTGGCACGGCCCAACTGCACATGCGCGGGTTGGTGCGGCGCCCATTTGGCGCCGGGAAGGGAGGCTGCAGCGGCGTGAACCGCTCCAACGCCCCCCTATGGGGGACAGAATCGGTAGTGCCCGCGCCCGTTTCACGCCATCGTGAAACGTGACGGTGTTCACAACTGCGCGAACACTCTGTATCAATTTCGGAGAAACTTTTCCCGCTACTGACAGTTTGAGTACATGGGATCAGCAATAGTCCTGGATTTCCAGGACTCTCCTGGAACCGCTGTGGGTCAATCTCCTCGGCAGTGTTGTGAGGATGCCAGGCTCGCCTGCATACTATCCTCAGGTGCCCACAGGGCCTTTCAGATGGTAACTCCTGGCACAGAAGCACCAGCAGAGACCCTCATCTTCTGGGACACACAGACATATGCAAATTGCGGGCAAGTGTCATGTGATCAGACTCGAAGTGTGCGAGATGTCACACAATCTGACGACATGTGATCAAGCCTCCAAGAGCCAGTCCAACAACATTTGAGACCCCTATGTTCATCACACCCAGAGGTTTTTCTTTGTACTCTTTTGAATATAAAAAATAAACAAATGAACAACTTCACTAATGAACAAAATACCAACCACTCAAAGGGGCACTGGAACAAAAAGACTAAACTTTGAAGGAAACGTAGAAAATTAAATTAAACTAATGTTCCCAGGGCACAACAGCCCCAGTGGTGCCCACCGACCATGGAAGGACTCACATGTATCATCAGACACTGAGTGCGCCCTCTCCAGGGACACTCGGGTGCAAATGTGGTCATGGAAGAGAGGCAGACAATCAGGCCGCATGACACCCTCATTAGCTTGCTCGCCTGGACCTGTTGATGGCCAACTTGGTCAGGAGAAGGCTAACGAGGAGGTCCTCCACTCTGACCGTCCTGTTGATGGCCAACTTGGTCAGGAGAAGGCTAACGAGGAGGTCCTCCACTCTGACCGCCCTGTTGATGGCCAACTTGGTCAGGAGAAGGCTAACGAGGAGGTCCTCCACTCTGACCGCCCCCTGCATATCGGGTAGCCAAAGATCAAGGGCCAAAGATCAGCTCCAAAAATGGGGCTATATCCCCATGCCACCGCAAAAACGCTGCCGTTTCACTCCTGACTATCCTCAAAAAAAGTCAAGAGTGATTCTCTTACCTGCAGGGGGCTGGCAGGGCACGTAGTGCTTCTCACAGCTCTGGCTGTGGATATGGGCCCCGCACTTCTGGTCGGGGGTCCGTGCATGTGCACGGCGGCGTCCTACAGCGGCCGTGCCAAGCGCAATGGAGGACTCGGGCCACGGACAGACATCGCGAATGTAGCCCCCCCCCTCGAGATGGCGCGCCCCCTCGGATCCTAGCCGCTCGATCGCTCGCCTGGCACCCATGAGGCCCCCCCGGTGATCGATCACCCCCCCCCCCCCCCCCCCCCCCCCCAAACCAGGGCGGCCGTGGACTCGGTCCACAGTCGCTACTCGAAGTTCCCGACGGTCAATACGTGGTTAGAACATCGCCGCCGGGATCTCGGCCAGTTTTGCGCGGAGAATCACGGGGGGGGGGGGGGCAGGGTCCTCTGCGTAAATCGCGCGCAAGCTATTCTCTGGGGACCGGAGAACTGTGGGAGCGGCGCTGGGCACGATTCTCACGTAAACGGGGATTCTACCCCTCGCGTCGAATGCGATTTCGGCGGGGGACTGCGGAGAATCCAGCCCCAGGAGTACGGGGCCGAAGTCAAAACAAAACCTGAGGAGCAGTCCCCTCAGATAAGGAAATAGCGACCTTGGACACCGTACGCGCACAAGGAACACGGATTCCTCAAGGCCACAGAGAATACAGGCGGCCTGGGAGTCTGCGAACCATCTTAATCATCTGATGCACAGGATTTCCACGTGTAACACTCTCCATGTCAAATCTCCAATGGGGAAGGGGGGGGGGGGCTGCCAAGTAGAGAGCCTCCGCTGGGAGCCCCCACCATCTCTGGGCAGCAGAAGCCTGTCTTTATACTCTTTTGAAAAGATCGTTCAAGTAAATAGGCTAATTAACTAATTAAAAGCCCCTTAAAGGCACACTGTGACAAAAGGCGAAACTTAAAAGAAAACTAAACTCAAAATCTTTCTCGATAATCTTTTTGAGAAACCAATCAAGTTTTTCTTTATACTAGTAATAAAACATCAATAAATTAAAGTTAAACAAAATGAGAGGGGATGACAGCCCCTGGTGGGTCACTGTAACTGAAACAAAACGTCAAAGGAACCTTAATGAGCTCAGCCACAATGTGATTCCCAGGGGTGATGATGTGCCTCAGCCCCCGTCGTGCCCACCGGGCAGGGAAGGCCTGAAGCCTGCCAATGGACACCATGTCCTCCCTCTCCAAGGCTATCAGCCGTGAGTTTACATAGAGCATACAGTGCAGAAGGAGGACATTCGGCCCATCGAGTCTGCACCGACCCACTTAAGCCCTCACCACCCTATCCCCGTAACCCAATAATCCATCCTAACCTTTTTGGACACTAAGAGCAATTTAGCATGACCAATCCACCTAACCTGCACGGCTTTGGACTGTGGGAGGAAACCGGAGCACCCGGAGGAAACCCACACAGACACGGGGAGAACGTGCAGACTCCGCACAGACAGTCACCCAAGCCGGGAATCGAACCTGGGACCCTGGCGCTGTGAAGCCACAGTTCTATCCACTTGTGCTACTGGGCTGCCCAATGTAGCTGTGGTGGAGGGACAGTCAGGTTGGACGATCCCCACCTCATCCGCCCGCTGCCTGGACCTGTTGATGGCCACCCGGGCCGAGAAGTCTTTCTTTATATGTGCTCAATATATCCTTCACTTGTGTATCCTCAACCTCAGTAACCCAATCACACCCCCTTAACACAGAGATCCCATTACAGGAGAAAGATCTCTGCACTCACTTCGTAAACTCTTAGTTCTTTGTTGTTGAGGCACAGAGGACAATTATAAATTGATCTGCTTGACGCGAACCTGACAGGAATGCCAGTTTTACACCCCCTCTAGTTTTCATTCTCTACAGAAGCTTAAACAAACAACTGTCTGGATTCTCAAAAGCTGGCGCAGAGGAAAATCCACTTTCATTCAACTGGGTTTTCGTGAACCTGGCACCTTCACTTTGAGGAGTTCGCTGGCGGTGTGAGGACCTTTGTACTGGCACACATCTCATGTAAAATAACAGCAGCTCCCAGCTGGCACCAGAAAGTGGGGCCCTGCCAACCACAGCCCACAGGCTGATAGTGGCTCTGCCAAACCACTTCAAAGCATATTACACAATATCAAAGATGTGAGAGGTAGATTGGATGCTAATGAGATTCGCAAATTCTGACCCTCGCTGTTAAGTGCTCACACAGCAAGAGATTTGCTGTTGGCAAACTCTTTGCCACTTAGGCCGAAATCCTGAAAGCGAATGATGAATCGTTAATATTTAGCAGTAAAAGGAGATCACTTGTTTCATTGGGCTGGGAAAGGAGGGCTAGAGATCCAGAATAAAATAAGCGAAGGATCCTGGGCTGGATTCTCTGTCGGCGGGATCCTCCCCAACGCCTGCAGCGCACTCACGCCCGCAGATTTCCCGATGCCGTGGGGCTGCCCACCCCATTGGCCGGCTAGCGGGACGGAGGATCCCGCTGCCTGTGGGGCGTGCCGCCCAGAAAACGGGTGCGGCGGGACAGAGAATCCGGCCCCCTGAATCTCAAAACCGTGTGCCAGTCTTGTAGAAATCATGTGATTGATACTTTAATACGCTTACCCCTGCATAATGAATGTTAGCTGTCAAGAATGACAGCTCTCCAAACGAGTATTGTCACTGAGTGCCAACCTCTCCAATCTATCCTCAGAACTGATATGGGTGTGTGAAGGTAAAGAATGGGCAAGAGAGTGATTGTGGCCATCACTGGCAGTGTTGCCCCTGTGCCATTCTTACCCAATCTGGCTTATATGTGACTCCAGACCCACAGTAATGTGGTTGACTCTTAAAGACGCTTTGGGATGGCCCAGTAAGCCTCTCAGTTGTATTCAAGAAGGCAGCTCACCACCACCTTCGCAAGAGCATTAGGGATGGGCAATAAATATTGGGCCAAGACACCAACATCCTTTGAAGGACAACCAAAATGACTGTTCTACTGAAGCCTTGCAGACAATATTTAGCTTGTTAAACACTGCTTCGGAGAAAGAATAGAATCGTCCCTAAAAGAGACTTTTGTTCCACACCAATGCCAATAAATGAGCAACACAAACCTGCCCAAAACATACTATGCAGAACAGCAAAAATCAGGTTAAAAGAAAGGCTGGATCCTTTAAGAACTCCATCATTTAGGCCCACTCCAGCTCAATGCCATCTGAAGTAGATGGAAACATCACACTAAAAAGCTTCACTTAATGCATTATAATGATGAAATGTTTTTTCATTGAGATTCTTTTGGCTGTTCTATAGTGCCTGGCAGAAGATTCCACTTGGGTGTGAAGGTACTGCTTCTGGCTGCATTCAACCTGTGCCAGATTTTTCACTCTCACAATACCTTTCTCACTGGGCTAAAAACAAAAGCCGAAAATGGTCAGCATCACAAATTGGTTTCTTCAATCACTGAGTCCCCAGGCCCACCGGAAAACAGACGAGAAGCACTCCGGACTTTTTCCTCGAAAGTCCGGGGTGATACTCCGTTTTCCGGGGGCTAAGCAGGGCCCCGGCGTGCGTTCCACAGCTCTGGCTGCCGGCGGGGCCCTGCGAGCCAAACTGCGCGGCTGCGCATGTGCACAGCGGCCGCAAGCAGATCCGCGCATGCACATGGCGGCCCACCTCGGCGCGGGCGCTGCTGACATGGCGGAGCCACACAGCAGGCCCGCGCGGAGTAAGGTAGGTCCCTCCCAGATCGCAATGGCCCGCCGATCGCTGTGCCCCCGATGGCGGGTCTGGCCACAACTGAGGCCTCCACCGGAGTCAGCTTCCCCCCTGCTCCCCACCAAGACCGCCACCGCGGCTGCGGGTCCCAGCTCAAGATATAAACCACGCCAACAGGAGTTCAGCCAGTTGACCAAGGAGAATCGCCGCGGGGGCCTGTTCCAATGGCCCCCGACTGGCACCCGTCAACGCCGCGTGGGACTGCTGGAGTCTGCGGAAGCGTCATCGCGCTGGATTTCCGGCGTGAACGTCTATTCTCCGCCCTCGCGCCGGGCGCGATTACGGCCCAGAGGGTCGGAGAATCCCGCCCGTGGACGTTTTTCAGACGCACCCTCCCGATTGATTGAGGAGTGGCTTTGATAGACGCCTCCAAGGTATCTGCTTTGCGGAACACGAAGGCTCGGTATGGAAACATTCTGTTATTTTACTTTCAGACAGAGCTGGGGCGGGATTCTCCGCGAACGGGCTGGGCGGGCCACTCCAGCGAGTGTTTGGCGCCACGCGAGCCGGCGCGGAAGCGCTTGGCGCCAGGCCAACCGGTGCCGATGTGCGAGTTGGCGCATGCGCGGGAGCACCAGTGTGTGCTGCGTCATCCCAGCGCATGTGCAGGGGGGTTCTTCTCCGCACCGGCCATCGCGGAGGTCGACAGCGGCCGTTGCAGAGGGAAAGAGTGCCCCCACGGTGGGCCCCAATCGCGGGCCAGGCCACTGTGGGGGCACCCCCCGGGGGCAGATTCCCCCCCCCACCGAGGACTCTGCAGGCCGCCCGTGGAGCCAGGTCGCGCTGGTAAGGACCTGTTGTGATTTATGCCGGCGGGACCCGGTAAAAATGGGCGGGCACTCGGCCCATCGCGGGCCGGAGAATTGCCGGGGGGGGGGGGCGCTGCCAATGGCCCCCAACTGGCGCGGCGCGATTCCCACCCCCGCCTAAACCCCGGCGCCGGGAATTCGGCAGACGGCGGGGGCAGGATTCACGTCGGCCCTTGCGATTCTACGACCTGCCAAGGTGTCGGAGAATCCCGCCCCTGATCTTTATTCTGCTATTCACACATTCTGCTATTCTCCTTTCACACAGCGCTGACCTTTATCCCTCTATTCACACATTC
Organism: Scyliorhinus canicula; assembly: GCF_902713615.1. Taxonomy (NCBI): domain Eukaryota; kingdom Metazoa; phylum Chordata; class Chondrichthyes; order Carcharhiniformes; family Scyliorhinidae; genus Scyliorhinus; species Scyliorhinus canicula. The sequence continues at coordinate 16,336,376 of NC_052173.1, forward strand.
TGCTATTCTCCTTTCACACAGTGCTGACCTTTATTCTGCTATTAACACATTCTGCTCTTTCGCTTTCAGACAGTGCTGATCTTTATTCTGCTATTAACACATTCTGTTCTTTCGCTTTCAGTCAGTGCTGACCTTTATTCTGCTATTAACACATTCTGCTCTTCCGCTTTCAGACAGTGCTGATCTTTATTCTGCTATTAACACATTCTGCTATTTTACTTTCAGACAGCGCTGATCTTTATTCTGCTATTAACACATTCTGCTATTTTACTTTCACACAGTGCTGATCTTTGTTCTGCTATTAACACATTCTGCTATTTTTGTTTCACACAGTGCTGACCATTATTCTGCTATTAACACATTCTGCTATTTTACTTTCAGACAGTGCTGATCTTTATTCTGCTATTAACACATTCTGCTATTTTACTTTCACACAGTGCTGATCTTTATTCTGCTATTAACACATTCTGCTATTTTACTTTCAGACTGTGCTGATCTTTATTCTGCTATTAACACATTCTGTTATTTTACTTTCACACAGTGCTGACCTTTATTCTGCTATTAACACATTCTGCTATTTTACTTTCACTCAGTGCTGACCTTTATTCTGCTATTAACACATTCTGTTATTTTACTTTCACCAGTGCTGACCTTTATTCTGCTATTAACACATTCTGGTATTTTACTTGCAGACTGTGCTGATCTTTATTCTGCTATTAACACATTCTGCTATTTTACTTTCACACAGTGCTGACCTTTATTCTGCTATTAACACTTTCTTTAGTCTTTACTACCTTCATTACCACTCTCTTTGTCTTGTGTCCCTGGCATTGTTGTAATTTAATCTCCCCAGACCTCTTATTTTGCTCCACCTGCCCTTCTCTTTTTCAACAGCATAAACCCCATCACATTTCAACCTCTCTCCAGCTATGAAGTCACATTGGACTTGAAGCATTTCCTCTAATTCTCTCCCCACAGATGCTGCCAGACCTGCTGAGTTGTCCCAGCATTTTCTGTTTTTATTCTTCCAAGCTGCTTTTCACCACAAGGATCTGGGTTCAAGTCCCACACCAGGGTTTTGAGCACAGAATTCCCATCTGATACCCCAGCGCAGTACTGAGGGCGTGCTCCACTGTCCGAGGTGCTGTCTTTCAAATGAGATATTTTTCACGCAGCGAATGGTTAGCGTCTGGAATGTGCCGCAGGTTCAATCGAAGCATTTAAAAGGGAATTAGAGAGGAAGAATGTGCCGGAGTCGCGGGGAGAATGCGGAAGACTGGAGCTCGTTGAGTTGCTCAATCGGACCCAGGTTCGATTCCCGGCTTGGGTGACTGTCCGTGCGGAGTTTGCACGTTCTCCCCGTGTCTGCGTGGGTTTCATCCGGGTGCTCCGGCTTCCTCCCACAGTCCAAGGATGTGCAGGTTAGGTGGATTGGCCATGATAATTACCCTTCATGTCCAAAGATGTGCAGGTTAGGTGGATTGGCCATGATAAATTGTCCCTTAGTGTCCAAAGATGTGCAGGTTAGGTGGATTGGCCATGATAAATTGTCCCTTAGTGTCCAAAGATGTGCAGGTTAGGTGGATTGGCCATGTTAAATTGTCCCTTAGTGTCCAAAGATGTGCAGGTTAGGTGGATTGGCCATGCTAAATTGTCCCTTAGTGTCCAAAGATGTGCAGGTTAGGTGGATTGGCCATGCTAAATTGACCCTTAGTGTCCAAAGATGTGCAGGTTAGGTGGATTGGCCATGCTAAATTATCCCTTAATGTCCAAAGATATGCAGGTTAGGTGGATTGGCCATGTTAAATTGTCCCTTAGTGTCCAGGAATATGCAGGATAGGTGGATTGGCCATGTTAAATTGTCCCTTAGTGTCCAGGAATATGCAGGTTAGGTGGATTGGCCATGTTAAATTATCCCTTAATGTCCAAAGATATGCAGGTTAGGTGGATTGGCCATGCTAAATTATCCCTTAGTGTCCAGGAATATGCAGGTTAGGTGGATTGGCCGTGCTAAATTGTCCCTTAGTGTCCAGGAATATGCAGGTTAGGTGGATTGGCCATGCTAAATTGTCCCTTAGTGTCCAGGAATATGCAGGTTAGGTGGATTGGCCATGCTAAATTGTCCCTTAGTGTCCAGGAATATGCAGGTTAGGTGGATTGGCCATGCTAAATTGTCCCTTAGTGTCCAGGAATATGCAGGTTAGGTGGATTGGTCATGTTAAATTGCCACTAGGTGGGCTTGCGGGGATAGAGTGGGGGGATTGGGCCTAGGTAGGTTGCTCTTTTGGAGGGCCGGTGTAGACTCGATGGGCCGAATGGTCTCCTTCTGCACTGTAAGGATGCTATGCTTGTTGGATCAGAAGTAATAGGAGCAGGAGTAGGCCATTCTGCACCTCAAGTCTGCTCCTCCATTCACCAAGATCATGAACAAATGACCATCCTGGAGGCGAATAAAGAAAAAAAAGAGTCACTCGATACATGTTGACTAATCTCCAATCCGGGTTATCTCCAACAGTTAACGGGAATTTTAAATCAAGTGCTATTACAAGAGATTCGTCATTGGTTCATCGGGCATTGTAAAATTGTTATTTTCTTTAAAGTGCGCTCTGGTGACATCTAGTTGCTGCGACATTGAATAATTTTGGATACAAATGATGACACACCCATAGTCTCCATGGTAATCAGCTTCTAAAGCTACTCGCGTTTGGGTCGGTCAGCTGTTACCTGTTTCGCCCCACACAGGAAGATATTCATCTTGTTGAATGTCCAGCATCAGTTCCAGACCGTTCCCAGTTCCTCCTTTCAACGTCGTCAGGATTGGCTGGTCTTTTGTCTGCCCTGAGTTGAAAGTGTAGCACTTGCCGTACCTTGTAAACACCTGCAGGAAACAAAGTGGCTCAGGTTAGATGCTGGGATGTCAAGCAATTTGCGCAATAAAATGCATTCTGCATCAGAATGTACACAGTTGAGCTTCTGAGATGGCAGGAGTTTAAACCTTTTCAAAAGGAAAACAAGAAGTCAAGGTCTTAGATTACTTATCTACCATCATCTACTGTCGCTCTGTCAGAGTACTGCACTGTCTTGGGAACTGTGTCTCAGATTACTGGTTGTATATTCCCATGCAACCAGTGTGATGAATGTATATATAAATGGGTTCAGGTTATGTTTGATTATGGGTGAAAGTCTCCGTTTGGGAGACTAAGTGTTGACGCTGGGATTGAATTGCGTGCGGTTCGTGTTCCCGTTGGGGGATGTGATTTCTGGAGGAATTCAGGACATGCAAATGAGCCAGCACTCTGCTGTCGCGAATTCCAAGCAATTCCCGGCCCAGCGGGCGTTCTAACCGCTGGGGCCGGAGTTAACGCCAAAGAGCCTGCCAGGTGTTTCTAAACGCTCCCCTGACCACACACTCACTGCAGCCACCAGGATGGCTCACAGAAGACCTGCCCCTCCCAAGGTCAGGGGTCCGAGGTGGACCCACAGCTCCATGCCGATGAGGAACGGACACCCTCTTCCCCAGTGTAGGCTGCAGGCCCAAGCCTGCCCTCCTGAACACGGCCTGGGAGGTGGTGGCAAAGGCAGGCTGTAATGTCACTAATGGGAGGGGCTGATTCTGTTTAGAGTTTTGCTTTCAGCTCTGCCCCGTTTTTGTTGTTTTCAGTTTTATTTTTGGAGTTCTGATCTGGATCGTGAAAAAAGGTGTGTATCTATAAGCCACTCAGTGCTAATAAGTGGCATTTTGCTTAATTGCAAGTTTAGAATTAGATGGGAAAGTGAGCTCAAAGGCCTTTCTTTATTTTTAAAAATAAATTTAGAGTGCCCAATTAATTTTTCCCAATTAAGGGGCAATTTATCGTGGCCAATCCACCTAACCTGCACATCTTTGGGTTGTGAGGGTGAGACCCACGCAGACACGGGGAGAATGTGCAAACCCCACACGGACAGTGACCCAGAGCCGGGATTGAACCTGGGACCTCGGCGCCGTGAGGCTGCAGGGCTAACCCACTGCGCCAATGTGCTGCCCTCTCTCTTTATTTTTTTGTAAGAAATGTTCAACTGTTAATTGAAAAGCTGTTTTTCCCTTGGATGTGAATGGGGTTAATCCTGTGTTAATAATAAAGTTTGGGAATAAGAGGGAATTTCGAATAGGGTTTGAATCCAGGATGAACCTAACTTGCCAGGAAAGAAACTTGAATGTAGAGGAAAATCAGTCAGGGTGTAACATTGCACGCTCAATTCCAACTATCCTTTTGTCCACCTACTTTGTTCTTCGTATTACTGTGATATAGATCTTTGTAGCCGGTTATCATAACAAAACCTTTCTGTCATGTCTGCTGTAGATCAGTGATCTTTAAACTGGACCCCAGTTTGGGGTTCCCCAGGGAAGTCCACAAGGACCACTCAGGGGGCCCATGACACAGAGCTGGTCTCTGGGTGGGCAATGATGATGACTGTCGAGAGTGCGTGAACAAGACTAAGTGAGGGAGTGGCACCCAAAGGTGTCCTGTTCCCCCCCCCCCCCCTCCGCCCCCACACCACCGCCCTCCCCATCCACCCATGCTACCATTCCCCATTGGGTTCCTGCTCTCTCTGTGCACCAAATATCTCTGGGCTCTGTTTCCCCCAACCCCTGAGTTCCCATTCTCATTCCCGTGTGCTCTCACAGTGCTCCTGACAAGACAGATTTGCAATGAGATGCAAACAGACCAATCTCACTCGTATCTGTAAGTATAGACTGGTTTTCTTGAAAGATTTTGGAAAGATGCAAGACTTTCATTGGATGGGTATTGTATAATAAGTTAGGTGGGGGTCTGTGATTGCTAATCCATATGAAATGAGATCGTACAACTAAAAACAGAACCACCGCTGACTACATCCTCGTAACCTCTAACGATCATATTTATACCATATCTCATGTATACAGGACAGTGACTATTGTCCACTGATTCACGCCAACACAATTCCACATACTGGGTGGGATTTTTCGCCCCAAAACTGGGGATTCAATTGAGCCCCGATAGATAGGCTCAGATTAAAAGTGCGGCTGTTGGGTTAGGACAGAGGTGCCCAGAATTTAGTGACTCGAGGGCGGCTTTTTCGACAGTCGTCCTAATACACTGTACCCAACGAGGCCTTCCCAGCATCCCCCACAGGATCATTCAAACATGTTGCACAATATACGCCTTATACTGCCTGTCTGCGGATAAAAAGAGAAATGCACCAGGAGCACTCTTGCACGCTATTCAGCAAAGATTTCCTCCCTGAAAGGGTATTAATAATAATAATCGCTTATTGTCACGAGTAGGCTTCAATTAAGTTACTGTGAAAAGTCCCGATTCGCCACATTCCGGCGCCTGTTCGGGGAGGCTGGTACGAGAATTAAACCCGCGCTGCTGGCCTTGTTCTGCATTACAAGCCAGCTGTTTAGCCTACTGTGCGAAACCAGCCCCTATTAGGAAAGCAGGAGGGTTTTTACAACAATTCGGTACTTTTGTATTGCACAAGGCTTTTGCAGTCAACAGGGGCAGGCGGGAGTTACATTTCATCAGCCAGAGCAAAATTTGAGTTTGAAGCTGCCAGGCTAATGTCTAACCTGCTGTCAACCCAGTTAACAGGTGAAAGTATTCTAAATATGTGCAAACTAAATATGTGCCAACTCTGCATGTGCGCAGAAAACATGCACCACACATGTGCCGACTCCATGCACGCGCAATGTGTGGTCGACTGGAAGCTCGTTCCGAGCGACCAGTCGACCACGATCTAACGTTTTGGGCGCCTCTGGGCTAGGAGGCGTGTGCTTGTAACATGTAACTCCGTAAATAAAGAAGAAAATGTGTAACTATTGGCTCCGGTTCCATCCTTCACCAGCTGGCTTTCAAGCTGAGGTAACACATGACTTAAGGAGTGATATCCTCACAAACTGTCTTTGCAAGTCATCCTGGCCCAGATCCATTCAACCAGGTTGCCTGAGCTTGCCAACTTCAAAGCGTGAACATCCCTCACTACAAACATGAAAAAAATGTCCTAATGTACATTTTCTGCTGTTTAGACAGGTAATCAATCCAAAGATTGCTGCATGGATAGTTCAAGAATTGGATACTTAATTCAACTTAGTTTCACTTTGAATGTCCTGCCAAGATAAAGTTACTGTAAATCCGAGCGATCCTTTTGGCTACTTTACCTCATGCCACTTTTCTCTCTATTCAGTGCTGGATTGACAATTTTTAATTGAGCCTGTGGAAAGGTTGGGTTGATGGGAAAATCATGAATAGCGTGGACAGGGAAAGTCCAGTACATTGCCTGCAAGAATAAGCTTGTGACTGCATTTGCTGCAGCTTAGGCTGGTGTGGTTTGGCGCTGTTTCCAGAGCCCCCTCTTTGACTTATGGAATGGTATTGGTTTTCTCCACTTTGTCCCAAAACTTCCGAAGGACAGCAGTGATCTAGAAAGTGCTGTTACCCAGGAAACTGGCGCAGAAATGAGGTTGGGTCAGTTTTTGGGCCTTGACACAGTGGTACAATCAGGACTCTGGAGTCAGTTGGGACCACTTGCCTCCACAGGGCAGTTAAACAAAAAGATCTTTAAAAGTTCCTTTCATTCATGTCCACTGGAGAATCCTACGGTGAGCTGGCCAGAGAACAGCCCTGCTCACCAGTGACAACTTTTGTAGAAGGGTACTTTAACCACAGGCATTGTCAAACTCGGGAGCGCGACCCGCGGGTGGATCGCGGGCGGGTGTCAGGAGGGTCGCGGAGCCATCCGTCACGGCGCTCCCGATCGCGCAAATCCGCGCGCAACAGCCGGCTTTTAATAATGCCGGCTGCAAGCGGCCTTCAAAATGGCCAGGAACAAATAAAATAATTCGGCCGCACTGTGCATGCATGCCCGATCATCGGTGCACACGTGCAAAACTATGCGCATGTGCACCGGTGCTTGGGCACGCATGCGCCATGCGGCCGCATTTGTTTTTATATGGTCGCAGCTTTTTTTTTTAAGTTTGGGGGGGCGAAAGGGACAAAGAGACTATTGGGGACAAAGGAACCCAAATCCATTTCCTACCTTTTGTTGCTGACAAAAATGGAAGAGAAAATGGTGGCTCGCGAAGGTTGGCCGGTTGGTAAAAATGGGTCCCCGGAAAAAAAGTTTGAAAAACACTGCTTTAACAGGTGCTGGGCCCCCAAATCGATGAGGAGTCCAGTGTCCGTTTTAGGCGTCCGCTCTGGACACCTAAAAAAATGGTCCCCATGAATTTAGCAGTGTCACCCATGCCTGCACAGATTGGTATGCTTTATTTCTGTTTAATGCCTAAGAAAATGGGCGCAACACATACCAATTTCTGCCCAACCGATGCTTAGAATGTCCCTCTGTCAGAATTGCAGATGTAGTGACAGAATGTTCAGATTATATGATAACCGCAAGGACCCCTTGGGACTCCCTCAAATCTTAGGCAGTGTGTTGAAACAAATCACATGCATACAGAGCCTTTGAAACTTCATTTGTCAAAATTAATTGATGGAAAATCACAACGGCATGCATTTCCTTCCTTATAATGTTTTTGCTGTGATTGCTGCCTTTACCCCAAGATTCCCAACCCCAGATGGGCTGGACAAACTTGTTTCAAACTATTAACACTGTTGAGATGTGGTCAGAATACACGACTAGCCTTGTTGGGACCAGCTCCACGTTAGTAGGTGAGTTACAGGGAATGGTTGGTGACCCGTAATTCTTTCCGAGAGTGGACCTTTGCATTTATATACAACAAGAACAGAGGATGCTGGGAAAAACTCAGCAGGTCTGGCTGCATCTGTAAGGAGAGAAAACAGAATTAATGTTTCGAGTCCTTTGGCTCCTCATCAGAACTGAAGAGAGGGAGAAAAGGGAGATTGCAACAAGATGCAGCAACTTTAAGAAAAAAAGACAGGTGGCCTGGTGTGGGTGGGGCGGGGGGTGGGTTGCATTGAGGCAATTCATGTTTGGGATATTTGTTTAAAAGGGTTTAAGATGGAGGAGAAAGGACACAGTCTGAAGCTACTGAACTCAGCACTGATCCCGAGGGCAGCAACGTGTCCAACATGAAGATGAGATGCTGCTCCTCCAGCTTGGAGCTTTGCAGCAGGTGAAGGATGGACATGTGGGCACGAGAGCAAGGTGCTGAGTTAAAATGGCATGTGACAGGAAGGTCAGGGTCATGCTTGTGGGCAGGGAGGGATTTGAAAATGAGGATGCTCATTTTGAAATCAAGGCGTCGCCACAACTCAATCACTTCAGGCTTCCCGTCTCAAATGGGACATATGCTGAAATCTTGTCGATTGGGTTGATGCCCAACGTGCAGTCTGAAGTAATTGAAAACTCGCTCGCTTTGCATGAGAAGTAGATCATTGAGAGGCAGTTCTTGCCGAAGCAAATTAAAGCTGATGTACTCAAGAGTTCTGCAAGTCCCTGGACCTCGGGGGACAAGATAGAAGATGAAATGCAATTATGGCCTCAGCCGTAAGAGAAATGAACTTTGGAAAATTGGCCACACTTGCTGCATTCCATCGGGCTGTCATGTCCCGGTGCCTCACTGCAAATTATTCCACTTAAGGATAAATAAACCCAAACATCAGACTTCATCCCAGATTATTGTCAGTCAATGATGCCTCAGAAGAGGACCGACAGCCCTTTTGTGATCTATGCATCCTGCTCAGGAGCCTTGTTGGTCGCTGTGCATGTAATGAGGCCTCTTGTTAATTTATCTCAATGCGGGCATTAAAGTGACAGGCATGCCGATTGCACAATTGTTAACGGTGCAATGGGCCTTGAAGCGGTTCAGGAAGGTGTTCACCCTGACACAACGTCACAAGTGTGGTGTGGCCTAAAAGCAATGAATTCAACTCCCATCAGCGTACGCCCTTGAAGAAGAGGGAAATAGAGCATTGAAAAAGTACATTTTAGATGTGTGTGCATACAGTGTTGCGAATCAGCAGTGGAATGCGGGCAAAATGCTTCAATCATACTCTTACAGCACAGGAGGCGACCATTTGGCCCATCATGTCGGTCCCTCCTCAGAATTCCGCCTCTTCCTCTCTGAAGGCCCTGACTCTTGTGATGGCATTGTTCCTGGGATGCTAGCTCCCTCAATCCCACCCCTTAGCCTATCCAAATGGTACCCTTCACGCACCAGATTTGAGCAGCTAGATTTTTCAACTCTCTGGGAATCAACACCAAACCTCACCCTCTTCCCAGCCCATTTCCGTTCGAGAGGATAGAGAGGGGAGCAAACGGAATGATTTGAGGGGAGGGAGTAATTGCATTATGAGGCACCGTTATGTGAACAGAATATTCTTTCAGCGGATTACAGAAAGTTGAGAGGTGGTATGATTGCTGCTTTTTAGGTTGCTGTAGGCAGTCGTTAGTGTGGACTGTGACGAGCTGTTTCACCTTGTCTGGAACAACTATAAGACCAAAAGGCATCGGAGCAGAATTAGGCCACTCGGCCCATCGGGTCTGCTCTGCCATTCAATCATGGCTGATATTTTCTCATCCCCATTCTCCTCCCTTCTCCCCATAACCCCTGATCCCCTTATTAATCAAGAACCTATCTATCTCTGTCCTAAAGACACTCAGTGAATTGGCCTCCACAGCCTTCTGCGGCAAAGAGTTCCACAGATTCACCACCCTCTGGTTGAAGAAATCCCTCCTCAACTGAACCGAGGGGACATGATGGTGTGTGGATGAAGTAAACTTGAAGCATGACTGAAAACATAATGTTTCAGTGAGCGACTGGCCAATTTATGAAAGAAACCCCTTCAGGAGATGGTGGAAGCAGTTGGTATTGATTATTTCGAATGTGAATTCGATCGATTCTGTTCTGAAAATACCATTATGGGATACAGTATGTGGGTAATTGGAGACGTAACTTGCAGGGAGTGGAGCATGTTTGAGAGGGACAGGTGATTTGGGACCTCTAGCTCCTGCAGCTCTCCACCACTGGGAGTTTTCCTCACCTCATGTCTGGCTCTGTCTCAGGCGAGTTGATAAGATTGATGGCGTTGGCTGGTCAATAACTCCAGTACTGCTGTATCATTTGTATACATGGATTTAGGTTTCACCGAACAGTTCCTACTGCCTAGCTGATTTTTCCTTTTGGCAAAGGCATGCAAGAGACTCATGGAAAGCCATCTGCCCTCCCGTCTGAAATCAGCTGACTCTGAAGATGATATTGGCGGCTTTCGAGTGTGTGTAAGACTCTATGGCCGCCGTTTAGCGCTGGTTTCCACAAAGGTGGAACCAGGTGCACCAGCACTTGTGGGGGTGGGCTCTCCCAGGCAGTCAGGGGCCCTCAGGTGGCCGGGCTCTGGACAGGGTGGTAACCCCGGTACCCTGATGCCACCCCGGTGCTATGGCACTGCCAGCCTAGCACACTGGCAGTGTCATCAGAGTGCCCAGGTGGCACAGCTAGGCTAGAAGGGGCACAGCCAAGATGCCAGGCTGGCAGAGCCAAGGTGCTCAGGAACTTCAATACCACCCTGGCCCTGGCAGTGCCAAATGGGTGCCACCCTGGCAATGTCATAGTGCCCAGGTGGCACTGCAAGGCTGGAAGGGGATTGGGCCTGGAGGCACCCAGCCCTTATAAGGTGGGGTGAGGGGGGCTAGAGGAACTCCTAATTGGTACGTTGGGGCATTAAGGGGTCCGCAAGCAACTGTAGGGCATACAGAGATGAGGTTGCCATTTTTAAATGGTACACTAGTCTCCACACTGAGCTCATTAGTACAGCAAATGAGGCTACATACGGCCTCGGACGGGGCCTTCTTCACCAAGGGCCAAAAATGAAAACAGAACTCTGTGGCTGGGATTCTCCGAGCCCGCGCTGGGGCGAAGAATCGGCACGGGAAAGTACCACCACGCCTCTCCGACACTGGGCCGCCGATTCTCCGGCGACCAGAGTATCGGCACCGGTCGCGCAGCGCTGGTCGGGGGCTGCCGAAATAGGCCCCATGGCGATTCTCCACGGGTGACCAGCCAAACTCCCGCCGGTGTGGTTTACATCTGGTACCACCCGGCGGGAGCTGGGGACCGCGGTGGCGGTCCTGGTGGGGGGCACTGGGGGGCTGCCTCAGCGGTGGCCAGGCCCGTGATCGGGGGCCACCGATCGGCGGGCCATTGCGATCTGGGGGGGGGGGGGGACCTACCTTACTCTGTGCAGGCCCGCTGTGTGGCTCAGCCATGTCGACGGTGCCCGTGCCGAAGTGGGCCGCCACGCGCATGCGTGGACCCGCTTGCGGCTGCCGTGCGCATGCGTGGCTGTGTGGTCTGGACAGCAGGTCCCCGCCGGAAGCCAGAGTCATGGGATGCACACGGGGGCCCTGCTAGCCCCCTGGAGAATGGAGAATCACACCAGACTTTCGAGGAAAAAGTTCAGAGTGATTCTCGCCCATTTTCTGCTGGGCATGGGGACTTAGTCCCCAAAAGGGAGAATCTCGGCCACTGTGTCTTCTCCATTAAATCGCGAACACAGAGTCATACGGCACAAAAAACATCCCTCCAGTCTGTCCTGCACCTTTTAACAGTGAATAGCAGATAACTAGGAACAGGGCATCTATCTGTCTTTCCCTCTGCCAGGGAATGGTATCCAGGCATAGGGGAAGGAGAGAATATATATTCAAAATGAGGGCAAAGGTTTGAAAAAAGAATGGCATGCCGGTACACTGACTTTTTAAAATGAACTAGATGCTGCTCTCAACTCCTTAACCAACTGGACATACCAATCCCCCCACAAAATCGACATAACTGGCCAAGGCTTCGCATTTTCTCATTTCACTTAACATAATTGAAAGACTAATTAGAAAGCTGAAATAAACGGCTCATTAATAAATGCCACGATAATGTTTGCGGAACCTAAAATATGTAATTTTAAAAAATAGAATGATACCTCCTGATAACAGGACTGGATAATGTTGTCAAAAATAATTACAGCTCATTAAGATATTTTGGGACGACTCACCAGGAGCCTTGGCTAAGCAGCAGATTCGAGAGTATACATCTATTCATTTCTAGGCCGTGGGCTTGAGTCCAATCCCATTCTGAGGGGATGAGAGGCTGCACTGTCTGCTGACCTGTGAAGGTCTCAAATTAAATGATTCTCAGCTTATTTTCTTCTCGAAGCAAACCCCATAATGCTGGGCCTGTACTTCACCAAACGTTGGCACGAGATTGTCAGCCTTGTGCAGTGGGGTCATTCGGATGGCAGATGGGAGACATCAAAACCAGCCAAGTCATAAACAAACACAATGGGCAGGATTCTCCGTCCCGCCGCGTCCATCTTCTGGTGCGGTGCACCCCCGCCAGCAGCAGGATTCTCCATCTGGCCAGCCGGCCAATGGGGCTTCCCATTGTGGGCAGCCCCATGGCGTCGGGAAAATCCCCGGGTGTGGGTGCGCTGCCAGCACAACGGAGAATCCCGCCAGCAGAGAATCCAGCCCATTGGACCTGATTTAGTGCCCAGAATACAGAGCCCATTTGGGCGCTTATAGCGGGGTGTTTCTCGGCCCCTGCAGCGCCAAGAATGACCCCGTTTTTCTGGCCTTGGTTGGGAAGGCCCAGCCAAGGCCGCACTTCCTGCCTCAATCACTCAACACCTCCTCGGACTCCCCACTGCAGTCTCCGGACACCCCCCCAAACCTACCCCGAGCCGCACCCATACCCCACTTCGGGCAGGGCACCCTAGGGTCTGATCCCTGGCATGGGCAACCTGGCACCTGGGCACCTTAGCACTGCCAGCCTGGCACCCTGCAGTTCCACTGCCAGCCAAGTAGTGCCACCTGGGCACCCTGGCAGTGCCACAGTGCCCAGGTGCCAGTGGGAATGCCAGGGTACCACCCTGCCCAGAGATCGACCAGCCGGGGTATCCGATGGTATGGGAACCCCCCCTCCCCCATTACACCTGGTCCACGTTTGTGTGGACCAGTGCTAAATGGAACCACGGTGAGTTCTCCAAGAAGCAGACGTTCATTCCCGGGCATCGGGTGCCGACATATTTAAATATGTAAATCTGGATCTAGCCCAGTGAGTGTTAGATCTTGAGAGGCGTTCTGAGCATCGCATATCTTGCGAGAGGCGTCATCGAGTCGGGCGCGACAAGACCGTTCAATTGCGCCCAATATTTGTCCATTTTTATTGCACCCAGGAACTCCCTTGCCAGGTACTGTAGGCGTTGAGTAAAAACACCTCGCAGTGGCGTAGTGGTGTTGCTGCTGGTCTAGCAATGCAGAGATCCGGAATAATGTTCTGGGGACCTGGCTCAAATCCCATGATGACAGATTGTGAAATCTAAATTCAATAAAAATCTGGCCATGAAACCATTGTCGATTGTCGTAAAAACCCATCTGTTTCTCTAATGTCCTTTAGGGAAGGAAATCTGCTATCTTTACCCGGTCTGGCCTACATCTGACTCCAAACCCACAGCAATGTGGTTGACTCTTAAAATGCCCTCTGAAATGCCCTCAGCTCATGGGCAGTAAACACCTGGCCTGCTGCGCTGCCAGCCACCCATGAATGAATAGACCCCAAAATGCATGTGAGCTCCACTCTCAGGGCACCAGCTCGACCACAGTCTGCTGCTTTCACGATTGGAATATTTTTATTTCTATTTTGACCATCCCAATTGATTAATGATCTTATCATCTTTACCCGAATAGCAGGAGCAATATCGCCAATTAACGTCACACAGCACCCAGCCCGTGCTGAAGAGTCGCTGATCTCGCCTGTTGTTGGCAGAAACTCTTCTGTGGTGTTATTTTGTTTTCCTCTGAATGCAGATTCAGTCACAGGATGAATGACGAAGCAAGCCAAATTGAAACTGCGAGTTGTTCATTTTCTCCAGATCTCCTGATCCAAGCAGAGCATCTCTTGGCAAAATGCAAAATCCGCATTTATCATCGCCTAACTGAAGCCCACACTGAACCTCAATCATTGAATGCCTTGCTGCTCTCAAAACACACACACACAGATCATTTGTCGAGCATTTGCCCATTTCAAAGGCTGCAGCGCTGTATTTGAAAATGAAACAAGCAGGATCTTTGAGGCAGTGAAATAGAACCTGCGGTGTGCAGGTTTGAATCCAATCCAGATTGAAGATTTCCTCTCAGGCTCCCTGAACAAATTACGAAGTCACATTGCCAGACCCCAGATCCAATGATGAGCTTGTGCTGAGCTCAGTCTGAGCAATAGCTGAGGCACGCACTTAGCTTTCTGTTTACACGGCCCTGGCTGGAGAGTGCACACATCTGGAATTGGTGCGAGGATAGATGTTGGGGCGCAGGCCGTTGGCCTCGGCTGTGGTGCCCTTCATGGGCATCACATAGTGTCATGAACAACTGAGCCAGACACTCTGGGTGCAGCAACAGCCTTGGACCTGAATAAGTGTGATAAGTGTGAGGTCATGCATTTTGGTCGGAAAAATGCAAAGGCAACTTATTATCTAAATGGGGACAGACTTCGGGGTGCTCCGTTGTAGAGGGGTCTGGGTGTCCAAAATCCAAATCCTAAGCAACGCAGAACTCTCTCAAACCCTGGACCTATCCACTATCCACCTTCACCCTCTTCTTGAGCAGTCACTTCCACCTTCTGTGCAAATTAGCTCAATCTACATTGTATGTTTACCTTCCCTTGCCCCGAGTATCACAGGTGAGGCTTCAGCTGGAGTATTGAATGAAATATGGTTTCCTAATGGGCAGGCTTTACCGGGACTCTTTTCTACAGTGACAACGTTGGCATCTCACATCTGGGGTCCTGACCAAGCAGGGTTGCCAACCCTCCTGGAATCTCCACGAATTGAAGATCAATCTCCAGGTTGATGTGTTGTGTGGAGAACAATAACAGGGACTTTCAAAAACTTGTCCTTTTTTTATCATTTTCTTTGAATATTTCTCTTTACCAGATATAAAAGTTTTTAAAATGGTGGTTTAAAAGGCAGTTTGGCGGACAGTCAAGCATAATCCAATTGGGTAATGAGTCTTTTTGCTTTCTAGTTGGTGTAGGAAGGCCGTGTGCCACAAGGATGGATGTGCTGGCCGAATAATGGCTGAAGGGTGGGGGTAAGTCATGTGATGAAAGCTCCAGGAATACATTTAATCACAGTTGACAACCCTACAGCCAAATAGGGAGGGTGGGCAGAATGACACACCCAGTCTGTCAAAGAAAGTATTTTGGGTTTACAGGAGTTACAAGTGCTCTGTTATATTACTTGAAGTAATATATGTTACTCATTTGTTTATGCCGATATTTTCTTAACTTTAATGAGAATAATAATCGCTTATTGTCACAAGTAGGCTTCAATGAAGTTACTGTGAAAAGCCCCTTGCCGTCACATTATAGCACCTGTTCGGGGAGGCTGGAACGGGAATTGAACCAGTGCTGCTGGTCTTGTTCTGCATGTTCTGCCCACTGTGCTAAACCAGCCCCTAGATGACAAATACTTGAAGTCGGCCAGTGATAACAAATAATTTATTAAGTAACTAATCAATTAACTTGTGCGTTTGATTCTTTAATACTTTCACTAGCTATTAAATTAAACAAGAAGGAGCTAGATTAAACTATGAATATTATACTTGCACTCTGAGCTAACTCTACACCTCTGTTCTCTCGTCACAACACACCCGAAGAGAGCGGGAAAACAGATTGAGCCTGTATTTATACCCCCTGTTAGTGTTGCCCTCTAGTGATCATTTAACTGTACTGACCACACATTAAACCTTTATGTATATGCATAGAACATACAGTGCAAAAGGAGGCCATTTGGCCCATCAAGTCTGCACTTACCCACTTAAGCCCTCACTTCCACCCCATCCCCGTAACCAATAAGGGCAATTTATCACAGCCAATCCACCTAACCTGCATGTCTTTGGACTGTGATGAAAACCAGAGCACCCGGAGGAAACCCACGCATATACTGAGATCGCTACACAGGAGTTACCAGGGCTCACCAGCACTTAGAGTTTTGAGGTTGCGGGAACCACAGTAATGGAGAATGGTCTTTTTCTGTCCTCCAATGAGAATATACTGAATTAGCGATGCACAACCATTATGAGGCAAAAGCAGTTTGAAACACCTCACCGGGTGACAAATTAGTGCAGAAATGAAACAGAACTATTCTTTTTAGGATGGAAGAGAGGGAAGGCTACATTGAGGCAATGGAAAAAAATCAAATTCAATCTCATTTATTCCTGTCACAGGCTCTGATATACATGAATGAGCTCTGTGGCATGATGACTTGGCACATGCCCTCACCAGTCACTGCTGAACTACAAGATGCAAATCACCAGCTGCAGCCTTCGTCCTTACCTCACTCAAATTTACATAGAACATAGAACAGTACAGCACAGAACAGGCCGTACTCAAACCCACGTATCCACCCTATACCCGTAACCCAACAACCCCCCCCCCCCAACCTTACTTTTTTTTTTGCTGCCACATTTGCTGCCACATTTTTCAAACAAATCACTGTGTGGCTGTGCAGCTTCATCGTGGGACTGCCCAGTTCCAAAGAATCGTCCCAGCGTCAAACAGCCATATGGAAAATTGGGCATGAGAATGCCTCTGCCAGCCCTGGAAGCCACAACACCATTTTGAGTTGACTTAGGCAATTAGTTGCCTGAGGTGGCAGCCTCCATCCCATTGAGGCAGACTGCTCCGCCACTCAGAGCTGCCGGTCAATCGAATGGCCGGCTGCTCTCCAGTTCCAGCAGCGCCACCGGGAGCGGTGACTGGGACTGCAGTCTTTCCCCAAGCAGAATCGTCGCCAGAGGCCAGAGTTCAGGGTAAGTGGGGCGCTCTTGCCAGGGCCAGTCAAGGTGGCCATGTTGGGGAAGGAAGTAGGGGAGGGGGCAGCAGAGATCAGGGGTCCGGGTTGGGGGGGGGGGGGGGCAAGTTCAAATGAAGGTGCCCTTCCAGATGGGGAGGGGCCCTTTGTTGGGCATGCGGTGGCCTGACAGGAGGACCCTCCCCGCACCAGGAAAATACGGGCTGTGCCAGGAGGAGGCCTTAATATGAACATTGGCCATTTAAGGGTCTCAATTGGCCCAAAGGCTGGCAGGTCAACCGCCACCTACCACACAGCTGATAAAATATTAGCAGAGGCAGGGTGGCGATGGGCAAGGCACCACCCCTCAATCATGCCACCCAATTTTAAACGTTCCCCCATCTTCACATGCATCTGGGGGGTGGGTGAGTGGGGGTGGGGGGGGGTTGTAAAACTTCAGCCCGTGTCTTGACTTTATTTAGAGGCCCCTATGCCTCATGCCACATTTCTCATGGAGCTCCCGAATTTTTAAAATTTTACAGTGTCATGTAAGAGTGCCTTTAAGAAATGGGTGTTTATAAATGGATGGGTATATAAATATCTGCAGTGAGAGTACCTTTAAGAAATGGGTGTTTACTACTGCAGTGATGTCAGAGAGTGGGTGGAGCTGGGCTGTCTGTCAGCTTTTTACTTTCGTTTTAGGTTGTTTGCGGCAGGGTGTGTTTTAGTTTTGTTTTCAGAGCTGGATAGCTGCAGTCACAGCCAGAAGGGGTATTAGCCTCTCTCTCTGTAATCTAAAAACTGTAAATCGATCCTTTTGTGATTTAAAACTAACAACTGCTCTCAGCAGTGACTTTAACCTGATGTGCTTCTGTTTAAAGGATTTTTAAAAAAGTCTTCTGGATGTTAAAAGGACAGCTTAAAGGATTACTTAGTGTTGTATTCTTTGGGGGTTGTATTTAAATTGATGGTTGCTAAGATGTTCACTGTATGTTTTAAAAAGGTTAACTTGAGTTCATAGAATAAACATTATTTTGCTTTAAAAAATACTGTTCCATTTCTGCTGTACACCTGTAGAGTGGGCCGTGTGCTCCCCATACCACAATCTAGTAAAAGTTGTGGGTCAGGTGAACTCCATGATACACTTTGGGGTTCTCTAAACCCTGGCCCATAACACAGGCCAAATTGAAGATGGGAATGATCAGTTGTGTCTGACTGTTAGCCACCTCCTCTGAAAAAAACAACATTGAGCATTTGATCCTCAAGTTTAACTGCTAGTTATCAAGAATGGACGCCATGTTTTGTGCCGTCATTGCAACAACAACTTGCAGTTACACACAATGCAGCAAAACGTCAACAAATGAAGTTTGACACCGAACCACCAAACAAGATATCAGAGCAAGATACTTCTTTTAATTCATTCCGTGCATATGGGCTTCGCTGTGTAAACCAGCATTTATTGCCCATCCCTAATTTCCCTTTGAGAAGGTGGTGGTGAGCCGCCTTCTTGAACCGCTGCAGTCCTTGAGGTGTAGGTATACCTGCAGTGCTGTTAGGGAGGGAGTTCCAGGATTTTGACCCAGCGACAGTGAAGGAACGGCCGATATATTTCCAAGTCAGGATGGTGAGTGACTTGGAGGGGAACCTCCAGGTGGTTGGGTTCCCAGGTATCTGCTGCCCTTGTCCTTCTAGATGGTCGTGGTTATGGGTTTGGAAGGTACTGTCGAGTGAGTTCCTGCTGGGCATCTTGTAGCTGGTACACATAAGGCTGCCATTACACGTCAGTGGTGGAGGAAGTGGGTGTTGAAGGTGGTGAATGGGGTGCTGAACAAGCGGGGCTGCTTTGTCCTGGATGGTGTCGAGCTTCTTGAGTCTTGTTGGAGCTGCAATCATCCAGGCAAGTGGAGAGTATTCCATCACACTCCTGACTTGTGCCTTGTAGATGGTGGACTGGCTTTGGGGGGGTCAGGAGGTGAGTTATTCACCTGTCATAGGCACAGATTACCTTGCCCCTCGCCTGAGGTGTGGTGATCCTCAGGTTAAATCACCACTGGTCAGCTCTCCTCCCCTCAAAGGGGAAAGCAGCCGATGGGCATCTGAGACTGTGGTGAATTTACCTTATCTTACTCATTACAGGATTCCTAGCCTCTGACCTGCTCTTGTAGCCGCAGTATTAATATGGCTGGGTCCAGATCAGTTTCTGATCAATGGTAACCCCCAGGATGGTGATAGTTGGGGATTCAGCGATGGTAATGCCATTGAATGTCAAGGGGCGATGGTTTGATTTTCTCTTATCGGAGATGGTCATTGCCTGGCACTGTGTGGTGTGAATGTAACGTGCCACTTGTCAGCCCCGAGCCTGGATATTGTCCAGATCTTGTTACATTTGGACATGGACTGCTTCAGTGTCTGAGGAGTCGCGAATGGTGCTGAACATTGTGCAGTCATCCGCAAACATCCCCAATCCTGACCTTATGATGGAAGGACGGTTATTGATGAAGCAGCTGAAGATGGTTGGGCCCAGGACATTCCTGCAGATGCTGTAAATCTGAGATAAAAACAGAAAATACTGGAAAATCTCAGCAGGCTTTGGCAACATCTGTGGAGAGAGAAACAGAGTTATCCCGTTTTTGGCGCGGTGGGGGGGGGGGGGTTGCGCAGGGGCGGGATCGGCGGCAGGAGCAGGAAATCGCACGGCAGTCCGAAATCGCAGTTTATGTTGAACATCGAGATCGCCATTTAAATCTAATTATCAGGCCTTAATGCCTGTTGTCCCCATCGTTATATTGCCCATTCATTCGGTGTCCCCGATGTGAATCACGACATGTGGGGGGAGGGGGGGGTCATGCACAGGCAGTACTCTGGCACTGCTCCCCTGGCGCAGTGAGGTGGAAGTGGAAGGGGGCAGTGCCAGGGGCAGGGCCGGGTGAGGGGGGTCTTCCACGGGGGATGGGGGGGGTTCCGTTGGTGGTGGGGTTTCGTGGAAGGTGTGTGTTCAGGGAGCAGGGAGAAGCGGTGTTCTTTATTTCTATCAGGGCGGCCTTTAAAAAATCCGAGCACCCCGACTGCAAATAGAGAACCCAAAACAGCATGGCCTCACGGTAGCATAGTGGTTAGCATCAATGCTTCACAGCTCCAGGGTCCCAGGTTCGATTCCCGGCTGGGTCACTGTCTGTGCGGAGTCTGCACGTCCTCCCCGTGTCTGCGTGGGTTTCCTCCGGGTGCTCCGGTTTCCTCCCACAGTCCAAAGATGTGCGGGTTAGGTGGATTGGCCATGCTAAATTGCCCGTAGTGTCCTAAAAAGTAAGGTTAAGGGGGAGTTGTTGGGTTACGGGTATAGGGTGGATACGTGGGTTTGAGTAGGGTGATCATTGCTCGGCACAACATCGAGGGCCGAAGGGCCTGTTCTGTGCTGTACTGTTCTATGTTCTAAATTCTAAAACAGAATTTGAATCAAACTTACACGGTCTCTCTTTACTGCAACTTTCCTGCTACTTATGAACCAACAAATCAAAAAGGTAAACATTGGACAATCATAAAAATTCACCTTCTGTGTTCTGCCGGGAGATGTACCACATGGAAAGCAGACTTTTGCAGTGATTATGTCACACATCCACTGGCCAAACCAACAGCATGCACACACATAATTCTCTGCAGTATTTCTATATTAGAGCTCAAGAAAAATAAGATCAGAATAAGGAACCGTGCTAATTCCAAATGGGGGAAATTCCTCTTCTCATTATCAGGCTTGTTCTTCAGAGTTAAATCCCTCACCCCTTAATTGCCTGACCTCCGAAGAATTACCTTCAACAATCATGCCACAAAATGAGGTATTAGTGGAATTCAAGGCACATTATTTCCGGATGAAACTGCGGGGTATCAAAAACAAATTATACTTCAACGCCATTAATTCTTTGCGAAGACTTTCCATTCTGTAGTGATGTTTATTTGACAAAGTACAGCCACATGTATGGAGGGCAAGTGCAATGATCAGATAAATGTCTTTGCAATTCATCCCCCAGGGTGGTCATTTTAGGAAAATGTGTCCAACTCGGTACATATTGCTTGTTAAGTATGCTCGTTTGTGCAGAGAATCATTTAAGTAGGACACAGTCATCGAGCTAAAGACCACGCAGGGCTCAATTCTACCTGTAGCGTTGGGGTGGGGGGGGGGGGGGGGGGGGGGGTCATTCCTGTCTGTGAAGGGCAGCAGAGGTGTGGCATTAGACTTCCTTTTCTGTGCTATCATTGGAAAATAATTCCTCAGGAGATCAAATAATTCGCCAATTGATCTGGGCGGTAAGCTTGATGGGGAAAATGGTCTCTTCTCATTTTTTCTGTTCATTCATGGACTGTGGGTATCGCTGTGTGCGGGGGGAGGGGGCGGCGGTGGAGGTCGTTCCGGGGGTCCCAGAAAATCCAGGGTTGGGAGTTGAATTGCACAGCGGGAAGCGGGGTGGGTGGGGGGGTGAGGGTGGGATGGCCAGCCACAGAACTATTGGGCCTCCCGCTCAAAATGGCCACCCAATAGCGGGATTCCCAAGGGAATTCCTCCCAATCCTCGCCATGCATAAATTTGCGTGGCAAAAACTTGGGAGATCAGGTGCAATTCAGCTCTGGAAGGAAAACATAGAGCCAGATTCTCTGTTTCTGAGTCTAAGTGCCGATGCCAACGGAGTCTTTTACGATGTTGCCGTGTATCTTTCAGATGCTGTTGTGAGATTTTAAGATGTTGTTGCGAGACATTAAGCTGCTGTTGCGAGTCTTTCAGATGCTGTTGTGAGGCATTAAGATGGGGTTGTGAGATTTTAAGATGTTGTTGTGAGATTCTAAGATGTTGTTGTGAGACTTTAAGTTGTTGTTGCGAGACATTTTTGTTGTGAGATTTTAAGATGTTGCGAGTCCTTAAGATGCTGTTGTGAGATTTTAAGATGTTGTTATGAGACTTTAAGATGCTGTTGTGAGATTTGAAGATGTTGATGTGAGGCTTTAAGATTCTGTTGTGAAATTTTAAGATATTGTTATGAGACTTTAAGATGCTGTTGTGAGATTTTAAGTTGTGTTGTAAGATTTTAAATTGTGTTGTGAGATTTTAAGATGTTGTTGTGAGGCTTTAAGATGCTGTTGTGGGATTTTAATATGTTGTGAGACTTTAAGATGTGAGACTTTAAGATGCTGTTTTGACATTTTAAGATGCTGCTATGACATATTAAGATGTTGTTGTGAGGCGTTTAAATGTTGTTATAAGACTCTAACATGTCGCTGCGAGTCTTTAAGATGTTGCTGTGAGACTTTAAGATGTTGTGAGATTTTCAAGATGTTGCTGCGAGTCTTTAAGATGTTTCTGCGAGTCTTTAAGATGCTGTTGTGAGACTAAGATGTTGTTGTGAGTCTTTAAGGTGTTACGAGTCCTTAAGATGTTGTTGTAAGATTTTAAGAGGTTGTTGTGAGACTTTAAGATGTCGCTGTCATGCATTAAGATGTGGTTTGAGATTTTAAAATGTGAGATTTTACGATGTTACCGGGGGTCCTGAAGTTGTTGCCACAAGTTTTTAAAGTGCTGCCGTGAGTCTTAGAGATGTTATTGTGATAGTTTAAGCAGCGGCTGCCTTGTCGAATTTCTTATGCTCCCAATTGGAAGCGGTGAGCTGCCAATGAGGAGCACTATTGGCACTGTCTTCCCACCACTTCCATGTTGCTCATGATGCACTTCCATGTCCCCTGGGCTGTCCCTGCACGCATCCCCATCCAGTGGCCACCTTGATGAATGTAAACCACATGCTGTTACTCGTCAGACACTGGAAGGGATGCGAGGGACAAGTGTCTGTAATTCAGAGATCAAGTGCAACTTTAATCTTCATGTAATTATCTCTTTGCTGAGCAGCACTAAACATGAGACTTTCAATACGTGTCATCTCCCTTCTTTTCAGGTCTGAAGACCAGATTACCTTGAAGCATGTGGCCATTTAACTGAGCAATTCATTACCATTAAACAGGGAAAATTCCTGTTGCCGATATGCGTCACTTTGAAGGTGACATAAAAACCAATGCGTTCAGCGCAAGATAAACACTGCTGCTTCCACAGTAAATATTTAATATAAATATCTGCGGGAGCCTCAGCTGCCTCCCTGTTCCTTTTACTGTGAGTTCCACTCAGACTTGGCACTTTGTTGACTCATCGTCGAACCATTGAAATATGTATAACGCATAATCTTGCACCACACTATGGCATGGGTGGTGAGGTGGGGAGTTAACGCCAGTTGAGGAACTAGCTGAGTAAGAGGTGGACCTGTCTGGGAGATCAAACCAAAGGAAGACTTCACCTATCATATCGTTCACAATCTCAGCATATCGCGATGTGCTTTCCAGCCAATTCAGCATTGTTGAAGTGGGTTGGGGGGGGGGGGGGGGGGGGGGGGGGGGAGTGGATTGAAGTGGTTTTGGGGGGGGGGCAAAAGTGGGAGGGGGTGAGGGTGAGAAGAGGCAATGCAAGACTGGAAGACCCTCTCGCTGGAATTACAAAGTCAGCAATTGCGTAAAGAGGGACGGGAGAGAGGCATTCACTGGCGTTCGGTAAATTGACAGCGGGTGCAATGGGTACGTTCCCGCTGGCTGAGAGGTACTGGTGCCTATACTGGTAACCACTCGGAAACTGGAAGTTCCTACTGGATTTCCAAAGAGTCCAGTAGAATTGCCAGTTCATTCGTTGCATCCATTAAAATCCAGTGCAGACAATTAGTGCCAGTTCAGGCTTCAACTGGTCCAAACTGTTTTCCTTCTGCGGTTAGGAAACACAGCAGCCTATGTTTGCACAGTAAGCTCCCACAAAAAGCAATTCTTCTTCAGAATAATGCCATATTGGGATCTTTCTCATCCACCTGAGGGGGCAGACAGGCCGTGGGGTGGGTGTGTGGGGGGGGGGGGGGGGGGGGGGTTTACTAGCCGTGCACTGGGGCCTTTAAAAATGGTGCTCGGATCATCGAGTGTCTGATTTGATGACGGTGAAAAGTCGGTGAGCAGCGGCCACGGGACGGACTAGCAACCGAGAATCCCGGTGATTGATTTTTAAACGTGCTCTTCCGATACACTGACCCTTTTCTCCTCCTTTAGCATATCTTCTTGTGCCACACACCATTGCCCATCCGAGAGGGTACAGCACAGTAACACAGTGGGTAGCAATGTTGCTTCACAGCTCCAGGGCCCCGGGTTCGATTCCCGCTTGGGTCACTGTCTGTGCGGAGTCTGCACGTTCTCCCCGTGTCTGCGTGGGTTTCCTCCGGGTGCTCCGGTTTCCTCCCACAGTCCTGAAAGACGTGCTGTTAGATAATTCGGACATTCTGAATTCTTCCTCTGTGTACCCGAACAGGCGCCGGAATGTGGCGACTAGGGGCTTTTCACAGTAACTTAATTGCAGTGTTAATGTAAACCTACTTGTGACAATAAAGATTATTATTATTATTAGATGGCCTGACAGTGTGCTCCCAAATCTCTGTCAAAGTTACTCCTCAACAGCCCCTTCCTTGCTGGTGACTTGCTTGGCATTTGTCTCTCAACTTGTCAGGATCTCACTCTCCTCTGCGGCCAACACTGCCTGGCGTCATTAAGACCTGGCCACATGAGGAACAGCGACACCAAGCTACACCTCGCAGCTCGCTGGCCCCCGTGACCTGACCTCCAATTCTCGAATCAGGTCGGCAGCGAGGAAGTCTGCCAGGACAAGGAGGTCACCCTGGGAGGGATCATCGATATTCAAGCCATGGTCCTCTGTAACTACGGTGTGCTAGCATCTGCTGTACTGTACGAGGAGACCACAATTCACTCACCCCAAACTAGAAACAACAACTTCTTAGATATTTTGGACAAAATGATACCAGATAACTTTGGAATGCTGCACCTCAATCTCCCACTGCCCGCTTTCCCCAACCTCTTTGTACGGACATTGTGCTTCAATGTGTACCGGCTGCAGAGCACAATACAGACTGAGAATATGAAGGCGCGTGTTGATGAATGTTACATTTTGTCTATTGACAATATCCCTTGTTATGGTTCATTTTGTTTCCCCTTTCGGAGCATTTACTGAGGACAGATGACTTCGAGCCGAGGTAGTTGATTGATCAAAACTGAGATTAACTGACTCGGAATGAACCCACTTCTCGGTCAATTCGCTGGTCGGTCAATCAGTAATTAAACGGGCACATTTAACAGAATTTCAAAAAGGCGGTGTTCCCCACAACAAGATGCCGAGGATAGGAGCACAATAAAAATAGGAAAGCTACCATTGTGGACCAGGAAGAAAAGTCCTTCCCTTTGAAAGTGTCAAAGGTGGAGCAAGCTCATTGGTGTTTAACACCTTGATATTGAATTACACAATGATCCAACACTGAAGGAGGCAATTCGGCCCATCCTGTATGTGCTAGCTCTCTGAAATAACTATCCAGTTAGGTCCTTTCCCCTCCGCACAGCAGGTCGGAACAACTCGCTGCACACAACCTTTTTCTCCTCGTATTACCTCTGCTTCTTATTTAGTTATTCCGGCAGCTCTGACTCTATCTGCAAGCTTGTAACATAAAGGGACTGTGGTAGTCACCACTGTTGCATATATATCACATGAGGTGTAATACGGTAAGGCCCCTGTGCTACAGGTACGGAGGTAGGTCCCTGCCTGCTGGCTCCGCCCAGTAGGCGGAGTATAAATGTGTGGGCTCTCCGAACAGCAGCCATTTCGGCACCAGCTGCGGGAGGCTACATATCTCTGCGTAATAAAGCCTCGATTACTCTCTACTCTCGTCTCGTCGTAATTGATCGTGCATCAATTTATTAAGCAGAGATTTTACAACGATGGATCTCCGCATCAAGCCTGATCGCCTGCAGCTGCACCCTCAAGCAGACAACGCCAAGTCGGCCTTCGCACATTGGCTAGCTTGCTTCGAGGCATACATCGGATCTGAGACTGAACCACCCCCAGAGGCACAGAAGCTCCAGATCCTGTACACGCGGCTGAGCTCCGATATCTTTCCCCTCATCCGGGACGCGCCTACCTACGCTGAGGCCATGGAGCTACTGAAGGAGAACTACACTCAGCAGACTAACAAAATCTACGGCAGGTACCTCCTGTCCATGCGGAATCAACTCCCCGGTGAGTCAGTGGAAACTGGCGAGGGACTGCGATTGCCAGGCCGTTTCGGCTGTTGAACATTCCGAACTCCTAATCAGCGACGCTTTCATTTCGGGCATAGGGTCGGCGTACATCCGCCAGCGCCTCTTAGAAGGGGCTCCCCTCGACCTCGCGGTGACCAAGAAACTCGCGATCTCACTCACAGTCGCCTCCCGCAATGTACAGGCGTACGCCCCCGACTGCACGGCCCCCCCATCTGGATATCATGGACCCCACCAACGAACACCCTATCGTGGACCCCACGAGCGACCGCCCCCAGCCAACCCCAAGCCTGCGCCGCGCGGGAGCCATCCAACCCCGGGGGACCCAAGTGCTACTTCTGCGGACAGACAAAGCACCCCCGGCAGCGCTGTCCTGCGTGGAGCGCGCTCTGCAAGGCCTGCGGGACGAAAGGACATTTTGCTGCTGTGTGCCAGACCCGCTCGATCGCCTCTGTAACCAGACCCATTGCCCCTGCACCCCCCACGTGCGACCCGTGGGCGCCGCTATTTTCGCCACCGCAACCCACATGCAGCCCGTGGGTGCCGCCATCTTCCTCACCTCAGACCACGTGCAGCCTGTGGGCGCCGCCATCTTGCTTGCCTCAGGACACGTGTGGCCCGTGGGCGCCGCCATCTTTAACGCCGCCCGCCACGTGCACCCCATAGGCACCGCCATCTTCCCCACCTCAGGACCCGTGCTCGTCGGGCACCTCATCGGGCCGCTCATCACCTGCAACCGCCGCCGACCAGCCAGAGGCCGTCCAACACCAGCCACACCTCGCCTCCATCACGATCGACCCGACCAGTCCCGACCGCACCAGTCCCGACCACGTCGACGACAGTAAAGGCCGATGGGCACAAGACATCATGCCTTCTTGACTCCGGGAGCACAGAGAGCTTCATCCACCCCGATACGGTAAGGCGCTGCTCCCTCGCGGTACACCCATTAACCAGAGAATCTCCCTGGCCTCCGGGTCCCACTCCGTGGCGATCCGGGGGTACTGCACCGCCACCCTCACCATCCAGGGCGATCCGGGGATACTGCATCGCCACCCTCACCATCCAGGGCGATCCGGGGATACTGCTTCGCCACCCTCACCATCCAGGGCGATCTGGGGGTACTGCACCGCCACCCTCACCATCCAGGGCGTAGAGTTCAGCGGCTTCCGGCTCTACATCCTCTCCAACCTCTGCGCTGCCTTGCTACTCGGCCTGGACTTTCAGTGCAACCTCCAATGTCTCACCCTGAAATTCGGTGGGCCCCTACCAACCTTTACTGTCTGCGGTCTCACGACCCTTAAGGTCGACCCACCTTCCCTGTTTGCGAACCTCACCCCGGATTGCAAACCCATCGCCACCAGGAGCAGACGGTATAGCGCCCAGGACAGGACCTTCATCAGGTCTGAGGTCCAGCGGCTGCTACGGGAAGGCATCATCAAGGCCAGCAACAGCCCCTGGAGAGCCCAAGTGGTAGTTGTGAAAACTGGGCAGAAAAACAGAATGATCATTGACTACAGTCAGACCATCAATTGGTACACGCAGCTCGACGCGTACCCCCTCCCACGCATATCTGATATGGTCAATCAGATTGCACAGTACCGGGTCTTCTCGACAGTGGACCTGAAATCTGCCTACCACCAGCTCCCAATTCGCAAGGCCGTACACTGCGTTTGAAGAGCACAAATATTTTAGTATGAAATAACCTGCACATCTTTGGACTATGGGAGGAAACCGGAGCACCCGGAGGAAACCCACGCACACATGGGGAGGACGTGCAGACTCCACACAGACAGTGATCCAGCAGGGAATCGAACCTGGGACCCTGGAGCTGTGAGGCAGCAGTGCTAACTACTGTGCCACCGTGCCGCCTCAAAATTGAATTCAAATTCCATCACCTGCCATGGTGGGATTTGAACCCGGGTCCCCAGACCATTACCCTGTGTCTCTGGATTACTAATCCAGTGATAATGCCTTCGCCCAGACAACACAAACTCAAATTAAATAAATGTCCATTTCGAGCAGGCTAGTCAAATGCCTGGGTCATTGCCTGCATTATTTTTCTAACGCAGGGTGGGCAAGGTGTCCAAGAGCAACACCTACCGGAGCTTGCAACTACATCGGATGGGATTTCCCAGCGGGATCTTCTGTCGACAGCGGTGGAACTGGAAGATCCCACCACCGGCCAATGACGGGCCACCTCTGCAAAACATGCCACGCGTTGTGGGGGGGGGGGGGGGGGGGGGGCAAATCCCACCCATCGTGACGGGCAAATGTTTACACAAGCAATTTCCATTCAAAATGGCAGTTTCAAAGCTAAATGTTGGCAATAGAAGCATGACCAGAAATCAAGGGCAGCAGCAAATCTGGCAGGAAATGTCCGCACACACAAGATTTTTAATAGCCTATACAAATTCAGAATAACTTCTCTAGTGGAGAAATACATGTTTAGGACATGTTTCTGCCGGATAAAAATGGAGAGGCTAGAACATCAGAGTTACTCGGGGGGGCCACAATTTGAAAGTGTGTATTAGGATGAGCTTTGTTGGGCCAAGAAGCCATTTCCTCCCCACCTCTCTCAGCCTCTCTGATGGTCTAGTACTCTGCTTTCACCAGGCAAATTAACCCAATTCGAGGTTCACAGTCTGCTGTCTGGCTCCTGTTAATCCAACGCCACTGGCAGTTTACCGACTTTCCTCATTATGCTGTGTACTGCTGCCACTCACGTAACAGTGTGCAGCCCAAGGGTAGGCTCAAGAGAGAACAAGCAATGTTAGCACTGGTTGTCATGTACACCAGGGAAAACAGCTGGGGAAGAGGAAAGCAAGGAGCAGGTAGGAAAACAACTGAAAATTAACTAAACCCTCCAGACAACATTTAAACAGCACAGGGGAGAGACTCCATCTAACTGTTAATACTTGGGACATTGTCAATAAAGCCTGGCCATTTCCTATGTCTGCTACGCTCAGTGAAAGCACAGAAGGGTTCCCTGATATTAGAATTTCATTTTGAATAACCACCAGAGGAAAGTTTCCCTCACTTTACCCAGAAGACTCCTTCAGGGGCTTTTCACAGTAACTTCATTGAAGCCTACTCGTGACAATAAGCGATTTTCATTTCATTTCATATTGCGGCCTCTCTCCAAAGTGCATCCTCTCCAACATTCCCCAATAAATGCCGTCAACGTGGAAAAGAAAGAAAGATTTGATTTATGTTGCGTCGATTTACAGCCAGTGAAGTACTTTCTGAAATGTGGT
The DNA here is from genome assembly GCF_902713615.1 of Scyliorhinus canicula. Lineage (NCBI taxonomy): Eukaryota > Metazoa > Chordata > Chondrichthyes > Carcharhiniformes > Scyliorhinidae > Scyliorhinus > Scyliorhinus canicula. The sequence goes on from NC_052173.1 coordinate 16,365,564, forward strand.
CACTGTTGTTAGTCATAGAACATACTGCGCAGAAGGAGGCCATTCGGCCCATCGAGTCTGCACCGATCCACTTAAACCCTCACTTCCATCCTATCCCCAGAACCCAATTACCCCTCCTAACCTTTTGGTCACTGAGGGCAATTTATCATGGCCAATCCACCTAACCTGCACGTGGGAGGAAACTGGAGCACCCGGAGGAAACCCACGCACACACGGGGAGAACGTGCAGACTCCACACAGACAGTGACCCAAGCTGGGAATCGAACCTGGGACCCTGGAGCTGTGAAGCCACAGTGCTAGCCACTTGTGCTACTGTGCTGCCGGAAACGTGGTAGCCAATTTATGCACAGCAAGATCTCACAGGCAGCAATGACCCAGATAATCTGTATTTGTGATGGTGATTGAGGGATGAATATTGGGGAGGACAGCGGAGAGAACTCCCTTTGCTCTTCTACAAACTAGTGCCATGGGATCTTTTACATTCACCCGAGAGGAGAGATGGGGCCTGAGGTAAATGCCTCATCCAAAAGACGACAACTAATGCAGCACTCGCAGTACCGAGTCAAGTGTCAGGGGGCAAGGGGGGCCATGCCCATGAAATGAGGGTGGAGGAGTGGTTTGAACGGTGGAGGTGTGCAGGGCAGGGATGTAGGGGCCTCTGGGAGGGTGGTGAGTGATGGGTGGGGGTCCTGGAAGGGAGGGTTGGCTGTAAGGGGGATTGGAGGGGCCTGAAGAGGGGGGACCCCCAGGGACCCAATAGCAGGGTGTCTTCACTTGGGTGGTGTGGCGTAGTGTTCATGTGTGTGTGGGGGTGACATTGCCAATGGGTGTGGGTTGTGGGGACCCACAAGCTCCCTTGGAGATCAGGGCACCCTTTCAAAATGGCGGCCTGATCCCTGAGTTCAGCTCCCCAAGGCTAAAACAAATTCTAAGTGTGGGCTAAACTGGTGAGAAACTCCCCAGGGCCCAAAAAAGTGTCATTGAACAGCGGTGGGGAACTCCCTGAAAAACCTGCCACAAATTAACTTCAAATTTTTTTGGGAGAATCGGGCCCATAGAATCCCTACAGTGCAGGAGGCCATTCGGCCCATCGAGTCTGCACCAACCCTCTGAAAGAGCACCTTACTTAGGCCCGCTCCTCCACCCTATCCCTGTAACCCCATAACCCCACCTCCCCTTTGTACACTGAGGGACGATTGAGCATCACCAATGCGCCTAACCTGCACATCTTTGGACTGATGCTTATCTATGATGGCACGGTGGCACAGAGCACTGCTGCCTCACTGCTCCAGGGACCCGGGTTCAATTCCGACTTCGGGTGGCTGTCTTGTGTGGAATTTGCACGTTCTCCCCGTGTCTGTGTGCATTTCCTCCAGGTGCTCCGGTTTCCACCCACAGTCCAAAGATGTGCAGGTTATTTCATACTAAAATATTTGTGGTAATATTCAAATTGCATAATTTCAAGACCAGCGGCCCGTTAAGCAGGTTGGCGGAATCGATATTTAGTTATTCTCGAGACACTCATTCCGTGCTGAATGTTCCAGGAGCTGCCACTACTTTGACATTTGCGAACACAAAAACCTGCTTGTTGAAAAATCAGCGCGATTTTAACAAGTAGGGAATAATGCTCTCGCCAACCAAGTCAACGCGTCGACAAAAGAAAGCATCTTTATCGAGCTTGTGTGAATTGGGCCAGAGGGAGATATGCCAACAGCTCCTTTATGTTGCGGAGAAAAATACACAGAAGTACAAAAAGCAGTAGACACAAAGCAAGATTAATAGTGTCCTGTGTGATACTGTTTGGAAACCTGGGGGCATCGTGTGAGTCCACGACAGAGAAAGCTGATTCTCTCAGGTTATATACTGAGCAGTGACATTTTGTATTCAGTCGAATGATGTGGGCACAGCTCAGGAGGTTCCAAAGAGCTTCTCCAGACCATTGTTCCTGGAGAAGAGCCAAACTGTGCCAATGTCAATTAGAGCCTCGTTACTTCCAGCATTTCTCTCCATGAGCCGCCAAACTGATCACATTAAGCCCACTCCACTCCTCATCCTCTTGCTGGGGCTTCACCCAGTGTCGACACGCATCAGCTAAACATCCGTACTGTCCCCGGGTCACATAACCCACTGTTGTGGGCCTCTCACTGAACTTCCTTTGGGCCCTGGCCAGCTAATGTGTCCACTGTGTTGAACGAATGCACAAAGAGGTGTTCTGTGTCTGTGCGGAGACACCCTGTGTCTGCGTGGGTTTCCTCCGGGTGCTCCGGTTTCCTCCCACAGTCCAAAGACGTGCAGGTTAGGTGGATTGGCCATGCTAAATTGCCCTTAAGTGTCCAAAATTTAAGGAGGGGTTATTGGGTTCGGGGGATAGGGTGGAAGTGAGGGCTTAAGTGGGTCGGTGCAGACTCGATGGGCTGAATGGCCTCCTCCTGCACTGTATGTTCTATGTTCAATTTGAACTGGAATCAGGAGGCGGCGCCCGAGTTATGCTGTTATTGAAAGGCCATAGAGGTGAGATAGGGACCGCAACAATGAATGCAAGATTTTCGTCATCCCTTTCTTTGTGTTGTGGCAACGTTTCTGTTAGAAGACAAGAAGGAAAGAATGATTTGCATCCGGGATAATTTCTTTCGTTAGCCGGGGATACAGGCGGGGATTTTCCGCGCTCTCCCCCACTCCCAACCTGTGGCGGAGGCAGCAAGCTAATGGCCGCCAGTGGGGTCTTTCAGTCCCACCAAAGCCAATGGCAATTTGCATGGATCGCCGTGAACCCATCGCCAAGGGACGACTTGGGCGGGACCAGAAGGTCTTGCCAGTGGTATGAATATAAGAGTGTGAGGTGAGGCTAGAACAATATAAAACACGAGTTCGGCTTGGAGTGCCGGATGCAGTTCTGGCCACTGTGGTATAGAAAAGATGTGGGGCGGGATTCTTTGATCCTGAGGCTAAGTGTTGACACCGTCGTAAATGCCGTTGCGTTTCATGACAGCGTCAACACGCACCCAGGAGCAGCGATTCTGACCTCTACAGGGGGCCAGCGCGGCACTGAAGCGACCCATGTCGCTACAGCTGCCGGTATCAGCGTCAAATGGGCGCCGGGGGTCTGTGCATGCGCAGCGCGACCAGCCTGATTGCACGCATGCACGGTGGTTTCCTTCTCTGCGCTAGCCCTGACGCAATATAGCGTAGGGCTACAGGGCCTGGCATGGAGAAAAAGAGGCCCCCAGCCCGAGAGGCCGGCCTGCCGATCGGTCGGACCCCCCCCCCCCTCCCACACACCAGGCCGCCCCGGATGGATGCACGCAGAGGTCCCGGCAGGTAAGACCATACGTGGTTGGCACCGGCGGGAATTGGATTTTTTTTTACGGGGGCGTGCCGACCGCACCGGCACCAATGGCGCCGATTCTCCGCTCTTTGGAGAATCGGTTGACTGGCGTCGCGGTAGCATCGCGCGATTTGCGCCCGGCCCGGCGTTTTGCTGGCCCGGCCTGGGCTGAGAGAATCCCGCCCGTGATCAAACTTGAGGGTACAGAGGAGATTTATCGGGATGTTGCCTGGACTGGAGAATGTTAGCAATGAGGGAAGATTGGAGAGGCGAGGGTTGCCTCCTTGAGAGCAGAGGTGGCTGAGGGGAGATTCAGGTATAAAAAATTAAGTGGACTGTTAGGATAACGAACCAGACCCCAACTTTTGTCAGGATACCGAACGAGAAACCCCCAACAGTTTTCAATTTGTAAAACTGAGGAAAGGATACTTGACCCCAGGAGTGACGACTCTGACCAATAGGTATCTTTTATGTCGAAAAAAACTTTAATTTAAACACAGAATTAACCACATTAACATCCAAGTAGCTTTCCATTTAACAGTTAAGCAGTTCTTAAATAAAAAGATCTAAACCTGCCACAATATTCCTATTAAGCAACCCAACACAGTTCAAATGCCACTTATAAATAAAGTTAACAACCAGGGTCACTTGCTTATCTGTGCAGACCTTTGGAGAGTGACCCTTTCAACAATAATAATCTTTATTGTCACAAGTAGGCTTATATTAACACTACAGTGAAGTTAGTGTGAAAATCCCCTTGTCGCCACATTCTGGCTCCTGTTCGGGAATACGGAAGGCGAATTCAGAATGTTCAAATTACCTAACAGCACGTCTTTTGGGACTTGTGGGAGGAAACCGGAGCACCCGGGGAAAACCCACGCAGACACAGGGGGAACGTGCAGATTCCACAAGCCGGGAATCGAACCTGGGACCCTGGCACTGTGAAGCAACAGTACTAACCACTGTCCTACCATGCCACCCATACTTTCAAGAACAACCTGAAAATCCTTCTGTCTCGACAGATTCAAACCCTATGGCAAACTACTGTTCAACTTAAAATCTCCTCGCAGACTGTAAAACTATGGACAGACCTGGCTCCTCCCATTAATTACATCCCACTAAGGTCTCCCATGACCTGGCTAGGACTAAACACCACATCCTCATAAATTATCTACACCACAGGAAATCTCCAGCAATCAAAATAATATCCCATTCGCCATCTATATGTGAACAAGTAAATGTTTAGAAACCACGGTTATCACACTTTTACAACTTCTTAATCACTGATTTAGGAGACACACCACTTGTATGTATTTTAAAACAGAGGTTTTAATAACATTACTGCCACAAATATAAAATATAACAAAAAACAATTTCTACATTCATCACAGCCTAGACAGGATAGGAAGGGGTACTCCCCTCAGCAGAGAGGCCAAAATATCGAGGGCACAAGTTAAAATAATTGGCAAAAGATTTAGAGGGAATTTAAAGTGATTTTTTGTTCACCTAAAAGGTTGCCAGTGTTTGTAGCTCACTGCCTGAAAGGGTTGTAGAGGCAGAAACCCTCATTGCATTCAATGCATTTCATTGAATTTCATTGCATTTCGTTGAATTTCATTGCATTTTCTATGTTTTCTATGTATTTATATAGTGCCTTTCATGACCTTGTAGCCATCTGGGGTGGCCACGTCCTGATTACAAAATGGACACTTTGCAAAGAATGCAGGGAAAATGGACAATACCGAGAAAGGAAGCCGGTGCAAGGTTTGTCTGTTGATTGGAGACCGATACTGCAAAGCCATTAGCATACTAATGAGCCATCTCCGGGGACAAAATAGTAACATTTAGGTAAACGATACTAAAGCAGACACCCCGGCGCCAGAGGAGACTAGAACAAAGCAGGCCAACGGCCACCTAGGGCCCGCCCAGCAATCAGGGCAACCACCCCTTTATTGGAGGAAATCGATACCAATGATCAAGATACGGTCCAATTAATTGGGACCAAGTTCAAGGCCCGCCCAAAAGCGCGCAAAGCCCCTTTTAGGTAGAAGAAGCCCCCAAGAGAGAATCGCTCTCTTGGCCTTGGCTCTCAGCGAGGAGAGACCTGCCTAGCAGCTGCACCAGAACAAGTAAGTCCAAAGTCAACGCACGCTACGAGACAGACGCTCCTAGCTACTATTCCGTACCAGCTCATCCCCAGCTGCCTCAGAACCGGACAACAGCCATTGTTCCTCTGACTGAGTGGGCGCCCGAAGCTAAGTATAGGCTTTAGTAGTAGTGATAATTGAGTTGGTAGAGTTTTGTGCATGGGTATATTTGACTGGGTGTGTAAATAATTGAACATTGATTTTGAACTTACTAACTGGTGTATCGGGTCTTTGATCAGTATTCGGTTTTGAACCTTTTGGCGGTATCGAAAGATACCTGGCGACTCTTGAGCAAACGTAATTAGAATTAAGGAAGGCGGCCATATTAACCGCCATAAACAGAGCCAATTAAAGAGAGAACACAACGAGCAACAACCTCACCATGTCCCAAAGCACTTTGAAGTAACATTTTATCTTTGCATCTTTTTGGCGTTTGCTGTGACTCAATGTGTGGCGCCGTCACCCCTGAGACCAAAGGTCATGTGGCGTAGATAATTTATGAGGGACTGGTGTTTAGACCTAGCTAAACAGGTCATGGGAAAACTTAGTGGGATGTAGATGATGTAATTAAAGGGAGGAGCCAGGTCTGTCAGTAGTTTTGCAGCCTGCGAGGAGATTTGAAGTTGAAGAGCAGTTTGCCAATGAAGTACTTTTGAAGTGTAGTCACTGTTGTAATGCAGTAAACACAGCAGCCAATTTTTATGTTGGCCACACAATCTGTGTTGATTGAGGGACAAATATTAATCAGGACAGGGGGGAGACCTTCCCTGCACTTTTTCTGAATGGTGCCCTGGCAGCTTTTAAATACTTTTGAGGTGGCAGATGGAGCCTCAGGTTAATAATGATAATAATAATAATCTTTATTATTGTCACAAGCAGGCTTACATTAACCCCGCAATGAAGTTACTGTGAAAATCCCCTAGTCGACACACTCCGGCGCCTGTTCGGGTCACAGAGGGAGAATTCAGAATGGCCAATTCACCTAACAGCACGTCTTTTTTGACTTGTGGGAGGAAACCGGAGCACCCGGAGGAAACCCAAGCAGGCATGGGGAGAATGTGCAGACTCCGCACAGACAGTGACCCAAGCGAGAATCAAACCCGGGACCCTGGCGCTATGAAGCAATAGTGCTAACCACTGTGCTACCATGTTGTCCTCTGTAGCCATTTAAAATGGCCACCTGCAAAGGACCATGGGAACTGTGGTAAATTTGGGACACAGACAGTTACACAGCCTCTGTATATTGCGCAAAGAAACCAGACTTGGCTGAAACTTGTATCCATTAAGAGTCGATCACCATTTCCTCCAGGACAATAGAGTTTGAATCAAGGAGGTACAACAGTAGCAGGCTAACTGGCCCCCTTATTTGGAAAGGCCTACATGCCTGGGACAATGATAGCTGGGACCCGCCCAGCTATCGAGGTATCCACCCCCTAATTGGCTGAGATCGATGAGGGTGATTGAAAACCCTATCGATCCACTGGACCTGGAGTAAGGACCGCCCAAAACGCCGCGAAAGAGATGAAGGATAAAAAGCCCTGCGCACTAGAGATCTGCCTCTTTTGGGACCGGCCTGTGAGCAGCAGAACAAGCAAGTTCAACGACCCGCGACCATTCCTGAAGGACGAACCCTGCTGAGGCGAACCCAACCACTTCCAAACCGACCACGTGGACCCGGATAAAGGCCTTATCTCGCACAGTGCTGGTCACTCGGAGTTAAGTAAATGTCATCTTAGCCGTTAGATGTAGTTTAGTATGGAGCCGCGTGTATTATTGCATAGAGATACAAGTCTTGTGTTATTAATAAACTGTGTTTTTGAGCTAACATATTGGTTGTGTGATCATTTGGTCGATATAAGAAACAGCTTGTGGTTCACATAAAGGGTAAAAAGGCAACACCCCACCTTCTGACAGTGCAGCACTCTGCCAGTACTACACTGAGAGCGTCAGCTTTGATTTTGTCCTCACGTCTCGAGCGGGATTGAACCATGACCTATGGTCTCAGGGGAGAGGGCGCCACACATTGAGTCACAGCTGACATCAAAAAAGGTGCAAAGATAACATGTTACACAATTAATTGTATTAAAATAAGATGTGGTGCAAAGTATCGCTGTTTGGTCTGAAGCAGCTTTCAACTGACTTCCTCCAAGCACCAATTTCATTTACTGATGATTGTCATTCTACTGCCTAGCTCCTCCAATTAAGGGCGGCACGGTGATTAGCACTGCTGCCTAACATCGGCAGGGACCTGGGTTCGATTCCAGCCTTGGGTGACTGTTTAGGTGGAGTTTGCATGTTCCCCTCGTGTGTGCGTGGGTTTCCTCCGGGTGCTCCGGTGTCCTCCTACAGTCCAAAGATGTGCAGGTTAGGTGGGGTTTCAGGGATAGGGTGGGGGAGTGGGCCCATGTAGGGGGCTTGTTCAGAGGGTCGGTGCAGACTCGGTAGGCCGAATGGCCTCTGTCTGCACTGTAGGCATTCTAAGGGTTAAATGACTTGCCACAGCTTCACTCACTGTATTGAACAGAACCAAAGCTACCAGCAGGAGCTGAGGTCGAATTGACCCATGCGTAAAAACACTGAGGAAGAAGATATCATTTTTACTGCCCTCGCTCAGTATTAATCACACAATGCAAAGTGCCTGCGCTGTCACAACAGTGTGTCGTAAAAGTGAGTTCTTACTTCCAGCTCGCGCAGTTTAATACAGCGATAATTCAGAGCCAGTGCCGGCACTCTCAATGCTGTGGCTGGGTCCTGACGAAGGGAATGCTTGCTTTGCAAAAGCTTTATCACGTCTTTTGATGCAGTTGCAGGCACACGTTTACACTTCACTGTATTGTACTTGTGTGCACTTGATAGAATGTCTCACAAAAATATCTTGTTTCCTCAAAAAATAGCCTAATTTGTCTTTATTGATTTACACATTATATCCCTGAAGTAGAATCACAAAATATGCGGCTGGATTCTCTGCTCCTGAGACTGAGTGCTGACGCCGAGGCAGGATTTGTAGACTTTCATAGCAGCAAAACTGGCGCCGAACTTGGACCAATTTAGCGACTGTGGAGGGGCTAGTACCGGTGCCACATGGAATTGATTCTCAATGAAAAACGGTGCGGGATTCGCCAGGTCCGTGATTGACACTCGGGAGGCTGACAAGCTGCAGCCGCACATACACATTACACTCCCCACACACACTCATCCCAGCCAACAAGATGGCACTGGTTGTGCTGAAGGGTGCCCATACAGTTGATGGGTCGGCCGGGGCCAGAGTGCACCTAGAAGGGTGGCCTGGGGGACACCCATACGACCCGTAGCCCTAAGTTCACTGTGGGCAGTCAGCGGTGTGCGCAGCTGCATGGCTGCGATGTTGGACACTTTCTGTACCTCTTCTCTCTCCCTCAGCAGCCATGACGCTGGTTTCATGATTTCTAAACGCACAAGTGAACCGCGCCGTCGGGAACTCCGCCCATCGGAGGCTGAGAATCGCGGAGGCCCCGGAGAATATCTGGTCAGGCCGCTAATGATATGCAAACGGTGTTTACTGTGCGTGCATTCTAGACCGCATTTACGCCGCTGACGACGTGACAGAGAATTGCGATTTGCCGTCAAATCGGCGCCCATTGCAATTTTGGCATCAGAACCTATTCTTCACCCAATCGCGATTCCGATTTTTGCGTTAGCCAATGGAGAATCCCCCCATGGACTTCAGACATTTCTTGAGAAGAATGTAGGAAAATGGTCAAGGCTCAGAATGCAGGACGCCATAGTACAGAAAGGTGCCCACATCATGCCCGTTTTCCAAGCACAATACCCGCCTGAGTAATGCACGGAAGGGACGGGCAGACAACTCACTCCCAGGAGGCTAGTTGAAATTTTAATGAGACTGGGCATCTCAAAGTTAACCAGTTTTGCAGATTCAACTGTGAACTCAGGAAACGGAGGAGTTGGTGGGTTGAAGCCAGCTATCCAAAGCACGTACATATCTTAGTAATTTAACCAATCCCCCCTGCACCCCCCCCACCCTTCCAACTCGCTTGCTCCCTGCAGCATAGCAGGTTGATGGTTACGGTCATGATATTGTAATGTGTATCACGATGTAACAGCGACATCAGCAGTCATGGGCACAGAGACGCGAGAGAACAGATGGAATAGTGAGCACGCAAGACAGGTGTATTTACCTCGTATTTTATCATGGATAAAGTGCAAGTAAAGTTGTTTTGAAGAAATCTACCTGAGACAGTCTGAGCTAATTCCCTATCAGCCTCAGAAAAGAAACTGCCAGAAATCAAGAAAGCACAAAAGGAAGCTGTGGAGTATTCCCGGGTTAGGACATTTTGCCAACAAGGTTCGTCAAAATGTTGTCCAAATGACCAGCTCTTATAAAAGTACCACAAACAACAGTAGAGGACCTTGTAGTACTCAACCCTCACCTGGTAATGCCCAAGAATATGAGGGGGAAGATTCTCCAGAGAATCTATGGTGGTCACTTGGTATTAGTGACGTAGAGATGGTGCACTTCAATCTGTGAGGTAGTCAGGCATTTCAAAGACAATTCAAAACTATGAGCATGATTCAGCGACGCCTTTGCACCTGGCACAACAGGTGATTCGCTCGAGAGTCCCAAATTGGGCCCCGTGCCGGTTGATCACGAGTCACCCGTCTCGCTCCGTCCGGCACGATCTGGATCTCACCCTCACTGGGCGAGTCCCAGATCTGCATATTTAAATGAGCCTAATGCTCATTTAAATACCCGGACACTGATTCACCCAGCGCCCGGGACTCAACGGCCGTGCCTGCGAGATTTCACCAGAGTGCCCTTTACTACTGGTCCGCACAAACACAGACCAGGCGTAATGGCACCTCATGGGGGGGGGTCTCACAGGCCATTGTGGACCTCCGGGTGGTCGGGTACAGGGCAGGGTGATACCGTGGCACTTTCCCTTGCAGCTGGCACCTTGGCACTGTCGGCCTGGCAGTGCCACCTGGGCATCCTGACAGCGCATCCTGGCACTGTCAGGGTGCCTGGATGGCATGACCATGGTGCCAGGATAGCACTGTCAGGGGTTGGGTTCCGGGGGGGGGGGGGCCTTGCCAATTGAGGGGGAGGGGATGAGGAGGTGTTCCAAGGGCCTCAAAAAGATTCGGATGGGAGTGGGGGGTAGGATCGATAAATCTGGGGGGGGGAGGACCTGGGGGAGAAAGATTGGGGTGCCAATCAAAATGGTGCTTCGAATCACCCCGCCAAAAGATGACTTTGACATTTGTCTGCTGAATCGTGCCCTTTGTCTTGTCACGCCATACTTCTGCAATTAATCGCCAGCCACCCACAGAACCTTTATTACCGTCGAGTTTTCCAGATAGGCCTTGGAAATGATTGGGACAAGATCTCTTCGACTTTCGAGGAAAAGCAAACCTCTTCATAGTGAATTACTATTCAAGGTGGTCAGAAGCTACTGTGACTGCTGCGACTGTGATAAAAGTGTGACAGGAAAGTGTGGCACGGTGGCACAGTGGTTAGCACTGCTGTCTCATGGCACTGAGGTCCCAGGTTCGATCCCAGCCCCGGGTCACTGTCCGTGAGGAGTTTGCACATTCTCCCCGTGTCTGCGTGGGTCTCACCCCCACAACCCAAAGATGTGCAGGCCCCTTAATTGGGAAAATAAAAAAAAGAGAAAAATAAAGTGACAGAATATCTTCTCCACCCATGGGTTTCCGGACAACATTGTTTTGGACGATGGATCAAAGTGAATGAATACTTCAAGCACGTTACAGAAGACTGTCAGCCTTATGAAAATATGTAAAAAAATAATTCTTTCCATGTTGCATATTCCTCTGTACATCTCACCAAGTCCCGACTTTCCAACGTACAGAGAATTGGGGGAGGGGTGCCTTATCTACTCACAAACGCTTACTGTGTCAACTTTGGCTCAGTGAGTCCACAGATCCCATGGCCCTATTCTGATGAAGTGCAGAGGAGCTCTCATGTTCATTCCAACAGCCTACACTCATTCCTTAGTCAACAATGTCTGCGCTGGCTTGGCCGCATTCTTCGGCTGTATACCCAAGGACCTTTTGTACAGTGAACTGGCCACGATATCATAACCTCGCGGGCGTCCAGACCACTGCTTCAAGGACACCTGCAAATGAGATATCAAGATGGCAGACATTGACACAGACAACTGGGAGACAGTTGCTAAAGGCCATGACCTCTGGACTGTTCGGAAGGGCTTTGGAAGAGCCAAGTGGGAACGAAAAGCTTGGTTGGCCAAGAAGAAGGTCCAGACAAACAGAGGCCAGTCAATAGTGCACCTTCTCAGCCCACTGTCTTCCTCTGCAGTGTTACATGACGGAGGTATTAGGAAATTGGGTCCAGAAATGAGACCCCGATGTCTCAGGCAATTTATGAGTTAAACAGACTGAAGGGGAAAAAGAATCTTCCAGCACAGAGCCAGAGGGATACGCCCCATCTGGCCAAGCTACATTGCCCCAGTCAGACTTAAACTCGTTAGTGGGAGTGTGCAGGATGCCCCAGATCCATTGTTCTTCGGGACACTCCTGTCTGACCAGCTATTAGCCCATTACAGAGTCTGATGACATCTTAGTCCATCAATGGGAGATTAGTTGCATATCAATAGTATGAGTGTGAAATCAAACAGCCAAGACAACGATGACGGGGTCATGTCTGGAAACCCCAGCAGAGAACCTTTGTTTGAGGGACAGGGCAGAGCTCAGACAGACAGAGAGAGAAAGAATGCTGTTCTGAAAGTTACAGAGGAGAAGGCTTTGGAAATCGACTGAGAGAGGTCATGAAAGTTGCCTGGGGAGAAGGCTTTGGAAATCGTGCAAGAGAGGTCATGAAAGCTAAAGAGGGGAAGGCCTTGAAAATGAACCGAGAGAGGCCATGAAAGTTGCCACCAAGGCAGGCTTTGGAAAAGGGTTCAGAACGACAGAAGAAAAATTGCTTTATAAATGCAAGCATTGTCTTTGTCTTCCAGTGTAAGTGGCATGAGAGCTGCAAGTTCTGTAAAGTGCTGTTTAATGGGAACTAGCGTGTTACGGTTGATAAACTACATGTAATCTGTTAGTGTTAGAGTTGTAGTTGAAAATTTTAAAGATTGTTTTCTTTTCTTTTATGTTAATAAAGTTTGTTCATAAAATAACCAAGCCCTATTTCTTATATTATCACTCAACTTGAAAATAGTTATAGCTTTGGTCCAGAATCTTAGCCACCGTTGAGAGCTGACCAGGTGTCCCTAACAGCAGTAAATGGAGCACAGATTGTGCCATGCCAAAGTGAGCAATACCAGGCGATGCTTAACACAGAGTTGACCAGCAATGCGCAAACCATTGTCTCATTTGACAGAGGATGCCAAGAGGCTGCCTGGTGTGGCGCCTCCTTGGTGTACCCTCCATTGTTTACTCCAACGGAACCAAAAACAGATTATATCATCATAGAATTTACAGTGCAGAAGGAGACCACTCGGCCTATCGAGTCTGCACCCTACTCAAGCCCACGTATCTACCCTGTACCCGTAACCCCCACTTAACATTTTTTGGACACCAAGGGGCAATTTAGCATGGCCAATCCACCTAACCTGCACCTCTTTGGACTGTGGGAGGAAACCCACGCAGACACGGGGAGAACGTGCAGACTCCGCACTGACAGTGACCCAAGCCGGGAATCGAACCTGGGACCCTGGAGCTGTGAAACAACTGTGCTAACCACTATGCTACCGTGCTGCCCCAAATATGGTCCCATTGCATTGGTGGGAGATTCCTGCGTGCAAATTAGCTGCCACATTTACTGCATGACAGGAGCGACAATATTTTAAAAGTAGATCCTTGGCTGTAAAGCACTTTGGGATGCACTAAAAACATCAAAGGTGTTAAATAAATGCAGCCATCTTGTGTATGCACGCGTGATTGATCTATTCTCTGCTTCTGTCTCCCCAAATGATTCAATTAAGAACAGAAAGTGCTTGACAAGCAAAGCTTTGCTGATATTCTAAGCAGAAAATAGTTCTCATGGGAGCCTGGAGGTAGACATGAGTAATGGTTGATAACTCTGGTCAGGTGGGACACAAAACGATGAAGAAAAACTCATATAGAGTTCAAATGGAAAGGATCAGTCATCAGTGTACGAAAAGTGAAGACTTAATTTGCTTTCACAAAGCAGCCTGAAGTTCAATTCAACTTAGGGTATACTTTTCTTGCAGAAACGTCTGAAAACATGGATCTGAAATGTTGCCTGGGCACCTGGTTGCTTCACATATTTCCCGGCTTATAGCGTTGAGCGGTTTTTATTGATGTCAGGAAATCTGAACTTCAAAGGATGACTTGAAGGAAAGACTTGCATTTCTCCCCTTTCACAATCTCAGGATGGCCCGACGGGTTTTAAAGTTAATAAAGCCATTTTGAAGTGTTGTCACTGTTGCAATGTCGCGAAGGCAGTTGTATTCAAGATACGATGGTGACATTTCTTTCTAGGGCTTCCCCACAGGCCAGCAATTGCAAATTCAGTGTTGTCATGTGTGGGCGAGTTGTGCCACTCAGCCAGCTCGTGGGCAGAAAAGATCGGCGCCTGTCCTCAAGGGCAGAAAAGATGGCCGCCTGTCCCTGTGGGCAGAAAAGATGGCCACCTGTCCTCGTGGGCAGAAAAGATGGCCGCCTGTCCCCGAGGACAAAAAAGATGGCCGCTTTTCCCTCTGTACAATATTAGTACTGTTGCTTCTGCAGGGAGGTTGTTGATTTCCAGAGAAATCTTCCAATGACTTGGAGTGTTTACCAGGCCCTTTTACTCTTTAATAATTTTCATCCAGCACTCTTTGCCAGAACGTCAAAACTGGAACGCCTTCACACACCTCCCTCATTCTTTCCATCCTCCACATTCTATAAGCCCTTAAAATCAGAGCTCGATATACTTAATCAAGGTCTCCTGATCAATAATATCTTTTCCTTTGTTCTTTTCAGTTTTGTTATATATTCTGGGCCTTTTATCCACCACTTTCGCTGATAGAAATGGGCTTGTTAACCACTCGTTACAGAGCTGAACCCTTATCTGACACCAAATGATTTTGTGAAACAAATTTCATAAAATGACATATGATAGGGCAGCACAGTGGCGCAGTGGGTTAGCCCTGTTGCCTCATGGTGCCGAGGTCCCAGGTTCGATCCCGGCTCTGGATCACTGTCCGAGTGGAGTTTACACATTCTCCCCGTGTCTGCGTGGATTTCACCCCCACAACCCAAAGATGTGCAGGGTCGGTGGATTGGCCACGCTAAATTGCCCCTTAATTGGAAAAAATGAATTGGGTACTCTAAATTTATGAAACAACGGCGGAGAATCGGGAAACCCGCCGTGAAAGAGGCCGTCTCTCACGGCGGCTTCGGCGCCCGGGACCCGATTCTCCCCCCAGGGCGGAGCTAGGAGCGGGGCCCCGGGGTTCTCAGCCGCGCGGCGTTGAAGACTGTCGTGAAGGCCGCGCGCCGAGAATGACACGCGGCTGGCGCCTGTATGATGTCAGCCGTGCATGCACAGGTTGGCCGGCTCCAACCCGCGCATGCACGGATGACGTCATCATGCAGACGGCACAAACCCACGTATGCGCGGTGCCGTCTTTTCCCTTGATCTTGCGGGGCGGCGGAGGGACAATAGTGCGTCTGTTTTGGACGCCGGTCCGACGATCGGTGGGCACCAATCACGGGCCTGTCCCCTCCCGAGCACGGCCGTGGTGCTCATTCCCCAATCGGGCGCCTAGAAGCCCCAAATGGGCTTCTGGTGCCCGTTTCACGACGGCAGCGACCAGGTGTGGTTGCCGCCATCGTGAAACGGTCGGAAATGGCCGGCCGCTCGACCCATCGGGCTCGGAGAATCGCCGTTCGGCGTGGAAAACGGCGAGCGGCGAGCGGGAGAATCGCGGGGGGGGTCGTAAAAAATGTCGAGAGGCCCTCCCGCGATTCTCCCAGGCCGCGTGGGGAGCAGAGAATTCTGCCCATTCTCGCAGGATCCCCTCCATCGAAAACCTTTCAGAATTTTTAAACCCCTCTGTGAGGTCACCTCAGTCTTCCTTCTTCCAGAGAAAAGAGATTCAGCCTGTCCATCCTTTCCTGACCCAGATATTTCAGGGGCTGGTTTAGCACAGTGGGCTAAACAGCTGGCTTGTAATGCAGAACAAGGCCAGCAGCGCGGGTTCAATTCCCGTACCGGCCTCCCCGAACAGGCGCCGGAATGTGGTGACTAGGGGCTTTTCACAGTAACTTCATTGAAGCCGACTCGTGACAATAAGCGATTATTATTTCTGGTCTCACCCATACAAACCTTCTCTGCACCTTCTCCATTCCCTCTACATTCTTCACAGTGAATGAAGAAAAGAGAGGTGACCTTTGAAAAAAACACTTGATCACATTCTCAAGGCAGCCCAGAGCACTTGGCAAACAATGCTTTATTTCTGAAGTTTCAGCTGTGGGATGGTGGACAGGACTTCTGCTTCTGAGTCAACGGTGTAGGCTCAAAGCCCCACTTCAGAGACAAAATCGGGAAGTACTACACTGTTGGAGGTGCGTCTTTTCCAGACGGAGCTGAACTGAAGCCCAGGCCGGGATTCTCCGCTGCGAGTGCACTTCCAACAGAAACGGAGAATGCAGCCAATTCACCAGTCGCTGCAGTGGGTCCGGAGAATCCCGGCGGCATCAACAAACGGAGAACCTCGGCTTCCATCTGCCCCCTCATGGTGGATGGAAACTATCCCAACGGCGTTATGTCAAAGAACAGGGCAATTCTCCCCCGAGTCCGCACCAATCAACACCACAGAAACAGATGATCTGGCTCGTTCTCACATTGCTGTTTGTGGGAGCTTGCTGTGCATGAAAACAGTGACCACACGTCAAAAGCATATGTCTGTGAAGCGATGATCCCTGTAAATTAAATTTTCTGCGCAGTGCGTTTACATTTTATTGTGTGGCCACTTCATGTGCTGTACCTTCACCATCGCTGTGTACACGTGCAGCTTAGAGGGAGCATCGCTGTAAAGTGCTTTGGGAGGTCTTGAGGTTGTGAAAGGAATTAGAAAATTACAAGTACTTTCTGCCTTCCCAACCACGGTGATTCTGTAGGCAAAGTGCCAGAGACTCAGTCAATCATGACTCACTTGTAATAATGCTCATTTCTCAGCTCAAGTGGGTTAGCAAGCACTTAAGCTGTGTAAGTAACAGCAAAAGACCATAGTCCGGCCATGAATTGTGCAAAACAGCAGCAAATTCACAAAACTTGGTTCACTGACAAGGCCAGGGGAAATGCTGGCTGCCCCCTATACGAGACAGAAGCGATGGTCTGAATTCTCCACTTCGGGACAGCACGGTAGCATAATGGTTAGCACTGTTGCTTCATAGCACCAGGGTCCCAGGTTCGATTCCCGGCTGGGTCATTGCCTGTGCGGAGTCTGCACGTCCTCCCCGTGTGTGCGTGGGTTTCCTCCGGATGCTCCGGTTTCCTCCCACAGTTTAAAGACGTGTTGTTAGGTGAATTGGCCAAGCTAAATTGCCCTTAGTGACCAAAAAGGATAAGTGGGGGTTACGGGGATCGCGTAGATACGTGGGCTTGAGTAAGGTGCTCTTTGTAAGGGCCGGTGGGCCCAATGGCCTCCTTCTGCACTGTAAATTCTATGATCTATGACACTGGCAGCGAGAATCGCGATCGGGTGGAGAATCGTTTCCATCGCCGTGCTCCAATCCCTCGCTGGCGCCGTTATCGAAGATTGTGCCCCTCGTTAGCGGGTCAATGCAAAACCATCATTTGCATAGATTAAAATCTCATTAACGGGTCAGACACTTCATGCTCCACCCCTCCGTGATGCTCCGCCCCTCGTAGACGGATGTCACATGGGCGCAAATTGGTGCAAGAATTTACAAGCGGGGCCTTGGCACCATGGCTACAGGGTGGGGTGGGGGGGGGGGGGGCGGGGGGGGGGGAGCGGGAGGCTCAGAAAACTCGAACAAAATTCTCAGAAATTGTCGGACTTGCTGGAGGGTGGCTGCCCGGCTCAGGGGGAGTAGTGGGGAACAACTTGGTGCAAGTCCATGGTCTCTGGGTGTCTCCCTCGGGATCGGGTGGCCTGGCTCAGACCCCATTGCTGCAGTCTGTGGATTTAAAGCCACCCCTTTGGTGCTACTGACAGGCTCCTGGCTGCTCACACTGCTGACTGTGTCCTGTAAATGCTCAGAGAGCCTCTGGTCATCTGGGAGCCCACCCAGGCAGCCCCTCTGGCCACCCTCATACCCCCAATGGAAATGTGAATCGTACACTATTCAGTCACGGTGGGAACACTTAGGACGTGATTCACCCCCAAAACATTCTGCGTCCGGTTTCGGGCGCGTTTAGTGAGTGCTTCTCGTTTACTGAAGCGCCGAGAAACATCTCGCTATTCAACGGTAGCTTGCCGTTTCGTTTGGCCTCGGGGAGTTTCCGCCGCGGCCACACTCAGAGGGATTTCCTGCTGACGAGCTTTGCTCCTCGCAGATCGGGAACCATTTTGTCTGGCTTCCCCGATCTCCCCTCCCCTCCCATTTCACCACCCCTCTACCTGGTGGGACCACCGGCTCTGACCTCTGGCATTGCCAACCTGCCACCCGGGCACCCTGCCAGTGCACAGCCAGGGTGCCAGGTTGGAAGTTCCAAGATGCCTGGGTGCCAGGGGAATGTCAGGATGTCACCCTGCCCTGTCCCTGACCCGGGGGGTCTCTAATGGCCTGGGAGGATCAGTACTAAACTGCGAGTGAGGTCTCGCAGGCGTGGCCATTGAGTACCGGGCACCAAGAGAAAATCTGCAGATCTGGGTCATGCCCAGTGAGGGCAAAATCCAGATTACAATGTCTCATGTGATTTGTTTGGCGTCCAAGCATCGCAAATTACACGAGAGGCCTCTCGCGTGATTCAATGGCCTCAACACCAAGTCAAACATGACGTGGCCGCTGAATCGCACCCGTCGTCGCCCATACGGAGAATCCCGGCCTATATCTTTTTCGGATCTCTGGCGGAACAGCTACTGTGCCCATTAAAAGCCAGATGTTAACGGGGTAAACTTGGTGGTAAAAGGTGATCCAAATCCAAAAAGGAGCCCCTCATAAAACTGCCCAATCTTAAGGAGAGGGGGGAAGCGAAGTCAATAAACGACATATGGCAACATGGGATAGATATTGGAGAGGAAGACAATCGATGGACATTATTTTCTGCCGCTCAGATAAAACTTGACAGAAACCCCTCTGAAAAATATCAATGTTAGTCATCCAAAGATGAGTAAGGCCAATAAAAGAGTCTGGTTTCATGTCTTTGCATGAACACACGAACGTACACAATTGTGGAGCTGACACCTTGCTGTAAGTGGGGTCAGAGGCCATTGGTGTGCGGTATTTTTCCCAGAGAGGAAGAATGTGATGCACGATCAATTGCACAAAGACGAGAGTTGAATACAACTGAGGCTTTATTGCTCTAAGATGTGTGGCCTCCCACAGCAGCTGGCGAAATGGCTGCTGCACGGAGGACACACATATTTATACTCCGCTCGCCAGCAGGCAGGGACTACCGTCGTACCTGGAGTACAGGTCCTACCATACATCACCTAATATAGGTGCAACAGTGGTTTACCACACAATGTAAGGGAGCGTCCGATTGCAAAAGGCCACAATCTCCAGATGAAGGCCATGTGGATAAACAAAGTTAAAGTAGCTCGACAAATGGTTAGCATATGTCTCTATCTGTCTGCTCTCTGAATATAACCCCACAAAATGTTTCCCATGGTGTGAAAGCCCCGTCTTTCTTTTCACATTGATTTATTCCTGATTTCTTCACTGATCTGTGGTACTTACCAACAATAATGAAATCTATTTCAAACCATACTTTGTAACAAGCCTTCCCGAGCTGCTAAAATGTTTGTCCTTGATAGAAAAAAAGACAGCAAGCAGTAGTGCTATAACTCAACATATTAAAAAGTATAACATCCTATTTGTGCCCCATAAATAATGACCTGAAAAATACCCTTCGGTCGTAAACATGTTCATTGAAGGAGAAAAGCACTGACACAACTAATTCGCCAGGGAGGTTCAGATATGAATACTTGGATGAAAGTGGCCCTATTGATATTTTTTCCTTCTGGTATACCAGCCCTGCTATCTTCCCATTACAGCAGCAGACAATTTCTGCAATGAAAACAGCTGCCATAGGCCGATTTAAAACTTCCATTGACTGAGAGATCCATGGTTACCCAGACACCCATTGTGTTGCTATGGATATTATGAGGTGTTTCAGCATGGCAGTTGGCACCTGGCATTGTTTATTTCAGGATTATTTTTCTGGAAGGTGGAGGGCGTGTTGGGTGGTGGTGGGGCAAGGGAGAGGGGAGGAGAAGTGAGCGGAGAAGAGGGACTAGGTTGTGGGAAGGAGAAAGGATCGGGAGCCTGCTGGGAGAGCGAGAGCGGAATGCGGGGCTGGAAGGGGAGATACTTTGGAGGGGATAGGGAGGCAGGAGGGCCATTGACTTCACCCCAAAGGCAGCCTGCAGCCACTGGCGCATCCTTTCTCCAACATACCTCTTGCTGAGAGAGGAAAAAAAGAGAGAGAAACTGGAGAAAGGCAGACTACGAAACAGTAATGCAAAGACAGCAGAGATAGATTAAGAGAGATCATCAGCGGGATTCTCCGTCGGCGGGATTCTCCGTTTCGCAGGCAGCGCACTCACGTCCGTGGGCTTCTCGATGGCGTGGGGGTGGCCACAATGGGAAACCCCATTGGCCGGCTGCGGGAATGAAGAGCCCGCCCCATATATTCTCCGACTTACTGGAAGAAAGTTTCAACCTGTGCTTGCAGTCAGGGGGGGGGTTTAAACCCCAGCCCGGAGTGATGGCGTAAACCCCGCCTAATTATTTATTTTACTCAGCTCGGCACAAGATCACAAGAGAAAACACGTCCGTGCGGCCGGAGAGCGACGCACCCGTTTTCAGACTGAGCTTGACACTTTGATAAGATAAATATGGTAAGATTCCGCCCAGTGTGTGTGCAACATCATAGGAGGTTGTTAGAAGAGTCACATGTCTTCAGTGCGTTGTCTATCTCCACACGTTTAACTGTCAAACCCAATCTTAGCTCACAATGAAAATTATAAAGGAGAGAATTCACAAGAACATGGAATACTGGAGCCAGAATATCTACAGGCTTTTTAAAATAATTCTCTCATGGGATGTGGATGACGCTGGCTTGGCCGCCAGTAAATACCCATCCCTAATTACCCTGAGAAGGTGGTGGGAATTGACATTTTGAACCGCTGCAGTCCATGAGGTATAGGTACACCCCTTGGTGAGTTGCTGCAGTGCATCTTGTAGATGGTACACACGGCTGGCACTGTGTGTCGGTGGTGGAGGAAGAGACTGTTTGTGGATGGGGTGCCAATCAAGCGGGGCTGCTTTGTCCTGGATGGTGTTGAGCTTCTTGAGTGTTGTTGGAGCTGCACTCATCCAGGCAAGTGGAGAGTATTCCATCACGCTCCTGACTTGTGCCTTGTAGATGATGGACAGGCTTTGGGGGGTCAGGAGGTGAGTTAGTCACTGAAGAATTCCCAATTTCTGTCTTCCTCTTGATGTATAAGATGTATATGGCTGGTCCAGTCCAGTTCTGGTCAATGGTAACTCCCAGGATATTGATCGGGAGTTCCATTGACCAGAAACAGAACTGATTGACATTTCTACCAATTCATCCAGTGTTTACTTAACAGCAGCTTCTCACTTGACCTTCTGTATGATTCTATGGTTGACTTCAAATATTTAAATGTTGGCGTCTTAGAGGCATTAGACATGGTATAATGTTCCTGATCGCGCAAAACAGCACATCTCTGACTGAGATTTGCTGGTAAATATAAAAGTGTCTTTGATCTAACGCATGCCACTGTAGATATTACATGTTCCAGATACAAAATAATCTTTCAGATAGAAAATAAAACCAGAAATGTACGGACAGGTACAATTAACCTGTAATTAACCTCTGCAATTTACAAGCCGTCACAATTAACGCAGCATGAGCTACTGGAAGAAAGAACTTACATTTCCTCCAAAATTTCCCTCC
Organism: Scyliorhinus canicula; assembly: GCF_902713615.1. Taxonomy (NCBI): domain Eukaryota; kingdom Metazoa; phylum Chordata; class Chondrichthyes; order Carcharhiniformes; family Scyliorhinidae; genus Scyliorhinus; species Scyliorhinus canicula. Next base: position 16,387,138 of record NC_052173.1, read on the forward strand.
ACCTCACTTCCCTGTCGTCCTTTAAGATGCTGCTATAAACCTTCCGTCTTGACTGGCGCAAATTCCCGACGGCGCGGTTCACTTGTGCGTTTAAAAATGGTGAAACCGGCGCCGTGGCTGCTGAGGGAGGGGGGGGGGGTACGGAAAGTGTCCAACATCGCCATAGTGTGCTGACAGTCGTGCCGCTGGCCGGGGGGGCTTCTGCCAGGGTCAAGGGAATAGCGGGGGGTGGCCAGCAGGTGGGCTGTGGGGTCAGGGTGGACGGGCACGGAACACCATTGCCGCAGCCGGCAAGGCAGCCATGCAGCTGCACACCGCCGCTAACAGCCCTTGGGCAGCAACAGCATCAGTATTAAATAGAAACTCTGGCGGGAAGGAAGATGCCCCTGCCTTCACCACAGGCTTTCATACTCAGACTCCTGTTGCCTTTCTCAGCTCCTGCTCTGCACTAAAACTTAATGACGTATCCTGATTCAGATATTTGCCTTCAGCGGCCATGTCCCCCAGGCTCCCACACTTAATACCATCCCTGCATGTGAAGACTGTTCTGGGGATTGAATTCATTTAATTTTAATGCGTTGCCTATCACGTTTCAGGGAAATCAATTCAGCCAACAATGGCAAAGCTACAAACTATTAAAGGTCCACAGCTGAGCCTGCCCTATTTAAAATGCCTACCTGCAGCATGGAACATGGTTTCAACAGAGGGTGCAATTCCTGTCAATACCCAGCATGCACAGTCCATTGGCGTCTCCCCTGGAATAAATCTTCAGACACCCAATGATTGATTTGTCTCATCTGCTCTTTGTGGAGTCTTGCTGTGCACAAATTGGCTGCTGCGATGCCAAAAACAAAGCACTTCATTTGGTTCTGCAGCATCGTGAAAGGGGTTAGAATCCTGGCAAGTTTGTCCTTTACAAACCTGAATCAGGAAACCCAGAAGTGAAGGTTCCTAAGATGATAATTGGCATATTTCCCATGTTCATTATTTGTAGAGATTCACACTTTATGAATTCATTTAAGTCTGTACTACACATGGAGAGGAACTCTTATCTAAAAATTCTGAAAGAGTGCCTCACTATATCATGCTGCATGCTTGGGCTTTCTCCGTGGGAATTCTAATCTGAAAATCCTTTCCGCAACGAGACAGCCCTTGGCTTGGAGATGTGACTCCCACCTCTCACTGTGACCCCAATGCACGATTGCTCAAGGAGGTGCAGAAAGGACTGAGAGCTGGCCAATGTTTATGCAGGATTTACAGCACGGAAACAGGCCATTCGGCCCAACTGGTCCACGTCGACCCCCTTTTGGTTGAGATTTGATGCTTCGGTCACAAAACGTTCAGGAACTCAGATTTGTGGGATGGCCTTGATTTGCGACAAGCTCCATATAATTGTTGAGCCTCTCCTGAAGGGGATGTCTGAGCATAGTGACTTTGTCACTGGACCAGTAATCCAGAGACCTAGGGGACCCGGGTTCGAATCACACCATAGCAGATGGTGAAATTTGAATTCAATTTTAAAAATCTGGAATTAAAAGTCTAATGATGACCGTGAAACCATTGCCAATTGTCGTTAAAAACCCATCTAGCCCTTTAGGGAAGGAAATCTGCCGTCCTTACCTGGTCTGGCCTACACGTGAGTCCAGACCCACAGCAATGTGGTTGACTCTGAACTGCCCCCCACTAAAATGGCCGAGCAAGCCGTTCAGTTCAAGGGCAATTAGGGATGGGCAACAAATGCTGACCCAGCCCAGCGACGCCCACATCCCTAAACTGAATTTTAAAAATCACTCATCTCGAAATCACAAAGCTCCAGGTCCAAGTCCAACTCCAGGTTATGTGCACAAAAATCAAAGGTGACACCCCAGTGCGGTGCTGTTAAACTCTGCCTGCTTGGGTGGGGATGGAAAAGATCCCATGGTGCTATTTTGAAGAAGAGCAGAGGGAGTTCTCCTTGGTGTCTTGGCCAATATTTATCCCTCAATTAGCATCACTAAAACAGACTGTCTGGTTCATTATCACATTGCTGTGTGTGGGGTCTTGTGTGCAGATTGGCTGCCACATTTCTTACATGTAATGTATTAGAACAGTGACTATACTTCCAAAAGTACTTCATTGGTTGTAAACTAGTACTGTAAAAATCCAAGGCTTGCTTTCATTTCTAAGTCTGACAGAAGCATTCATTGAGAGAATCGCAAAAATCTAGTATGCAGGTACAGCAAGCAATTAGGAACCCTAATAGAATGGGCGCGATTTAATGGAATGTTGAGCACGTTGGAAGCGCCAAGCACGACCCCGCTATTGAACGGGATTCTGCTTTATTTTAGTCCCTCAGTGAGGAATGGCGTCCCTCAGTCGCATTTCCTGCACTAACAAGCTCTGCTGAAATGGCACCCCGATCTCTAGATCCCCCAGTACAACCTCCGAAACCCCCTCACGCACCTATAAGGAGACATCGAGCCCCTGCACCCCACCTAATAAGGGCAGGGCACCTCCAGGCCCAATCGCCAGCCTGGGCAAAATGCCACCTGGGTTTGTGGAATCTTGCTCTGCAGAGACTGGCTGCCGACCCAACAAGAGTGGCTACGCTTCAAAATTTTCCCGTTGATTGTGACTTCCTTTGGGACATTCCCGGGATGTGGAAAGCACCATATAAATACAACCAAAGTGGGATATCAAAATGGCAATTCTAGTACAGGCTGGGGCGGAATATGACTGGCCTGATGTGCACTCGTAAGATCCATAGATAGAATCCTTACAGTGCAAAAGCAGGCCATTCGGCCTATCGAGTATGCGCCGACCCTCTGAAAGAGCACCCTACCTCGGCCTGCTCCCCCACCCTATCCCCATAACCCCACCTAATCTTTGGACAATTGATCATGGCCAATCCACCTAACCTGCACATCTTTGGACTGTGGGAGGAAACCAGAGCACCCGGAAAACCACGCAGACATGGGGAGAACGTGCAGACTCCAGACAGTCATCCAAGCCGGGAATCAAACCCGGGTCCCTGGCACTGTGAGGACTAGCCTGTTGCTAGCAGATTATAGTTTGAGGGGCGCCATTCCACATCAAACCTGGCTGGTCACGAGTCTCTCCCGCTCTTTCCACCAGCCATTGGCGTGTTTGGAAGGATTTACAGGTTGACACACTCGACCTATTTGACCGCGTTATGAACGCACCTTCTTCGGCCATCAAGTCCTGGAGTGGGACTCGAACCAGGAGCTTCTAGTTCAGAGTCAGTGACACTAACCCCGCCGCGTTGCACCTTCCTCTCTGTATCTGAGTTTAATTTGAACCTGTGCCACAGAGTTTAAGGAGAGCGTGCTGGCACACAGTGCCAACCTCAGCATTTAACATATCGTGGCGTGGGTTTTCTGCTGTTAATATCATTTTTTGGTGTTCCTTTTACGCTACAAATGAGAATAAATGGAGCGGCGAGGGAAAACAGTTTGCAAGTGATGTCACTGGAACAGTCTGCACAGGATATAAGTCACAGTTAAAATTCTTGCATTACCTCCTAATTCTGCTGGCATCATTGCTTTAACAGTTTCATAAAAGATGATAAGGGCCCATTAAACATAACTTAACCAGGCAGATGCCTCAGAGTTTACAGCTCATTTCGCTCGCAAAGTACAAATCGGATTCTGTGGTCCACACTCCTTTCCCCACATAAATGAATGGATTTGTGTTGAGGCCTAGACGTATTTCTCAACCACAGTCACCTGTGCATCATCGTGTTGAATGTTTTCCTCCCTCTCCGGTGACCTCAGCGTGCCCTGTTGTACCAGCCTGTACGCCAGTCGCCCCACCTTTGCTTTCCAGCTTTTTAACATTAATCTCTGAGATGTGGGCTTCGCTGGCAAGGCCTGCGTTTGTTGCCCATCCCGAACTGCCCCTTGAGCAGCTGGTGCTGAGGCACCTGCTCAGTGTCTCGCTCGGCCATTTCAGAGGTGCAGTTAAAAGTCAACCACGTTGCTGTGGGTCTGGAGTCACATGTAGGCCAGACCAGGTAAGGACAGCAGATTTCCTTCCCTAAAGGACATTAGTGAACCAGATGGGTTTTTACAACAAACAATGATGGTTTCATGCTCATCATTAAGAAGGCTAGCACTTTATTCCAGATTTATTTAATTAATTGAATTTAAATTTACCTCAGCTGGCATTTGAACTTGTGCCTCAGGATCATCAGTGCAGGCCTCTGGCTTACTCATCCAGTAACCTAAACATTTTTCGATCATTCCCTTAAGCGTGAGCTCAGCACATCTTGACCAGGGAGGATTCAAATCAGACTGGAGTCTGACTCTTGCCATGAAACATTGGGCGATGATGAGGTTGGGTTGAGCGATGATGGCATCTGTAGTTGAATAGCATAGGAGTAGGCCATTCACGTGGTGTGTTTCGCGGAGACAGCCTGCCATTGGCCAGTGGCGGGATCTTCTGGCCCTGCCGCAGTTAACAGGGTTTCCCATTGTATGCACCTTCTGGGAACCCCGCGGACGGGGTTGGCCATTGGTGGGACCGGAAAATCTCACAAGCGGGAACATCTGGAAAACTTAATTCCAAGACTTTTCAACTGAAGCACTTGGATCCAAAGTGGATTGTCTTACATTTCCCCACGCTGAACTCCATCTGCCCGTACATCTCGTTGGAACTGTTTGCTGCCACCTGACAGTACAGTGTGCTTTCTAACAGCGTGGGGGTGGTTACAATGGGAAATCCCATTGACAAGCGGCAGGAAGATGGAATCCCACCGCCAGTGAATGGTGTGCCACCGCGAAACACGTGGCCGGGGACCGGAGAATCCAGCCCGTGGGGCATCTTGCCAATCAGAGCACAATCCTGTTACCCTCACTCTATTACTTGTGCTGTCTCCCTGCATTATTTCACAGCTCTTTTCCACTTTTCATTTATTTGAAATAGCATCCCGATAGTGCAGAAGGAGGCCACTTGGCCCATCGAGTCTGCACTGACCCTCTGAAAGAGCACCCTACTCTAGACCCACACCCCACGGCCAATCCTCACAACCCAACCTAACCTGTACATCTTTGGACACTAAGGGACAATTTAGCATGGCCAATCCACCTAACCTGCACATCTTTGGACACTAAGGGACAATTTATCATGGCCAATCCACCTAACCTGCACATCTTTGGACACTAAGGGACAATTTATCATGGCCAATCCACCTAACCTGCACATCTTTGGACACTAAGGGACAATTTATCATGGCCAATCCACCTAACCTGCACATCTTTGGACACTAAGGGACAAAGTAACATGGCCAATCCACCTAACCTGTACATCTTTGGACACTAAGGGACAATTTATCATGGCCAATCCACCTAACCTGCACATCTTTGGACACTAAGGGACAATTTAGCATGGCCAATCCACCTAACCTGCACATCTTTGGACGCTAAGGGGCAATTTAATACGGCCAATCCACCTTTTCTTTGAGCTCGAGTCTGTCTCTGACCTCATTTGTTGCCCATGGTAACTACACAAGTAGGGCTATCACCTTTTTTGGGTATTTTGATAGCCTGGGCTCACACATGAAAAATGCGCCCCCCTCCCGTCAATGAAATGGAAGAAGAGCAGCTTCCAGAGAACCATAACCCAGCATCGCATCTCAGGCTTCAGAAGGGGAGGAAATCGTGAGCAAAGAGAGCCTTGTTTGGGAAGTAAAATAGATACTGCAGCCAACAAGTGGTGAAGGTGGACAATGCCAACTCTATCTGCTTAATAGGGAGTTCGCAGCAAGTGAAAATAAGAACATGATTTTATTTGCAACAATCGAGATACACTACCCGGTAGACCACACCAGGGTTCCTTCTTGTTTGGTGCCGACCTTATATACAGTGGGTAATTGAGATACCCCACCCCTAGCGAGGGAGCTCGTACTCCGCAAGGAGCACATGAAAGGTGAGTATTCCCACTCCGTAGGTCCCGTGCAGGATATTACAATCTGCAAACGGGAAATCTGTAGCAGGTTGAGAAATAAAAACCATCATGTGCGGTTTCAATCGCCACAATCTCACCTCATTCACTAGTACAGAGCAGGAATTAACAGGACAAGCACATCCCCACATTGCTTATATCGCTTCTGGTGCTGTTGGGATTTGGCTGGCAGGCAGGGCTCAAAGTGATTGCCAGTCTCCCTACATTCATACGTGCACCAATGCAGTACATATTGAAAACCACAAATATGCAAATACCCATATTCCTGGTTTTCCGAGTTGCATTTCTTTGCATATTTTAGAATTTTCAGAGCAGGCCGATGGAAATGGAAGACTTAATAGCACCGTTGGTTAATCATCCTGCCCCCCCCCCTCTCCACAACCAGTCCTGGGACGAGCGATGAATCCAGTCCACATTCCTGAATGGGCGATGTCTCGCTTTCTCGCCAGCAGAGGTTCCGGAGGCGCAAAGCATTGAGAACTCGGCAGCAAGTGGGGGAAATGGCCTGCAGAAAACCACCTAGAATGTGTCACAATAACCAGCACCGTGTTGAAGGGGAATCCGCTAGAGTTTGTGGAGATGGTGTACCCCCGACTAGGAGTGCAGGATCCTGACACGGGGGAGCATGAAAAGGTGGAAAAATTTTACATTCCCAGAACTTGCATTCACCATTTGCACAGGATCATAGGCTGGATACAGCATAGAAGGTGGCCATATGGACAGTTCTGCCTGTACTGGCTCTCTGAAGATGCAACTTATCTAGTGCCAGTCCTCTGCCGTTTCCCCAAAACACTGCATTTTCTTTTTCCTTGTCAGATAATTATCCAATTACCTTTTGAAAGCCCGGTTTCGACCTGCTTCCACCACATTGTCAGGCAGAACAGTCCACAGCCTAACCACACACTGCATGAAAAAGGTTTTCCTGACCTGCTTCACAATCCTCCTGGTCTCTTCACAATGATTCTGACCTGCTTCACACGGCCCCCGGTCTGCTTCACAGTAATCCTGACCTGCTTCACACTGCTCCCGGTCTGCTTCACAGTGATCCTGACCTGCTTCACAGTGCTCCCGGTCAGCTTCACAGTGATACTGATCTGCTTCACACTGCTCATGGTCTGCTTCACAGTGATACTGACCTGCTTCAGTCTCCTCCCGGTCTGCCGGAGTATGACTCTGTGTCTCTGGATCACTAGTCCAGTGACAATAACACTACACCACTGCCTCCCCGGCAGTGTTGGGAAATCAACTGCCTTTTCCACGAAGCGGCGGCCCTCGCCTCCATTTAACTGCTGGGTTTCAGCCCCATTAACATTTTTAGTAGGCCAACCTGCCTCTGAAGAATGTGTTGCCCGTACCACCCGTCCCTGCCACACCCTGCTCCCATTAAAACCGGTCCTGGGTCGGATTTGAGATTTGTACAATTTTAACAAGCCCACCACACTCCTGTGCTTTATAATGACCCCTCTTGAAAATCAACGAAATTGGTCAAGAGCCATTGGGCTAGATTCTCCGCACGCCGACGTCAAAATCGCGGCCGGGGTAAGAATCCAGTTTGATGCCAAAATTGACCCCGGCGCCGGTTCGCCAAGCACGGGAAAGCGGCGTCACCGGGGAGTACGCCGCGCTGCCAGGGGCCATTGCCAGAGGCCCGATCCAACACTCTCTGCCCCCAACCGGCCGAGTTCCCGACGGCACGGATCTAACCTGGTATTCCCGGTCGGGATACTCGCGTGGCGGCTGTGGACTCAGTTCGCGGCTGCCCTGGTCGGGGGCGGGCCGATCAGAGGCTGGGGGAGCCTTATAGGTGGCCGGGGAATGCTTGTGCGGGGGTTGAGGATTGGGGGTCTCCTTGTTGGGTCCAGCTCCGCAGTCCGAGTCCGCCATGGAGGCCGCCGCCGTGCGCATGCACGGCCTCCGACCCGGAAGTGCGGGGGTCCCTATCAGCAGCTGCAAGATTTACTCCGGGTCCCTGCTAGCCCCCTGCCGGGCTATGAATTCATGTCCTTTTTTCCCAGGATTTTCAAGAGTAAAACTCCACCGTTTTGACGCCGGTGTGGGGATATAGTCCCAATAATGGAGTACAGTGTTCTGAAAAGGTATTGCATTTGCAGGCAGATGAGCAAGGATGATGGAGTTTCACAGTTTGGAGATGAAGTCTGGAGCCTGAGCTGAAGATGTGGAATTGATGGATCCAGACCAACAGGATGGTCTTCACCTGAACCAGAGGGGTACCAATATCCTGGGGGGGGAGATTTGCTAGTGCTCTTCGGGGGGGGGTTTAAACTAATTCAGCAGGGGGATGGGAACCTAAATTGTAGTCCCAGTGTACAGGGTGTTGAGAGTAGTGAGGTCAGGGATAGGGTTAAAAGTTCGAAAGAGGGCACCGGCAAGCAGGACGCTGGTTTTAAGTGTGTCTACTTCAATGCCAGGAGCATCCGGAATAAGGTGGGTGAGCTTGCAGCATGGGTTGGTACCTGGGATCTCGATGTTGTGGCGATTTCGGAGACATGGGTAGAGCAGGGACAGGAATGGTTGTTACAGGTTCCAGGATTCAGATGTTTCTGTAAGAACAGAGAAGATGGTAAAAGAGGGGGGGTGTGGCATTGTTAATCAAGGAAAGTATTACGGCGGTAGAAAGGACACTTGAGGACTTGTCTACTGAGGCAGTATGGGCCGAGGTTAGGAACAGTAGAGGAGAGGTCACCCTGTTGGGAGTTGTCTATAGACCTCCGAATAGTTCCAGAGATGTAGAGGAAAGGATTGCAAAGATGATTCTCGACAGGAGCGAGAGTAACAGGGTAGTTGTTATGGGGGACTTTAACTTTCCAAATATTGACTGGAAATACTATAGTTCGAGTACTATAGATGGGTCAGTTTTTGTGCAGTGTGTGCAGGAGGGTTTTCTGACACAGTATGTAGACAGGCCAACAAGGGGCGAGGCCACATTGGATTTGGTACTGGGTAATAAACCCGGCCAGGTGTTAGATTTAGATGTAGGTGAGCACTTTGGTGATAGTGATCACAACTCGGTTATTTTTACTTTAGCAATGGGCAGGGATAGGTATATACCGCAAGGCAAGAATTATAGCTGGGGGAAAGGCAATTATGATGCTATTCGGCAAGACTTAGGATGTATAGGATGGGGAAGGAAACTGCAGGGGATGGGTACAATCGAAATGTGGAGCTTTTTCAAGGAACAGCTATTGCGTGTCCTTGATAAGTATGTACCTGTCAGGCAGGGAGGAAGTTGTCGAGCAAGGGAACCGTGGTTTACTAAGGAAGTTGAAGCACTTGTCAAGAGGAAGAAGAAGGCTTATGTTAGGATGAGACATGAAGGCTCAGTTAGGGCACTTGAGAGTTACAAGTTAGCCAGGAAGGACCTAAAGGGAGAGTTAAGAAGAGCGAGGAGAGGACACGAAAAGTCGTTGGCGGATAGGATCAAGGAAAACCCTAAGGCTTTCTATAGGTATATCAGGAACAAAAGAATGACTAGAGTAAGATTAGGGCCAATCAAGGATAGTTGTGGAAAGTTGTGTGTGGAATCAGAGGAGATAGGGGAAGCGTTAAATGGATATTTTTCGTCAGTGTTTACACTGGAGACAGACAATGTTGTCGAGGAGAACACTCAGGTTCAGTCGACCAGGCTAGATGGAATTGAGGTTCAAAAGGAGGAGGTGTTAGCAATTTTGGAAAATGTCAAAACAGATAAGTCCCCTGGGCCAGATGGGATTTATCCTAGGATTCTCTGGGAAGCCAGGGAGGAGATTGCAGAGCCTTTGTCCTTGATCTTTATGTCGTCTTTGTCGACAGGAATAGTGCCGGAAGACTGGAGGATAGCAAATGTTGTCCCCTTGTTCAAAAAGGGGAGTAGAGACAACCCTGGTAATTATAGACCTGTGAGCCTTACTTCGGTTGTGGGTAAAATGTTGGAAAAGGTTATAAGAGATAGAGTTTATAATCATCTTGAAAAGAACAAGTTGATTAGCGATAGTCAACACGGTTTTGTGAAGGGTAGGTCATGCCTCACAAACCTTATTGAGTTTTTTGAGAAGGTGACCAAACAGGTGGATCAGGGTAAAGCTGTTGATGTGGTGTATATGGATTTCAGTAAGGCGTTTGATAAGGTTCCCCACAGTAGGCTATTGCAGAAAATAAGGAAGTATGGAATTGAAGGTGATTTAGCGGTTTGGATCAGTAATTGGCTAGCTGAAAGAAGACAGAGGGTGGTGGTTGATGGCAAATGTTCATCCTGGAGTTCAGTTACTAGTGGTGTACCGCAAGGATCTGTTTTGGGGCCACTGCTGTTTGTCATTTTTATAAATGACCTGGAAGAGGGTGTAGAAGGATGGGTTAGTAAATTTGCAGATGACACAAAGGTCGGTGGAGTTGTGGATAGTGCTGAAGGATGTTATAGGATACAGAGGGACATAGATAAGCTGCAGAGCTGGGCTGAGAGGTGGCAGATGGAGTTTAATGCGGAAAAGTGTGAGGTGGTTCACTTTGGAAGGAGTAACAGGATTGCAGAGTACTGGGCTAATGGCAAGATTCTTGGTAGTGTAGATGAACAGAGAGATCTCGGCATCCAGGTACATAAATCCCTGAAAGTTGCCACCCAGGTTAATAGGGCTGTTAAGAAGGCATATGGTGTGCTAGCCTTTATAAGCAGGGGGATTGAGTTTCGGAACCACAAGGTCATGCTGCAGCTGTACATAACCCTGGTGCGGCCGCACCTGGAGTACTGCGTGCAGTTCTGGTCACCACATTATAGGAAGGATGTGGAAGCTTTGGAAAGGGTCCAGAGGAGATTTACTAGGATGTTGCCTGGTATGGAGGGAAGGTCTTACGAGGAAAGGCTCAGGGAATTGAGGTTGTTTTCGTTAGAGAGGAGAAGGCTGAGAGGTGACTTAATAGAGACATATAAGATAGTCAGAGGGTTAGATAGGGTGGACAGTGAGAGTCTCTTTCCTCGGATGGTGATGACCAACACGAGGGGACATAGCTTTAAATTGAGGGGTAGTAGATATAGGACAGATGTCAGAGGCAGTTTCTTTACTCAGAGAGTAGTAGGGGTGTGGAACGCCCTGCCTGCAACAGTAGTAGACTCGCCAAATTTAAGGGCATTTAAGTGGTCACTGGATAGACATATGGATGAAAATGGAATAGTGTAGGTCAGATAGGCTTCAGATGGTTTTACAGGTCGGCGCAGCATCGAGGGCCGAAGGGCCCGTACTGCGCTGTAGTGTTCTATGTTCTATGTTCAGACCTCCGTGAATGATTTTCCCATCGCTGATAATTGGGAGTGTCTGTTCTGTTTCATTACTGAACTTACCAAATCAGTCTTGGCCCCATCCTCCAGTGAAGTACCAGAAGCTGCTTTTATGTTGCTGTACAAGTGGTATTCAGTGACTAACAGAATGAAGGCAATTGCCTCTGGCGTGATTGATAAAATTGCTTCAGCTTGTCAGGGAACTGAAATGATCTCCTTGCCTGAACGCCCATGTTTTATCGTACATGGAGCTTTCAAATTCCCTACAATGATCTACCCCAGCAATCAAATTTCAGTTATTTATTTCTATCATCAAAAAAAAAGAGATACCCACGCTGTTTTAAACATGTCAACACCCAATAAAGCACCGTTAAATGCTAGTCTGCTCAGGACTATATTCACTTTGCTGTTTTTTTTAAAAAGTGCATCTGCCATTGGTTTTCCCACTCGCCCAACCTGTCCAGATGTTGCTGTAGGATCCCTGCATCCTCGTCACAATTCACCCTCCCACCTAATTTGGTATCATCTGCAAACTTTGAGATATTACATTTTGTTCCCTCATCCAAATCATTAATATACATTGTGAATAGCTGGGGTCCCAGCACCTATCCCTGTGGTATCCCACTAGTTACTGCCTGCCAATTTGAAAAGGACCCATTAATCCCTTTGTTTCCTCTCTGCCAACCAGTTTTCTATCCACCTCAATACATTTTCCCCAATCCCATGCGCTTTAATTTTGCCCAATAATCTCTTATGGGGGACTTTGCCAAATATACCACATCGACTGGCTCCCCCTTGTTAACTGTACTGGTTACCTCTTCAAAGAATTCCAACAGATTTGTCAAGCATGATTGTCCCTTCATAAATCCGTGCTGACTCTGACTGATCCTGCCACTGCTTTCTAAATGTTCCGCTATAAAGTCCTTGATAATGGATTCAAGCATTTTCCCCACTACCGATGTTAGGCTGACTGGTCTATAATTCCCTGCTTTCTCTCTACCTCCCTTTTTGAATATCGGAGTGACGTGAGCTACCCTCCAATCTGCAGGGACAGTTCCAGAGTCTATAGAATCCCGGAAGGTGACCACCAAAGCATCCACTATTTCCAGAGCCACCTCCTTAAGCACTCTGGGATGCAGATTCTCAGGCCCTGGGGATTTATCCACCTTCAATCTCATCAGTTTTCCCAGCACCATGGGCAGGATTCTGCAGGAATCGGTGGGGCGGGCAACTCCGACGCGAAGAATTGGTGTGAACCACTCCGGCGTCGGGTCGCCCCGAAGGTGCGGCATCTTCTGCACCTTCAGGCGCTAGGCCGGCGCCGGAGTGGTTTGCGCCGCGCCGGCCGGCGTGGAAGGGGCTTGGCGCCACGCCAACCGGCGCCGAAGGGCCTCCGACGGCTGGCGCGAGTTGGCGCATGCGCGGGAGCGCCAGCGTGTGCTGCGTCATCCCAGCGCATGTGCAGGGGGGGTTCATCTCCGCGCCGGCCATCGCGGAGGCTGACAGCAGCCGCGCAGAGGAATAGAGTGCCCCCATGGCACAGGCCCGCCCGCGGATCGGTGGGCCCCGACCGCGGGCCAGGCCACCATGGCGGCACCCCCTGGGGCCAGATCCCCCGCGTCCCCACCAGGACCCCAGAGGCCGCCCGCGGAGCCAGGTCCCGCCAGTAAGTAGCTACTCTAATTTACGCCGGACGCTCGGCCCATTGCAAGCCGGAGAATCGCCGGGGGGGGGGGGGGGGGGCTGCTGCGAGCAGCCGCCAACCGGTGCAGTGTGATTCCCGCTCCTGCCAGATCCCCGGCGCCGGAGAATTCAGCAGCGGGATTCTCGCTCCCCCCCGACGATTCTCCGACCCGGCGGGGATCGGAGAATCCTGCCCCATTTCTCTACTAATGTTGATCACCCTCAGTTCTTCCCTCTCACTAAACCTTTAATTCTCCAACATTTCTGGGATCTGATTTGTGTCCTCATTTGTGAAGACAGAACCAAAGTATGTATTTAATTGCTCACCCATGTCTTTGCCCCTTATTATGCATTCCCCTGTTTCTGTCTGTAGGGGGCCTACATTTCTCTTTACCAATCGCTTTCTCTTCACATATCTATAGAAGCTCTTAGTGTCAGTCTTTATGTTCCCTGCAAGCTTCCTTTCGTACTGTACTTTCCCCTTCTTAATCAATCCCTTCGTCCTTCTTTGCTGAATTATAAACTGCCCCCAATCCTCAGACCTATTATTTTTCTTGGCCAATCTGTATGTTTCTTCCTTGTATCGGATACTATTTCTAATTTCCTTTGTAAGCCATGGATTGGCCTTCTTACCCCCTTTGCTTTTGTGCCAGACAGGAATGAACAGTTGCTATAGTTCCTCCATGCGTTCCTTGAATGATTGCCATTGTCTATCCACTGTCATCCCTTTAAGTAACTCTCCCCAATCTATCAAGGCCAACTCACGCCTATTATCCTCATAGTTCCCTTTATTGAGATTCAGCACCCTCGTCTCCGAATCAACTACTTCACTCTCCACCTTGATAGAAAATTCTATCATGTTATGGTCGCTCATCCCCAAGGGGTCTCGTACAGCCAGATTGGCAATGATTCCCTTCTCATTACACAGTACCCAGTCTAAGATGGCCTGCTCTCTAGTTGGTTCCTCCACATATTGGTCAAGAAAACCATTCCGTATACACTCCAGGAATTCGTCCTCTACAGCATTATGGCTAATTTGATTTGCCCAATCTATGTGAAGATTAAAATCGCCCATTATCACCGATATTCCCTTATTACATGCATCACTATTTTCTTGTTTAATGCTACTCCCAACCTCACCAGTGCAGTTTGGGGGTCTATACATGACACCAACCAGGGAGGCAACATACCATCCTGGAGTCTCGTTTGCGGCCACAGAAACGCCTGTCTAATCCCCTTACAATTGAATCCCCTATAACTATTGCTCTGTCACACTTATTACTCCTCCCCTCTGCTGCAGAACCAACCGTGGTGCCACGAGTTTGGCTGTTGCTGCTTTCCCCTGAGAGGCCGTTCCCCTCATCAGTATCCAAAGCGGTATATCTGTTCTGCAGGGGAATAGCCACAGGAGATTCCTGCACTACCTGCCTCGCTCTCTTGCTCTGTCTGGTGGTCACCCATTCCCTTCCTGCCTGCGTAGTCTGAGCCTGCAGTGTGGCTACCTCTTTATACGTGCTCGCCACAATACTCTCCGACTCGCGGATGCTCCACACTGTCTCCAGCCGCCGCTCCAGCTCTGAAACTCGAGCTTCCAGGACCTGTAACTGGAGACATTTCCTGCACACATGCTGACCCTGGGGACAGGAACTGTCCCCAACCTGCCACATGGAGCAAGAGGAGCAGACCACGCCTTTAAGCTGTCCTGCCATGAATTATTCCTTTAAATTAAACCTTTGAAATTAAACTTAAGATGTTTTTGTGTCAGATTAAATCCAATCCCCGTATACTATCTAATTAGATTTTTTTTTAAAAACTGAGTATTTGTCCCTCTTGATCTGACAACAAATTAAAAATAGTTATTTAAATCAACTTAAAAATAGTAATTTAAATCAACCCAAAATAGTTATTTAAGTCAAATTAAAAATTTAAAAAATAGTAATTCTAATCAATTTAAAAATAGTAATCTAAGTCAAATCAAAACCAGTATTTAAATCAGTAACTCCAGATATTCAAATTTAACTGTTTGAATGTGATGCGCAGACACTCTTTGTATATTTATTACCTCACGATTTATTTTTCTCAGGTTAGCAGCTCCCTGAAACAACCCCACAGCGGCTGTCTACCCTGAGAAGGCGGGTCAGAAAACCAACGTGCATCCACCCTTTCCTCGGCATCACGCCCTCTTGCCACCTTCCCCGGCAGTGCTCAGTTTTCCACAGCGCCTGTCTCACGCTAGCTGACCAATTAACGGGCATGCCCGTTCCGCCGAAGAACACCATTAACTTGGGAGCTGACTCAATTTGAAACGTGTTCCATTTCAAAGTGACCCATTGTAGACTGGTGGACAACCCAGGAGGGCCGGTATCCTGAGTGGGAGGGCATTAGAGCCAAGCTTTACCCTTGTCCCCACTGTGGGCCCTCACACACAAGCATGGTAGTGATGAAGTGGGGAAGAGTTACTTAATCGAAAACAGGCGCAAGATCATGAGCTGATGTGTTTCCTGAGGCAATGAGTGGTGGGGAGCAGGTTACTGAGGTCAACTCACAGATCCCAATTTCCGGCCCTCGAAACTCACTGCAAACCTGTCGACCCAGCTCTGCATTCACTGGTGCCCTTCATTACTGAGTGATCAGTGAGAGAGAACCTTTGGATTCTGGGCAAGCTTCGGCAATGTTAACACCCTGGGTACATTTATGGTCACGTGTGCCAAGCATTCCAACTTCTTTGCCTGAGTTTTTTCCTCAGCCATCCCGACATTTCCTTCTGTGGCTTGGTGCCAAGTATTGCCCGCCAATTGCTCCTCCGAAGCTTCTCGGGACATTTCAGGAGGCTATCTAAAGCCAACACTTGTTGTTGTGATCGAACATGAGGTCCCCCCTCTGACCTCCTGTAATGCGGCTGCACTCTGATTCAGCCTTCCAAGGATCTGTTAGCTTCAAACTGTAACCTACAGTCTGCCACTGACCAAACTGCCCAACAGCACATTGACTGCCTGCTCCTCTGATGTCGCCCGGTCAATATTATTGATATTCTAACTGTAAGCACGTCTCAGCAAATCCGCAGGATACCACGCTGCCTCTCCACAGCACACCACCAACACAACATCAATTAAAGAGCCAGAATCACTTTACATGTTATTATTGATGCGGCGTTCCGGAATTATATCTGAAGATCGCAAAGTCCGAACACAAACATCGCAGCCGTGTTGCTTCGGAGTTTGACGTCCGGCCGACAAAGGAATTTTTAAAAAAGGAATGAACCCGGACGGCCACCCCGGCATCGATTGAGGCACCGGAAATGACAACAGTAAACCCAGACCTGTCAACTCTGCAATTATCTCCTGACTAAAAATTGGGGGCTTTTGCCAATATTGGTAGAGCTGTCTCTCAGACTAGTCAAGCAACAGCCTGACATAGTCACACTCACAGAATCATACCTTACAGACAATGTCCCAGACACCCCTATCACCATTCCTGGGTATATCCTGTCTCACCGGCAGGACAGACCCAGCAGAGGAGTCGGCACAGTGGGATATACAGTCGGGAGGGAGTTGCCCTGGGAATCCTCAACATCGACTCCGGACCCCATGAAATCTCATAGCTTCAGGTTAAACATGGGCAAGGAAACCTCCTGCTGGTTACCACGTACCGGCCACCATCAGCTGATGAATCTGTACTCCTCCATGTTGAACACCACGTGGAGGAATCACTGAGGGTAGCAAGGGCACAGAATATACTCTGGGTGGGGGGACTTCAATGTCCATCACCAAGAGTGGCTCAGTAGTACCACCACAGTCCGAGCTGGCCGGGTCCTAAAGGACATCGCTGCTAGACTGGGACTGCAGCAGGTGGTGAGGGAACCAACAAGAGGGAAAAATCTACTTGACCTCATCCTCACCAATCTGCCTGCCGCAGATGCATCTGTCCATATCAGTATCGGTAGAAGTGATCACCGCACAATCCTTATGGAGACAAGTCCTGTCTTCACATTGAGGATACCCTCCATCGTGCTGAGTCGCACTACCACTGTGCTAAACGGGATATACTTCAAACAGATTTAGCAACTCAAGACTGGGCATCCATGAGGCTGTGGGTCATCAGCAGCAGCAGAATTGTACTTAACCACAATCTGTAACCTCATGGCCCGGCATATCCCCCACTCTACCATTACCACCAAACCAGGGGATCAACCCTGGTTCAATGAAGAGTGCAGGAGAGCATGCCAGGAGCAACATCAGGCAGACCAAAAAATGAGGTTTCAACCTGGTGAAGCTACAACACAGGACTACTCGCGTGTCCAACAGCGTAAGTAGCAAGTACTAGACAGAGCTAAGCGTTTCCACAACCAATAGATAAGATCTAAGCTCTGGAGTCCTGCCACATCAGGTCTTGAATCTACAAGATGCACTGCAGCACCTTCCAAACCCACAACTTCTACCATCTAGAAGGACAAGAGCAGCAGATACCTGGGAACCCCACCACCTGGAGGTTCCCCTCCACATCACTCACTATCCTGACTTGGAAATATATCGGCCGTTCCTTCACTGTCACTGGGTCAAAATCCTGGAACTCCCTCCCTAACAGCACTGTGGGTGTACCTACACCACATGGACTGCAGCGGCTCAAGAAGGCAGCTCACCATCACCTTCTCAAGGGGCAATTAGGGATGGGCAATAAATGCTGGGCCTAGCCAGAGACCCTTACATACCATGAAAGGATTGTTTTTACAAAAAAACAGAAAGCTTGTCAAACCTCTCCGAGGCCAAGGCCAGACTGTTGTGGTTAGTGTAAGGTTGGGCTTTGATTAGATGTCCTTCAATGTTGAAGACGGGAGCTCCAATGACAAAGTGACAGCTGGCCCAACCACAATTCCATTTGCCTCTGTTCCTCGGCTTGAATAACAGGACCCAAAGGCAACTGAAAAAAATATTCCCAAATGACTGCATTGCCTTCCTTTGTCACAGAGAAAGAAAACTATCGTGCAGATTCTCTCAGAATTTCAGAAGAAAAAGCAGTTGGAGAACAGAATAATAGCCAGCGACAGATAAAAGCAGACTTCGACACAGATGTTTCTGTTAACAATTAGCTGTACATATGAGTGACTAATCTTTTTTTCAATGCGTAGGATGGAAGCTTGCAACCATGCCTATATTCTGATGTTAATGCAGCAACAGATTTAGGGGCGGCATGGTAGCTCAGTGGATAGCACTGTTTCTTCACAGTTCCAAAGTCCCAGGTTCGATTCCCGGCTTGGGTCACTGTGCGGAGTCTGCAAGTTGTCCCCGTGTCTGCGTGGGTTTCCTCCAGGTGCTCCGGTTTCCTCCCACAGTCCAAAGACATGCGGGTTAGGTGGATTAGCCATGATCAATTGCCCCAAGTGTCCAAAAAAGGTTAGGTGGGGTTACTGAGTTACGGGGATAGGACTTGGGCTTAAGTAGCGTACACTTTCCAAGGGCCGGTGCAGAATCGATGGGCCGAATGGCCTCCTTCTGCACTGTAAATTCTATGATTTAGTCCAATATCTCTGCAGTAAACTAGCTATTGGGCAGACTCTCTATATGGGAATGAGAGTCTATCCTCCCTATGTACCTCAGTACCTTTTAAAATAATAATCTTTATTATTGTCACAAGTAGGCTGACATTAACACTGCAATGAAGTTACTGTGAAAAGCCCCTAGTCACCACATTCCGGCGCCTGTTCGGGTCACAGAGGGAGAATTCAGAATGTCCAACTCACCTAACACCACGTCTTTCGGGATTGTGGGAGGAAACCGGAGCACCCGGAGGAAGCCCACGCACACACGGGGAGAACATGCAGACTCCGCACAGACAGTGACCCAAGCCGGGAATCGGACCTGGGACCCTGGCACTGCGAAGCAACAGTGCTAACCACTGTGCTACCTTGGGCAGCCTGTGGGACCAGCACACAAGTGGAAATAGCATTTTGGTGCACATAGGATTGTAAGCTTTCTATATTATTGTGCAAGAGGATTTATGGCAAATCTCCACTCATAAAGGAAGGAGATACATGTGGGCAAACATATGAACATATGAAATAAGGAGTAGAAATGGGCCCTTTGGTCCTGTTCCGTCATTCAATAAGATCAGTGCTGATCTCATTGTTTCCTCAACTCAAAGTTCCTGTGACGGATTCTCTTTCACCCCACCGGCGGGATGCTCCATTATGCCGCCTGGTCAATGGGGTTTCCCATTGTGCGGCAGCCCCATGCCGTTTTGCCCCTGGCTGCCGGCAAAATGGAGCATCCCGCCGGCGGAGAATCCAGCCCCCTGTCTACCCCCATAACCCTTGACTCTCTTGTCAATTAAGAATCTGTCTAACTCCTCCTTGAATATATCCACTGAACCGTCCTCCAATGCTCACTTGTTTAGAGAAATCCACAGACTAATGACCCTCTGAGAGAAAAGAATTCTCCTCAGCTGTCTTCAACATCGACCTCTTATTTTAACCCATGCCACCAAGGTCGCGTCTTACCCATAATTGGAAACATCCTCGCTGCATAGTCCCTTCAGAATCTTATATGATTCAATAAGACCACCTCTCAATCTCCTCAAGGCTTAACCTGTCCAATCTTTCCTCATATGGTAATGTCACCTCAGGAATCAGACAAGTGAACCTTCTCCAAACTGCTTCTAGTGCAGTCTTAATCTGTTTTTTGAAGAGTATATTTGTTGAAGTTTTACATTTGAAATTGAAAAAATGAAATGAAAATCGCTTATTGCACAAGTAGGCTTCAAATGAAGTTACTGTGAAGAGCCCCTAGTCGCCACATTCCGGCGCCTGTTTGGAGAGGCTGGTACAGGAATTGAACCGTGCTGCTGGCCTGCCTTGGTCTGCTTTCAAAGCCAGCTCTTTAGCCCTGTACTAAAAAACACAACAAAATCACAGGAATGGTCCAGCTCAGCAAAAAACAAAGTCTCAACATACATGGATATAGATAAAAGCAAATTACTGTGGATGCTGGAATCTGAAACGAGAAAAGAAAATGCTGGAAAATCTCCGCAGATCTGGCAGCATCTGTAGGGAGAGAAAAGAGCTAAAGTTTCGAGTCCAATGACTTTGACAAAGAATCATTGGACTTGAAATGTTCGCTCTTTTCTCTCCCTACAGATGCTGCCAGACCTGCTGAGATTTTCCAGCATTTTCATTTTGGTACATGGATACAGAGGTGGACAGGAGAACAACAATATAACTGACTCAGTACATTCATCAGACTCAATGTGATGCCTCTATAAGCACCAGAGAACAAGGGAGAGAAGGATAACGCCATGAAAACACTGTAAAATGGCGCACACCTTCCCATGTGGTAATTGCTCACAACGGCAAGAGTTCAAGACAAGGTTTTCACACCATGTTCAGGCACGTACCAGAACACATCTCCCTCAACTCCAGCAATACCAGAGGCACCAATGACACTGTCACCTCCTCCCCTTGGATACCAGATCCATCTCTGCAAGAATCAATCACTTGGAGGAGAGCGCCAAACTCCCCCATCAAGCCCACCCCCAAACCGAAGAAGGACTCCAACAACGCAGAGGCACAGCATACAGACTCTCACTTCAACAATTCGAACAAGGATTAACCAACCCACCCTGGCGTGCGCCCTTATTCATTTCCCCCTCCTCTCAAAGCTCTAAAAAGAAACAACCCTAAGGAACCCAGTCCACTCCAGGAAACAATGATCTGTTGTGATGATCCGGGCCTTCTAGGAGATGAGCACATGTTCTCAAGATTCAAAGTAATAGAAAACACGAAATAAAAGCCCGAAACACTTCACTCTAACTAGAGGCGATCCTCAATCCTAGTGAGGACTTAACTAACTCCACCACCTACCTCCACACCAACCATCCACCCATCACCCTGCCGTGGCTCCACTCATCTTCATTATAAACGAGATAAGGAGTGTCTAAACTGCACTCCCTTCTCATAACTGTAAGGATTACAGCATATTAAAAAAAACACAGGAGCAGAACTGTGTACAAACCACACATTACATTACCGACTCAATATTATTTTTGCTACAACGGGAACAGGTGACCCTCGTGCTCACTTGGTGTCACGACGAGGCCATTGAATCTCGTGAGACCCGCAATGCTCGAAACGGCGCATGAGATTTAACGAGATCTTGCGAGACGGCGCGACCTGGATCTCGCCGTGGCTGGGTGAGATCCAGATTACCATATTTAAATGAGCCATTGGAGCTCGGCTGGGAGACCTTGCCACGGCGCCATTTAGCGCTGGATTCCACACAAACCTGGACCAGGTCGGAAGGTCGGGACGGCATTTGAAAATGGCGCGATCCACGAATCGTCTTCCTGCATTGGCAAGAAATGAGGTAAGCGCGACTTCAGTGGGGCGTTCCTCACAGAGTTTAAAAAAAAACAGCGAAGTGCTGTTAAATAGGTCAATGTTTCTCGGTGCAAACACTCCGCTAAATGCGCCCAAAACAGGACTTGTTTTTTTGTCCCATTAAATCGTGCCCAACAAGAAGAAATAAACAGCACCATCACAAGGGAGCAAAGTCCAGGATTATTGATCAACTGCAGGATAATAACACCATCTACATCGCTTGGAAAGGCCGAAGCTTTGACAGGATCGTCAAACAACCTGCAGGATCTCTCAAATATTCCATCAAATAAAGCGCCTTCACTTCGGCCATTCTGTCGCCCGACGTCCGGTCAACCAAGAACGTAGGCCACGGCCAGGGGAGCGATGACTCGACATGACCAGCTATCTCCAGACCCTCATGGCGCGCATCGGGAACAGAATAATAGAAGACCAATGGTCGGGGGCCCTAACTGAGCCCAGGACTGGAAGACCGGATACTCTGTGCTCCGTCAAACGTGATACACCCAGCCTTCAAATCAAGATTGCTAAAGGAGGACAGCCAATTTCCAAACACAATCGCAAACTCGCCTCCCACATCTCACAAGAGACCAAACTCACAAACACTCCTTGTCTGACCTCCACTCCCCAAGTCAGTCAGGAGATGACACACCTCGCAGCCGGATTTCTACAAACCAAAGGCAGTCCCCTACCAGGGAAATATCTCTCAAATATCAGGATACTCTCCTGTGCTTCTCTCACACACACTAACTCGCTCTCACGCACACTCGCTCTCACACACACTCGCTCTCACACACACTCGCTCTCACACACACTCGCTCTCACACACACTCGCTCTCACACACACTCGCTCTCACACACACTCGCTCTCATTTCCTTACACACACACATTTACACAGTCATTCCCTCATACACACTCACGCTCTCTCTCTCACACATACACACACACACTTATTCCCTCAAACACACTCACTCTCTCTCGCAGACACATTAATTCTCCCATATGTACTCGTTTAGCTGGATTGTCTGCACCCTTTCGCCAAAATCGCGGCTGGCGATGGGGCGGAGAATCCAGTTTGACGCCGAAAATGGGCCGGGTGCCGGTTCAGTGATTTTCCGGGCACCAGACGTGGTGTCACCGGGGAGTAGGCCACACCGCCGGGGGCCATTGCCAGAGGCTCACTCCGACATCCTCTGTCCCCGACCAGCTGAGTTCCCGATGGTGTGGATCTAACCTGATCCTGCTGGTCGGGATACTTGCGTGGTGGCTGCGTACTCAGTCCATGGCTGCCCTGGTCAGAGGCCGGCCGATCAGAGGCCGGGGGGGGGGGGGGGGGGGGGGGGGGGGGGGGGGGGGGGGGGGGGGGAGAGTCTAAAAGGTGGCTGGGGAATGTTCGTGCAGAGGTTGAGGATCAGGCGTGTGGCCGATTGGGGGTCTCTTTTTTGGGTGCAGCGCTGCGGTCTGAGTCCGCCATGGAGCTCGCGGCTGCTGGAGGCCGCCACCCTGCGCATGTGCAACCTTTGTCCCGGAAGTGAGGGGGTCCGTATCTGCAGCAAAAGCTGAGAGATTTACTCCGGGTCCCTGCTAGCCCCCTGCAGGGATTGGGAATTCCAGTCCCTTTAATCCAGGATTTTCAGGAATAAAATTCCACCGTTTTAACGCCGGCGTGGGGACATAGTCCTAATAATGGAGAGTCCAGCCTCCTGTCTCTTACACACACTCACTCCAACACACACATTCTCTCTCACATACACTTGCTCTCTCACACACTAACACACACTCATTCCCTCACACACTCATTCCCTCACACTCGCTCTCTCACAAACTCGCTCTCTCTCACACACACACTCTTGCGCACACTCATTCCCTCACATACACTCACTCTCTTACACACTTGTTCATTCCCTCACACACTCATCTCCTCACACTCGCTCTCTCTCACACAAATACACTCATTCCCTCACACACATGCTCTCTCTCACATACACACACACTCATTCCCTCACACACTCACTCTCTCTCTCTCACACGTGCTCTCGCTCACATACACACACTCTCACGCACACATTCTCTCTGCCTCACACACGCTTTCTCTTTCACACACACTCATTCCCTCACACACGCGCTCTCTCACATGCACACACTCACACACACACTCATTCTTTCACACACACACACTAACACACACACTTGCTCTCTCACACACACTCTCTCTCTACCACACACAACACAGCAAACACACACTCTCTCTCTCTCTCTCTCACACACGCACACACACACACCAATCTCTCCCTCACACACATCTCTCTCACAGACTCACCTCTCTCACACACACTAATCACACACACACTTATTCACACGCACACACCAATCGCAGACACTAATCTTTCACAAATACGCACTAATCTCTCATACACACTAATCTCACACATGCACGCACTAATCTCTCACACACTAATCTCACACACTAATCTCTCGCACACACACATTAACCTCATGCACACACCCACACACTAATCTCACATGCACACACTAATCTAGCACACACACTAATCTAACACACACACACCCACTAATCTCACACATACACACGCATTAATCTCACACACACTAATCTAATACAGACACACACTAATCCCACACACACACACTCATCTCACACACACACTAATATTTCAAACATACTAATTTTTCACACATGCACACTGATCTCTCTCTCGCACACACACTAATCTCACACACATTAATCTAACACATACACACACACACACACATTAATCTCACACATACACTAATCTCTCACATACTAATCTCTCACATACACACATTAATTTCATGCACACACCCGCACACTAATCTCAAACACACACAGTAATCCAACACACACACACAGCAATCTAGCACATACACAATCTCACACATACTAATCTAACACATACACACTAATCTCACACACACTAATCTCACACACACTAATCTAACACGTACAAACACTCATCTCACACACACACACACTAATCTCACACATACAAACATCAATCTCACACACACACTAATCTCACACACACTAATCTAACACATACACACACTAATCTCACACACACACACACTAATCTCATACACACTAATCTAACACATGCACAGACTAATCTCACACACACACTAATCTCACACACACTAATCTAACATTCACACACTAATCTTACACACACTAATCTAACACTTACACACATTAATCTCTCTCTCACACACACATTAATCTAACAGATACACACACTAATCTCACACACTAACCTCACACACACTAATCTCACATACACACACTAATCACACACACACTAATCTCACACACACTAATCTCTCACACACTAATCTAACATATACACACTAATCTCACACACACTAAACTCACACACACTAATCTAACACATAGACACTAATCTCACACACACTAATCTAACACATACATACACTAATCTCACACACTAATCTAACACATATACACACTAATTTTACACACACACTAATCTCACACCCACTAATCTAACACTTGCACACACACTAATCTCACACGGTAATCTAACACTTGCAGACACTAATCTCACATACACTAATTTTACACACACTAATCTCACACACACTAATCTAACACATAACACACACTAACCTGACACACACACAAATCTCTCACACACTAATCTAACACATACACACACTAATCTCACACACACTAAACTCACACACACTAATCTATCACATACAGACACTAATCTCACGCACACTAATCTAACACATACATACACTAATCTCACACACTAATCTAACACATACACACACTAATTTTACACACACACTAATCTCACACACGGTAAGCTAACACTTGCACACACTAATATCACACACACTAATCTAACACTTGCACACACTAATCTCACACACACTAATCTAACACTTGCAAACACACGGTAATCTAACACTTGCACACACTAATATCACACACACTAATCTAACACTTGCACACACACGGTAATCTAACACTTGCACACACTAATCTCACACACACACAAAACTCACACACACTATCTAACACATACACACACTAATCTCACACACTAATCTAACACATACACACACTAATGTCACACACGCTAATCTAACACTTGCACACACTAGTCACACACACACTCACTCATCTCTCACACACACATAGTCACACACACGAATTTCACACACTCACTAATCTCACACGCACACACTAATCTCACACACGGTAATCTAACACTTGCACACACTAATATCACATACACTAATCTAACACTTGCACACACACGGTAATCTAACACTTGCACACACTAATCTCACACACACACACTAAACTCACACACACTATCTAACACATACACACACTAATCTCACACACTAATCTAACACATACACACACTAACTTTACACACACTAATGTCACACACGCTAATCTAGCACTTGCACACACTAATATCACACACACTAATCTAACACTTGCACACACTAATCTCACACACACACAAACTAATCTCTCACGCACACTCACTCCTCTCACACCAAGAAAGAGGTAGGAAACTCACGGTGGTAAAATTGTGTGGGCCACACAGCCTGCCCCGGAATCTGCAGTCGAGGACCATGTCCTCGATCTGGTGACCGAGGCGGTTGAAAAGTTTGAACATGACGCTGTCTGTTGTCCGGGGGGGCAGGAAGTGGGAGAAATCCAGCAACTTTTCAAACCACCTCCAGCGCCTGTCCTGGAGGATCTCGCGGGCGGTCGGGTTGAGGCTCCGGCTTTCGTTAAGGAGCCCGAGCCAATGGCCGGTCAGGTAGGCGTCCGCCTTGGTCATCCTTCGGAGGATCAGCATGTTGTTGTTGCAGATGGTGACGGCGGGAAAGGAGAGGTTCTTGGCCCACATCATGTGGAGTTGGGTGTGGACCGGGGTGGAGAGCAGGTACCTAATCCTGTTGGAGGACCATGTGCACAGCAGCCCCAAGGAGATGAGGAAAGCGATGAACCACAGCAGCCGGCGCTGGTGGGACAGGCGCTTGCAGAAGATGTACCTCACGCCGTGAAATTTGGTGTGCTCCAGGAATGGCTGAGTGACTTGATTGAGGGGATGGTCACCCTTGCAACCGAGGCCCATAGTTATCCTGCTTCACCTTATCTCCAGCTGTGGACTACCGCCATCATGGCCAGCCCTTCCTACCGTGTCAAATGGCTGTGGCTTCCTTGAAGAATAAGAGAGAGAGGGAGAAAGAGCCAAATCCACACTGCGTGCATCCTCTGCTGTTGAGCTGAAATCAGCCTGCAGCTTAGTTACAGAGAGTGGGTGCAGAGAATGAAAAAAAAACCCTCTCGTCGAAGATCCTGCATTCACCTTCTTCGTCCGAGGCAGTTAGCCCGTCTCTCACTCACTCTTTGGAGTGTTCCCCACTACTCCGGGATGCTACTTACAATTCAGGAAGAGCTTGGCAACGAGCAGACAAGGAAACCGCGCCAGGGAGAGCAGCTCCCTCTGTCAACCAAGTTCTGCACTAGCACTGGGGAGATAGGCTGGGTGGGCAGGAAGAATGAGAGGCAGGCCAATTACAGGTACTGAGATGCTGCTCTCAGTTAGCTGGAGGGAATGGTAGGGAGTCACAGTGTCCCAGCAGCTCTATAAACACTGATTACAACTCAACAATAAAAAGCTGCTTCAATCAACTCAAGCCACACTCACCTCTTCATTCACCTGAAGAAGGAGCCGTGCTCCGAAAGCTCGTGTTTGAAACAAACCTGTTGGACTTTAACCTGGTGTTGTAAGACTTCTTACTGTACTTCATTCACCTGAGCAGCGCTCCGAAAGCTAGTGTTTGAAACAGACCTGTTGGACTTTAACCTGGTGTTGTAAAATTTCTTACTGTGCTCACTGTACACTCACAGCTGTGTTAACGCTCGCCTCCCTGTTTAGCTACTTGCCTACAATTTGTCAGCTGGGCAATTGTATCCATCAAATCTTCAACCCTCTCATAACAGCAGGAACGTTTCAGTGTCACATCCAACGTCCCAGCAGATGTGCTCTTCCGCATGCGTTGTACGCCTCATATAGGGCGGCACGGTAGCACAGTGGTTGGCACTGTTGCTTCACAGCTACTGGGTCCCAGGTTCGATTCCCGGCTTGGGTCACTGTCTGTGAGGAGTCTGCACGTTCTCCCCATGTCGGCGTGGGTTTCCTCCGGGTGCTCCGGTTTTCTCCCACAAGTCCCGAAAGACGTGCTGGGGCTGGTTTAGCTCACCAGGCTAAATCGCTGGCTTTTAAAGCAGACCCAGGCAGGCCAGCAGCACGGTTCAATTCCTGTACCAGCCTCCCCGGACAGGCGCCGGAATGTGGTGACTAGGGGCTTTTCACAGTAACTTCATTGAAGCCTACTCGTGACAATAAGTGATTTTTATTTCATTTAATTTCATTGGACATTCTGAATTCTCCCCCTGTGACCCGAACAGGCGCCGGAATGTGGCGACTAGGGGATTCTCATAGTAATTTCATTGCAGTGTTAATGTAAGCCTACTTGAGGCAATAAAGATTATTAGTATTATATGTGATACACTTTTAAAATTTGAAATTCAGCTTCAATCATGTCCTGCTGGAATGCACTAATCATATAGTTCGGTGTTGGCATTTCATTATGACTTGATGCGTTCAGTCAGTGATTGCATGGTCAAGTGAGTCCTGGGTTTAATTCCCATCTGCTGAGTTACCTGATGGTCATCAGTAGTTGATTAAGCAGTGGGGAAATTGACTCGAACCCCATGTACCGCCTCACTGGCCAGTGACTCCTATGGTGGTGAGCCGCCTTCTTGAACCACTGCTGTCCATGTGGTGTAGGTACACCCACAGTGCTGTTAGGGAGGGAGTTCCAGAATTTGGACCCAGCGACAGTGAAGGAACGGCCACTATATTTCCAAGTAAGGGCAATGAGTGACTTGAAGGAGAACCTCCAGCTGGTGGGGTTTCCAGGTATCTGCTGCTCTTGTCCTTCTAGATGGCACAGGTTGTGGGTTTGGAAGGTGCTCTGTAGGTCGGTACACACTGCAGCCATAGACCATCACTCGTCGAGGGAATGGATGTTTAAGCACCATAGTAGATACTTGGTAAACGTCCACTGTGCACGGTAGCACAGTGGTTAGCACTGTTGCTTCACAGCGCCAGGGTCCCGGGTTCGATTCCTGGCTTGGGTCGCTGTCTGTGTGGAGTCTGCACGTTCTCCCCGTGTCTGCGTGGGTTTCCTCCCACAGCCCAAAGACGTACAGGTTAGGTGGATTGGCCATGATAAATTGCCCCTTGGTGTCCAAAAAATGTTAAGAGGGGGGGGTTACTGGGTTACGGGGATAGGGTAGATATGTGGGCTTTAGTAGGGTGCTCTATGTAAGGGCCGGTGCCGACTCGATGGGCCGAATGACCTCTGTCTGCACTGTAAATTCTATGACAGCCCCAGGTTCAATTCCCGGCTTGGGTCACTGTCTGTGCGGAGTCTGCACATTCTCCCCGTGTCTGCGTGGGTTTCCTTCCCATACCAGCCTCTCCGAACAGGCGCCAGAATGTGGCGACTAGGGGCTTTTCACAGTAACTTCACTGAACTACTTGTGACAATAAGCCATTTTCATTCATTTAATTTCCTCCGGGTGCTCCAGTTTCCTCCCAGAAGGACCGAAAGATGTGCTTGTTATGTAAATTAGACATTCTGAATTCTCCCTCTGTGACCTGAACAGGGACCGGAATGTGGCGACTAGGGGATTTTCACAGTAACTTCATTGCAGTGTTAATGTAAGCCTACTCGTGACAATAATAAAGATTAGTGATTGGTGGACAAGTGGCAAGATTTCCAGTCTCACAGAGCTGAGCCTATCACAGCACTTGTTCCAACCTGCCCCATGCAAGTTAGATCATTTTAGCAGTGAGAGAGATGGTTGGGCTTGATTTCAATGCAACAGGCCAATTTGCTGTCTGAGGAACTTTGAGGACCATTGGTTGTTGCTGTTAAAGTTTGGGTTTGGTTTCTCGGTGCCCCTTCCCCGGTTAGTCCGTCCCACCATGTACCATTGGTGGCCAGGTGGGCGAATGTTCCTTCCTTGCCAGAGCAAATCCTGCCTGGAATTCCCACCGTCAATGGAACCCAGCACCGGAACGGCTTCTGTGGCTCGACAAATGGCTGATAGTTCTTAGGCTTGACTCAATCCTGGCAGATTAGGCCCCTTCCCACCCCAAGGAGCATCAAGGGTAGTTTTGGGGTCATGCTGGCTGAATTTGTTTCTTGTGTTGTTCGGAGTGGTGAAAATGTCACACGGTCTCAATTAATGATCGAAGAACCATAGGGGAGCCCAGAACAGCAGGAAGGGGGGGGGGGGGGGGGGGAGGTTAGACCCTTAACGTTTGATCCAGAACATTAATGGGATGATGCCAGTCAACACAAAGGGGAGTGGAAATTTGGAACTCTCTCTCGCCCCGCCCCCACCCTCCAAACTATTGGAGATCAACGGGAAATTTGAAAATTTATTGCTTTATTGCTTCTTATTAGAGAAGGGTTTTAAAGGTTACAGGAGCAAAGTGAGGAGTTGGAGACAATTGCAGATTGCCAATGATCTGATGGAATTGAGAAACAGACTCAACGGCCTCCTCTGGTTCCCATGTTCCACTTGAATGTCAAGGTTAATGAGATTCAGTAATCAGTCTCTGTTTTGCAACCGCCTTGGGTAGTGGATTTAGTGCAATGCTGACATGTTTACTGTATATTTAACGGTCTGAGTTTGGGACTATTGACTGTCTTGACAGACATCACTGTTGACCTCGCGATTTGGTACGCCCCAGGGCCTCTCAAGATGCAGCAGCCCGACCCAGAGCTGTATCGCGGCAACAATATGTAAATGAAGGCCTCTTATTCTCCCCTCAGATTGCTCAGCGGACTCAGGCACCAGTCGGCGACAAAACGCTGGCGTTTCACTCTGGACTTTCCTTAAGAAATGCAAAAATGTAGGCCCCCCCCCCCCCCCCCGGGGTCGTGCACACCCGCGGATCGGTGCCGCCTGATCGTTTGCCTGGCTATCCATGAGGACCCCCCCCCCCCCCGTGAAGGATCCCCCTGCCCCCCACCAGGGGTCCACTGAGTCCACAGCCGCCACGGCCGTTCCCGGCGGCCGATATGTGGTTAGAACCACGGCGTCAGGAACCCGGCCAGTTTTCGGCGGGGAGGGGGGCCTCTGTCAATGGCCCCCTACGAGTAGTTCACGTGCGAGAGACTCTCGAGCGATTCTCCGGGGGGCCGGAGAATCGTGGAATCGTGGGAGTGGCGTCGGACCGGATTTTGGCATAAACGCCCAGTCTCCGCCCCCGCGCCGATCGTGATTTTGGCGCAGAGGCTCGGCGAATCCAGCCCCTGATGTCGGGTATTGTAGACTGACCAGCTTTCGGGAATATTCCTGTGTAAATTTCACCGCAGACATGCCATGACATGTTGCTCATGGAATTTCATGCCTGAGGATGTCACGGTCCACTTCACAAAATAACTATCGAAAGGAACGGTGCATTTGTACCATTATAAGATTATCTCAATTCGAGATTGAAAGTCTACGAGGACAATGCTTTCCTGGAAGATTTCATCAAAATGGATAATGACTCATTCAGAAGCTAATAACTGGGAGAACAAAAGACAGATTCAGACATCAGATATACAAACCCTTTCTGACATCAAGTGGAAAATAGGTCATGTGACATGTAACCATTTTTTAATCTCTACAAACTATTAAACAGAAGCAAAACTGGAGTCTGGGAGAGCTGCTATTGGAGGAGTAAGGAGCTCTCTTCCCTTCTTTCAAGTTAAGGC
Source organism: Scyliorhinus canicula (assembly GCF_902713615.1). NCBI lineage: Eukaryota > Metazoa > Chordata > Chondrichthyes > Carcharhiniformes > Scyliorhinidae > Scyliorhinus > Scyliorhinus canicula. The sequence goes on from NC_052173.1 coordinate 16,418,296, forward strand.
CCCTGGGCCTTAACGGCTTCAACATTGCCTCAGAATCATCAATTCTGGCCCCTATAGGGGGCCAGCATGGCACTGGAGCGGCCCACGCCCGCTCCAGCTGCCGATCTCGGTGTCAACTGGGCGCCGCGGAGTCCGCGCATGCAAAATGGCGGGAGCAAAATGGGAGCAAAATGGCTCCCTTCTCCGCACCGGCCCCAGCGCAACATGACATAGGGCTACAGGGGCTGGCACGGAACAAAGGAGGCCCCTAGCCCAAGAGGCCGGCCCACTGATCGGTGGGCCCCGATCGCGGGCCAGGCCACAGTGGAGGCCCCCCTGGGGTCAGACCCCCCCCCCCCCCCCTACCTCCCCACAGGCCATCCTTAGACCCTTCCATGCCGAGGCTCCGCCGGGTAAGACTAGGTTAGAACGGCGGCGACGGGACTCGAGTTTTTTATTACAGCCGTTCAGCCCATTCCGTGCCAATAATCGGGGGAGGGGCCCCATAGAGCGGCCCTTGACCGGCGCCATGCCGGCGCAAATGGCACCGATTCTCCACTCTGCACCTGTCGCGGCGATTCTCCGGCCCGGTCCCGGGCTGAGAGAATCCCGCCCCCTATCTCTGACACTTGGAAAATCCAGCACAGAGATAGTTGATTTCCATCGAAGGGGACATCATTTCCATTGAAAGGAACATCAGGAGCACGTCTCATCGATTTCTGGAAAAGATGGATTGTGAATTAAAAAGGAAATTGTGTCCAGCAAACACAGTCACACGTGCTGAGATGTTGCCCCCCACGTACGCTGCAAGTGCAAACGGCGACGTGGGCGCAAAATATCACATGACGTGGAAACCGGGAATCTCGTTGGCGAGATTTTGTTTTCCGGTTCGCCCCACTTCCCGGCAATGACGTAATAATGTTCCCGCTCAGGAAGGTTGGGAATGTCAATGTATTTACACATAATTAGTGGACTTCCCCGGCGTATCGTCCCCCCCACAATTCCTCTCCTGCCCCTGGGGGGAGAGGGACATGGCCAGGCATTGCCCCTGGCACCTTGGCACTACCCCCTCTGGCAAGGGGGCACCTCTGTGAAGCTCCATTGGGGATGGGGGGGGGCTCCCCTTATCGGTTGCGGGGGATTTTCCATGTGTGAATGGGAGGGGACGTGGTTCCTGTATTTTCGATTGGAGATCGGGGCGTGCTTTATCTCGCGATTCCTGGTTGCTAGTTTCCCCGCAACCCCCTGCCAGTGAGACAGGGTGGCCCATGCCTCCAGATTCTTTCTGCACCACAGGGCTGGATTTACTGGCAGGAAAACCAAGCTGTGCAGTCTCAGCCAGGCACTCTCGTGTAGCGAATGGAAAATTCCGCCCATGCACCTCAACTCAACCCCTGGAATTTAAAGGAAGCCGGACAAACCGCAGTGTCCAGCAAAGAACACCAACAGCGAACTCCCCTTTTTGCCTTTCAGTGTGGAACCTTGAACTTGGCTGAGAAAGTAACTACCTCCAGTAAAAGTGTGCCTGCTTGTGGATGTGTGAATGTGGGTCGTTCGAGAAGCACGGGTAGCCTTTTTTATTCAACATTTTGCTATCTTCACCTGAGTGGGTTTTTAACTCAATAAAAACCAGCACACCATTTTGTTTTCAGAATCCAAGAATGCCTGGCAGCCTTGCAGCTTTAAGCAGTACACAAGCGGTTAAACACAGATATTCATCCTTCAAAATCCTTCACGAAGTTCTGCTACAGCCAGACCCAGAGTGGGAAATTAGGGAAATCATTTTGACCCCTCCTCACGTGGTCAGAACAGTGGGAGGCAACAGCATAATTACTAGGCCAAGAGTCTCACAATCAGACATTCAAAACGATTTGGTCAAAAATGCTGTCATCCAGAAACGAAAAAACAAGTTTATGACTCAACCCTTTATCCACTCGCTGGTTTAGAAAATTCAACAGTCTCTTCACTAGTTGCCAACTCTGGTCCGACATATTCCTGGAGGTGTCATCACATAATAATAATAATCTTTATTCATGTCACAAGTAGGCTTACATTAACACTGCAATGAAGTTACTGTGAAAAGCCCCCAGTCGCCACATCCCGGGGCCTGTTCGGGTCACAGAGGGAGAATTCAGAATGTCCAATTCACCTAACAGCACGTCTTTCGGGGCTTGTGGGAGGAAACCGGAGCACCCGGAGGAAACCCACACAGACACGGGGAGAACGTGCAGACTCCGCACAGACAGTGACCCAGCCGGGAATCGAACCCGGGACCCTGGAGCTGTGAAGCAATAGTGCTAACCACTGTGCTACCATGCTGCCCTATAACCTTACTGTCCTTAACCATACTCTTTACATAACTTTACTGTCTGCAACTGCCCGGCACCCCCATCACACCCGTCATTGGCTTGCTGACATGTCCACCCTATAGCTTGCCTGTGTGCTGCTGATTGGAAAGCGTGCAGACTCTTCATTATCTGATTGGATGATTATTGACCTTTAGTCCAATGGCCTTTTCTCCCAACCCCCATGTCTGACGTTTGTATGTGTTTAAAGAAGTTGATTTTATTTTTTAATGCTCCCCATTTCTCTCTCTGGTTTTGCTCACAGGAACATCAACCTTCAATTCCTGGTCAATCCTGGCGGAGTTGGCAACCCCTGCTTAGAATTCCGGCAGTGCAGATGGAGGCCATTCAGCCCATCAAGTCTGGACTGACCCTCCGAAAGAGCACTCCACCTAGGCCTACCCCCCACTCTATCCCCGTAACCCCACCTACCCTGCACATCTTTGGACTGTGGGAGGAAACCCACCCAGACATGGGAAGAAGGTGCAAACTCCACAGTCACCCAAGTTTGGAATTGAACCCGGATCCCTGGCGCTGTGAGGCAGCAGTGCTAACCACTCTGCCACTCCTAGAGATTGTACTGTCTTGTTAAGAGAGCACCAATCCGAATTGTATAAACTATTCTAGTTGTGAAAAAAGTGAAGGCCTAAACCTGCATTATAGTCTGAGAGCAGCTTCAACACTGCTGTCCTTTTATAATGGGAGGGGAGGCTGAATCTTCGGCCTCCTGCACTGCTCCTCCCTACTACCATACGCCTAAACAGAGGACCACATAGATTGACCATTTTTCTTTGTCAATGTACAGACGATAAGCTTGTTCATTTTAAAACCGGCCAAGTTTTCATCTTTGCAGAGTCACATGACTGCTTCATTTCCTAATATGCTTGGGACAGCTTTATCTCAAAGCACTCTGCTGCAAATTCACTATGGGTGAGAGAGGGCCAGAGCACAAGTGGATGACTGGGCCCTTTGATCAACAGAGTGGATTGTGTGATTCGCATCAACATGTGATCTTGCTGGCTGGGACTGCTGTACCCCCTATGTCCTCTATCCACCCTCTCCCTCATGTCCCACTCACCCTCGTGCTCACTGGCCTACATTGGCACCTGTTACGGCAATGCTTTGATTTTAAAACTCTCATCCTCATGTTGAAGTCCCACCATAGCCTCACCCCTGCCCCATCTCAGTAAGCACCTCCAGCCCTACAACTCCCCCACGATATCAGCGCTCCTCCAACTCTGACCTCTTGCTATTGCTGTGCTCTGGGTGGCCCTGTAGTATTCAGTTGACTAGGCCGAAGGTCTGGAATTCCCTCCATAAACCTCACTGCCTCTTTCTCCACCTTGAAGATGCTACCCAGAAGCTCTTTGAACATGTTTTGCTCACCTCTTTGAATATCTCCTCATGTGTCTCAGTGTCAACTGTGAGGGATAACGGGCTGGATTCTCCGTTTCAGCGGCTAAGTGCCGGAGAATTCTCGGGCGTTTTACGACGCCAGAATCGGCGCCGAACCCTCACTGATTCCTGAACCGGTGAGGGGCTAGCAGCGGCACCAGGTGAAACTCCCGGCTCCCGTGCCAAAAACGGGCGAAGAATAGCCGGTCCCTGGCTGCGCAGGGCTGACGACCTGCAGCGGTCACACAGTACAACACGGTGCCGGTCTAGGCCCGCCATCCACCACCCCACAGGCCACACCCCCCCCCCCACCAGTTCCCCCAGCCCTCGCGAAAGCCCCCCCCCCCCCCGGCCATGTTATACCATGATGTGGAGATGCCGGCGTTGGACTGGGGTGAGCACAGTAAGAAGTCTTACAACACCAGGTTAAAGTCCAACAGGTTTGTTTCAAACACTAGCTTTCGGAGCACTGCTCCTTCCTCAGGTGAATGAAGAGGTATGTTCCAGAAACATATATATAGACAAAGTCAAAGATGCCAGACAATGCTCAGAATGCGAGCATTAGAAGGTAATTAAGTCTTACAGATCCAGAGATTGTGATAAACCCAGGTTATAGAGGTGTGAATTGTCTCAAGCCAGGACAGTTGGTAGGATTTCACAAACCCAGACCAGATGGTGGGGGGGTGAATGTAATGCGACATGAATCCAAGATCCCGGTTGAGGCCGCACTCATGCGTGCGGAACTTGGCTATAAGTTTTTGCTCGGCAATTCTGTGTTGTCGCGTGTCCTGAAGGCCGCCTTGGAGAACGCTTACCCGGAGATCAGAGGCTGAATGCCCTTGACTGCTGAAGTGTTCCCCAACTGGAAGGGAGCATTCCTGCCTGGTGATTGTTGCACGATGCCCGTTGATTCGTTGTCGCAGTGTCTGCATGGTCTCGCCAATGTACCACGCTTCGGGACATCCTTTCCTGCAGCGAGTGAGGTAGACAACATTGGTCGAGTCGCACGAGTATGTGCCGCGTACCTGGTGGGTGGTGTTACCACGTGTAATAGCGGTATCCATGTTGATGGTCTGGCACGTCTTGCAGAGATTGCCATGGCAGGGTTGTGTGGTGTCGTGGTCGCTGTTCTGAAGGCTGGGTAATTTGCTGCAAACAATGGTTTGAGGTTGCGCGGTTGTCTGACGGAAAGTAGTGATCTAGAGAGATGCAATTTACTGCCCAGAGGGGACAAGGCAGCAACAACTCACCGTTCCTCATGGGTGAAATCTACCTCACCAGGTGCAGTTGTGAATGTGAACGTTCTCATTCCTCGCCGGTGGGGAATTTAATTCGGCGGAGGAACTTAACTCCAGCGATTTGGCCTTTCAACAAACATGCATGACATGCTAATGTATGCAAATATGCTTCCCGACATTGCTCGTCGGGAAAGTCTCGCCTTTAACCCACCTATAAAATCCTGAGGACAGAATTGCTACAGTCCATCCCACCTCATGCCAAATTAAGTCACCCCCCCCCCCCCCCCGGCCAAGCTTCCCACTGCAGGAGGGACTGTATGATTCCGCCCACAGAATCATTCCTCATCATCCCAACTGCCATGGTGATGATTAAACCTCATTTCCCCTCCGGCCCCATCTTCCCAAGCTGGATAAACCTGGAAAAGCCTCGACAAAACAAACCAACCTGTCTGACGGCTGATTATGGAACGGTATTATCCAACCAATCTGCTCATTCAGGATGGCTGACTCATTGGGTTTTAATAAAGGAAAGCAATCAGAATTTCTTCAGTGGATAATTCTTGCTGTGTCGGGCGACAGCTTAACTGACCATAAAATCGAGGCGTCTGTTCTTTTGCCCATCAAGATTGGTGTGATAGCACAACAGTTGGCTGCTATAAATCTTTGCTCTTTCCAGATTCAGGATTAGTTCGCTGCTTAAGGGCACATTTCACAAGAACAAAATGCCAACAGAACTAAAAAGTCTGGAAGTGGCAATGGATGGTGTCAGCAGACCAGCGTTGGGACACTTGCATCATGTCCCTTCACATATTGTTTCAGCAAAGGCGCCAACATAATTAGAGAAGTGGGCTCATGTCTCTGCTAAAATGGAAATTCACAAAGCATTCATTTGCAAGTGTCACCAACAGTCATTTGGAGGATAGGCAAGAATCCAAAATTGTTTTGTGAGCATGAGACCATTGGCCAGAGGAGAGGAAGCCAGTGGCAGCAATGGAGGGAGGACTATCCCAGCATGCATAGCAGGTGTGAAAGCTCTCTAATAAAGCTAAAGATTTTTCTTCAGTCACAGGATTTGGGTGTCGCTGGGTTAAACTCATATGGGCCTTTGAGAAGCCATTTTTACATCTTCATTCTCATGATGTGGGCATCGTTGGCTCGGCCAGCATTTATTGCCCATCTCTAATTGCCCCTTCAGAAGGTGGTGGTGAGCTGCCTTCTTGAGCCGCTGCAGTCTCTGCGGTGTGGGTACACCCACAGTGCTGTTAGGGAGGGAGTTCCAGGAGATCTTTGAAGGTGGCAACACAAGTAGACAAGGTAGTCAAGAAAGCATACAGAATGTTTGCCTTCATTGGACGGGGTATCGAGTATAAAAACTGGCAAGTCATGTTGCAGTTGTATAGAATCTTGGTAAGGCCGCACTTGGAATATTGTGCACAATTCTGGTCGCCACACCACCAGAAGGAAGTGGAGGCTTTGGAGAGGGTGCAGAGGAGGTTTACCAGGATGTTGCCTGGTCTGGAGGGTGTTAGCTATGTGGAGAGGCTGAATAGACTCGGTTTTCATTAGAACGCCGGAGGTTAAGGGTGACCTGATAGAGGTCGACAAGATTGAGGGGCGTGGATAGAGTGGATGGGCAGGCACTCTTTCCCAGGGTGGAGGGGTCAGTCACCAGGGGGCATAGGTTTAATGTCCATGGGGCAAAGTTTAGAGGAGATGTGCGAGGCAGGTTTTTACGCAGAGGGTGGTGAGTGCCTGGAATGCGTTGCCAGGGGAGGTTGTGGAAGCAGATACATTAACGGCGTTCAAAAGGCATCTTGACAAACACATGGATAGAATGGGTATAGAGAGATACGGCACAAGGAAGTGCTGAGGGTTTTGGCCAATGTTGGTATCATGACCGGTACAGGCTTGGAGGGCTGAAGGGCCTGTTCCTGTGCTGCATTGTTCTTTGAGAGGATGGCGAATGAATTTGTCCTGCTTTTTGTGGACAGGGCATACCTGGGCAATTTTCCCGACATTGTTGGTCGATGCCAGTGTCGTAGCTATACTGGAACAGCTTAGCTAGGGGCATGGCAAGGTCTGGTCTTCAGTACTACTGCCAGGGTGCTGTCAGGGCCCACAGTCTAAATGACACATGTACAGATTTCAGATGGACATGAATTTGTTTGACATCAATTAAGGGAGATTTCATTGTTTGATTTTTAAGCATGTCATAGATGTTGAAGAGTGTTTTAAATCCAGTGTTAAAAACTTGAGGGAGAGGGAATGCACCATGGGAGGTTGGGGGAGAGCGTTAAATGCACAATCCACTGATCATAAGAGAGAGAAGGAACTGTTTGATGGAACACTTCCAATGCTTGTTGTATAGGTCAGAGACCAATAATGTGCAAGAATCATTCTCTCAGGGGGGCATCCAGCAAAAACAGATGCTTAATTTCCAAAGCTGTAATCTTGCTCGTCTGTATATCTGTTCATCTGTCCGTTGTACAGAGTGGAAGCTGGTCAAAGGCTCTGCAGTACTGACATCACAACCGGACATTCTGAATTCTCCCTCTGTGACCCGAACAGGCGCCGGAATGTGGCGACTAGGGGCTTTTCACAGTAACTTCATTGCAGTGTTAATGTAAGCCTACTTGTGACAATAAAGATTATTAATATAAAACAGTTAATTGTCACCCCCCCCCCCCCCCCCCACCCTCACCTACCCATAACTCTTCACTCCTCCAATTCTGGCCTCTTGAACATCCTGCTTTTAATCGCTCTTCCATTGGCGGCCGTGCCTTCAGCTGCCTGGGAGGGCCTAAGCTCGGGAATTACCTCCCTAAACCTTCCCACCTTGCTTTCATCCTTTAAGACGCTCCTAGCAACCTGCTTCTTTGATCGGATTTTTGTCACCCATCCTAACGTCTCCTTCTATGGTCTAGTGGCAATTTCTGTTCAATAGCACTCCGATGCAGCACCTGGAGATGCTTCACGACATTACAGGTTGCCACATAAATGCCAGTTGTTGTCAACATTTTGTCATTTTCTTTTGGAACCAAGTCTTTGCCCGGTGCCAGGATCTGACTGGGATGATGCATGGATCCGAGATTCATTCAAAATCGGAGCAAATCACATTGTTAAGTCATGAGGCACAGAAGTGGGAACAATGGATTGTCGAATACCACATTCTGCGGTTTGGTGCATTCATTTTAGAACATTTTCGGCAACCTATTGTAATATCCGACTGTCCAGTACAAAGTCAGTCAGGAGGGGGAGAGGAGGAACATCCTAATGACTGAATTAAGTTCCATCGAGTGAGTTCTGCAAGTGACCCTGCAGAATAGCTGCACTGCCATCTCCTGGCTGAATGAAGCAGTGCGCCAATAGAAAGACAGGAAGAAGACAAATACTGGAAACACTCGGCAGGTCAGGCAGCTTCTGTGGAGCGAGAAGCAGAGTTAACCGTACGTCAGACGCTAGGAAAGCGCATCGAGCTGAGGCGTTAACTCTGTTTGTCTCTCTTCACAGATGTTGTCTGGTTTACTGAGCATTTCCATGGTCTCTGTTTCTATTTCTGATTTTCTAATATTGTGCTTGAGGAACTGAAGATGCAGTTGGCTTATCTTCGATAAGCAGCTGCGAAGTATTTTAAATTATCCATCAGGCAAATAGAATTGTAGAATGATACGTCCACCCTTCAGATCACAACAATTTACTGTGTAAAAAGAAATTCTCCGCCTTAAAGCTCCAATTTCTTCGCCAACGATCTTAAATCTGTCTCCTGCTTACCAAGCTCCGTCAGAACTCCTTCTAGTTTATGTTTTGAATCAATACTTGAGGAATTTCAAAGCTATCTTTTAAAGCTGTTCCTGTTCCGTGTGTAACATCCCAGCGCCATTGTTAGTGTTGTGCAGGCTTTACAGTGTCCTACTCGCTGGATGCAAAGTCCAGGGAAATCCAGGAGAGACGGCGGGCAAGGCCGGACATTCCTACCCGAGGTCAACGGTCCGTCAAATATTCCACCCCGCCTGTGGCGATTCCCCAGGCGAGCAGGATTGGAAAATTTACCCCAGCACCTTTCTCATTGAACGATGAGAGGCTGGAGATTGGTTCAGGCACAGCAGTTCACAGAGGAGACAGGAGAGGAAATTCACCAACACTCTCTCTCAAAATCATAGAACCTTTGGATCCCGACAGTGCAGAAGGAGGCCATTCGACCCATCGAATCTGCACCAACCCACTAAAAGAGCACTCTACCTTGGCCCATCCCTCCACCCTATTCACACAGCCCCGTCTGACCTGCACATCTTTGGACACTAAGGGACAATTTAACACGGCCAATCCACCTAACCTGCACATCTTTGGACACTAAGGGACAATTTAGCATGGCCAATCCACCTAACCTGCACATCTTTGGACACTAAGGGACAATTGATCATTGCCAATCCACCTAACCTGTACATCTTTGGACACTAAGGGACAATTTAACACGGCCAATCCACCTAACCTGCACATCTTTGGACACTAAGGGACAATTTAGCATGGCCAATCCCCCTAACCTGCACATCTTTGGACACTAAGGGACAATTTAACATGGCCAATCCACCTAACCTGCACATCTTTGGACACTAAGGAGTAATTTAGCCTGGCCAATCCACCTAACCTGCACATCTTTGGACACTAAGGGACAATTTAACATGGCCAATCCACCTAACCTGCACATCTTTGGACAATAAGGGACAATTTATCATGGCCAATCCACCTAACCTGCACATCTTTGGACACTAAGGGACAATTTAACATGGCCAATCCACCTAACCTGCACATCTTTGGACACTAAGGGACAATTTAACACGGCCAATCCACCTAACCTGCACATCTTTGGACACTAAGGGACAATTTAGCACGGCCAATCCACTTAACCTGCACATCTTTGGGCCGTGGGAGGAAACTGGAGCACCCGGAGGAAACCCACACAGACACGGGGAGAACATGCAGACTCTGCACAGACAGTGACCCAAGGCCGGAATTGAACCCGGGCCCCTGGAGCTGTGAGGCAGCAGTGCTAACCACTGTGCCACCATGCTGCCCAGACCAAGTTGCAATATTTATTTTCGGACTGCAGCCCAGTGACTATTTCAAAGGCCACACCACTTGATTCAACCCAGCTGCAGATTAATGTTTTATCAGCTTGAGACTAGGCAGAGTATTTTGACGTATAAGGGTCTGATACATATCGGGGTACAATGGGACTGAGTACAGTCCTGCCACACAGTTATGTAAGAGAACACTGAACCTACATCTTGCGATCCTGTTGTGCCTGGTGCAGATCCGAGCGCAACAGGTGAATTTTGCGCGAGACCAAAATTGGGCTCCGCGCCGGATGGGAAACCTCGCGGGAGTTACCCGACTCCTTCCACCGGATGCGATCCAGAACTCGCCTTCGCTCGGTGAGATCCAGATCTGAACATTTTAATTAGCCTAATGGCTGATTTAAATACTCGGACGCTGGAATCATCCGCCACCCAGGACTCACCGACTCTGCCACCTGGGAGACCCCACCAGGACGTTGTTTAGTGGTCCGCACAAACGTGGATCAGTCGTAACGGCATTTGGAGGGGTCTCCCAGACCACTGGAGACCCTGGAATGGTCAGGGGCAGGGCAGAGTGGCACCCTGGTTCACCCTCTGGCACCTGAGCACCCCAGCAGTGCCAGGTGATTGGGCCTGGAGGGTCTTTGCCAGGTAGAGAAGGGATCGCGGGTGGGGGGGATTCCCGGGGGCCTCTCTGAGGTTGGGGGAAGGTGTGAGAGGGAGGGACTTAAAGCCTCAGTTCACGTGATTTCCAGAGGCTGAAAGTCAAAGTTCAGAGAGGGAGGGGTTCCTGCATGGAGAAGTTCTAGGTCTGGTGGGTTTCTGGCAGAAGGCAGCAGCACCGAATCCCTTTCAAGTGAATGATGATGTATCAAGATGAGATTCATTTTGGAAGGAATAACAGAAAGGCAGAGTACTGGGCTATTGGTAAGATTCTTGGTAGTGTGGGCGAGCAGAGAGATCTCGGTGTCCATGTCCATAGATCCCTGAAAGTTGCCACCCAGGTTGAGAGGGTTGTTAAGAAGGCGTACGGTGTGTTAGCTTTTATTGGTAGAGGAATTGTGTTTCGGAGCCATGAGGTCATGTTGCAGTTGTACAGAACTCTGGTGCGGCCGCATTTGGAGTATTGTGTGCAGTTCTGGTCGCCACATTATAGGAAGGATGTGGAAGCATTGGAAAGGGTACAGAGGAGATTTACAAGGATGTTGCCTGGTATGGAGGGATGATCTTATGAGGAAAGGCTGAAGGACTTGAGGCTGTTTTCGTTAGAGAGAAGAAAGTTAAGAGGGGACTTAATTGAGGCATACAAGATGATCAGAGGATTAGATAGGGTGGACAGTGAGAGCCTTTTTCCTCGGATGGTGATGGCTAGCACGAGGGGACATAGCTTTAAATTGAGGGGAGATAGATACAGGACAGATGTCAGAGGTAGGTTCTTTACTCAGAGAGTAGTAAGGGCGTGGAATGCCCTGCCTGCAACAGTGGTGGACTCGCCAACACTAAACGCATTCAAATGGTCTTTGGATAGGCGTATGGACGATAAGGGAATAGTGTAGATGGGCTTTAGAAGGGTTTCACAGGACAGCACAATATCGAGGGCCGAAGGGCCTGTACTGCGCTGTAATGTTCTATGTTCTATGCTCTACATAGATGTGCGGCTGGATTCTCTGCAGCCTCGCACCGAAATTGCGTTTGCCGCAGGGGCGGAGAATCAGATTTCCCGACGGAAATGGGCCCGGAACTTCTCCAGGCCCCGAATATTCGTGCGATTGCGAATCACGCTGCGCGGCTGTGGGGGGGGTGAGATTGCCAGAGGCCCGCCCAGCGAACCTCCGCTCCCGACCAGCCGCGTTCCCAACGGCGTGGAACTAACATGGTATGGCCGGTCGGGACTCTCGTGTGGCGGCTGCGGACTCAATCCGTGGCTTTCCTGGTGGGGGGGGGGGGGGGGGGGGGGGGGGGGGCGCGGGGGGATCTGGCATCGGGGGGGGGGGGGGGGTCCTTATGGGCGGCTTGAGGAGAGATCAAGCTGGGCGGATCCTCGGGCGTGCGGCCAATCCGGGGGGGGGGGGGCCTAGTTTGTTTGTGTGGGTCCGCGGTCCGAGTCCACCATGGCGCTCAGCGAGGCCGCCGCCGTGCACATGCGTGGACTCGGAACCGGAAGTGCGGGGGCCCGTATCTGCAGCCAAAGCTGCGAGATTCACTCTGGGTCCCTGCTCGCCCCCTGCAGGTAAGTGAATCAGGAAACTTGGGAATGCAACGCCTGCGTTTTTACGCCGGCGTGCGGACATAACTCCATTTTGGGAGAATCCAGCTAATGGTCTGCTTGCCTGGCAAAGGTCAGAGGCTTCCAGATAAACAGGCTTTGAGAGGCCGAGGCTTGTTGCAGGTTGTTTGGTCAACATGGAGGACTGCCGTTGATTTTGCAGCTTGGAGGTAAATCAGCAAGCTGTCTGTTTCTGAGTTCTCAACTGAATATAGAGAATTCAAAATGGTCACTCAAGTCATGTGACCTCCTTCCTCCAGAATAATATCTGAAAGTTTATCATAGAATTTACAGTGCAGAAGGAGGCCATTCGGCCCATCGAGTCTGCACCGGCTCCTGGAAAGAGCACCCTACCCAAGGTCAACACCTCCACCCTATCCCCATAACCCAGTAACCCCACCCAACACTAAGGGCAATTTTGGACACCAAGGGCAATTTAGCATGGCCAATCCACCTAACCTGCACATCTTTGGACTGTGGGAGGAAACCGGAGCACCCGGAGGAAACCCACGCAGACACGGGGAGAACGTGCAGACTCCGCACAGACAGTGACCCAAGCCAAGAATCGAACCTGGGACCCTGGAGCTGTGAAGCAATTGTGCTAACCACAATGTTACCGTGCTGTCCTTAGGCATGTTTATCTGGTGTCTGGACCTGGCTTTTGTTTTATGTCTTTATAATGTCCCAGTCATTAGCCTCAAAAAGATCCGTTACGCCTATTAATCTGAAGAACATGGAAGATGTGATACGCAGTACGGAAGAGCAAATCCAGACATTAAAAGCAGCAAAGGTGAACATGATGGAACAGATTGAAGATCTAACGAACGAACTGAGAGAGTTGAGGGAGCAGTCAGTGATCACGGAAGAAAGCTTCCACTAAAAACTAAATGCCCACGTGAAATTGTTAAACTCTTCGAAGGATTTTGCGGATGACTCTGAAACGAAAACAACTCGGGCGGGATTCTCCGAGCCCCGCGCCGGGTTGGAGAATCGCCGCAACCACGCCACGCCACCCCGCCTACTGGACGGAGCCAGCAGGCAGGAATCTACCCCCGTACCTGTAGTACAGGGGCCTTACCGTAATACCCTCATATGCAGTATACACAATACAACAGTGGTGACTACCACACAGCTCCAGGGTCCCAGGTTCGATTCCCAGCTTGGATCACTCTCTGTGAGGAGTCTGCACGTTCTCCCCGTGTCTGCGTGGGTTTCCTCCGGGTGCTCCGGTTTCCTCCCACAAGTCCCGAAAGACGTGCTGTTAGGTAAATTGGACATTCTGAATTCTCCCTCTGTACCCGAACAGGCGCCGGAATGTGGCGACTAGGGGCTTTTCACAGTAACTTCATTGCAGTGTTAATGTAAGCTTCCTTGTGACAATAATAAAGATTATTATTATTAAGTGGTGGTCAGCGATGGCCCCAGTGCCAGATGGATTGAGACTTGACTCTGGCGATCTGTTACCCCCTCCACCGCCACCACCACTCCGCCCCCCCCCCCCCCCCCAACAAAATGGCTTCACATCGATGGGAATCAAACAATATAACTGACGAAAGGTCGCCTCGACCTGATGAGCTGGCTCTGTTTCGCTCTCCACATACACTGCTGAGCACTCCCAGCACTTTCTCTCTTTCGTTCACAGTTCCAGCATTCGCTGCAGTTTTCTTTTCTAATCTGTCTAATAGATCAAAGGTTCCAGAAAAACTGTCATCGCCAATTAAAAACAAGAGGAGCCACTCACTGTTCACAGGGGCGACTACAAAATGTAACCCACTCATGGGCAGGGAGCTTTCTTCCCCAGTGCTCGAGAAATAGGAATGCTTGACAACATTGCCACCTGCTGGTAGGAGGGGCATCTACAACCTTCCTTGAGCCTTCCCAAGATTTCAACACCCGAAATATTGCTAAAAGACGCAGCACAGTAGCAACGTTACGTTTGATCTCTAGGCTGGGCAAATTGATGGTGTGTTGTGTGAAAAAAAGGAGTCAATTCCCTTCATCCCTGAACTCTGCTGGGACACCCTCAATTCAGCCAGGTTCTGTGCTGTCTCAGAGTCTGGTGCATTGATGAATGTGGCAACATTGCTAGCCACTGTGCTACTGTGCAGCCTCCAATATGTTATTGGAGATAAAAACAAAGACAAATGTCCACTTCTGAATGGACAATAAAGCTCTATTCTATTCAATATGCCAGATTAGGGCGGCAAGGTAGCATAGTGGTTAACACAGTTGCATCACAGCTCCAGGGTCCCAGGTTGGATTCCCGGCTGGGTCACTGTCTGTGCGAAGTCTGCACGTCCTCCCCGTGTGTGCATGGGTTTCCTCCGGGTGCTACGCTTTCCTCCCATAGTCCAAAGATGTGCAGGTTAGGTGGATTGGCCATGATAAATTGCCCCTTCGTGTCCAAAAAGGTTAGGAGGGGTTACTGGGTTACGGGGAGAGGGCAGAGGTGTGGGCTTAAGTAGGGTGCTGTTTCCAAGGGCTGGTGCAGACTATACGGGCCAAATGGCCTCCTTCTGCATTGTAAATTCTATGATTTAATTGATAAATTTAAATTCCTCCAGTTGACATCATGGTATTTGAACTTAAATCAGCAGAGTCTGGGTCACTGGGTTACTAGTCCAGTGACATTGCCACTATGCTGCCCATGTTGTCCAGCTATCCATTGCCACATCAGAGCCAGGTCCCTCCTCCGCAACTCACATTCTCCATCGTGTTCTCTCTGCTCACAGTTCACACTCTTGCTGGAAGGACTACAATCAGGAATGCCGGATGAGGTAATGAGATAAAATGTTGCCCTGGCTGCAATTGGATTGACTTTGAACAGACCCTGGGGTGAAACCTGGGATCCTGTCTGCTTTAGGTGGCTTGGTACCCTCTGAGGGGAGGGCCTTTGTCTGGTGAGCCATTGTATGGAGAGTCTCACATCCCCCTGTATTGGCCTTGAATCAGTTAAGCAACCGCTCCTCTTCAATGTACATTCCGAATCCCTTTGAGTTGTCTTTTGATAAATGCTGTCATCTTATTAAGTCAATGCTGGCCACTTATCTACACACTGTGCAAATAAAGGATGATTCCAATTAATGCAGGGAGCAGTCTCCATGGGAAAGCAGCTCATGAACAAAGCACTAAACTATTGAGCAGTATAGAGGCAGGCGGGAAGGGGGTGGATTTGTCATCATTTAGAGTTGCTTATTTGAAAGCTTTCTTAACCACGGGGGCTTGACGCGGATATCACACTTTAACAACACTTGAGGAAGTGAAGGAACGGGAGATGTGTATGTTGTCCCTTACTGCTCTCCATAGAAGGAGCCCGCCAAGGCCTTCATGACTTTGACAGCTGAGTGTCCTCAGCTTTGGAGCGGAGTCCATTTTGTTCATTTTGCAAGCAAATCTATGTTTGTTCAAAATACGCTTTTCATCTCCCTCCAGGCCTCTGTTAACTATTCTTGCCTTCTCTATTAATCTGCTTGCCTTTAATCGTCCTTTACAGAAACCTCTCCGATTTGCTGCGTTCACTTTCTATATCAATAGTTGTGACCCCAGCCTCCTCACCCTCTCTCCAGTCTCCTGTGCCAAGCCCTCTCCCCAAATGCCCCTCCTCCAGTGCCCTCTCCTTCCAGTGAATATAAATTTCAGAAGGCGGGGTGGTGCCAACTCAGAACCTTGTTTTTAAAAAAAAATATGCTCTTAATATCCCACAGGTTTCAGTCAAATTAATTTGGAGAATCAATCATCATTGAGAAGCACACAACTTAATCGAGGAAGGCCAGTATGGGCTCAATGGGCAGAATTCCATTGAATGCTCTCCTCGCCTCAGACCACGTGCAGCCCATGGGCGCCGCCATCTTGCTCGCCATCTGTGCCCGAAACATTTTAATCTAATTATCTTTGATTTTTGAAACAACGGCATCTTCTGTGTCCCCCCCCCCCCCCCCCCCCCCCCACCCCGAGCCAGTTCCATCTCTCCTCATGAATTCATTAGCCGCAATTTTCTCGCGCAGTCAAATACCTCGCCCTGGGTGCATAGGGATACCGGTTAATTGTTGCATGGAATCATTGACTGCAGAAAGTAAAAATTTCATTCAGGTATTTTGAGATCAACTCAGGACAATTCCGGACCAACCGAAACAATTTGATTCAAAAATGGCCAATGGGATCCAAACGTAAAAGGTTTGACAACATTCTGACAACATCCTGGGGGTTACCATTGACTAGAAACTGATCTGGACCCAGCCATATAAATACTGTGGCTATAAGAGCTGGTCAGAGGCTGGGAATCCTGCGGAGAGTAACTCACCTCCTGACCCCCCAAAGCCTGTCCACCATCTACAAGGCACAAGTCAGGAATGTGATGGAATAGTCTCCACTTGCCTGGGTGAGTGCAGCTCCAACAACACTCAAGCAGCTCGACACCATCCAGGACAAAGCAACCCGCTTGATTGGCCCCCCATCCATAAACACTCACTCCCTCCACCACCGACGCACAGCAGCAGCTGTGTGTACCATCTACAAGATGCACTGTAGGAACTTGGCAGGTCTCCTTTGACAGCACCTTCCAAACCCACAACCTCAACACCACAGTAGGACAGTGGTTAGCACTATTACTTCACAGTGCCAGGGTCCCAGGTTCGATTCCCGGCTTGGGTCACAGTCTATGCGGAGTCTGCACGTTCTCGCCGTGTCTGCGTGGGTTTCCTCCGGGTGCTCCGGTTTCCTCCCACAAGTTCTGAAAGACGTGCTGTTGGGTGAATTGGACATTCTGAATTCTCCCTCTGTGACCCGAACAGGCTCCGGAATGTGGCGACTAGGGGCTTTTCACAGTAACTTCATTGCACTGTTAATGTAAGCCTACTTGTGACAATAATAAAGATTATAATTATCTAGAAGGACAAAGGGAGCAGATACCTGGGAACCCCACCACCTGGAGGTTCCCCTCCAAGTCACTCACCATCCTGACTGGGAAATATATCGGCCGTTCCTTCACTGTCGCTGGGTCAAAATCCTGGAACTCCCTCCCTAACAGCACTGTGGGTGTACCTACACCACAGGGACTGCAGCGGCTCAAGAAGGCGGCTCACCACCACCTTCTCAAGGGGCAATTAGGAATGGGCAATAAATACTGACCTAGCCAGCGAAGCCCACATCACTGAAAGAAAAATGTTAATCGTCACTGAACCAGATTGCTGTTCTCTTGTTGTCAAGATTTTGTTTTGCCTCAATATTAAATCCCTTGGCTAGATTCCCTCACTGAATGTTACAGCATTAAAATCCCCACTCCTGTAAATTTATGCATTGAAGACAGCAGGGAATATGGAGTGTGATCCCACCACCTTCGAAAAGGTGAAAGCAATGAAGGGGAGAAGGTAGGAACAGGGGAGGGAAGGAGAGGACGGAACTTGACAGCCTGCTTTTCCAGTCAGAAATGAAGGAGAATGCCAACACTGGTGAGTGGGTAGAGAGAATGCCAACATTAGCTCGGTGGGGGAACTGAATGAGAGCCTGATCACAATCGGGAAAGCGTGAGGAATAGAAATGGAAGATGAATGCCAGCATAAAGGGCACTGAAGAGGAGAAAGGGTGCCAGTTTGAAACTGAGGGAGGAGGGTGCCAGCTTGAACTGAGGCATTTAGAGGACAGACCCCGTGTGAAAGTGTGGAGAGTTTGGTTGGATACTGCGGGGGCGATTTTGAACCCGCACTAGACGTGCGCGGGATTGGTGATGCAAACGGAAAACCCAAAGAGAATCGGAAAATGCGATTCTCTCCAGAGTGATCACATTTCCCGATTTTCCCCGTCTCTCACTAGTGACGTCACAAGGTTCACGCCCCTCATTTGAATAGATTTGATTGAATTTGAATATTATTAATGGGTTCCCTGCCACATGGGGTGGGATTCCCCCAGCCCTGGGCCGGACCGGAGAATCCCCGCGACTGGGCTACGCCGCCCCGACGGCAGCACACGATTCGCTGCAGAGCGGAGAATCGGCGCCATTGGCGCCGGCGTGGTTGGCGCGGCGCCGCTCGTAGGCTGCTCTATGCGGTCGGCCCGCCGATTCTCTGACCCAGATGCAGCCATAAGAAAAGAGCCGAGTCCCGCCGGCGGCGTTCTAACCTGCTCTGAGCCGGTGGGACCTCGGCGTTGAAGGGTCGGGTGGCGGCCTGTGGGGGGGGCAGGGGGTTCTGACCCCAGGGGGGGGGCCTCCGACGTCGCCTGGCCCGCGATCGGGGCCCACCGGTCGGCGGTCCGGCCTCTCTAGCTGGGGGCCTCCTTTCTAACGCGCCGGCCCCTGTAGTCCTGCACCATGTTGCGTCAGGACCGGCGCATTTAAGGGGGCCACTGCGCATGCGTGCATTGGCACCGGCGCCACTGCACATGCGCGGATCCCACGGTGCACAGTTCGCGCCGGGATCGGCAGCTGGAGCGGCGTGAACCGCTCCAGCGCCGTGCTGCCCCCTGTAAAGACCAGAATTACTCCTGGAAGCGGCCTGTTCACGCCATCGTAAAATTCGACGGCGTTTACAACGGCGTGGACACTCTGCCGCGGGATGGGAGAATCCCGCCCATGATTCCCCCTTCACAAAATATTCATACCTCGTCGCCATGACGGCGAGGTTTACAACAGTATGGCCAAACAAGAATCAGTTGAGGGAATTCCTCCGGGGGACAGGGACTAGAGGTATGTGTAGCCCCCGGGGAGAGGGAAAAGCCTGAGCAGTGCCCCCTGGCACAGGTTGGCACTGCCAGGTCAGCACAGCACTAACGTGGCAGTGCCAACCTGTGACAAGGGCACTGCCAGGGATGGGTCCTAGTGGGAGCCCCATGATGGGGGCAGGGTGGAGGTTCATTTATGTGTGGTTGGGGGGGGGTAGAGCAGGCAACAGGCTGGTTTTATTTCCATGGTGGTGGTGGGTGGCGGGGGGGGGGGGGAGGTTGGGGGATGCTGGTAATGATTGGGAAGGGGGAATACCAGTGATGATTGTTAGGGGGCAAGGGGGGGAGAGCCTCTGATACCTCCGTAGAGGGGTACTCGGTGCGTTTGATCTTTTATACTTTACGAAGGAACTCGCCAAACACTGCAACTTGTCCAAACCAGAATCTTTTATTGAGTCTCGTGTGGTAAGATAGCAATCAGATACAGAGCACGTTATCATGGAGTCTGCTAACTACTCCTCTGGAACTTACACCTAGCACTGACCATTCACACGTATGTCTTATTAGTCTCTCAATCTTCTTCTGAAGATGGCCGGATGGGTCTCCCCTTATATCTGAGCCACAGGTCATGGCCACATGACCTTGGTCTGGAGACTGCATGGTGTGTCTGCACCACCACCTGCTGGTTGGAGGTCACACACCATCCAACTGTGATGTAGCCCAAAGGCATAGCACCACACTGGGGTCGTTAGGTGTGAGCTCTGATTGGGGCGCCCGCTATAGAGGGCACCCGGATCTCTGTTGAATTGGGTGCTGGCTCCATCAAGCCCTGCCCTGCCACAGTGACAGTGTAAACCACACCCATTCATTTTTTAAATTTAAAGATGCTCAATATCTGGGAAGAAAACTAGTTTGTTCAACTGGAGAGCTGATTTTCAGTCTGAGCCTGACACTTAAGAAAAAAAATGGTAAGGTTTGTAATGACTTGGCCAATTAGAATATGAGTTCCCTGATTAGTGGCCCAATCAGGGAACCCCTTTCTCTGTATATAACAGGGAGTGTCAGGTCTTCTGCTCTCTCAGTGCAGACAGCAAGCTGAATGCATCTGGTTGTTTGGCTGTTGGTTTTGGTAATAAAAGGAATTCTAGCGTGGGGACCTCTGTGTCTGTCTCCCTGTGGCCCAATGTCTCCCCCTCTACCATGGCTCTGTTTGTGGCTGGGTGTCCCCAGAGAGTGAGTATGCAGTGTCCACGTGCACCATTGAGGCCTTCTGTGCCTGATGGACACCATGGGGGCTGGTGTGCTTTATTGACCCATTTAATCTCATTTCAGTTTGATGTTTTAAGTCTCATTTGCAATTTGTTTTTGTTTCAGGCAGTGCCCCTTTAAGGGGGCTGCCCCTTTAAATTTGTCCCTCAGTTTGTTCAATTTAGTTCAATTGGTTCAATCCAAATAGTTGGACACACTTGCTTCCACACATCCAGACTTGTTTACAAGGTGGCAGTCCTTTAGCTGTTCTGTTTTCTTTTTGATCTGAGCCCAGTTTTGAAGGTTAGTTTGGCCTGAATGAAATTTGTGTTTTTCCCAAAACTCCGAATTGCTTTTGCGAAGGGTCAGTCCGCAATAGTTCTCTCGAACTGCTCTCTTGTTTGACTACCAGTAAATTTGTCTTCGATGGGCCAAATGGCCATTTCCACTCTCTGGATTTACTTTCATTTGACTGCCTATCACGTGAACTGATTGGCATTAATGAATGGGGAGAAATTGGAGTGTTTGTTAACTTTCCAGCTGGCTCTGCACAATTAGGATGTTCCTCAATCTGATTTCCATTCATTCTACAATAACTTGAGTTGATATTGTGGCCCAATCAGGGTATATTAAAGTGAGTGTCAGATCCTCTGCTCTCCCAGTGTAAACAGCAAGCTTGAGTGATATGACCAATTGATATTTCTTGTGGAGAAAATAGATTGCAGCAAATATAATGGATGGATTTGTGCAAATTTATTTATTAAGGTCTACTGGCATGGTTTCATGACAGCCGTTGAAAATGTGACAAAGGAACACTGAGCATTCCAGACAAGAAAGGCATTCTGGGAAACCCCAAACCTTGGATCAAGGTTGCACACATCTGCGTATCAATAAGAGTTTCCAGTTCGGGTGCGTGTCAGCTTCAACTAGGCTATAACCATAACTGTGCACCCATGGCCCAATTAATGTGCCAGAGCCTTCAAACAAGTAGACTAACAATTGAGGAAGTATGTTGAGGAGCCCATATTTTGAGAAGGAGTGTTGGTCATTAGGGGCAGCATGGTAGCATGGATAGATAGCACTCTGGCTTCACAGCTCCAGGGTCCCAGGTTCGATTCCCTGCTGGGTCTGTGCGGAGTCTGCATGTTCTCCCTGTGTCTGCGTGGGTTTCCTCCGGGTGCTCCGATTTCCTCCCACAGTCCAAAGACATGCAGGTTAGGTGGATTGGCCAAGATAAATTGCCCTTAATGTCCAAAAAGGTTAGGAGAGGTTACGGGGATAGGGTGGGCTTAAGTGGGTTTGTGCAGACTCGATGGGCCGAATGGCCTCCTTCTGCACTGTATGTTCCATGTTCATATCTTAATTGAAGCAGAGAACAGCAAAATAGAATTCAGCACTTAACTGGAACCCTACTCTTTGTCAATCTAATTCAAATCAAGCATTTACAACACCCCTGACATCTGCCTCTCCAACTTATCATCCTTGGAAGCTGGAGAGCGGTTACAAGGCAGGTCTGGATTGAAGGCTACGGAGAATAAAGTCAGATTGGATTTAATGGAGCTTGATGTGATACCCTATTAAAACACTGCTGACTCACACTGGTCTTGGAATGACCAGATTTACAGGATCTTGGAGAAGCAGCAATTTCGAACCTCTTTGTTCAGTTAACCTTTATGTATGCAGAAGACTTCGACCCCTGGCGATGCAGAGTGAGGGGTGGGAGTTATGCAACTTGTGGCAGCACTGGGAGTCACGTGTTCCTCTCTGCTACCAATGGAGGGATGAGGATGGGTGTACATGAATGCAGTTGGTGCTCTGGCACTATGTCCTCATCTCTTGGGTGGCAAACTTGGGCCTATACATTTGAAGCTTCTAGTTGAAAGATTTTCAAACTTTTCACTCTAATTGGCTTCAGACCCTCACAAGAACCAGACAGATTGGACTGCAATCGTTTCTCTTCTGGTCCTGTCCCTGTGAACCCTGTTGGATGTCAGCCAAGGCGTAGATGTAGCCTCCGAATCAGACTGCCGGTTTTGGTCCCAGTCTAGAGACAGGAGGCCAGTGCAGTACTGAGGGAGTGCTGCACTGTCAGAGGTGCCATATTTTGGCTGAGACATGAAACCAAGGTCTGGCCTCTCAAGCGGAGAGAGTGATCCTATGAGGCTATTTAAAGAACACTATCCATAGCATCAGGCGACAACATGAATGTTAAAGTGCATGTTGTCATAGCAACTCAGACTCCTTTGGCGTGGTGGGGGACGGGGCGGCATGGGGCGAGGTTGGCTAGATGGCAGATTGGTGCCAAGAGGTTGGCTTGTTACCCATTCTGGGTGAATTTGGGGCCTGCCTGAGGCGGGCACCTTGGGTGAAGGTCGTGGTGCTGTGGGAAAGGAACTTAGGCCGGGGACGCGACGAAGATTGCTGTTGTGCCTGCTTAATCGACGAAGCAAAGAATGGGAATTTGAGGAAGACTGGGACCCAACCCAGCTCCCAATTTGAATAGAACCTTTCAAGACAAATAATGAATCCCTCCCTCTCTCCCAAGGTTATCTATCAATTTATTAATGATACTGTTGTAGACCAATGCCACTGAATAACCCTGGGCAGATTCTCCACTTCACAAACGAAGGGTGGGATTTACCGGTTGGCCATGCCAGCGGGAAATTCCAGTCCCACCCTGGCGCACGGATTTCCTGGCGACGAGGGGTGCAGTCAACCGGAAATCTCATTCACAACGTCGGGACGCCTCCCCTGGAAAAACATGCGGCGGGGTGGTCGGTAAATCCTGTCCTAAGGATTGACGCGGGGTCTGAATCGGTGAACTTCTACAACAACAAAATTGGCGCCTGTCCTGGAGCAATTCATGATCCATTAATGGGTACCAGAACCACGTCGAATTCGATCGATTCCAATGGAAAACGGTGTTGGGTACGCCGGAGTCGGGATTGGCACTCGAGAGGCTGACAAGCTGCAGCCGCATATCAGCGACTCCACTCCCCATGCACACTCATCCCAGCCAACAAGATGGCAGCACGGAGAGCGGCACTCCGGTTGTGGACGCAGAACGCGAGACCCTGTTGGACGCCATGGTGGAGAGGCGGGCCACTCTGTTCTCCAGGGTGGGGAAAAAGGCTGCCACCTGTCGCCGTACACGGGGCCTGGGCGCAGGTGGCAAAGCCACCGCTAGGACCAGCCAGCAGCGCCAGAAGAAGCTGAATGACTGCCTCAGGGCGGCTGGGGTGAGTAAGCAGCAACCTGCCCCTGACACCAACCCTCATCCCACACACCCTTAAAACACCGCCCCCCCCCCCCCCCCCTCCCAACCTGGAGAGCAACCGAACCCCAGCCATCAGCAGTCTGCTCGCACCCCACCCTGCACCACAATCCAGCACCCGTACCGCCCGCCATGGCCGGGTGCCCTGGCCACAAAGGCCACCAGCTGCCCACCCCATGGTTTTCGGCTCGCGCGCAATTCCAGAGTTGCTGGACGGAGAATCCCACCCCGTGTCTCGGAGACGGAGAGAATAAGATCTTGCATCCCGTGTTGTGTTCGTCTAAATATCTGGAGGGTAATGACAGAATGAGAATTAATTCTACTGATGTTCTTTTTCAATCAGCATTTCTGCTTTGGCTTAGCTCTTCGTGTCTGACATCCTCAAAGTTGGGATTCAGTCCAAGGTATGATTGGGAGAAAGAGTGGAGAATATCAGTCACACCATGCTAAGAGCAAAATGAGGTGTGTGACGCTAACAGAACTGTCTGAGTTGCCTTGTTTGAGTTATTCCTGCTTTGAGCTCACTTTTTCAATGGGTGGTGGGACTGAGTTGATTGCAATATTTTGTCCCATTATTGTATTAAGAAAGAAAGTGCTTGCATTTCTATCGCGCCTTTCACACCTGCCCGAAAGCACTTTGCAACCAATGAAGCACTTTCAAAGTGTTGTCATCGTTGCGATGTAGGAAACGTGGTTGCCAAATGGTGCACAGCAAGATCCTGCAAACAGCAATGTGATCATGAGCAATGTGTCTGTCTTCGTGGTGTTGGCTGAGGATTGAAGAGGCAAGATGCCAGTATGTTGGTCCCTTCTGCCACCTGGCCCGATCCTTAGGCTTTTACATGGCCACCTTGAGGGAGACTGCACAAATGGCTCAGGTTAACTGTACCATTAGCTTTGATTAGTTGCCGGCAGCACGGTGACGCAGTGGTTAGCACTGCAGTTTCACGGCACCGAGGTCCCAGGTTCGATCCCGGCTCTGGGTCACTGTCCGTATGGAATTTGCACATTCTCCCCGTGTCTGCGTGGGTTTCACCCCCACAACTCAAAGATGTTAGCAAAATGTATATAAGACAAAAAAGAGTGGCTAAGGTAAATATTGGTCCTTTAGAGGATGAGAAGGGAGTTTTAATAATGGGAAATGAGGAAATGGCTGAGGAACTGAACAGGTTTTTTGGGTCGGTCTTCACAGTGGAAGACACAAATAACATGCCAGCGACTGATAGAAATGAGGCTATGACAGGTGAGGATCTTGAGAGGATTGTTATCACTAAGGAGGGAGTGATGGGCAAGCTAATGGGGCTAAAGGTAGACAAGTCTCCTGGCCCTGATGGAATGCATCCCAGAGTGCTAAAAGAGATGGCTAGGGAAATTGCAGATGCACTAGTGATAATTTACCGAAATTCACTAGACTCTGGGGTGGTCCCGGTGGATTGGAAATTAGCAAACGTGACGCCACTGTTTAAAAAAGGAGATAGGCAGAAAGCAGGAAATTATAGGCCAGTGAGTTTAACTTCGGTAATAGGGAAGATGCTGGAATCTATCATCAAGGAAGAAATTGCGAGGCATCTGGATAGAAATTGTCCCATTGGGCAGACGCAGCATGGGTTCGTAAAAGGCAGGTCATGCCTAACTAATTTAGTGGAATTTTTTGAGGACATTACCAGTGCAGTAGATAACGGGGAGCCGATGGATGTGGTATATCTGGATTTCCAGAAAGCCTTTGACAAGGTGCCACACAAAAGGTTGCTGCATAAGATAAAGATGCATGGCATTAAGGGTAAAGTAGTAGCATGGATAGAGGATTGGTTAATTAATAGAAAGCAAAGAGTTGGGATAAATGGGTGTTTCTCTGGTTGGCAATCAGTAGCTAGTGGTGTTCCTCAGGGATCCGTGTTGGCCCCACAATTGTTCACAATTTACATTGATGATTTGGAGTTGGGGACCAAGGGCAATGTGTCCAAGTTTGCAGATGACACTAAGATGAGTGGTAAAGCGAAAAGTGCAGAGGATACTGGAAGTCTGCAGAGGGATTTGGATAGGTTAAGTGAATGGGCTCGGGTCTGGCAGATGGAATACAATGTTGACAAATGTGAGGTTATCCATTTTGGTAGGAATAACAGCAAACGGGATTATTATTTAAACGATAAAATATTAAAGCATGCCGCTGTTCAGAGAAACTTGGGTGTGCTAGTGCATGAGTCACAGAAGGTTGGTTTACAAGTGCAACAGGTGATTAAGAAGGCAAATGGAATTTTGTCCTTCATTGCTAGAGGGATGGAGTTTAAGACTAGGGAGGTTATGTTGCAATTGTATAAGGTGTTAGTGCGGTCACACCTGGAGTATTGTGTTCAGTTTTGGTCTCCTTACTTGAGAAAGGACGTACTGGCGCTGGAGGGTGTGCAGAGGAGATTCACTAGGTTAATCCCAGAGCTGAAGGGGTTGGATTATGAGGAGAGGTTGAGTAGACTGGGACTGTACTCGTTGGAATTTAGAAGGATGAGGGGGGATCTTATAGAAACATTTAAAATTATGAAGGGAATAGATGGGATAGATGCGGGCAGGTTGTTTCCACTGGCGGGTGACAGCAGAACTAGGGGACATAGCCTCAAAATAAGGGGAAGTAGATTTAGGACTGAGTTTAGGAGGAACTTCTTCACCCAAAGGGTTGTGAATCTATGGAATTCCTTGCCCGGTGAAGCAGTTGAGGCTCCTTCATTACATGTTTTTAAGATAAAGATAGATAGTTTTTTGAAGAATAAAGGAATCAAGGGTTATGGTGTTCGGGCCGGAAAGTGGAGCTGAGTCCACAAAAGATCAGCCATGATCTCATTGAATGGCGGAGCAGGCTCGAGGGGCCATATGGCCTACTCCTGCTCCTAGTTCTTATGTGCAGGGTAGGTGGATTGGCCACGCTAAATTGCCCCTTAATTCGAAAAAATGAATTGGGTACACTAAATTTATATATAAAAAAACCAACTTTGATTAGTTGCACGTCAGGACGTCCATGCAGCGGGATTCTCCAGTTTCCCAGCGCCCGGGGGGGGGGGGGGTTTCCCGACGATGTGGTGCTGCTCCATAATGGGAAACCCCATTGACCGGCCAGCGTAACGGACAATCCTGCCGGCGGGGCGAGGCAGAAATGCGGCGGGGCGGAGAATCCAGCAGTCTTTTGCATGTCACCTGCTTCTGACAGCAACAGGTAGATCAGAGGCACATGAGCAAGGAAGTGGTGAAAATAAACCCATTGATGTGACCATCAATTCACATGATACAGAGAGTTGAAGTGAACAGCGGCTTTAATCAATGAGAACAGTGCCTGCCTGCGACTGCTCTGCAATGAGAGCCGCCTACAGGGCAGCTGCTCTTTATACCTCCCCTGAGGGGGCGGAACCAGAGGCGGAGCCTACAAGGGCACCAACATGATACAATCAGTGTAATACAGTACAATGGTCCATAGGTGGAGCCCACATGGGCAACAGCGTGGTACAATGTAGTACAGCGGTGAATGGTTACTATAATACATTCACCACACCCACATCCCCATCATTTCATTTGCTGTTGGTATTATTGTACCTATGGAGGTCTTGTGGTACAGACGGGGTGGTGTGCCTGCCTCTCAGCCCAGAATCCCCGGGTTTGATTCCCACCCTAGGACTTGATGGCCAAGGAAGGTGCGTTCATAACGCCGTGAAACAGGTTGAGTATCGATCTGCAAATCCTTCCAATACACAAATGGCTGGTTTTAAGAGTGGGAGAGACTCCTTATCAGCCAGGCTTGATGTGCAGTGGCGCCCCCTCAAGCTATAAGCCCCTGGCGACAGACTTACTGGATAGTTTGAAAACCCATCTGGCTCACCAATGTGACGGAAACCTGCTGTCCTTGTCCGATCTGACCTCTATGTGACTCCAGACCCAGGGCAACTTGGTTGACCCTTAACTGCCCTCTGGGCATTTAATCACATTCAAGAAGGCAGCTCACTACCACCTTCTCGAGGACAATTAGGGATGGGCAACAAATGCGTGCCCAGCCAGCGATGCCCACATTCCGTGAAAGAATAACAAAAAGGATTACCTCAGATTATGTCACAAAATTTGCAGACCCCATCCCCCAAATCAAAAAAATCTCCACGTAATAACGATCAAAACAATCAGACTGTACGAAGGAAAGAGATCAACAAATATTCGAAAAATTGAGTTCCAGGGAGGAATAGACTGAAGAGGATTGGTGCCTTGACCACCAAAGTGTTATCTTGAAATATTGGTCGGAATTCTCCGGTCGTTGGGGTTCACTTTTCCCGGTGGCAGCGCACCCCCACCAGCGGGTTTCCCGGTGGCACAGGGTGGTTTCAATGGGAAATACCATTGGCAAGCGGCGGGAAGATAGAATCCCGCTGTCAGCGAATGGCATGCCGCCAAGAAACACGGGGCTGAGGGAGCAGAGAATCTCGCCTATTGTTATTCACAATTACACAAGCAAGCGCACTTTAGATTGTAGTATTCTATTGTTGTACCCTGGAAGTAACACTGTGCGATATCATTGTACCTGGCATGCTCATATTAAAATGCTTTGCTATTTCAACATGTTTAAAATCAAGCGCGTTAATGTTGGCATTAAAATAGAAACAAGTGGGTTATAGTTGGCAGTAAGTATCGTTGTATGTCCATCAGGAGCTGCAGCCTTGGGTGAGATCTACTTCTTCCTTCGAGGCTCAAGATGGTTTTCTCTGGGACAGTTGTCTACTTTCTCTGCAGACTCAGCATCATTTCAGGTTCACAAAGGATGCGCCGGACACTCACTTTCAGAATGATAGAGCAGTTCTTTCACTTCAGCAAGCAGGAGAGAGAGGGTTCCATTCGCTTCCAAGGTCTAAACACTTCGGCATAGGTCTCTCAGGAAGCATCACACAGGAACCAATCACTGAGTGTTGTCAGGCAGAACACTATTCCTGGCCAACCCACTGGTTACCAGTTAACCAATCTAACCGACTCCCTTCAAAACCAGTTCCTAAGATCCACTCAGTGCCGAGGAGTCTGGCGTCTCCTCTCCAACATACAAAACCTGGGAACACAGTGTCCTGGCAAGCAGGCTGTTTCAACTTTGAGTCTTCTGCTTAAAGACACATCCCGATTATGGGTTCAGGACCAAATAATAATAAAATAACATAAAAGAAATTGGAACAAAAGAAATGCACAGGAAGGACACCATGGCTCCAGACTGGGCAATTCATTGATGAATTAGATTAGATTTAGATTTATTGTCACGTGTACCGAGGTACAGTGAGAAGTATTGTTCTGCATACAGTCCAGACAGATCGTTCCATACATGAGAAACATAGGCCATGCGATAAATACACAATGTAAATACATAGACATCGGGTGAAGCATACGGAGTGTAGTACTACCCAGCAGAGAAGATGTGTGGAGAGATCGGTTCAGTCCATAATAGGGTCATTCAGGCGTCTGGTAACAGCGGGGAAGAAGCTGTTTTGAATCTGTTGGTGCGTGTTCTCAGACTTCTGTATCCCTTGCTCGATGGAAGAAGGTTTTACTCAATAGGGAGTCCCAGACAGGTAATGTTGCGTGTTGTGAAATTATATCAGATGTGCATCTTTATTACTGAGAAAACAATTGAAATATTTCTGCGGCTCGCATGTAATTAGGATGTTCCTTCCAAGGAAATACTTTGCAGCCTTACTTGGCTATTTGAAAAGCAGCTCATTAAATGGTAATTTTTTAATTAAACCCCAGGCGTCAGCTCGTCTCTGAATACCCCAGTGAAATGCTTTTAACTTGTGACTTTTAATTTTGAGCTTGGGAAAAGGCTGTATCATGGCACTCGTGTCCTTTTCCATCCCTGCTCTACAAGGACCAGAAGCCTCGCTGTCGTTCTATAGCTTCACCTGTAGGAAATGCTTTGGGGTCGCAATGTTCTCTCATCTCCTGTGGCAGGAAACAAAAATCAGAGTACAAAACACCATGTAGCCCCTCCACCACACTCCCAGGTGGAGTTCACTGAGCTGAAACGTGAACTTGGTTTCTCTCTCCACAGATGCTGCCAGACCTGCTGAGGATTTCCAGTATTATCTGTTCATGCTTCACACTCCCTTCCCTCCGTTCCAATTTAGCTGTCAGCTTTCCCGAGACTTTCTCGAACTGCCTCGATTTTTCTTGGTCTGATCTGATCTGATCTACACAGTCTAGCAAGCAGAGAATTGGGGAAAGCACGTAAATAAATCAGTGGTCTACACGCCTTTCCCTAAAGGACACTACTCGTTCGGATGAAAGGTTATTAAAACAAAATAGAAATGGTTGCAATTTTAACAATTACAGAACAGGGCACATTCCTTAAATTGTAGGGAGTTCTGGACGATAGATACTGCAGTACATAGAACATAGAACAGTACAGCACAGAACAGGCCCTTCGGCCCTCAATGTTGTGCCGAGCCATGATCACCCTACTCAAACCCACGTATCCACCCTATACCTGTAACCCAACAACCCCCCCTTAACCTATCAAATGTCCACTATGGGAAATGCTTTTAAACCCCTCTGTTTTCCTAATTTGATTTGATTTATTGTCACGTGTACCGAAGTACAGTGAAAAGTATTTTTCTGCGGCTGAGGAATGTACACAGTACGTACATAGCAGACAAAACAATAATCAACAGAGAACATTGACAAATGGTACATCGACAAAACAGTGATTGGTTACAGTGCGGAACAAGGGGCCAAACAAAGCAAATACATGAGCAAGAGCAGCATAGGGCATCGTGAATAGTGTTCTTACAGGGAACAGATCAGTCCGAGGGGGAGTCGTTGAGAAGTCTTGCAGCTGTGGGGAAGAAGCTGTTCCTATGTCTGGATGTGTGGGTCTTCAGACTTCTGTACCTTCTGCCTGATGGAAGGGTCTGGAAAAAGGCAATGCCTGGGTGGGAGGGGTCTCTGATAATGCTGTCTGCCTTCCTGAGACAGCGGGAGGTGTAGACAGAATCAATGGGAGGGTGGCAGGTTTGGGTGATGCGTTGGGCTGAGTTCACCACAGGGGAATTCCAGAAAAGAAAAGTTTCTGGAATACACAGATGATCGACTTGGCCACCCCGTGCTAAATGTTAGGGAAGAATCCCACCCCTACCCCCACTCTGTAAAGGCAATAATTAGAGGGACTGAAAAATGGGGAGACTCCCTGTGAACCTAATTCTTTCCCAACAATTTTTCTGGTGACATTGAGCAGGATGTTTGAAGCAGGGAGAAGATGGAACACATAACCCAATTTATTATGTAACAATGCGCCAGATAATGAAGAGGCTGTGGCTACCCTTCCCTGTCTATGGTCACAGATCTGCAAACTATCCACAAGTCAACAGGGACAGAGGTTAAAAGGATTGCATTACCAGCGCTTGCATTGTTAAGTGCAACTCCACAAATCATAGAATCATAGAATTTACAGTGCAGAAGGAGGTCATTCAGCCCATCGAGTCTGCACTGGCCCTTGGAAACAGCACCCCATTCAGGAACACATCTCCTCCCTATCCCTATAACCCAATAACCCCACCCAACACTAAGGGCAATTGAGCATGGCCAATGCACCTAACCTGCACGTCTTTGGACTGTGAGAGGAAACCACAAGGTTGTCAACATTGACATGCACCTTGGTTAATTGTTGTTTTGCACTCTCCAGCTCAAGCATGTGGAAAACTTTGCAATTTGAACCGAGATAGAGCAAACTGCTTAAAATGCAAGTCCACATTCCAAGGCGAGGGTGACAGATTCGAGTGAAAACCAAAATGGAAGGAGAGGGACATGAGGCACACACAGATCAAGCTTCTCTCAAGCATAATTTATTTTCAAAGAAGGTAAACAGAGGCCTCAAAATAACATCGGAACACAGCTTGTTACTAAAGGAGGATACAGCTGTAAGTTTTAGTCAGCGATCATAATAATTCAATTTGCAACACCTGTAGTTAATTCGCTGTTAATGAATTCAGGTGCTAATTATTCCAGGAAGAGGAGAAGGGAATTGGCTGAGATGCAGTTTGCCGGTCCCACTCGCCCCACATTCTCCTTGTGCCACGGGTCCCAATGCGCAACGTATGTTTTTTTTAACCGTCCATTCGTGCAGATGTTGGCGTCAGCACGTGAAACACGCCAGCGCATTTGCTGTCGTTCGCGGCGTCACATGTGGAGGAAGTGACAGCTTTTGCAGTCACAGGCAAAGTTGCAGGGTGAATTGCAAATGCTCTTTACTAGCTGATGGCCAGGAGTGCTTAGTATTGTTTATGTCTTGATGATGCAGGCCCATGGCAGTCCTGCTCCCACTCCGCACCTTAAACCATCCTCGTCACTCCACGGAGTTCTGACGGTGGTCTTTCATTAAAACCGGCTCATTAATTTTATACGATACTGAAGGTAGCCCTTCCGTACGGCGCAAGCTGATGTTGTACCCACTCAGCAGAAGCAGCCTCTTTTTTAAAAGCTCCCATGCCTCTTCATTACATACAATGTTGCATTTTTTATCCCTTTCTGTGGC
This sequence comes from Scyliorhinus canicula, assembly GCF_902713615.1. NCBI lineage: Eukaryota > Metazoa > Chordata > Chondrichthyes > Carcharhiniformes > Scyliorhinidae > Scyliorhinus > Scyliorhinus canicula. Next base: position 16,450,300 of record NC_052173.1, read on the forward strand.
GATGGCCCTAATTTGGGTTTCGGAACTTTCTCTCTCACAAGGTTGCCGCAACTCCCAGAGGCCCACGCATCTGAGAAATGTTTTTCAGTTTCAGTGCCGGAGTAAAGGGGTTGGAAGCGCCACTTATTTTCGGGTGTGGATAAAGCAGAAGGTCGGCAATGATTGTATTGAATGATGGAGCAGGTTCGACCATACCTGGTAAAATTCCTCTCCGCTATCTTCCAACAATGAATGTGACCAACGGTTACAGTTGAAAAGGTGATCCTTTTTTAAGATTCTTCCAGTCCTTAATTGGTTCTTGGGGGAAAAGAAGTTAGCAATAGAAGCACGGGGGCTGTATGCAGTTGGGGATATTGGATATGAACTCTTATAGGGCCAGCACGGTAGCATTGTGGATTGCACTGTGGCTTCACAGCTCCGGGGTCCCAGGTTCGATTCCCTGCTGGGTCACTGTCTGTGCGGAGTCTGCACGTTCTCCCCCTGTGTGCGTGGGTTTCCTCCGGGTGCTCCGGTTTCCTCCCACAGTCCAAAGACGTGCAGGTTAGGTGGATTGGCCATGCTCTTAGTATCCAAAAAGGTTAAGAGGGGTTATTGGAGGGCAGCACGGTGGCCTAGTGGTTAGCACAACCGCCTCACGGCGCTGAGGTCCCAGGTTCGATCCCGGCTCTGGGTCACTGTCCGTGTGGAGTTTGCACATTCTCCCCGTGTCTGCGTGGGTTTCGCCCCCACAACCCAAAAAATGTGCAGAGTAGGTGGATTGGCCGCGCTAAATTGCCCCTTAATTGGAAAAAATAATTGGGTAATCTAAATTTATAAAAAAAAAAAAAAAGAGGGGTTATTGGGTTACGCGGAGAGAGTAGAAGTGAGGGCTTAAGTGGGTCGGTGCAGACTCGTTGGGCCGAATGGCCTCCTTCTGCACTGTATGTTCTATGTCTAAGTCTTCATTTTGATACTTCAGGTAGTCATTTAGGGACCAGTCTGGTGAACAAAGGGACATAATTTTGCCTGCGCGCACAATGCCTCACCTGGGGCTGTCCCCAGAATACAGGAATGTGGAGTCACCCGAACATATTCTTTTAAGCCCCAATCAAGCCCCGCAGTCTCTGGTCTGATAAACCAAAGCTCTCCTTTGCAACATGCAGATATATCCCCAAATCATAGCACAGGAACCAATCACGGCTCTCTGGAGTTCTCGCTTTTTGACATCCCTCTCTTCGACTGGCTAAATGGACTGTGGGCTCTTGTCCAGGCCTCTGACGCAATTATCTCTCAACACTATATCTCTCCATTCACAACCTCAGGACATCCCAGAGTGTTTTATAACCAGAAAAGTACATTTCTGATGCCCAACTGTTGTTGTAATGTAGCAACGCAGCAGCCAATTTGATCAACACGATCTCGCCAGCAGCAGTGTTGATCAGATCAGATCGAAAAGCTACTTTGAAATTTAGCCTGCTTTTGGCCTCTCCTAGGCCTGTCTTAGTATCTGCTGCTCCCTTTCTGCATGTGCTTGCAAAAATAGTTGCCCCAAAATGTGTACAATTGCCCAGAGGTTAAAGCACAGAAACAGGCCGAGGCCTAAGTCAGTGCTGGATCACAGGACAGCCTGCACAGTGAGGTTGTTGTCCAACCTTACTCTGAATTAGGCCGGACTCAGAGAGAACAAATGAGCCAGGCTGAGGCAGCACAGATTGGCATGTTTTTGGCTGCATCCCAAGACTGGCAGTGCCCAGGTGCCAGCCAACCCAATTAGGCACAGTGCATTGTGCAGAGCGAGGAATGCAAGCAGACAAGATTAACGTGCCCTCCCTTCCACTTTTTTTGTTTTGAATGTTCGCCCCTCACACCTTCCCCCTCCCGTAATGCAGAAATCGCTGATGTTCCTCTTCAGGGAGCTGCCATTAAAGAGTTGCTGAGCTTGACAATCAAAGAAAGCTGAATTAGCATCAGCTGGCAGTCATTAAAAAGGACATTCCAGCGCAAGGCTTTGCAATGGCCTAAACACAGGCATTTCCCCAGAAAAGTATTCCTCATATTTAACAAAAACAAAAAAGAAGGGAACGTAATGCTACCCTGTGGTTGGAACTTTCTTTTTCCCAGTGAAGGTCGAGTAGGCCAAGCAAAGGCTTCTGGGAGCCACGCTTTGGCCCCAAAATATCAGGTTTATGTCAACAACCCTCCATATTTGGAACTTTTAACTTGAAGGCAGCCACTGTGTGAAAAGATTTGAATTTCTAAACCACAAAATCTTCAATTTCCTCCTTGGTTTCTCCCAGTTGTCCTCTGTAGCTTTGTTTGAGGATTGGCAGAAGTGACCACTGTAGCTTTATCATAACTGTAAGAACTGCAAGGGTTAATGGAGTGTCTAGAGTAGCCACTAGAGGGAGCAAGTATATAAAGCACTGATGGTTAGCCTTGGTGGAGAGTTGTGTGAAGGAGTTAGCTAGAGAGCAGGAGCACAAATAGTGTGAGTGAGAGCAGATCATAGTTTATATCAGTATTAAGATTTGCTGTGGATGAGTGTAGTTTAAATGTGAATAATCAACTGTGTATTCTTTAGGCGTATGTGTCGAATCCAAATTAGTAGTGTTGATAAATTTATAGCTTTGTTTAAATTCAAGCTATTCTTTGTGAACACTACGCCAACCATCCTGAAATTAGGCAACACAAAGAACACCACAACCACGTTGTCATGGTTTCTGACAAAGCTATTCTCTGGACATCAGGAAATTCTCCCCCTATCCTGTTTTTCTTCCCCGACTAAGTGTAGGACACAAATAATTCGGGATAAGGTTTTTATTCAATAGAATCATAGAATTTACAGTACAGAAGGAGACCATTCAGCCCATCGAGTTTCCACCGGCCCTTGGAAAGAGCACCCTACTAAAGCCCCACGCCTCCACCCTATCCCCTTTATCCCCGTAACCCCACCTAACCTTTTTGGTCACCAAGGGCAATTTAGAATGGCCAATCCACCTAACCTGCACACCTTTAGACTGTGGGAGGAAACCGGAGCACCCGGAGGAAATTCAACCACACGAGGAGAACGTGCAGACTCCGCACAGACAGTGACCCAAACCGGGAATTAAATTTGGGACCCTGGAGCCATGACGCCACTGTGCTAACCACTGTGCTACCTTGCTGCCCTTATTGTTTGCCAGATGGGCATGTGCTTGCCAATATGCCACCCCATGGCATGGGCAGTGAGCAGTCCAGATGGTGCACTACAGCACCAAGTTTTCCCTCTTTGAAAGACTGCCATAGAAACAGTAAATGTTTCACAGAATCGGAGGCTCAATCTGGATGGGGGCAGGTTTTACGAGCAGGAGTGTAGAAGTTCTGTTTGGAAAACCCGGATTCCTTCGCAGTCTGAGGTGTTTTGACTCCATAATTGCGCATTCTCTTATCCCCCTCAGCAGGTTCCCCAGCTAGAATCCAGTGTGGCCAACAGGCTTGCCTCCCTTTCGGGCAGGGGAATGTTCTGGAATCGACAGCAGGCCGGGAAAAGGTAGTTTAGTTAGAGCAAGTATGAAGGGAGGGTCCGATTCCCGAACCCACGCTGGATCGCTGATTTTAGGAGTGGGGGAGGAGCGTCATTTTTTTTCCTGCCATGGGATGTGGGCACCATTGCCCATCCCTTCCTGAAAGGGTGGTGGAGGCAGGAACCCTCACAACGTTTAAGAAGCATTTAGATGAGCACTTGGAATGCCCCAGCACACAGGCTATGGACCAAGTGCTAGAAAATGGGATTAGGATAGGTGCTTGATGGCTGACACATACACGATGGGCCAAATGGCCTCTTTTTGTGCTGTGAAACTCTATGACTCTAATTTTCCTTCAACTGAATGGCTTGTGAGGCCAATTCTGAGGGGCAGTTAAGAGTGACCACATTGCTGTGGGTCTGGAGTCACATGTAGGCCAGACCGGGTAAGGGTGACAGATTTGAACCCATGTCCCATTAGCCCGGGCCTCAGAAATACTAGCCCAGTGATATTGCCACCAGATCGCAGGCAGCGATGTAGGTAAGCCTGCTGGGCTGGTAGGAAGCACTTCTACTCTCCCTGGATACAGACAGTGCTGCAGAGGGGCTTATCTTTCCCGAGCAAAAGGCCTCGCCTCCTTTTAGCTGCTGGCTTTCCAAAGGCCTGTTTAACCTGTCAGGGCTAAACCAAGAAGGCAGGTTAAATATGAAGGCCGCAGCCTTGTTATATTACTTAAATGGCCAACCCCTTGCCTGGGTGCACCTTGGCTGCCTGTCCCCAGTTCCCATATCTGCTCCAACTGGAAGTGAGTGGGCTAAAAGAGGGTTTAAAAATATCAACTTCCCTCCTGACCTCAAATCCCTTGTGTTTTGTGGTTAAAATTACACTCCTTGAATCGCAAAGGAGACCATTCGGCCTATTGTGTTTATGCTGTCTCTTGAAAGAACTACCCAATTAATCCCTTTACCGTGCCCTTTAATCCTGTAACTTTTCCCTTTCAAGTATCAAATTTGCACAGGGGAGGACATTAAATTCTTGTCAGGGTGGGTTTGCCCTGTTTTCTTGTTAGCATTTTTGATTCTGTTAGCGGATGGGCGCACCTCCTGGGCTGTTTGTAGCAACTTAAAAGCAGTTGAGCCTTCGAGATATCCCTCTCTATGATTAGACCCTGATGGAACCATCAATTCACCAGACATGTGCTTTCCGATATGAACAGTGGTTTTAATCTACTTACTACAGAGCCAGCCTGTTACCCGTTGATGAACTCTCGGTGAACTGCAGACTGACTCTGGACAAGGGTATTTATACAGCAGCACAAGGGGGAGGAGTCGTGGGCAGAGCCAAAGGTGGAGCCCTGTACAAGCTCCTGAGCATTCCCAGAGCTACTCCCCCTAGTGGTCGGATAACGCTACTGCGCTTACAATGATAAAGTGTGAATTACCAAGTTACATTCACCACAGACCCCAAGCTTTTCAAAGGTAGGCTTGCCAACTCAGGTTGACGTAGTCCTGGAGCTTCCATCACATGACCGCTGACCTCCAACGACCCCACTATTGGTCATTCGACACCCATCCACACACAGCCCTGCCTTCCCACAGCCAATTGGAAACAAACAGACTCTTCTCTCCCTGATTGGATGATTCTTGGCTGTCAAACAAACAGCCATTTTCTTCCAAATCACCAATCTTTCTTGCAGTTGACGGGTGAAAAAAGCGTTCAAAGTACATGTCGAAAGAAACATTTATTTTTGCGCCGCGAATAATTTTTCCCCGGGGCTGCTATTTTGCGGCAGTGTCTTGGAGATTAACCTTTGACTCCTCGGAGGGTTGGCGACTCAACCTGAAGGGAAAGGTCACCATGTTGTCCTGCCATTCCCAAATGTTACAAAGGGGTGGCGCCACTGAGAAGGAGGCTTCATACAAAATGGCTGCTTCCAAAATATCTCTGATCAGCTCACAACAAGCGAGGACTGAGGCACGTCAGCCGTTAAACAGGCAGCTTCCACTTTGATAATATTTTGGGGAAAAGTTGTCAACTCAACAAATACAATTACCCTGTAGTATCCACCGCTTCCAAGAAAAGCTCCCCCGAAGGCAATCGCTAAACTAGTTCCAGTTATTGCTCTCATGATTTCTGCAATTTGTTTATTGCTCTTGCTGATTTATAAACCCATGAGCCTTAAATAAGGAGGCGGTTCTTAGGTATTATTCACTGCCCGATAAATTAGGAATGATAGGATGAGGAGTGAGCTATTGCTTGTTGGCCAGCCGCAGGTCTGACAGGGGCACAGTCACAGCGGTAAGCAAGACCCCAAACAGAAATTAAAGCAGAAAGATGCAGGTTACAGTGACACAATCGACATTGGAAAGCGAACGGCAGGTTAATGTTTTGGATGGGGCCCTTTCAGCAGAATTCATTTGTTTGCTTTTCCGTCTCAAATCCACAATCATGGAATCTTACAGCATAGAAGGAGGCCACTCGGTCCATTGCACCTGTGCTAGCTCTCTGAAAGTTCAGCCAGAATATGGCGACGAGAGGCTTTACACAGTAACTTCACTGAATTGTGACAATAAGCAATTATTATTATGTACTGGTGAATTGATATCAAATAGTTTTAGACTCCGCACTGCAGTTGGCAGCATGTTGAGGCAGTAAGAGAGGGGGGGACTGTGCAGATTTACACGGCTGCCCCAGGGAAATGAGATAATTCAAATGCAGAGAGAAGATTTGGAGATAGAAACAGACTGGATTGAAGGAGCTCGAATGATGGAACACTTTTATAAAAAAGACATTTTTTTTATCCAACAGGGATACACTTATCCGGCGAATGTGGTTGTTCTTCCGTTGTCGTTGAAACCCCATAAACCCCTCCAACTGGATGACCCCACCCCCCCCCATCCCGTCTCACGCACCCGCCCCATCAGCTGGTATAAGGATGGATCAGGTCAATGCAGGAATGTTCACATCACAGTCTGTCATACTGTTAATCAGCTTGCAAATCCTTCCACCACTACACAGTGTTCTCCAAGGACCAGAGTGTGAAAGTACAAAAGCAACATACATCTTGCCTTTCCGCGCTCTGCTGTGGGAGCTCAACATGACAAAGAATTCACGGAAAGTACTGAAATTCTGCCAAACTGCCAGCCCAGTACTTAACTCTGTGTGACTGCGTGGGTTTTGAGCGAGTTTCATATCTCGCCCATCTCCACTTGCCTCACTTTAAACTCGATGGAGCTCACTGCACTCGTCTCTGTTAATTGTATGTTGATTCTGTTCCATCATATGGAGGGGGGGGGGGGGGGGGGGGGGGGGGGGAGACATTAACTGGGGTTTTACTTGAACACACAGAAAGAAACACTTTTTAATCATAGAATCTATGGCACGGAGACAGGCCCTTTGGCCCAAAGTGGGCCTCAGACATCGAACATACAGTGCAGAAGGAGGCCATTCAGCCCATCGAGTCTGCACCGGCCCACTTTAAGCCCTTACTTCCACCCTATTCCGCAACCCAATAACCCCTCCCAACCTTTTTGGACACTAAGGGCAATTGATCATGGCCAATCCACCTAACCTGCGCGCCTTTGGACTGTGGGAGGAAACCGGAGCACCCGGAAGAAACCCACGCAGAGGGGAGAACATGCAGACTCCGCACGGACAGTGACCCAGCGGGGAATCCACAGTGCTAGTCACGTGCTATCATGCTGCCTCGGGCGGGGTTTTCCGGCTGGCGGGAACTTCCAGTCCCGCTGACGGCGATACCCTATCGTGGGCCCCCAGCGGCGGAGGCTGTGAACAGTGGGAAGCCCCATTGACAACGGCGGGCCTGGAAGATCCGACCACTGGCCAATGGCGCGCCTCCTCTTCCGCCACAAAAAACACCAGGGGGGGCATGTGGAAAATTCCACCCTTCGTCCGTGACTGGTGGGCACCACAGGGGCTGGAGTGCTTCATCAGCCCTAGAAACAACACTTTACTTTAATTATATCAGCTTCCTTCAAGGTTTGGGCTTTTGATCCAGTTTCCCTTGAAAGGGCTGCCAAATGAGAGGATCATTCACAGGAGGGGGCCTCCAGGATGGCCAGGCAAGCGATTGGGGGCCACCGATTCGCGGGAGCGCGCGATCTGGAGGGGGCCTACCTTCTTGAGGCCGGTCTGCGGTGTGGGTCGGCCATGTCGCGCAGAGCGGCCGCCGTGCGCATGCGCAGATCCCCGACCGGAAGTGCAGGGCCCTGTATTGGTAGCCAGAGCTGTGAGGAGCATTCCGGGGCCCTGCAAATCGCAGAATCACCCTGGCAAGTCCAGAGTGATTCGCGTGCGTTTTTTCGTGGCCATGGGGACATAGCCCCTTCTTGGAGAATCCCGCTCCAGTACTATCCTTCACCAACTAACTGCCTTTCTTTGGCATATGGGAGCTGTTATACTGCAGGACCTGTGGAGCCATAAAATCTCTCCAGTGCAGTCACCCAAGGCTGGAATTGAACCCGGGTCCTGGTTCTGAGAGGCAGCAGTGCCAACCACTGTGCCACCATGCCTGGAGCTGTGGTTCAGCCAGCATTTGTTGCCCATCCCTGCACCACCACCTTCTTAAACCGCAGCAGACCCTGTGGTGTAGGTACACCCACCGTGCTGTTAGGGAGGGAGTTCCAGGATTTTGACCCAGCGACAGTGAAGGAACGGCCGATATATTTCCAAGTCAGAATGGTGTGTGGCTTGGAGGGGAAGTAGCAGATTGTGGTGTCCCAACACACCAATTGTCCTTGTCCTTCTAGATGGTAGAGGTTGCAAGTTTGTACGGTGCTGTGGAAGGGGCCTTGGTGAGTTGCTGCAGTGCATCTTGTATATGGTGCAAGCATTGAAAGCATTAATCCAATCACGATGGTCAAAGAATGATTGATAGGCAGGTGCTTTGAAGGCAAGTTCCCAAGATGGCTGGTTCGAAACCATTGCGAGCAGTGAAATCAGCTCTACTCACAGTAAACTTCTGTGATCTACACCCATGACCTCATTCGAAAATTTAAGTCTGTCAGCCAAAGGACCCTGGGATATCAGCCGCCATCTGAACTCTTCAAATGAAACAGGCAAAATTCACACATTTGTAAATTCCACCAAGCCAATAGCGAGCAGAGGGGACCAGGAGGTTCCATGTATAAAAACAAAACAGGCAGTAGAATGGATAAGTTTAAGAAAAAATGGAAATTGTGTGTCACAGAGTTAACGTACTGGTTAAAAGATAGGCCCAGCTCGCACAGAGACAGAGGGCGTTCAGACCTGCAGAGTGGCCCACAGCTGCCCCAAAGCAAGGAGAAGACGAGGTACAAATATTCATGCTGAAGTTTATTAAGGACCAGTGGGTTTTATTCACACCACCGCACCCCCTCCCTCACCTCACTGAATTCCCATATGCTCGTTCTAGCACAGCGGCATTGAATTTGCTGAAATTCCTGTTTGCACATTTTTAACCCATGAAACCCAGGAATGTACACAACGGCCGCAACACTTGGAAAAATAGAGACAAAATAAACCTTACACATTTCTTAATAATACTTTAATAGCCAGGATAAGTGCAGCTCTCTTCTCCCCCCCCATAATCCCATAGACATCCACAGACTTTAACTCCAGATGCCACGACTTGCTGTTCACCTTGCTTCCAGCCTTCCTGCCGATGGACTGGATCCCCACCAGTCGCACAGTCACCTCCCTCTCCGATCTAACTTTGCTCATCAGAGGGCTCAGTTGTGGCGTGACTCCCTGCCGTCCCAAATACCTGGCTTACTAGGATGCTACCGGGACTTGAGGGCTTGAGTAATGAAGGGAGGCTGGGTGGACTGGGACTTCTTTCCCTCGAGTATAGGAGGCTTAGGGGTGATCTTATATCTATAAAATAATGGCGGTACGGCAGCACAGTGGTTGACACTGTAGCTTCACAGCTCCAGGGTCCCGGGTTCAATTCCCGGCTTGGGTCACTGTCTGTGAGGAGTCTGCACGTTCTCCCCTTGTCTGCGTGGGTTTCCTCCGGGTGCTCCGGTTTCCTCCCACAAGTCCTGAAAGACGTGCTGTTAGGTGAATTGGGCATTCTGAATTCCCCCTCTGTGTACCCGAACAGGCGCCGGAATGTGGCGACTAGGGGCTTTTCACAGTAACTTCATTGCAGCGTTAATGTAAGCCTACTTGTGACAATAACGATTATTACTATTATAACGAAGGGCATAGATAAGGTAGATAGTTAACATCTTTACCCCAAGGTAGGGGAGTCTAAAACTATAGGGCACAGGTTTAAGATGAGGGGGGCAAGATACAAAAGTCTCCAGAGGGGCAATTTTTTCCACACAGAGGGTGGTGAGAGTCTGGAACGAGCTGCCAGGGCAGTGGTAGAGGTGGGTACAATTTTGTCCTTTAAAAAGCATTTGGACAGTTATATGGGTAAGATGGGTATAGAGGGATATGGGCCAAATGTGGGCAAGGGGGACCAGCTTAGTGATAGAAACTGGGCGGCATGGACAGGTTGGGCCGAAGGGCCTGTTTCCATGCTGTAAACCTCCATGACTCGAAGTCACTGCTGTCTGCAGCAAAGGAAACAACTTGGACGAGCTCACTCATGCAGCCAATGACACTCTCCGCCCATTCTCTGCTGCGCCTCCGGTCTGTCACTGCAGAGGTGAGATGCAGAAGCTATGGATCACGGCTCAGGGCTATTTTGATGTTTGACTTTGTTGACACAAGCACTTTGGCGCACTTTCCAGCAGTAACACTTCCGAGGTAGCGGGTTTCATTGACCATCTGTAATGTTGCTCCCTTAACCTTTCTAACCTGTGTTTTACCTTGCTGCTAATGCAATTGGACAAAATTATAATCGACCTGTGTAGTCCCCGTGAGGACGTTTCTCACTGACAGCCACTGTACAATCACAGAAAGCTAATTGCAAAATGGATATTTAACTGAAAGTGGTTGTTTCTACTAGCAGGCCACACTCTGGTCACACACTACGTGTATTACGGTACTGCCACTGTACTACAGTTAATACAGTAAATCCCAGCCTGCTGGCCCCTCCCAGCAGGCTCTGTATAAAAGTGTACACTCTCCTGCGTTGCCCCATTCTGGTTCCAGCTGCAGGAGGCTTAACATCTAGCACAATAAAGCTTCAATAGGTCACCATTTCGTCTCGTGGTCATTGATGGTACATCAGCCTCGAGAAAGTCTGTTTCTTAAAATTAAATTGAGAAACTGCAGCGAAGGCCGATAGTTTGGGGATCTGCCAAGATTGAGGAGACGTGGATGCAGTTGAACCAACTGTTGGTAAATACAAACAAGCAAACTAGGAGCAGGAGTGATCGTTTAGAAATCTGGAGTTTGCAAGAGGAAGGGCAGATTGAGGGAGTTAACGAGATCTACACTTCTGGGAAAGAATGTGTTCCAGTAAGATTGCCTGGATCAATACTTTGCGGATGAATAAAACCATTTGACACGATGCACTTTCATTACAGGAAGAGCAAGTTGAGGGTTCAGATGTAAGATCAAGAAAGAGCAAACACCTGATATAGCAAGTGAGGTGTTAATGGCCAGGAACTTACAGCTTCGACCTACTCAATATACCCCATTGGAAAATGGCCGTCTGCCAAGACAGCGAGTGTTGTTCCTGTTTCAATTAACTGTACAAAATGTTAAAATGTATTGATTTCTGTTTGACAGTTTGAAATATTCACGCATTCACTGCCAACACCACCCATACCAATCCCTCCAGCTCATTTAAAGAGGTCTTTTCTTTTTGCTACGTTATCACGTCAGGGAAACCATGTGAAAAAGCAAATCCACTGAACATATGGAGCAATGCCTGTAATTTCTTCAGCGATCGAGTTTTAATGCTGCAGACTATTTTTTATGGAGCCCTAAATACTGAAGGAGTTTGACAAAATTACTTTTAACTTTATGGGATTCCTCCTCAGAACAGGGGATAACAGGAGCTTTTTTTTTTGGGCCTGCTCCTTCAGTTGGTTTGCCTCATGCAACTAGGCCAAGAAAATAGGCAGCCAACTAAGATGTGACCTCCTCCCCCTGCACCTCCACAAAACAATGCCAATTTTGAAGGAACTGTTCAAGTAACTGAGAGTAACATCCTCCTGAATGGAATAGGCCGATAATCAAGAGGCCCCAGATTTTGGTCTTACCTGAATGGCACAAATATATTTGAGGAGATCTTGCGGCAGAGTGGGTTCACTCCCTGCCTCTGAACCAGAAGCTCTGGGTTTGAGTCCCGCCCCAGGACTTGGTGGTGTGTTCATAACGTGGTCAAGCAGGTTGTGTGTGTCGACCTGCAAATCCTCCCAAACGCAGCAATGGCTGGCGGTACGTGTGGGAGAGATTGGGATCGGGATTCTCCGGTTCCGCTGCAGTGAATGGAGATTTGACTGAGCGCCAAATTTGCCATTCTCGTTGGCAGCGTCAGCGGGGTGGACTCGCAACGGAGAATCCCGGCCCCTACGTGGATGGAAAGAAAGTTGGAGCCTCTACCATCACTATCCAAAGCTCCAGACTACAATGCGCATGAACAAGTGTAAGTTGCCACAGGAACTCGGACTTTCTGAGTGAACCGTGACCACAACCCTAACCCAGATACATCTTTTGGGGGTGGAAATGAATATGGGGGCAGTACAGATAGTAAAGGAAGCACAATGGCTGGAAATCTCCGCTCGTTGCGATTCACTTTTCCCGCCAACGGGTTTCCAGGATGGTAACAATGGGAAATCCCATTGACAATTGGCGGGAAGATAGAATCCCGCTGCCAGCAAACGGCTCACCACTGAGAATCATGTGGCTGGGGGGGGGGGGGGGGGACAGAATATCCAGTTCAATGTTTCTATTAGCCAAGAAAAGGAGATCAAATGCACAAGGAGTTCAGCATGGAGGCACTGTCTCACACAAGACTTTGTCCCATGCAAACTCCCCTCGTCTCTCCAATTCCCCTTCATTCTGACTCGAGTGCGGTTTCATCATCGTCACCGGACCCACATCCTGGAATTTATTAGGCAACGCCACCATGGGCACGTCATCATCACGAGGGCTACAACAATTCAAGGCGGCCAACCCTTTCAGGGCAGACTAAGATGGATAATGAATAAAGTGTTGCCCTCGTTACAAGACGAGATGGGGGGGGGGGGGGGGGGGCGAGAAGGTATTCGGGTCAATTGATGTTCGATAATGAATAATAAAGGCTCAATTGCAAGCCAATAAGAGCAGACTAGATGACTCCCCCTTTGGTTTCACTCCTTCTGATGTGGAGGAGCTCCTCCCTACAATAGAATGTGTCAAATCTCGAAATCTCTGCCTGTGAAGCTGGGAGGGTGAGTATTTGCCAGGAGCAGATACAGGGATCACACGTAATCCACGTGGGAACAGTCTGACATTGTACAAAGAAACAAGGGCCATTTACATGGTGGATATACTGTTTGTCCCCCACAGCTGCTATCAACTGAATGTTGCTCCATCCGTTACTCTATGACTAGCTCCACATCAGAAGGAGAAATTCTGTTTGTTCATTTTAAGGTACTACGGCATCATGGTGTTATGGGCCAGGGTTTAGAGAACCCCAAAGTGAATCATGGAATTCACCTGACCCACAACTTTTACTAGATTGTGGTATGGGGAGCACACGGCCCACTCTACAGGTGTGGTACAGCAGAAATGGAAAAGTATTTTTTAAAGCAAAACAATGTTTATTCTATGAACTCAAGTTAACCTTTTTAAAACATACAGTGAACATCTTAGCAACTCAAATACAACACTAAGCAATCCTTAATAACTTCCCAAACAACATCCAGAAGACAAAAGAAACACCTTTAAACAGAAGCACATCAGGTTTACATTCACTACTGAGAACATTTATAATTCTGAATTCACCAAATGATCAAGAGATAGTCTTTTCATGGCAGAGAGATCAACAATACACTTGCTCTGTCTGGCTTCAGCTCCAACACTGAAAACAAAACTAAAACACACCCTGCAGCAAACAGCCTAAAATGAAAGTAAAAAGCTGACAGACAGCCCAGCTCCACCCCCACTCTGACATCACTGCAGTAGTAAACACCCATTTCTTAAAAAGGTACTCTCGCATGTCAATGGGAACACCCCACGTGCCATCAGTGCTGAGGTAAACATGTCACAGTGTGATTCCACACTCCCGCCATTAGTGGCACTGTAGTGCCTCAATTTAGCTTCTCCGAGCTCCTGATACAATGTACCGCCTGCGCGCCGACTGACTCCACTTTCCAAATGCCCAAAACCTTGTTTATTGACTGAAGGGATGACTTAAAATGGAGGGTGAAGCAAGTCTGCTCTTCCTGGTCCAATTATCCCTTCCTCTAACCGTGCTCCACCTAAAGACTACACGCGGTCTCCAGCCTCACCAGGGATAAATCTTGTAATAATAATAATAATCTTTATTATTGTCACAAGTAGTCTCACATTAACACTGCAATGAAGTTACTGTGAAAAGCCCCTAGTCTCCACATTCCGGCGCCTGTTCGGGTCACAGAGGGAGACTTCAGAATTCTCAGCTGGTACAGGAATTGAACCCGCGCTGCTGGCCTTGTTCTGCATCACACACCAGCTGTCTAGCCCACTGAGCTAAACCAGTAAGACCTTGAAAATAGAGATGTGCTTAGAATTGGTCGAAAGAAGGGAGGTGACTTCAGAGTATCGCAAGGGGAGGGCATGCCGTGGAGTGGTTACCACTGGGACTGCGGCGCTGAGGACCCGGGTTCAAACCCGGCCCTGGGTCACTGTCCCCATGTCTGTGTGGGTTTCACCCCCACAACCCAAAGATGTGCAGGTTAGGTGGATTGGCCACGCTAAATTGCCCCTTAATTGGAAACAAATAACAATTGGGTGCTCTAAACAAAAAAAAAGAGTACCGCAAGGGTGGAGTATTAAATTATTGGCACACATGTATCCCAGGCGAAGTTCGATATGGGATTGAAAAGTGCTCGGCACCTGAAATAGCACGATGCAACGCAAGCCATTGTAACTCGAGAGCAGCTCCTTGTCTAACTCCCAAACGGAATGACTTTGTACCTGCTGCTGTGATAACACTATCCTTTCAGATTTGCGTTTGTGCACTGCAAACCAGCTCGCAATGGCTATTAATCTTCATAGGAAGGTTAACAAAGGAACAAACTGCTGATTACTACATATGTTACCCACCAGTGACCCCATACTGCTTTGTACAGCAGTATCCAACAATCCCGTTCCTGCATCGACAGAACCAGTTTTGAAATTTACCCGGCCAGACGTGCTGGTCGATATCAGTCGTTAACTAGGCACGAGACTTGAGACTTTTGTGTGTAACTTGGCCCCACAGAAACTACTTCTGCAAGTTCAGTCACGACTCTCTGTCTCATTTCCCATTCTCTCTCTTATTATATTCCTGGTCACAACAGCAACTTGCATTTATAGAAGGGTTGGATTGGGCAAAACTATTGCCGTTGGTTGGGAAATCTAACAGTCTAAAATTTAAGAGCCAAATCTAATGGAATTAGTAAACATTTCTTTAAGGAAAGGACGGCCGAGGTTCAGAGGCACGTCATTTATTCATTTTAAAATTGGTAGATATTTTTGTGAGCCAAAGGTGTTCAGAGATGTGGAGTAAATGCGAGTATGTGAAGGTAGGTTGCAGTCTCATTGGCAGCCCCGAGGTGTTAAATAACGTACTCTTGTTCTTATGTTCTGAGGGCCCTTAATATCATAAGATATCCCAAGGTGATCCACAGTGCTGCGTAAGCAGATATTAGGACAGGTGACCAAAAGCTTTGTCAATGAGGTAGGTTTTGAAGGAGGGGAGAGAAGCAGAGAGGTCTAGGGATGGAATTCCAGAGCTTGGGCCTAAGCAGCTAAAGGCATGGCCGCCAATAATGGAGCGATGAAAGTTGAGGCTAAGCACGGGGCCACAATTGGAGGAATGCAAAGATCAGTGAGGGTTGCAGGGATAGAGGAGGTTACAGAGATGAATTAGTTGTTTTTTTTCTCTCTCTCATTCTCTTGAAGCCACTAACACTGGCTGAATGGTGATTGCTACCTCTGACACCTCAAAGGACATTCACTTGTGAGCCAAGCGTGTAAGTGTGGGCCGGCTGTTTGGGTTGGGGTCTTTTGTCCTTGATAGGCACACACAAACACATATATTTCAGCTACAGGTGGAGTGAAGTCGCTGCATCACAACGATTCTGGCTTTAAAACTTGAGCACAAAAATCTAGGCCGACACTCGGAGTACCAAGAGAGTGCTGCATTGTCAACAGTGCCACCTTGAGGAGGACACGTTAACCGAGACTGTGCCGACTCGAACAGACAGGGTTGGGTAGTATTCATAAATCACCCTTCATCCAGCACGATCAAAACAGATTAATTGACATTCACCTCAGTGCCGTTGGTGGGACCTTGCTGTGTGCAAATTGGCTGCTCATATGCCAAAATATTAACCATGATTACATTTTAATTGTAATTTACTGGTTGTAAAGCACCTTGGGATGTTCCATGGGATGACATGAAGCACTGGGTGGGATTTTCCGGTCACGCCCTCCGAGACTGGAAATTCCCACCCGAGGTCAATGCATCTTTCAACGGTGCATCAGATTGTCCGTCCCGCCCATGCCGATTCTCACAGTGGGCGGGACTGGTGGGAAGTTTACTCCACCGTGTTAATTCAAGTTTGTTCTTTTTGCTTCCATTCCCAGGAGCAATAGAGAGGAATTGTAATGGCCTTTCTACTTATTTCCTGCAGAGATTGTGGTTGACATCAGTGTCATGAATTGGGAGCTCAACATGTGGATGAGTGGGTTAATGCACCATCTGGTTTGACCCCCTGTTGACAATGAGACCCAAAGTTCAGTCAGATGGTACATGAGCTCATCTAACCCAGGTCAACAGTTGAGACAGCCAGTGGTCTGGATTCTCCATTCCCCGACGGCAAAATCACGTTCGGCGACGGGGCGGAGAATCCATTTTGACGTCCAAATCAGGAATGGCGCCGGTTTTTGGATTCTCTGCCCCCTGAAAAGCAGCGTATTCTGGGGGTACGCTGTGCCGATTATCCACGGCCTCAGGCCATTGCGTGAGGCTCGCCCTGTGATGTTCCGTCCCCAACCAGCTGAGTTCTCGACAGCCTGAGTTACGTGTACTCACACTATTCGTGAACTTGGCGTGGTGGCTGATGACTCAGTCCAGGGGCGCCACAGTCGGGGGAGGGCCGATCTGCGGGCATGGGGCCTTCATACGGGGCTGGAGGTACTTTGGGCGGGCAGTTCAGGGCGCACGAATGGCCGAAGGGGGGAACTACTTTAGCGGTCGAGGTCCGCAGGCTGAGTCCGCCATGGAGCACGGCACGGCCGTGGGACCGGAAGTGCTGGGGGCCGTATCAGCAGCTAGAGCTGTGAGCTCTTCGCTGCCTCCCTACTAGCCCCCAGCAAAACAGGGAAATCGGTGGCCATTTTACTTCAGTTTTCCTGGCGTAAATGACCACCGTTTTCATGCCGGCTTAGTCTCCAAAACGGAGAATCCAGCCCAGGGTTTCTCCAGTAGGAATCCGAGTGACCCCTTTTTGGATGTTTGTGTTGGCATATTTAGTGATGACTGTGTTGGGCAAAGCTCTGATGCCTTAGATGGTGAAATGGACTGCTGCCATTCACTGCCAAGGTGCCAAAATGATTGGCAGCCTGGGCAAACTCGTGGGAGATATCTAATCATGGTTGGGAGCCACACAAGGGTTAGAGATGGCCCAGGAGAGCAGGAGAGTAAAAACAAAAGAGTAAAACGGAGAGGCAAAGATTTCTTCACAGTTGTGGTCGTTAACACTCAAGCAACTTGAGAGTCAGCTCTCTCACCTAACAGGTGAGCTTCTACATGTACAGCTAAATATATCACTTCCATGTGATGCCAGCAACTCTGCAGCAAAACTAGGATAACAGCTATTTTGTAGTGTTTACTGATGTGTTCAACTGCTCATGAAAAGCAATAAAAGCTTATAAATTTACATCCATGCGATAATGTTGCAGTGTTTTCAAATCCAGTGCCTTGTCCGAATGTCACGTATTCCATGAAAATGATACAGAATCAGGATAATGCGATGGAATGTTCGATATTGCCACGTGTGGACTGAGGGCAGAACTCTAAATTCAGCTCGCCGGATGAACCGGTTTAAAAACATGAGGGGCGGGATTCTCTGACCCCCCTGCTGGGTCGGCGAATCGCCCTGGGGGGGGGGGCGGCGTGAATCCTGCCCCCGCTGGCTGCTGAATTCTCCGGCGCCAGGGATTTGGCGGGGGCGGTAATCGCGCCGGTCAGGGGCTGTTGGCAGCGGCGCCCCCCCTCCCCCCCCCCGGCAATTTTCTGGCCGCGATGGGCTGAGTGGCCGTCCATTTTCAGCCGGTCCCACCGGCGTATGTTACGACAGGTACTTACCGGCGGGACCTGACCGATCCGCGGGCAGGCCTGTGCCGTGGGGGCACTCTATTCCTCCGCACCGTGTAATGGTCCGCGATGGCCTTCTCGAAGATGAACCCCCCCTGCGCATGTGCTGGGTTGACGCCAGCACACGCTGGCGCTCCCGCGCATGCGCCAACTCACGCCGGCCGGTTGGCGTGGCGCCAAGCCCCTTCGATGCCGGTTGGCGCGGTGCAAACCACTCCGGCGCCCGCCTAGCCACTGAAGGTGCGGAGGATTCCACACCTTCGAGGCGGCCCGATGCCGGAGTGGTTCACGCCACTCCTTCGCGACAGAGTTGCCCGCCCCGCCGGTTCCCGCCCGAGTTTTCCCTTCCAATTCTTTGGTTCAGATCCTTTCAGGTAGGTACAAAATCTCCAATGGCCAAGTTACACCTTTGCCTACATTTCAGGAATGTGACTGCTGTTTAGCTGTTTTGAGTGACAGGAACATAAAGAAAGGAGAGCAGTAATAGGCTATTCGGCCCACTCAGCCTGCACCGCCATTCAATACGATCATGGTTGATCTGGTTGCGGTCTCAACTTCACTTTCCTTACCTGCTCCCTCCATAACCCTTGACCCCCCCCCCCCCCCCTCCTCAATCAGAAATCTGTTTCACTCAAGTCTTGAATAGATTCAATGACCCAGGCCTCCACTGCTCCCTGGGGAAGACAATTTCAAAGATTAATCACCGTCCAAGAAGGTCGTAAATGGGAAAGCCTTATTTTGAAATTGTGTCCTCAGTTGTAGATTGCCTCACGAGGGGGAAACATCCTGTCAGCATTCACCCTGTCAAGCCCTCTCAGAATCTTGGGCCAGATTCGCCGATGCTTTGACCGGTGAGGGGCTAACGGCCGCTGCGAGTAAAACTCCCGGCCTCCACAAAATAACCGGCTGGAGAATGGCCGGGTCCGTGGCAGCGACGACCTGCAGTGGTCGCGCCGTAAAACATGGCGCTGGTCGTGCGCGGACCCGCCCTGCCAGATAGTTACCCCCTGGCCACCCCCCACCAGACCCTCAGCCCTTGCAGAAGTCCCCCTCCCACCGGCCAGCGGCACGACACAGCCCGCAGCTGCCACGCTTGGGTTCCCGCACGGCTGAGACCAGAAGCGCCATCGGGAAGTCGGCCCATTGGGGGCGGAGCATCGCGGGAGGGCCTTCAGGTGACGCGCTGAGGCCATCCCAACGCCGTTTCGGAGAAGGCGGAGCATACGAAACCTGCGTCAAACAGGCGTCGCCCACGATTTCGAGGTCAAAAGGGATTGTCCGCCCGATCGGCGATTACGAAATCGGTGATCGGGAAATGGAGAATCCAGCCCGTTATATTTCAATAAGATTATAAGCGGGATTCTCCGGTCACCCAGCTACCTGTTTCCCGGCGGCGCACCATCCGCTGGTGGCGGGATTCTCTCTTCCCGCTGCTTCTCAATGGGATTTCCCATTTAAGACCCCCCTACGCTGCTGGGAAACCTGTGGGTGGGGGTACGCTACCGGCAGGAACAGAGAATGCCAACGGTCAGAGAATTCCGGCCCACCTCCCATTCTTCAAAACTCCAGTGAATATAGGCCTGATCTGCTTCGTCTTCCCTCAATCAGCAGCCCAGTGAACCTTTACTGAACTGTTTCCAATTCTTATTCTCTCGCCAGAATAGTGTGCTCACTCATTTCAGCCACCTGAATCAGCACGGCTGATTAAATTTGTCTCAAATCTGCTGAGAATTGCCTGATTAGAATAATGTTATTATGGTTCTGGGGAGTGAATGTTGCATAGCGAGCATAAGTTCTTACCCCTCCCTCTTAGCCAACTCCCCCCCCCCCCCCCCCCCACCCCCCATCTCACCCCTAATTCTTACCTTCCAACATCAACGAGATGCAAACTAAGTGATAACAGATCACCAGAGGGTCGTTGGAAAGGAAAGGGTTGTAGGGGTCGACATTCTTCATGTTCATTTGTTTAATAGCCATGCAACCAGAACATAAGAACATAAGAACTAGGAGCAGGAGTAGGCCATCTGGCCCCTCGAGCCTGCTCCGCCATTCAATTAGATCATGGCTGATCTTTTGTGGACTCAGCTCCACTTTCCGGCCCGAACACCATAACCCTTAATCCCTTTATTCTTCAAAAAACTATCTATCTTTACCTTAAAAACATGTAATGAAGGAGCCTCAGCTGCTTCACTGGGCAAGGAATTCCATAGATTCACAACCCATTGGGTGAAGAAGTTCCTCCTAAACGCAGTCCTAAATCTACTTCCCCTTATTTTGAGGCTATGTCCCCTAGTTCTGCTTTCACCTGCCAGTGGAAACAACCTGCCCGCATCTATCCTATCTATTCCCTTTGTTTGTTCCTCTGCGACCTCTCAGAAACAATCAAAGGGGGAGGGTGGCAAGTGGTGGGTGGGGAGGGGATTGCTTGGATTGCCACTCTTCCCTCGTTGAAGATGAACATTGATTCCTTTTGCTTTGAGTTTAGTGCTGAGACCTGACAGCTTAAGTGATACTAGCCTTTTGCTGCGCCATTCTCCACCGGCGGGATTCTCTGTTGGCGGCAGCGTACCCACAGGTTTCCCGGCGGTGTGGGGTGGCCACAATGGGAACCCCAACAGGTGGCGGGAATGGAGAATCCCACTTCCCATCAGCAGCCAATTGCAAGTCACCTCTGCCGCCAAAAAACTGTCCACAGGTGGAGGGTGGAAAATTCTGACCAACACTCTCCTCATCAGTCGTAGTGAAGCTTTTCAATAAATGAACCATTGAAACAAGGCAAGTGTTATTTCAGACCCAAAACATAATGACTGTTGTCACTACCTTTCTGACACTATTTATCCAACGATGTTCCTCATTATTTAATTATTTCATGTCAAGGATTTCTGAAAGTCAAGTTTCTAAATACAAGATCAAAGCCTGAAATGGTTCAGTATCTAAAACCTGTACAAATTACAGCCAAATTGCTTTTCCTTAAACAAATTACTTTCAGAATTAATTACTTAAAGAGATTAAGTGTCATTCTAGTCAGCTTCAAAGTATTTGCTAATGCTAGACATTAAATTCTTCATATCATCTTCAATATTTACTCACTTTAAAACCGATTTGCAGTGGAAACAATTTTCATTCCTCCCTCATTGTCTTGTGTCTGTGTTCTTTGCCGCGCCTTCAGCCATCATGTTTCTGCTGTCTTGAACTCACATCCTCAACCCCTCCCACTTGCTGCCTCTTTCCATTTGGCTAGGCCTTCCGTCATCTGCCCTAACTTCTCCTCAGTGCCCTGCCCACTGTCTGGTGCTGTTCTTGCCACGTTCTGTTGGCCATTTTGTGACACAAGAATAAGAATGGCATGAGAATACAAAGTTAGAAAACTCAAGGGAGAACATTAAGAAACACTCTCACAAAATAATAAGAGACAGGGGCTGGATTCTCCGTTTGGGAGACTAAGTCCCCACGCGGGCGTGAAAACGGATGTTTTACGCCAGGAAAACTGGCGCAAAACAGCCAACAAGTCCCTGCTCTGGGGGGGGGGGGGGGGTAGAGCATTGCCGGGTCCGTGGCCACGCATGCGCACGGTGGCGGCCTGCGGTGGCTGCGCGTGCTTCATGGCGGACGCAACCCGCGGACCGCAAAAATAGTCCCGCCAACTTCGGCCGCTCGCGCGCCCCGGATTCCCCCCCCACAGTGCCCCCAGCCCCGAATGAACCCCCCCCTGCCCGTGGATTGGCCCTCCCCTGACTGTGGCGGCGCTGGACTGCATCCGCAGCCGCCACGCTGAGTTCCCGACGGGTGAGACCATGAGAGTCCCACGCCGTCGGGAACTCGGCCGGTCGGGGTCGGAGCATCGCAGGGCAGGCCTCAGGCAAGGCCGTGGATATGGCGTGCGGCGTACCCCCAGAGTATGCCGCTTTTCAGGGGGCGGAGCATTGCGAAAGCGGCGACGCCCCTGATTTCGTTGTCATCGGGGATTCTCATCCTCATCGCCGAACGTGATTTTACCGTCGGGGATTGGAGAATCCAGCCCATGGAATAGATACGGGTGGCACGGTAGCACAGTGGGTGGCACGGTGGCACTGTGGCCTCACAGCGCCAGGGACCCATGTTAAATTCTGTCCTTGGGTCACTGTCTGTGCAGAGTCTGCACGTTCTCCCCGTGTCTCCGTGGGTTTCCTCCGGGTGCTCTGGTTTCCTCCCACAAGTCCAAAGATGTGCAGGTTATGGTGATAGGGAGGGAGAGGGTTGGGCCTAGTTTACTCTTTCAGAGGATCGATGCAGACTCGATGGGCCGAATGGCGTCCTCCTGCACTATAGGGATTCTATGATATTCAGGTGGACCAGGAGTTAGAGCGAGGGAGCTTCTGTCATGAACAAATTGCAAATGTGATAAATATGAATCGCGCCAAATCGCTTTGGCATCATTTTAATTCATGTCAAGTAGCTGTTCCTTATTCTGTCCACAAGTCCTGAATGGAATTATGAGGCAGCCATTTAAAGGGCTCCTGAGCTACACTGGAACACAGACATTTCCAGGTGTGCAGTTTTCATTACTTACATTTCAGAGTACTTGTGGTGAGTGGAAAGCCTTTTGAATTCTTAAAGGACTTCTTTTCTGTTTGTGCGGTGACCTTCTGGTACCTCATCTCCTCCGAGTGATGAGGAGGAAAACTCTTGTCCCTAACCTCACTCACATCAAATCCTGTTCCCCCATCATCCCCGACGCTCGTTGACTTTCATTGGCTGCGAGTTAAGCAACACCTCTATTTTCAAATTCTCATCCTTGGTTTCAAATCGTGCCACGGCCTTGCCCCCTCCCTTTCTCCAATCTCCTCCAGGCCCAGAACGTCTGCGCTCCTCTAATTCTGGCCCCGCGCACATCTTTCATTTTAATCGCTCTGCCTTTGCCAGCCATGGCTTCAACTGCCGAGGCCCTAAGGTCGAGGATTCGCTCCCGAAAAGAAAAACCGTTCCAGCTCCCAGTTCTCTCGCCACTCTTTTATCTTTTAAATTTAGCGTACCCAATTATTTTTTTTTCCCAATTAAGGGGCAATTTAGCGTGGCCAGTCCACCTAAACTGCACATCTTTGGGTTGTGGGGGTGAAACCCACGCAGACACGGGGAGAATGTGCAAACTCCACACGGGCAGCGACCCAGAGCCGGGATTGGAACCTGGGACCTCAGCGCCGCAGTCCCAGTGCTAACCATTGCGCCACCGCGCTGCCCTTTCTCTCGCCATTTCCTTAGAACCATCCTCTTTCACCAAACTTGTAGTGACCTGTCCCAATACTTCCTTATGCAACTCAGTGTCAGCTTTTGATTGGTCATTCTCCCCTGTGAAGCACCTTGGGACTTTTTTTTAGTGTTAAAGGCTCTCTATTGTTAATGCAAATTCTTGGAGTCCCTCGACCAACTATCTCGTTGCCTGCACAGGTCTGGTGACTTCCTACAACACAGTGCCGAAGGAGTGTCCTACACAATGTGGTAAGGGAGAGTAGTGGCAGGTGTGTGGTAGCTCGACACACCACCAGGTTGGCATGCCGAGCGTACAAGAGCGTTAAAATATAATTAAAGGGAAGGGAAGATGCACAAACACCTTGCTGTGTTTGGCCTCCAGCCTTGCCATCTCAATGTTGCGTGCCAACTCCCTGCCACTGATATGGATGGCCACCTCTTTCATTGGCATGAAGGTGTGTATAGAGGAAGGGCTTGCTCCTGTTATCTGCATTTGCTCCTGCAGAAAGAGTGGGTGTAGATGTGTGCCCCACTGAAGGTTTTCTTTTGAAGTGCTGTGAAGCATTGTGAGGGCTGCAGCTTGTAGGGAGGGAGATTGACCAGAATAGTAATAGTTCCAGGGATGAGGGGATTTTAGCTCCAAGGTCAGGATTACAAATGCCAGCAGAAGGACTGTCAGCAAAGTGTCCCGTTGTGATTGGAGTGGAGACATGGCAATCCGGGATGGAAGGCGCGATCTACCTGATTGGGGACAGAGTCCCATAGCGCGAGATTAGCCGGGCGATCCCCGGCGCTCCAAGCACATCCGGGTATATCAGGGGTCACAGCGGGAAACTCCCTGGCGAGGCCCCGTTTTCTGTACTGAGGAGCTGCACTCGCCAGAACTCCAGTGCAGCGAAAGATCAGGGCGCCATTTTAAAATGGCATTTCTCTCTCAAGCCACCAACATGACCCTCCTCCCCCCCCCAACTCACTATAAGGGGGGGGGGGGGGGGTTCCTGGGTACTATCACCTGGGCATCTTGGCAGTGCCAGGCTGGCACCCATGTGGAATTGCTAGGGTGCCAGCCTGGCACTGCAGCATGCTTAACTGACACCAGCAGTACCAGGGTACCACCTGCCTAGAGGGCATGCACCTGGGGGCCTCCAATCCCCTGGGAGGCCCCAGGAGTGCCTTTCTGTATGCTCCCTATTTGTGGCAACCAGCACTGAACGGCAGTCACCTGAGGCCTCTAAGGCAAGGGAGTTAGATCCCACACTTTGGGTGGATCTCGGGAACACATTAGAGTGAGACTAGCTGTCGCATCTAATATGGAGATTTGCCAAAAAGTCATCCCGCCCACAATGGGCAGGATTCGCATCATGATGTCTCGCAAGATCGCGTTAGATCTGGCGAGGCGTGGCGAGTCGGGTCGATCCCGGAAGTGGAATCTCCAGGCGTTTACTGGTCGCAGTGCGCTGCGCCACGCTGCTTTTCAGGCGCAATGCGACCAATAGATACCACCTGGAGTGTTTGCTTGTGCTGGGGCTAACATCAAACAGGAAAGTGGTGTTGAGACCACAATGAAATCAGCCATGATCTTATTGAACGCTGGGGCAGCTCGAAGGGCTGAATGGCCTCCTCCTGCACCTTAGTCCTCCGATCCTATGTTTGTATGATGGGCCAAATGGCCTCCTTCTGTGCTGTCTCAAATCTCTGATTCCATGGTATTGTGCCAGAGAGCGGTGGCAAGAGGGGATGGCATCTGAGACTGCCAACGTGGTGCCTCAATCCAGAGCATTGTTTGTTGTGGTTGAAATCGCCTGGTGTTAAACACGTGGCAGACATTTGCGGGAATCCCTATGTGCACCGGCAGGACCTGGGTGCCCGCATTTCAAGTCCGATACTTCGCGTTAAAACTCTAACGGTTCCCTTCCTCCCTCCCTCCCCGAAACCACCCTTTGCACCCGCCCTCGCCACATCCGATTTGAAAAGAATTTGAGCCCAATTGCTGCCAGAAGCACTCTGGTGTGACGGGCAAGGCAACGCGACTTGTCAGGAAGATATTGTGCAAACTGGCAGCATATTCTTAAATGAGACAGGACCCAAGGCTTTTTATAGTAACCGATCACAGCCAAGCTCACAGCTGTCGATGCAGCAACGTGAAAACTTTATTGCACAAGTAAAGCTGGTGGGGGGAGGGGGTGGGAAAGCAGGAGGTAGAGAGCTAGGGAAGAGTACATCGAGGGATGTAAAAGAAAAAGGAACAAAATTAGATCAAGGGATTGTGCCTTTAATTACATCAAAAGGACTAACTCTCTGGGGAAGCTGTGTGTTAAAATTAAACTGATTGCCTTGTATTTTTTTTGATGATACTGCTGTTTTAGTCTTTATTATTCAGTCTGAAAGTTTTATCCATGATTCAGTAAAATGTTTATTCTTCAATATGCATGAGATATGGGTGGGGCAAATTAATGAAAAAGACCAGTTAATCATAGAATTTACAGTGCAGAAGGAGATCATTTAGCCCAGCGAGGCTGCACTGGATCTTGGAAAGAACACTCTACTCAAGCCCACACCTCCACCCTCATCTCCATAACCTACTCAAGCCCACACCTCCACCCCATCCCCATAACCTACTCAAGCCCACACCTCCACCCCATCTCCATAACCTACTCAAGCCCACACCTCCACCCCATCCCCATAACCTACTCAAGCCCACACCTCCACCCCATCTCCATAACCTACTCAAGCCCACACCTCCACCCCCATCTCCATAACCTACTCAAGCCCACACCTCCACCCCATCCCCATAACCTACTCAAGCCCACACCTCCACCCCATCCCCATAACCTACTCAAGCCCACACCTCCACCCCATCTCCATAACCTACTCAAGCCCACACCTCCACCCCATCCCCATAACCTACTCAAGCCCACACCTCCACCCCATCTCCATAACCTACTCAAGCCCACACCTCCACCCTATCTCCATAACCTACTCAAGCCCACACCTCCACCCCATCCCCGTAACCTTTTTGGGCACTAAGGGCAATTTATCACGGCCAATCCACTGAACCTGCACATCTTTGGACTGTGGGAGGAAACCAGGTCACCCGGAGGAATCCCACACAGACACGGGGAGAACGTGCAGACTCCACACAGACAGTGACCCGAGGCCGGGAATCGAACCCAGCCCTGGAGTTGTGAAGCAACTGTGCTAACCACTGTGCCACAGTTAATGGGGAGTTCTATTTACCAGTGATGGAATACAGTCTTCTACTTGTAGCATAAGCTGCAAGTCCCCAGGAAGGAAAGCACAGAATTTGTTTTACTTCCATCCTTCAGCAGTATATTAAAACATAAATTAAAGTATCAAATAATACAGTAGATAGGTATGGGTTCCGAAATTGCTTCCAGTTGGTCAAGTGATGACTCATATTCGGAGAACATCAGACGTTCCGGTTAGCTGAGAATTCCAGTTGGTGGAATACCGGATAACGCAAAGTAATATTAAACAACAGTAAGATTGCAAAGATGTTTAGGCTGTGGGTGCACTGTGGATGTAACATTCGATGACTGTTTCATCTCAATGGAGCAATATCGAACTGAGATTTAAAAAAAAACATTTTATTCCTTTCTCAGAGTTACAAAGTCAACAATAATAATCTTTATTATTGTCACAAGTAGGTTTACATTAACATTGCAATGAAGTTACTGTGAAAAGCCCCTAGTCGCCACATTCCGGCACCTGTTCGGGTCACAGAGGGAGAATTCAGAATGTCCAATTCACCCAACAGCACGTCTTTCGGGACTTGTGGGAGGAAACCGGAGCACCCGGAGGAAACCCACGCAGACACGGGCAGACTCTGCACAGACAGTGACCCAAGCTGGAAATCAAACCTGGGACCCTGGCGCTGTGAAGCAACAGTGCTAACCACTGTGCTACCGGGCCACCCGATCTCGGGCTTCATCCGACGCTTGATCTTAGCCAAAATGCCAAGCCTACGCTGTCTCTCTGCCACTCCCTCACAAATATCAAAGTACCCCCTTCTACTACCCCCTTAGGGGCAGCAGGGTAGCATGGTGGTTAGCATAAATGCTTCACAGCTCCAGGGTCCCAGGTTCGATTCCCGGCTGGGTCACTGTCTGTGTGGAGTCTGCACATCCTCCCCCTGTGTGCGTGGGTTTCCTCCGGGTGCTCCGGTTTCCTCCCACAGTCCAAAGATGTGCGGGTTAGGTGGATTGGCCATGCTAAATTGCCCGTAGTGTCCTAATAAAAATTAAGGTTAAGGGGGGGGGTTGTTGGGTTACTGGTATAGGGTGGATACGTGGGTTTGAGTTGGGTGATCATGGCTTGGCACAACATTGAGGGCCGAAGGGCCTGTTCTGTGCTGTACTGTTCTATGTTCTATGTACTATTAATAGATACTCCCAACGTCTAGGACAGTTCCAAGTGAAAGGTACGTTTCAAAGTAGTTAGACATTGTAAATTATGTCTGCTGCTGAGGAACAATGAACAGAATTGTAGTGTATCAAAGATAGTCTCCGGCTCATCTGAATGATGTACCCATGCACCAGTCGGTGTAAAAGCAAAAGAAAGACTTACCTCTAGATGGCTCCTTTCACAACCACCATCTGCCTCAAACTCTTTACAGCCAATGAAACTATCTTTTTTTTGGAAGTGTAGTCACTGTTGGGATGTAGCAAACACGGCAGCCAATTTGCGCACAGGAAGATCCCACAGACAACGCTTTACAGCCAATGAAGCATTTTCTGAAATGTAGCTACTGTTGTAATGTCGGAAACACAGCAGCCAATTTGTACACAGCACGCTCCCACAAACAGCAATGCGATAATGGCCAGATCATCTGTTTTTGTGACGTTGGTTGAGGGATATTAATTTGACCCGAGCACTCAATGTGCTCCTCTACTCTCCTGTGAGGTGGGCCCGTGGCTGGTTTAGCACAGTGGGCTAAACTGCTGACATGTAATGCAGAACAAGGTCAGCAGCGCGGGTGCAATAGGGGCTGTTTAGCACAGGGCTAAATCGCTGGCTTTGAAGGCAGACCAAGCAGGCCAGCAGCACGGTTCGATTCCCGTAACAGCCTCCCCGAACAGGCGCCGGAATATGGCGACTAGGGGCTTTTCACAGTAACTTCATTTGAAGCCTACTCGTGACAATAAGCCATTTTCATTTCATTTCAATTCCCGTACCAGCCTCCCCGAACAGGCGCTGGAATGTGGCGACTAGGGGCTTTTCACAGTAACTCCATTGAAGCCGACTTGTGACAATAAGCGATTATTATTATTATGTTGGCCTGAGAGGGCCCATTGGTTCACCATCCCTTCCAGATGTCCGCCCGCCCGACACTGCAGCACGAGATACCGTGCTGGTGTCTCAGCCTAGATTTTGTGCTCAGTGGTCTCCTGGACAGGGATTTGAACCTACGACCTTCTGATTGAAAGGTGAGGGTGCTACCAACAGAAAGATAGTTGCTTCCAAACGTCCAGCCAAAATAACAAGTGACAACTAACTAGAAATTGAGACGCTGAGTTAAGATCGAAGGAGCTGACAAATGGAGGCCCAGCATTTGAATGCACTCCTCACACCGCTCGGCTGAAGTTACTCTACCGCCCGAAAGTACTCAGCTCCCCAAAACAGAGGGCCCCAGCCTCACAATGGACCAACCAATCAAACAAATTGTCACAGAGGAAGGCCTGAGGGGGTGGGGAGAATTGGAGCAGTAACCGTCTGCTCTTCACGTGGAGGCAAACTAAAGAAATTGGAAGAATTTTGCCAAATGAAGAAAATGGGAATTCTTCCGGGAATTTCCCACCCAAGAGTCACGTCTCACCCCGGAGACTTGGTTACATGATCTAGGCAGACACTGCGGTGCTGCACTGGTCCCGACTTCCGGATGTGATGTAAAAGCCATCAGGTGGACAACCAACTATTCAAAGCAGAGAAGGAGGGGGGGGGGGCCTTCCCAGTATCCTGCACAACATAGATCCTTTACCCAACCACACCAAGATATGACCTGGTCGTTTATCACGTGTTGCGGTTTGTGGGATCTTCCTGTGCACATGTTGGCTGTTGGGGGTGCTACGGGCTGTGCCATGGGACGGAGGCCTGGCCCATGCCCTACTGTGCCTACATGTGCCGCAGTGCCTTGGCAGACACTTAAATGGATCTAATCTCTGCTACACTCTTTACCTCTCCACAACAAACTTTTCTCTGCCCTCTCTCTAACACTTCCCTAACCCAGCCACCAGGGGGTGGCTGATGCAACTGCAGACTCGGACTCCTCTGCAGAAATGCCACCCCGTGGTGTCCTTGCCGTTTAAGGAATGAAACCAAAGCCATGTTAAAGATGTGGGGTGGAAGGGGTGTTAGATATCAATTCACAGCTCCAGGGTCCCAGGTTCAATTCCCGGCTTGGGTCACTGTCTGTGTGGAGTCTGCACGTCCTCCCCGTGTCTGCGTGGGTTTCCTCCGGGTGCTTTAGTTTCCTCCCACAAGTCCCGAAAGACGTGCTGTTAGGTGAATTGGACATTCTGAATTCTCCCTCTGTGACCCGAACAGGTGCCGGAATGTGGCGACTAGGGGCTTTTCACAGTAACTTCATTGCAGTGTTAATGTGAGCCTACTTGTGACAATAATAAAGATTATTATTAAATCTCAGCAAGGATAAAGACAACAGTATAAGTCGGCTTAAGAGATTAGTGCAAAAGCATTTGATTGGGTGGAGTGGCGGGACTTGTTCGAAGTTTTGGGAAGGTTTGGGTTTGGGCTGAGATTTGTGGCATGGGTGTGGTTGCTGTATGTGGCGCCAACAGCGAGGGTGAGGACGAATGATATGAGCTCACAAAGCTTTGACCTACACAGGGGTACGAGGCAGGGGTGCCCGCTGTCGCCGCTGCTGTTTGTGCTGGCCATAGAGCCATTGGCGATGGCTCTCAGGGGGTCGGCAGAGTGGCAGGGGATAATGAGGGGACAGAGGGAGTTTCGGGTGTCACTCTATGCCGATTACCTCTTGCTGTATGTTTCGGATCCGCTGGAGAGTATGGGAAGGATTATGGGCCTGTTGGGGAGGTTTGGAGGGTTTTCGGGATACAAGCTGAATGTAGGGAAAAGCGAGGTATTCCCGGTGAATGAGCTGGCACAGCGGGCTAATTTAGGGGGAATGCCATTTACAGTAGCGAGGGATAGGTTTAGGTCCTTGGGGATTCAGGTAGCGAGGGAATGGACGGGACTCCATAAGTGGAACTTAACGAAGCTGGTGGAGGAGGCCAGGGAGGATCTTAAGAGGTGGGACACACGGCACTTAACGTTGGCGGGGAGGGTCCAAGTGATGAAAATGAATATTCTGCCGAGGTTCTTGTTTATCTTTCAGGCTCTCCCGATCTTAAAACCAAAGGCCTTTTTTCGGAAAGTGGACACAATCATCTCTGACTTTGTATGGGCGGGGAAGGTGCCGAGGGTGGGGAGGGCCCTGCTACAGAGGCAGAGGCAGCAGGGGGGGGTTGGCGTTACCAAACTTGCTTCATTATTATTGGGCAGCGAATGTGGACAAGGTGCGGCGGTGGTGGGAAGGAGAAGGGATAGAGTGGGTTAGGATGGAGGAGGAATCTTGTAAGAGGTCTAGTTTGAGGGCTATGGTGACGGCAGCATTGCCAATGGCTCCGAGTAGGTATTCAGGGAGCCCAGTGGTCCAGTCCACGGTGAAGATATGGAATTCGCTGAGGAGGCATTTTAGGGTGGAAGGGATGTCGGTGCTAACGCCGCTGTTCGAGAATCATGGGTTTGAGCCGGGGGGCGGGGGGAGGGGGGTGGATAGTGTATACAGGAGGTGGAGGGAAGTGGGGCTGGTCAAGGTGAGGGATTTGTATTTGGAGGAAGGGTTCGCCAGTCTGGAGGAGCTAAGGGAGAGGGTAGAGCTGCCGAGGGGTAGTGAGTTCAGGTATCTACAGGTTAGGGACTTTGCACGAAAGTTCTGGAAGGGGTTCCCTAGATTGCCGGGATACACCCTGCTGGAGCGACTGCTGCTTCCGGATGTGGAAGGGGAGGGAAGAATTGGGGATATATATAAGTGGCTGGGGGAGCAGGGAGGTGGGCGGGTGGTGAAGATCAAGGAGAAATGGGAAGCGGAGTTGGGAATGGAGATCAATTGGGGAGTATGGAGTGAGTCACTGCAAAGGGTAAACAGGACCTCCTCTTGTGCAAGGATGAGCCTGATACAGTTTAAGGTGGTGTACAGGGTGTATATGACTCGGGGGAGAATGAGTGGGTTCTTTCAGGGGGTAGCAGATGAGTGTGAGAGGTGTGGGAGGGGCCAGCGAATCATACGCACATGTTTTGGGGTTGTGAAAAATTGGGAAGATTCTGGGCGGGAGTGTTTGCGGTCTTAGCCAGGATAGTGGAGGAGGGAGTGGACCCGGACCCTTTGGTGGGGATATTTGGGGTTTCAGAGAAGCCGGAGCTCATGGAGAGGAGGAAGGCCGATGTCTTGGCCTTCGCCTCTCTGATTGCACGGTGATGAATTTTGCTGGAGTGGCGGTCGGCATCGCCACCGGGGGTAGCAGCATGGTTGGGTGACCTGTATGACTTCCTGCGGTTAGAGAAGATAAAGTATGAGTTAAGGGGCTCAGCAGGGGAGTTTGAGAAAAGGTGGGGGATGTTTGTGACCGTGTTTGAGGGGCTGTTCATCTCGGGGGGGGGGGGGGGGGGGGGGGGGGTGAAAAAGGAGAAAAATCTGTACAAACTGTATAGTTGATTGTTGGGAAGAATATTTCCCGGGGTGTTTATTTGCTGTAACCTACATTGATACAAGTTTGAATAAAATGCGTTTATAAAAAAAAGATGAGTGCAGAATATCTAGCTATGGAGACGAAATAGAAAGTGCGTTTGACGTAATGAAATAAGGGAATGGCTATGACCAGAGTTTAAGAGTGTCGTGGTGGCAGGACCCACTGGATCCTTAGTCGAGTAAACTTGACTTACCACACTGAAGTTTTCAGGGCCGCATTCGTCCATACGGTATCGGCATTCCTTGAGCATGTCCTTCAACTGATGGCCGGTCCTGTTGAAAAGTTCGTACATGCTGAAGGACGAGCCATCATTCCTGGCCGACGGAGCCAACTGGAATCCCGGATCCATGCCCTCGGTGTATCCCATCAGTATGCCGGCAAAGGCCAAGTCTGCGTAAGTGATCTTGGAGCGCCTGAATCTGTTGAAGTTGCAGAGGGTCACGGCCGGGAATAACAGGAAGGGACTGTCCATCTCATCGAGCGCCGTGATGTGGTGGTACTCCAGGTAATACATCACCCGGTCCATCACCTGGTACAGAAAGATGGCAAGGGAGGAGAGGAACGCACAGCCCCACAAGACTTGTCGGAAGCCACAGCCGCTTTCGACAAAGATATGGCTCATCCCGTGCAGGTTGGAGCTCCCGGCAAACGTGGCGAGGCTGATCACATTCGACTGGCCTGCCTCCTCATTGTCTCCCTCTTCAGAAAACTGATCAAAACTCCCCTCCCGTCTCTTCTCCTCTCCTTTCTCATCCTCAGCCGCAAAAGAAATAGTGCAAAATATCTGGACTGGCATTCTGAATAAACACAGCGAAGGCAAGCTGTTTTTCTTTTTAAATTCCAAAGATTACGAGTATCAAATTGCCTTGACAAATATTTTTTTTCTTCTTCAAAGTACAGTTGTGACTTTAAAAAATATCTTGGCGTCACATAGTTAAACCAATAAGACACATGTCAATAAGTTAAGGATAAAAAATAAAGATCTTCACATACTGCAGGAAGTTAAGAAGACATTGGATAATATCTCAAGCTGTCTCTGTTGCTGGATAGGTCACAGTTAGCTTCTCTGAAGAAGTGCTGTCTGCACACGCTGCTACAGAGTGTTGGAGCCAGGATGATGAGCAGTCCTGGCCTGCTTAATAATTTATAAGGAGCCCGTCCCAACTGACTGTGGGGAGGGGTTTTGTCAGTGGACTTGGCACCGCTGCCTCATCACCGGGTCCTGATCCACCATTCAATTTACAGCCCAGGCTCGGAGAGAATTCTCATACTAACCTGAACCTCTGACGCACACTCTCTTCCGAAACAAGCTCTCCGAGGCATCTCTTCCCTTCCAGCTATTGCAGCAGAGAAGGAAGTGTGAAGAGAGAGAGAGAGAGAGAGAGAGAGAAACGAGTCTCTCATCCTCGTTCCCACTCTTCCCTCCCTCGCTCAAAATAGCCTCAGCGAAAGAGTTCAATCTTCTTAATGAGTCAAAATTTGAAAGGTGATGTATCAGCCTCAGTGCAATTGAGATTTATTGTCCTGTGATCGCTGGCTGTTGACTAATTTGATGGTCTTTTCACTGGTGGGCGGGAGAGCTGGGGGCTTGACTAATGAGCACCCAAGTGCCAAGATCAAGGATATTAAAGAAACTTTATTGAAAGCAGCATCTCGCAGAGTGTTAGCAACAATTGAAGCTTGCGTTTGATTTATCGCTTGCTGCCAGCATCAATTACAAACTAGCTCTCGCCAGGGGAGCTAAGGATTACAATCCAAACTGCTCTCAAAGTTCAGCACGGGCTGCGTTTGACAGCTCTGAGTTCCAACAGTATTAAAAAGGCAGTGCATGGAAGTTGGTAACATACACTGGCAGCTTTTAGTGCGAATGCATCTTTTCTCCCCATTGGTCACACAGCCGAGTCATCTTTTAAAAACAATTAAGTTAGAGTACCCAATTCTTTTTTTCCAATTAAGGGGCAATTTAGCGTGGCCAATCCACCTAACCTGCACATCTTTGGGTTGTGGGGGTGAGACCCACGCAGACACGGGGAGAATGTGCAAACTCCACACGGACAGTGACCCGTTGCCGGGATTGAACCCAGGTCCTCAGTGCCGTGAGCCCCGTCATCTTTTAACCCTTAACAGGACAACACTCCAAATGTCCTGTCATCAGGCATAAGTTGGAGAAACCAAAATTGCCCCAGCGCATTGCAGATCGCGCGTTGGACTTATCCGCCCTTTCAGAACTCTTTGAACCGGCGTGGAAGCAAGTCATCCTCGATCCTGAGGGGCTGCCTCAGAAGAAGAAGATCCCTTTGCAGACTTCTCAAAAGAATGAAGACATTGCCATTCTGCAATGGACCTCAAGGGGTTAACCCTCTCAGCATAGAATGTTTTACTGTGAGTGTGTTTGCTAGCACTCTTCAAACACACATTGCTCTATGGAATTTTACCCCTCTGGGCCAGTGATGGACAACCTAGTCCAGTGAGTGGGCCGCATGAGTGTCCCTCCTTCATCGCAATGGGCCGCAAGATTGAAATCAGGATTGTTCACTCACCGTGACCCCATGAATAAGATTAAATACATTTAATGCATGCTGAATATTTCATAACGAGTTTTAGAAAATGCTTCATCATTTATATATTAATAGAACTGTCATCAACTTCAAATGGTGAAAACAATAGAAATATTTCCACTTTGGACACAGAGGGAGCGCACGGCTCTCACACTCAATGTTGTGAGCAATCAGCACACACCTCACTTCACTTGTCCTCGCTTTACGTGTGAATCACTTCAGTCACACCGGGAGGAAAAAGACTACACGGGCGGAAATCAGCGGAATGTGGTGACCCTGCGCGTGGGTAACGGTCAACAAAATGTCTCGTAGGCCCCACTCAGAGCCCAGATGGGCTGCATGTGGCCCCCGGGGCACAGCTTGCCCACCATTGGTCTGGGCCGTTCCCCTTCCACTTGGATCACCTACTCTGGTCAGATACATTCCTGGATATTCAACCACATGAACTGCGCCCTCCAACTGCCCCGCCTAGTCAAAAAACCCTTTCCCCCCACATTCAGTCCTTTTTTTGTAATCAACATTTTTCTCTCAAATGCCCCAGTAGTTTTTCTCCTGGGTTCTTCCAGGAGGTTAATCATTCATTCCTGGGGACTCCAGGGGAATCCTGGAGAGTTGGCAATCTTCGTTTTGCACTGATTGACAGGCCCATTTTGACTATTCTGTCTGGCTGATTGCCAGATTCATGCTATGGTAGAATTTATGCTGATAGTGTGACAGTCGTCCTCCCTTTGTAAACACTCAACAGCTGGGGAATGGTCATTACAATGCCCAGCTCCTGTATACTGGTACCTCGAGCACTGAATTGCAGGAAGAGTCAGTACTTTCCAAAGAAGAAGGCAAAAGAAGCCAGAAGTATGGAAATAAGGATTTTAAAATAATAGGTGGTTCTTCTTCACCTCAGAAGCCAATTGGACTATGAGGGGCTACACTTGGTTCTAACAATACACAAAAGTACCATGAAATACATTCCAATCAACTTTCGATGAATGCTTTGTTTTTACAGCACAGAAACAGGCCGTGTTTACGCTTTGCACGAACCCTCCTCCCATTCTACTTCATCTAACCCAATCAACAAGGCCAAAATACCATGGATGCTGGAAATCTGAAAAATAGACAGAAAATGCCGTAAATACTCAGCAGATCTGTCAGCACCTCTGGAGGGAGAAGCAGAGTGAGTTGCACAAACAGAAAGTGAGTGGTCCGATCGCGGCTTTTCCCGGCCCTGCCCTGCTAGTGTGACAGGGTGGTGGGCAACGCCTCCAGATTTATTTTGCCCAGAGTGCTGGAAAGGAGGTGGTGGTGGATCAGTATTATCCCTGGACTAGTAATCCAGAGACCCAAGGTAATGTTCTGGGGTCCCAGGTTCAAATCCCACCCTGGCAGATGGTGAAATCTGAATTCAATAAAAATCTGGAATTAAAAGTCTAACGATGGGCAGCACGGTGGCCTAGTGGTTAGCACAACCGCCTCACGGCGCTGAGGTCCCAGGTTCGATCCCGGCTCTGGGTCACTGTTCGTGTGGAGTTTGCACATTCTCCCCGTGTCTGCGTGGGTTTCGCCCCCACAACCCAAAGATGTGCAGAGTAGGTGGATTGGCCACACTAAATTGCCCCTTAATTGGAAAAAATAATTGGGTAATCTAAATTTTTAAAAAAAGTCTAACGATGACCACAAAACTATCATCGATTGGCGTAAAAAACCTTCAGGTTCACCAATGCCGTTTATGGAAGGAAATCTGCCATCCTTACCCGGTCTGGCCTACATGTGACTCCAGACCCACAGCAATGTGGTTGACTCTTAAAATGGCGCCTGAAATGGCAATTAGGAAGGGGAAACAAATATTGCCATAACCAGCAACACCCACCTCCCATGAAAGAAAATGACGTGCAGCCTGTTAGCCTCAGTATACCTCTGGACAATTACAAGTACCACTCATTTACCCATAACAACAACTTATTTCTATCTCACATTTGATGTAATAAAATATCCCAAAATGCTTCACAGGAACATTATAATGAAAAGTATTACACCGATCCACAAAAGGAGATATTAGGTCAGATGACCAAAAGTTTAGTTAAAGAGATCGGTTTAAAGGAGTTTCTTAAAGAAGGAG
Organism: Scyliorhinus canicula; assembly: GCF_902713615.1. Taxonomy (NCBI): domain Eukaryota; kingdom Metazoa; phylum Chordata; class Chondrichthyes; order Carcharhiniformes; family Scyliorhinidae; genus Scyliorhinus; species Scyliorhinus canicula. The sequence continues at coordinate 16,486,920 of NC_052173.1, forward strand.
AGAGAGAGAGACATTTATAGAGAGAATTCTAGAGCTTTTAATAATAATCTTTATTATTGTCACAAGTAGGCTTACATTAACACTGCAATGAAGTTCCTGTGAAAAGCCCCTAGTCGCCACATTCCGGCGCCTGTTCGGGTCACAGAGGGAGAATTCAGAATGTCCAATTCACCTAACAGCACGTCTTTCGGGACTTGTGGGAGGAAACCGGAGCACCCGGAGGAAACCCACGCAGACACGGGGAGAACGTGCAGACTCTGCACAGACAGTGACCCAAGCCGGGAATCAAACCTGGGACCCTGGAGCTGTGAAGCAACAGTGCTACCCACTGTGCTACCGTGCTGCTTGGGGTCGACAGCACGGCCGCCAATGGTGGAGCGATTAAAATTAGGGATGTTTCAGAGGCCGGAAGTAGAGGAGTGCAGATATCTTGGAATTTCCTTTCCATAAACTGTGGATAAATTGTACCATGTTTTTTTTTTAAATTTAGATTATCCAATAATTTTTTCCAATTAAGGGGCAATTTAGCGTGGCCAATCCACCTACACTGCACATTTTTGGGTTGTGGGGGCGAAACCCACGCAGACACGGGGAGAATGTGCAAACTCCACACGGACAGTGACCCAGAGCCGGGATTGAACCTGGGACCTCAGCGCCGTGAGGCGGTTGTGCTAACCACTAGGCCACCGTGCTGCCCAAATTGTACCATGTTATGTATAACCCCACAAAGATAAGGGTGGCACGGTAGCACAGTGGTTAGCACTGTTGCTTCACAGCTCCAGGGTCCCAAGTCCGATTCCCGGCTGGGTGACTGTCTGTGCGGAGTCTGCACATTCTCCCCGTGTGTGCGTGGGTTTCCTCCGGGTGCTCCAGTTTCCTCCCACATTCCAAAGATGTGCAGGTTAGGTGGATTGGCCATGATCAATTTCCCTTAGTGTCCAAAAAGGTTAAGTGGGGTTGCTGGGTTGCGGGGATAGGGTGGAGGTGTGGGCTTAAGTAGGGTGCTCTTTCCAAGGGCCGCTGCAGACTCAATGGGCCGAATGGCCTCCTTCTGTACTGTAAATTCTATAATAAATGAGGAGGATAAAAGTCAGCTCCTGTCTGATATTCCAGGGTTCTGGACGCTCCCGTGTATAAAAAAGCACAACAAGGTGAAGATCACTAGAAAAAGACAGAAGCTCCTTCTCCAACAAGAATATCCGCTGACTCTTACAGGGCAAGCAGATCTGGATTGGTATCTCTGGCAGGATATCAGGGTGTCTGATTTCTTGTTCGATCGGTTGTTTTAGGGTAACCTGATACAGATATTGTCAGCAGACCAATATGATGAATCATGGAAATCAAAGTAAAAAGGAATTGTGCAATAAGCGCTGTACGGAAATTATCGCAGAACACTGATGTAAATGAGGCACTCTTTCGTCGTAATTCCAGGCGATCTCTCGCAGTCTTGCTGACTGGTTGTCAGGGGCAATGGAATGGGGGTTTCTGGATGGGCTTCCTTTTATATGTTGGAAGCTCCTTCTAGCTTCATCTGCCTCCTTATCCAGCATGGCCTTGGGACTCAGCGGTAATGGCTGAGGATCCTCTAATGGAGGGAGATGGCCTTGTTTTCACCTCCTCTCCCTCTAATCGGGCCCCGTAGACTTGTCTGACATAGCCCTCGCTCTCTGCTAAGGCCTATCATGAGGTAATGATGGAGGAGATTGGACATGTTCTGTGGAACGGACAGGCCTGATGAAGTAAATGATCTCCTCTGGATCCATGCTTTCTCATTTGTCAGCACCAAACTTTCTTTTGTTTAAAATAAACCAGGCATCGTGCAAATAGGAACAGGGTGGACAGTCGGACAACCAGAACCATTCCATAATTTACATAGGGCAGCACTCAACACCGAAAGCTACTACTCGTGGAGTCCCGTGGTGTTCCTGTGAACAGGTTCTGTCTATTGAGTATGTGCAGGGGACGCCAGTTGTTTCATAGAGAAAGAAAGGGGGATGTTGTAATATTCCTTCAAGGGATAGCAGCATGACACCACCAGAAAGGGAATAATAATAATCTTTATTAGTAATAATCTTTATTATTGTCACAAGTAGGTTTACATTAACACTGCAATGAAGTTACTGTGAAAATCCCCTAGTCGCCACATTCCGGCACCTGTTCGGGTCACAGAGGGAGAATTCAGAATGTCCAATTCACCTAACAGCACGTCTTTCGGGACTTGTATCCTGTGATCCAATTTAGTTTCACTTTTACTTGGAACAGAGCACAAACACACAGCTTTGATGTCTTCAAGATTTATATATATGTATAACTGTTCATAGAATCCCTACAGTGCAGAAGGAGGCCATTCAGCCCATCAAGTCTGCACCGACCCTCTGAAAGAGCTCCTAACCCAGGCCCACTCCACCACACCGTCCCGTTATATCACCTAACCGTTGGACACTAAGGGACAATTTAGCATGGCCAATCCACCTAACCTGCACATATTTGGACACTAAAGGACAATTTAGCATGCTGAATCTACCTAATCTGCACATCTTTGGACACTAAGGGGCAATTTATCATGGCCAATCCACTTAACCTGCATATCTTTGGACACTAAAGGACAATTCTAGCACGGCCAATCCACCTAACCTGCATATCTTTGGACTGTAGAAGGAAACCGGAGCACCCGGAGGAAACTCATGCAGACACGGGGAGAACGTGCAAGCTCCACACAGACAGTCACCCAAGGCTGGAATTGAACCCGGGTCCATGGCACTGTTAGGCAGCAGTGCATCACTTGGCAAGTCTTAATAAATTAACTCACGTGTTTGCCCAATCCCTCATAAGCAATTGGTGCTTATATCATTAATCCTTCTGGAGGCCCATAAACAGGCTGTTCATATCTTAATTGGATGGCAGGCAATGGTCAAACAACTCTTTTATCCCGTTTGTAAGATTTTAATACCTCACAAACGTTCAAGGGAATGAAAAAAACTGTTTTAATATCCCGACGATTTTTCTCTTGGGTTTGCTCACAGCAGTGTCCTGGAGATTCATCTTAAATTCCCAGGAATCTCAGGACATTCCTGGAGGGGTCGCAACTAGGAAAGGACACCCTATTTCCACATGAAATCTGGTTTATTCTAAACAACAATTTGTTTGGTGCAGACAAATGAGAAAGCATGGATCAGTGGAAGAGGGAAAGTATATTCAAAAAGAAAGGGGGATGTTGTAGAGAACATAAGAACATAAGAACTAGGAGCAGGAGTGGGCCATTCGGCCCCTCGAGCCTGCCCCGCCATTCAATAAGATCATGGCTGATCTTTTTGTGGACTCAGCTCCACTTACCCACCCGCTCACCATAACCCTTAATCCCTTTACTGTTCAAAAATCTATCTACCTTTGCCTTAAAAACATTCAACAAGGTAGCCTCAACTGCTTCACTGGGCAGGGAATTCCACAGATTCACAACCCTTTGGGTGAAGAAGTTCCTCCTTAACTCAGTCCTAAATCTGCTCCCCATTATTTTGAGGCTGTGCCCCCTAGTTCTGCTTTCACCCGCCAGTGGAAACAACCTCCCTTCTTCTATCTTATGTATTGCCTTCATAATTTTATGTTTCTATAAGATCCCCCCCATTCTTCTAAATTCCAAATTCCAGTGAGTACAGTCCCAGTTTACTCAGTCTATCCTCATAAGCCAATCCTCTCAACTCCGGAATCAACCTAGTGAATCTCCTCGGCACCCCCCTCCAGTTCCAGTACATCCTTTCTCAAGTAAGGAGACCGAAACTCTACACAGTACTCCAGGTTTGGCCTCACCAGCACCCTATACAGCTGCAACACAACCTCCCTGTTTTTAAACTCCATCCCTCTAACAATGAAAGACAAAATTCATTTGCCTTCTTAATTACCTGCTGCACCTGCAAACCAACCTTTTGCGATTCATGCAGAGACCATTTAGTTCATCAGGCCTGTGCTCTCCACAGAACATGTCCAGAACTGATGGATCAATGAATCCCTAAAGCACAGATCTTGTATTGGTAACTTGTTTCTTTCACTGTTCAGTGATTGGTGGGATTGTCATTCTTAGAGGGTATTCCTGGTTACGTTTGAGATTTTGTCCGAGATACAAGAGGACTATACAGTGGTTAATGAGCTTCTATCACGTATCCTGATCTGGCTTAGGAATAAATTGCGGCCTGTTATCCGACATGATCTCTCTGGGCACACCAAACGAACTGAAACTAGGAGACCGTGCAGAACAGTTCTGCTTTACATATTGCACAATTGCCCGAATAGTGGGGTACTTGATAAAGCAGTCAACGATTACAATGAAGCCAATACCTTGGACATGAAAGAGCTCTGATGCAACTTTGGGCCCAGGATGTGCAGGAACTTCACATGGAGTCAGTGGTTCTTTGTGTTGACATGGCATCTGTTCTTGACATGTCTCACACTTCTTGACGATGACTTCAATGTCACTGTTCATACCTGGTCAATAAACTCTCTTCTGCAAGTCTTCTCATTCAATCTGTGTCCCGTGTGTGAGTGATGAAGTTGTTGAAGACTATCAGGTCGCAAACATTCTGGTACGATGACCTGCCTTGTCTTTACAAATGACACCCCAGGAGTTGCCTAGCTCGCCCTGGCAAGGTCAAAATGGTCTCACCTGTTCATGGACATGCTGAATGGAATCAGGGGTGGAATTCTCCCAGCCCTGGGCCGAGCCGGAGAATCTCCGCGACCAGGTCACGCCGCCCCGATGCCGGCACGCGATTCTCCGCAGGGCGGAGAATCAGTGCCATTGGCGCCGGCGTGGTTGGCGCGGCGCCGGTCGTGGACCGCTCTACGCGGTTTCCCCCCCCCCGATTCTCCGGCCTGTATAGGCCGAGCGGCCGTAAAAAAAACGAGTTCCGCCTCCCTTCAATTATGGTTTCCCACAGTTTGTGTAATGTGGAATCTTTCAACGTTTCGTCTTGTTAGCTACTGGCATTTGCAAAATGTACCAGGTCAATTTGGAGAACACCTCCAAGTTCAGTCAACTTGTAGCTCTCCGGATATGTCTTCTGTTTTCACTGGGTTAGGCAATCTGCTAAGTATGATCATTACGTTAGTTGGCATGTACTTAATCTCACAGTCGGAACATTGAACCTTGATCAATCTTGGCAATGCACCAGTCAATGGTTTTGCATCAAATCATCTCCAATGTCTTGTGGTCAGTCTCTACCAAAAATCTTTTGCCAAATAGATTGATATGAAAACGAAATGATGTCAAACACTGAAACTAATGTTTCCAGCTTGATGTTGGGGCAGTTGGATTGCATTATGGACAGAGATTTTGTAGCAAATATTACAAGTTGATTTGCCTTTTTGTAGTATGCATGCTCCCAGACCTTTCTCTGTCTCCCTTGGATAGTAAAATTACAATGTCGGTGCTTCTTATAATGATTGTTTCACGGCTTCAAAGTGGCATTGGTAATCTTCATGGCACAAGAAAGGCACATCGGGCGCGATTCTCCGCAAAGGCGGAGAGTCGTGAAGGCTGCCATGAAAACGGCCGTGTTTCACGGCAGCCTCCGCGCCCCCTCCCGGGACCCAATTCTCCTCCCCAGTCGGGGCTAGCAGCGCGGCCCCGTGAACTCCGGCATCGTGGGCTTAACGAATTTCGCTAAGCCCGCGCACCAAAGTTAGCGACGGCTGACGCATATGATGACGTCAGCCGCGCATGCGCGGATTGGACGACTCCAACCCGCGCATGCGCGGATGACGTCATCCGCGCATATGCGTCAGACCCGCGCATGCGCGGTCCGTAATGCCCCTCAGCCGCCCCGCGGACTTATCCTGCGGGGCGGTGGAGGGAGAAAGAGTGCGCGGGATTGAGGCAGTTTCAATGATCCATCCTTGTTTACGACACATGTGATTGAGCTGTACCAGCCTGTGTGTCTTGTACCCTTCTGGTCATTCTATGTTTCTCAATTCTGCCTAGTTTTGCTTTCAATTTGTCTAGTATGTGGATGCTGCACTTGCGTGGTGGATCAATTGACAGACTTGCGTTCTACTGGAAGTGTAATGTTGCAGCTCCCTTGAAACTCCCAATTTTGTCAAAAGATTCTGGATAGTCTGATGTTAGGCTGTGAACTGAGGTGAGAGGAGTAGATTATGAGGTTGATCTGCCTTGTGATGTCGGACTGATTCCATGCGTTGTTACTCGCGTGAAGTCAAGGCATGCTGGTAGATCTGCAATTGCTGGGCCTTTAATTTCCATGGTGTAAGACATCTGTGACACCCAGGAGGATTAATTAGACTTGCACTCCAGGACTATGGATCCTGCACATGAAATTAGTGAACCGTCCATGCTGAAAATTTCACAACTGTAGGTTTGGCCATGGCCTGCCACATCTCTGGATGCACGTCTCTTAGAATTCACAGGGGTCGTAGGTTGACACTTGCACCTGTGATAATCTTGGTCAATGCCGAATAGTTACCAACTTTCTAAGGACAGATAATTTGAATCTTGGCAAACACTTTGGAAGGTGAGATGACATCTATGTTTTCGAAGTTCACGGTGTGAAACATCTGTTTGTGCTGTTCTTTGTGTTGCTTATTTCAGGCTGATTGGCATAGTGTTCACAAAATAGCTTTAATTTAAATGTATTTATACTCCTAACTTGGATTTGACACGTACGCCTTAAGAATACACAGTTGATTGATAACATCTAAACTACACTTATCTACAGCTAATCTCATGACTGGTTTAAACCATGACCTGCTCTCACTTACACTACCTGCTCTTCTGACCTTAACTAGCTACCTCCTGAACACACTCTCCCCCAAGGCTTAGCATCACTGTCTTATATAGTTGTAACTGTAGCTCCTTCTAGTGGCTACTATCGACATTACATTAATCCTTGCAATGCTGATAGTTATGATAATACCACAGTGGTCACTACCCTTTATTTTGATGTTCACATCATCGTCATTTTCTAGTTTGTCAATCACCTCGTGTAGATTTCTGATGGGATACTAGTTGGTCATTCTTATTGTTTGAAGGTACCTGTCGTGAACAGTCTGTTTGGATCGGTACATGGCTCTTTGTAGCTGCATCAACCTTTGCCCTTGTGCACTGCCCTTGCCAATGGCCAAAGTTAATCCTGATGTGCAGCCTGTGTGGACCTTCATTCCCAATTGCTCAGTGAATTTTGATGGCTTGCTCGTCTACGTCAGGCGCACTTAAATCAAGAATCCAGAGCTCTGTACGCTATTTAAACATTTTGAATTTGGATAGTAGGTCAGCTGCATCCCAGTTCAAAATGGGCAGTTCTGTGGACTCTCTGACACTATCTCTTTGACCTTCTGTGGTAGTACCTGGTTTGAAGGTCGCTGTAGATGTTTTGGTGTGTTCTTCTGAAGCTCTGCCCAGCAAGGCGGGTTGTGGTGGGACACTACCACAGGGCAATGGCATCTTTGCTCTTTCTTCAATTTATTGTTCACCAACTCCTGAAGCCATCCGCTAGAATCACAATATTTGCTGGCCGGATTTTTCTGATGGTTTCTCTGTTCTTTTTTGACTCTCCCTCGCTCGCTATCGATCCGGCCCACACCCTGCTCACTCGCCTTTCTCGAATGAGCTGACCCAATGCTGATCCTCTCGATGCGCTGTCCCTCTCACGGGACTGACAGGTTATGCGCTGTAGCCTCTCCACGAGGGATCCCTTAGCTCACTGGCTCTTTACTTGAGCACTCGCTCAGTACTCTGTCTTCAACGGTTTCCTCTGCAGTCACAAGTTTTGAGCACGCTCCAAAGCTGCGACTTCGTTGTGCTCTGACCAAAGCGTGCATGGCGATTTCCTGCCATAAGACTATAAGATATAGCAGAATTAGGCCACTCGGCCCATCGAGCCTCCTCCAACATTCAATCATGGCTGATATTTTCTCATCCCCATTCTCCTGCCTTCTCCCCTTGATCCCCTTATTAATCAAGAACCTATCTATCTCTGTCTTAAAGACACTCAATGATTCGGCCTCCACAGCCTTCTGCGGCAAAGAGTTCCACAGATTCACCACCCTCTGGCTGAAGAAATTCCTCCTCATCTCTGTTTTAAAGGATCATCGCTTCAGTCTGAGATGGTGTCCTCTGCTTTAGTTTTTCCTACAAGTGGAAACATCCTCTCCACGTCCACTCTATCCCAGGCCTCGCAGTATCCTGTAAGTTTCAATAAGATCCCCCCTCATCCTTCTAAACTCCAATAAGTACAGACCCAGAGTCCTCAACCATTCCTCATACGACAAACTCTTCATTCCAGGGATCATTCTTGTGAATCTCCTCTGGACCCTTTCCAAGGCCAGCACATCCTTCCTTAGATACGGGGCCCAAAACTGCTCACAATACTCCAAATGTGGTCTGACCAGAGCTTTATACAGCCTCAGAAGTACATCCCTGGTCTTGTATTCTAGCCCTCTCAACATGAATGCTAGCATTGCATTTGCCTTCCTAACTGTCATGTAGCACAATCTTAGGCTGCTCACCGTGTCACACCTGTAGAAACCTTGCTGCCACCTGTCTTACCACGGCTGAACACCATGTTATGTTTGTATAATAATATAAGCACCAAATGCTCTCCCATAAGGAATTGGGTAAACATGTTGTGGGTTCATTTAGTAAGTTCAGACATATGAGAACAGTTATAAATTGGAATAAAGCTTGAAGACGTTAGGAGCTGTGTGTGTATGCTCTGCTCTGAGCAAAAGTGAAACTGCAACTGAATCAGAGGACATATTTCCCTTCTAGTGATGTAATGCTTATATGCCTTAGAGGCATATTATAACTCAGAGAATTAAAAATGAATCTTTCTGGACACTGATGCACGCGAACAAAAGAAAACAAATCATCAAGCTATTTTAAAAATTGTGACTTTGTTTTTTCATTTCCCTCGAACATTTATGAGGTATAAAAATTTTGGAAGTGGGATAAAAGAGATGTTTGATGAACCATCGCCTGCCACTCAATCAGGTGAACAGCCCATGTGTGGTTGGGGGGGGGGGGGTTCTGTATGCATCGGGTGACCAATGGAGGGAGCATAAGGCTGGAAGGTTAAAGGTGAGAGGTCAGATGATGAATTCTCCAGGAAAAGACCCAGCCAAGGGTAGAAAGCCTACCCACAGATCATGTACCGTCTGCTCTTTCAAACATTTGCACGATTCTATGATTGATTCGAACCCATCCATTGATACTCATTAAGGGCATGTGTCACATAAGTATGCCCAAACCACCATTGGCCGTCAAGTAAAAGTCTAAAATATTCATCAATGCTCACATCTCTTAGGCGGGATTCTCTGAGCCTCCTGCCGGGCTGAGAATGGGGCGTCGGACCCGATTGCGGACCGGAGAATCGCCGCCAGTCGCACGCACGCACGCGCAGTCGACGCGGCACCGGTCGGGGGCCATTGAAAGAGGCCCCCGCGGCAATTCTCAGCCGGCAGCTGGCCGAGTTCCCGCCGGCGTGGTTCACTCATGGTGCTCCGGTTTCCTCCCACAAGTCCCGAAAGACGTGCTGTTAGGTGAATTGGACATTCTGAATTCTCCCTCTGTGTACCCGAACAGGTGCCGGAATGTGGCAACTAGGGGATTTTCACAGGAACTTCATTGCAGTGTTAGTGTAACATTACTTTTTATATGACCAATCACAGCTTTCGTAGGAATCGCATGGAATTGAAATTGCTCTTTAGACACACGAGATATTAACAAGGTCATAAGAATATGCAGCTTTCGAACGTATTGTTTCCGAGAACACTATTTTGTTAACAAGCCACTATCAGCAAAAAAACCAGCATGCTTGTTAGAAGCTCTCCGCTTTCTTGCATGAGAAAATTGGCAAAAAAATACACAATTGATTTTGCTGTCACATCAATCTGTCATATTGCTTTACTGCATTTTTAGCTGAATATAATGATTGAGTGAGATGAAAAATATCATAAAATATTCCTTAGTTCCCTTTATAAAAATATAGAGTGCTGCAAGTGCTCAGCAGGTCAGTCATCATGTGAAAGGCTGCTTAATGATTTGGCAGTGACCCTTCATCATCTTCCCTGTTAAAGGGTTCAACCTGAAACGTTAACTTACTGCTCACTAAACACACAGCAAGTGGCGTCTGGCTTCCTGCTATTGTGAGGCTATCAATTAATCAACCCATTCGTTCTTCTCATTGACTGACTCTGCCTACTTCATAAGATCGATACGGTCTTCCTCTTGCATAAACTTGCAATGTCCTTCCAGCTCCTCGAGTTTGTAGCGTCCTTTCTCCTCGAGTTGTGATGTCCTTCCTCCTCCTCGGGTTTGTGATCTCCTTCTTCCTCCTCCTCGGGTTTGCGATCTCCTTCTTCCTCCTCCTCGGGTTTGCGATCTCCTTCTTCCTCCTCCTCGAGTTTGTGATCTCCTTCTTCCTCCTCCTCGGGTTTGCGATCTCCTGTTTCCTCCTCAGGAATTCCCAGCTCGAACCAATTCTCAGGACTGATTTGGCGAAGCACATTAATTTAAGTTGGCAAAGGAATACACGAAAGGTTTTGGCCTTCCAGCTTGCATGTATGGTACAGTTCACCATTTTGTTCCTTGGTTAATAAAATGACCATTTGCCATCATAACTAGCAGGGCTTAACTCACCGGATGGTCAAGTCTTCACAGTGTCATGTGACGTGTGGACTGCCAATCTGATTGTCAGTGAACGGGAGTAATAAACAATGTTGCCATTGTTGCCCCACCCAGCTTGTTTCAGACAGGGGAGGAATTATCATTTCAGAGTTAATGGGCCGGATTCTCTGTTTTTGGGACTGTGTCCCCACGCCGTTGTAAAAACTGTGGCGTTTCACACCGAAACAAATGGCGTGAAAAGGCCCCATATTCACAGCCCTGCAGGGGGCTAGCACGGAGCCGGTGTATTTCTAGCAGCTTTAGCTGCAGATACAGGCCCCGCACTTCTGGGTCGGAGGCCGCACATGCGCATGGCAGCGGCCATGTCGTGTTCCATGGCGGGCTCAGACCCGCCAAAAAGTGCCCCCGACCCGGACCACCCGCACAATAAGGCCCCTCTCTCCTATGAGGCGTCCCTGCCTTCCAATCGGCCCTCTCCCGACCATGGCAGCCACGGATTGAGTCCGCAGCCGCAGGGGTCCATGCCATCGGGACTTCGGCCAGTCTGGGGCGCTGAATAGCAGGGCGGGCCTCCAGCAATGGCCGCAGGTAGGGGATTGGCGGCACGGCGTGAAACTGGATTCTCTGCCCCGGCGCCGGACGCGATTGTGGCATTCGGAGTTCGGAGAATCCAGCCCAATATTCTGGCTGGCTCTCTCCACCCCCTTGTCCATCTCCGCAAATTCACAGGCAGACATTTAAACAAATACCAGCAGCTAGAATGGTCCAGCTCTGCAAGAATAAAACTCTCAACATACATGGATACAAAGTGGGACTGGAGAACAACAATGTAACTGGCTCAGTACATTTATCAGACTCAACTTGGTGGCCGTAAATAACAATTTTTATTATTGTCACAAGTAAGCTTACATTAACACTGCAATGAAGTTACTGTGAAAATCCCCTAGTCGCCACATTCCGCCGCCTGTTCGGGTCACAGAGGGAGACTTCAGAATGTCCAATTCACCTAACAGCACGTCTTTCAGGACTTGTGGGAGGAAACCGGAGCGCCCGGAGGAAACCCACGCAGACACGGGGAGAACGTGCAGACTCCGCACAGACAGTGACCCAAGCCGGGAATCGAACCCACGACCCTGGAGCTGTGAAGCAACAGTGCTAACCACTGTGCTTCCGTGCTGCTCACACAAGCACTAAGAGAGCAAGAGAGAGAAGGAAAAGAGAGAAAAGGAAAAGTGGAAACACTGTAAAATGGCGCAAACCTTCCCACGTGGTAATTGCTCACAACGGCAAGAGTTCAAGACAAGGTTTTCACACCATGTTCAGGCACGTACCAGAACACATCTCCCTCAACTCCAGCAATACCAGAGGCACCAATGACACTGTCACCTCCTCCCCTTGGATACCAGATCCATCTGTACTCCTGCAGGAGCCAAACACTGATTCTTAAATCCCACTGTAACAAAAATAGACAACTACAAAAAAGGATGCTTTATATACACCACGGAATGTAACCTAACCCGAACCTCAGGCAGAGTACAGGAGGATCATCATTTCACATATTTATACAGAGGGGGCCAGCAGATATAGATTCAGATTGTGGTCAATGCAGTCAGCGCCTCGCAACTCCCAAATCGACAGGGCTTAAAGAAATAGGGAGAACTACCAGAAGCTGAAGGTCGCAGGATAAAAGAGGACCAGGGTCCAGCTACGCGTCCGTATTTCCTGGCAGACCCCACCACCTATTAATGAAGAGGAGAAAAAGATTACTTGTTCAGACTAGGGACTGTCCCACTATATGGGGGGTAACAGGATATCAACCATAGTATGGGACCCAGCTCACCCCCAGGCCCTCGTGGAGTCCAAAGAACAAAGAACAAAGAATAAAGAAAAGTACAGCACAGGAACAGGCCCTTCGGCCCTCCAAGCCTGTGTCAACCATGCTGCCCATCTAAACTAAAATCTTCTGCACTTCCTGGGTCCGTATCCCTCTATTCCCATCCTATTCATGTATTTGTCAAGATGCCCCTTAAACGTCACTATCGTCCCTGCTTCCACCACCTCCTCCGGCAGCGAGTTCCAGGCACCCACTACCCTCTGTGTAAAAAACCTGCCTCGTACATCTCCTCTAAACCTTGCCCCTCGCACCTTAAACCTATGCCCCCTAGTAATTGACCCCTCTACCCTGGGAAAAAGTCTCTGACTTTCCACTCTGTCTATGCCCCTCATAATTTTGTAAACCTCTATCAGGTCGCCCCTCAACCTTCGTCGTTCCAGTGAGAACAAACCAAGTTTGTTCAACCTCTCCTCATAGCTAATGCCCTCCATACCAGGCAACATCCTGGTAAATCTCTTCTGCACCCTCTCTGAAGCCTCCACATCCTTCTGGTAGTGTGGCAACCAGAATTGAACACTATACTCCAAGTGTGGCCTAACTAAGGTTCTATACAGCTGCAACATGACTTGCTAATTTTTATACTCAACGCCCCGGCCAATGAAGGCAAGCATGCCGTATGCCTTCTTGACTACCTTCTCCACCTGTGTTGCCCCTTTCAGTGACCGGTGGACCTGTACACCTAGATCTCTCTGACTGTCAATACTCTTGAGGGTTCTACCATTCACTGTATATTCCCTACCTGTATTAGACCTTCCAAAATGCATTACCTCACATTTGTCTGGATTAAACTCCATCCGCCCAAGTCTCCAAACTATCTAAATCCTGCTGTATCCTCTGACAGTCCTCATCGCTATCGGCAATTCCACCAACCTTTGTGTCGTCCGCAAACTTACTAATCAGACCAGTTACATTTTCCTCCAAATCGTTTATGTATACTACGAACAGCAAAAGTGCGTCCACAGGAGTTTGTCAATCACGGATATTCAAACACATTGAAAGAAAACCCCAGCCTCTCAGGACGTCCCTAATAAGCCCCTTCGAGAAGGGACGTCCCAAGCATAAGGGGGGCAACATGATACCAACCACAGCACTGGACCTGGCCTAGTCCAGCCCACTCTGACACACAGGAGTCAGTACACCCAGCACACACCCAAGGCCGATCACTCAGCCAGCCCCACTCCTCACTGACCACACCCAGGGCAGTGCACCAACCTCACCGACACAAGAAAAATCACATCAGCCTCAACCAGGAAGACCCCACTACCAGAGAGAAGAGGAATCGTCAATTATTGACACCCAGTTATTGGGTGTCTTGGGAGAGGGACCTATTCCTTCCGCACTGAAACACTAAGGGAACCCCCCCCTAACCCATTGAACCAAACGGAGTTTCTAACGGTATGTTGCTCAGCCAGGTGAAGAGATAGAGAACATCCCTAAAGGAGGAACGCCCGATTTAGCCCAAGGACGTTAGCCACAGATCGGCACAGTATGCCTTTGTAAAGAGGATACTAGGGGATAAGACATCTCTATCTCAACAGAGACAAAGACACTGCCTCCCCAGGGAATACCCCACCACAATGAGGAGAACACTCAGGAAAACGTGATATAAGACCATTTGGAGGAGGGTGCCAAACCCCCCCATCAAGCCCACCCCAAACCGAAGAAGGGCTCCAACAACACATAGGCACAGCATACAAATTCTCACTTCAACAATTCGAACACGGATCAACCAACCCACCCTGTCGTGCGCCCTTATTCATTTCCCCCTTCACTCAAAGCTCTAAAAAACCCCAACCCCGTGTAAGAATCAGAAGGACCCAATCCTCTCCACGCTACAATGATCTGTCTGGGCCTTTGGAGATAAGACCATAAGACATAGGAGCAGAATTAGGCCACTCGGTCCATCGAGTCTGCTCCGCCATTCAATCATGGCTGATATTTTCCCATCCCCATTCTCCTGCCTTCCATAACCCCTGATCCCCTTATTAATCAAGAACCTATCTATCTCTGCCTTAAAGACACTCAGTGAATTGGCCTCCACAGCCTTCTGCGGCAAAGAGTTCCACAGATTCACCACCCTCTGGCTGAAGAAATTCCTCCTCATCTCTGTTTTAAAGGATCGTCCCTATAGTCTGAGATGGTGTCCTCTGGTTCTAGTTTTTCCTACAAGTGGAAACGTTCTCTCCATGTCCACTCTATCCAGGCCTCGCAGTATCCTGTAAGTTTCAATAAGATCCCCCCCTCATCCCTCTAAACTCCAACGAGTACAGACCTAGAATCCTCAACCGTTCCTCATATGACAAGTTCTTCATTCCAGGGATCATTCTTGTGAACCTCCCTCTGGACCCTTTCCAAGACCAGCACATCCTTCCTCAGATACGGGACCCAAAACTGCTCACAATACTCCATATGGGGTCTGACCAGAGCCTTATACAGCCTCAGAAGTACATCCCTGGTCTTGTATTCTCGCCCTCTTGACATGAATGCTAACATTGGATTTGCCTTCTTGACTGCCGACTAAACGTGCACATTAACCTGAAGAGAATCGTGAGCAAGGACTCCCAAGTCCCTTTGTGCTTCTGATTTCCGAAGCATTTCCCCATTTAGAAAATAGTCTGTGCCTAAATTCCTCCGTCCAAAGTGCATAACCTCACACTTTTCCACATTGTATTCCATCTGCCACTTCATTGCCCACTCTCCTAACCTTCTGCAGCCCCCTTGCTTCCTCAACACTACCTGTCCCTCTACAGATCTTTGTATCATCTGCAAACTTAGCAACAGTGCCTTCAGTTCCTTCTTCCAGATCATTAACGAGATGAGCATGGATTCTCAAAATTCAAAGTAATAAAAAACGCAAAATAAAAGCCCGAAACACTTCACTCTAACTAGAGGCGATCCTCAATCCTTGTGAGGGCTTAACTAACTCCACCACCTACCTCCACACCAACCATCCACCCATCACCCTGCCGTGGCTCCACTCATCTTCATTATAAATGAGATAAGGAGTGTCTAAACTGCACTCCCTTCTCATAACTGTAAGGATTACAGCATATTAAAAAAAACAGGAGCAGAACTGTGTACAAACCACATATTACATTCCCGACTCTTATCATATTTTGCTGAAACAGGATAACGGACGATCCTCGTTCTCGTGCTCCCACCTCGCCCACCCTCGCTGGGGGAAGATTCAACAAGAAATAAACAACACAATCACAAGGGAGCAAAGTCCAGGATTATTGATCAACTGCAGGATAATAACACCATCTACATCGCTTGGAAAGGCCGAAGCTTTAACAGGATCGTCAAACAACCTGCAGGATCTCTCAAATATTCCATCCAATGAAGTGCCTCCGCCATGCTGTCACCCCGACGGCCAGCCAATTTTCAAACTCTATCGTGAACTCGCCTCTCCCATCTTGCATTTGTTATGGGCCAGGGTTCAACAACTCCAAAGTATATTATGGAGTCCACCTGACCAATGACTTTATAGATTTTGGTTACGATGAGCACAAGAGCCTGCCTTTCAGCTGTTATTCAGCAGAGTTCTTAGATGCTTTGAATCAAAAAACAAGCTTTATTCACCGAATTTAGTTAACTTTTGTATAAACACACACAGTAAGAATTATTATCAACCACAAACATAAAGACTCCACCCAGCTACAGTACGCTATGTATAACCTTTAATGAATTCCCCCTTAACTGTTCCAATTCAACAACAAGCTCCCATAAACCAAAAATCCCTTTTGACTAAAACAGTAGGAAACTATAATCATTGGGTTTCTTCCTTGGAATTATTCTTTAAAATTGAAAATAGAGAGACAGGCCAAAATACTTCTCTGGCTGAGTCTACAGCAGCCAAATGTGAAAATGAAAGTAAAAACTCAGAGCCACAAACCAGTTCCAAACCCAAAGCAAAAGTAAAACCAACTCCCAGAGCCACAGCCCAGCTCCACCCACACAACGACACTACTGAACCACCTCCAAAAGGGACATTCCCAGGACACAAGAGACCAAACTCACAAGCACTCCTTGTCTGACCTCCACTCCCCAAGTCAGTCAGGAGATGACACACCTCGTAGCCGGATTTCTACAAACCAAAGACAGGTCCCTACCAGGGAAATTGCTCTCTCAAATGCCAGGGACTGGATTGTTCATTGGCGGGAATCCTTAGCTTCGCCCGCAGTGCACCCGTGTCCGTGGATTTCCCGACGGCGTGGGGATGCCCAGAATGGGAAACCCCATTGGCCAGCTGGCAGGATGGAGGGTCCCGCTGCCAGTGGGGCGCATCGCACCAGAAAAGAGGTGTGGCGGGACAGAGAATCCCACCTCAGGATTCTCTCCTGTGCTTCCACCCATTCTCTGAGCAGTAAACGTTGGCACCACGGAGCCGAGATCATCGTCCAGAATATCACTCGCCATGGAAACCATCATCCCGATGCCAACAGCACGGCTGAGATGTGTGCCCACATGCCAACAAACTACCAATGCAAGCTGGGCTCCCATGCCAGCCACCTCTGAAAGCCTCAATCAAACAAGGATTCTCTCAGCTCCTCATCACCAAACTCCAATCAGGACCATCCAGGGACATCGTGCAAGACACACAGCCCCCCAAGAAAGATCATTATGGAAAGTGCATTGGAATCAAATAAAGGATTAAAAGACGAGCAGAACCAGAGCTTGTGTAAAGGCAGATCCTCCCGCTCTCACATCGCCTGACCCCACAGCAAATGATTGTTGAAGCAGCCCGCAACAAGGATGGGCCTGTTTGCTTTCTCTCGGTGTGAGGGGGGTGGGGTGGGGGGGGGGCAGGCCCAGCAGGACTTGGAGCATGGCAAGCAAATCAAATCGAGCCTCCTCATGGAGGACTTGAAGCAGTGAGCTCATCTGGACATTCAGACAAATGCTTTAAATTTGTTTCAATTTTGCTCTTGGGGATGGGGGTGGGTCTCTACTCTAATCTGGCCTCCTCGTCAGCATTGCTGCGTTGTAATCACTGCTGGGCATCCATTATTTATTGTGCAGCAAGAGAGTGAATTAGTGCCTCAGTTGTAGTCTGTAATGACTGATAGAAGAGAGTGATTGCTTCATAATAAATGCAATCAAGTGTCTCGCAGCCAATTATTTAAACGTCTACACGGCCGAACTGCCCCCCTAGTGCCTAGCCCTCTCTCAATGCTTCTTCCCAGTGACTGGCACTGAACTCCCTCAGTCCATGTTCTGCTTCACAGCCTCTCCACCACGGGTTTCCTCTCGAGCTCCTACCCAAACCCCTGCCTCACACGTTTCTTTCAAATGCAGCGCAGCATTACAAGTTTCTCTGATGTTGCTCCTAGCGTGACTTTTCATCGAATCTCAGTACTCCCAATGCAGGAATGGTGGTGCCCACTCAAGCAAAGAAAGGATTATCCTGCAGCTCAGTTCCGTGGTGTGACTCAGGGGGGAACAAACTGCCCCAAGAGCACCACCTGTGCATCAAATGGTTCGGATTTAGAATGCATCGCCTGAGAATGTGGGGGTGGCATTTTTTTTTAATTTAAAAAAAAGTGTTTCCAATTAAGGGTCAATTTAGCGTGGCCAATCCACCAACCCCGCACATCTTCGGGTTGTGGGGGTGAGACCCACGCAGACATGGGGAGAATGTGCAAACGCCACACGGACAGTGACCCAGAGCCGGGATCGAACCCGGGTCCTCAGTGCTGTGAGGCAGCAATGCTAACCACTGCGCCACCGTGCCGCCCGAAACATAGAAGATTCTGAAGGGGTTTGACAGCATGGATACTGAGAGAACATTTCCCCCTGGCTGGGGAATCTACAACACGGGTGGCACAGTCTCAATATTCAGAGGTCGGCCATTTTGGATTGAAATGAGGAGAAATGTCTTCACTCAAAGGGTTGTGAATCTTTGGAAATCTCCACCCCAGAGGGTTGTAGGTGCTGCATTGCTGAACATATTTAAGGCCAGAATAGACAGATTTTTGGTCTCTCAGGGCATCGGGGATATGGGGGGAGGGGCAGGAAAATGGTGTCAAAGTTCAAGATCAGCCATGATCATACTGAATGGCGAAGCAGGCTCGATGGGCTGAATGGTCGACTCCTCCTATTTGTTAAGTTATATGTTCTCAATGAGGTACTGCAGTCACAGATTATGGCGTATGCTTCCGAAATCACACACCAGCTCCCCTGCGATGTTCTGTTGGTGTGAACATCACAGGGGATCCCTCTCAATATTAGCTCTCCTGAGGAGAAATCATTTTATTGTCAAGGACGTGGCACACGTGCAGTTGTTTGAGAGGTTTGAATTGGTTGTCTCAATTCTGCCCTCTGACCTTTCCGCTGATTCTGGGGAAGGCCTGTGCAGGTCAGAAAAGGGAGGAGATGATTGCTGGGCCTCACAGGATTCCCACTGGCAATAGACTGCCAGTCGGCCTGGTGGCGCCCATCAAAAAAGTCGGTCAGAGGCAGTTGTTCCGATTTTGTGTCAATGATGTTAGTGCCTCGATTGGAGGAGATCAAATCCTGACATGATGCACCATTCCTCCAGTGGGTTGAGATGGCCGAGTGGTTAAGGTGCTGGACTACTAATCCATTGTGCTATAAAGCGTGCGTTCGAATCCCATCCTCGTCGATTCCTCCAGAGGCAGTGCCACCAGACTGGTCAACATATGACTCTGGAACTTGTACCTGACGAAGAATATCGTGCCCATATTTGTATAAGCACATAAACAAATCTAAATCAAAGTTACTCAAATAAAGTCAAACATGGCCAACATCACTTCTCTTCTCCCTGAGGCAAAGCTTCATTTTTGAACAAGGTCCGGAGAGTTACAAAAATTGTAGCAAACTGTGTTATGGGATTTAATTCATTAAAATTGCTTTTGACATTTCTCTATTAGGCAAAGCTGCCTGGGGGTGAGTACTTCTTTGAAATATGGCTGCTGTTATTTTATGAATTCATAATAAGAATTTATCAGGATCAAATCAAAACTTAATTGGATAAGTGACATTTACACCACATCTTATAGATCGGGCTGCTATTTTTAGTTATTTTGATTTAACTGCAGGTGCTAATGCTATCTCATCTAACTTTTCTCCACAGGATGCAAGTACATGTGAGATTCTACAGAGTATCTTAGAAATAATATCACATTCCTGTTAATTATGTTCTCAACTATAATACCAGAGGGACACAAACACTTACTGCTCCTTGTGGGCTCTGCTGTACATCAACTGCCTAATGAAAGGCTCTCGCCAGCAGGGTTTCAGTGATGTTTGAAGTTTGTCACTAATTCCTTGACTATCATTGTTTTGCTATTGTATCTGCATAAGACCATAAGGCATAGGAGCAGAATTAGGCCACTTGGCCCATCGAGTCTGCTCCGCCATTCAATCATGGCTGATATGTTTCTCATCCCCACTCTCTTGCCTTCTCCCCGTGACCCTGATCCCCTTATTAATCAAGAACCTATCTATCTCTGTCTGAAAGACACTCAGTGATTTGGCCTCCACAGCCTTCTGCGGCAAAGAGTTCCACAGATTCACCACCCTCTGGCAGACGAAATTCCTCCTCATCTCTGTTTTAAAGGATCGTCCCTTCAGTCTGAGATTGTGTCCTCTGGTTCTAGTTTTTCCTACAAGTGGAAACATCCTCTCCACGTCCACTCTATCCCAGGCCTCGCAGTCTCCTGTAAGTTTCAATAAGGTCCCCTCCTCATCCTTCTAAACTCCAACGAGTACAGACCCAGAGTCCCCAACCGTTCCTCATACGACAAGCTCTTCATTCCAGGGATCATTCTTATGAATCTCCTCTGGACCCTTTCCAAGGCCAGCACATTCTTCCTCAGATCCAGGGCCCAAAACTGCTCACAATACTCCAAATGGGGTCTGACCAGAGCCTTATACAGCCTCAGAAGTACATCCCTGGTCTTGTATTCTAGCCCTCTCGGCATGAATGCTAACATTGCATTTGCCTTCCTAACTGCCGACTGAACCTGCACGTTAACCTTAAGAGAATCGTGAACAAGGACTCCCAAGTCCCTGGGTGCATCTATTACGCACTGCCGGCCGATGGTTTTGCAGGTAGGCGGCAGAATTGGGCCCAGTGCGATTTTAACCCTTACGACTAACGCAGTCACTGGGGCAGGCAAGCGAGTGTGCCTGCCCCAAGCCTAGCTAAATGGGGGCAATTAGCAGTGGGACAGCCAACCAGCTGTAAAAGCACCTGGCCAAATCCAAATGATGCTTGGCATGAATGGAAAGGGCACTCATGCCAAGGTTTACCCTGCAAGCGATGGGCAAGGTCTCCATCTGAACCCTTTGAGGAACAGGCACGGGTTACCAACTGGTGGACGAGGGTAGCTGAAGAAGAAAGTCCGAAGGAGAGGCAAAAGAAAAAACTTGGGCTCCATCAAGAAGAGAGGAACAATGACATTTTATAAATTATTCATTTACGGGATGTGGGTGTCGCTGGTTAGGCCTGCATTTGTTGCCCATCGCGAGTTGTCCTTCAGAAGGTGGTGGTGTGTTGCCTTCTTGATCCTGTCATGGGAGTATCCCTTTAAGAAGTGTTTTTGTCTTGTCACATGGTTTCAGTGATGTCATTGTGTGGGTGGAGCTGGGCTGTGGCTCTGAGTTTTACTTTGGCTTTGAGTTTGGACTGGTTTGTACTACACAGGTTGAAAGAAGGGTTTCGCTATCTTCATTATAAAAGCTGTTTCCTGACTGCTTGATAACGTAAAAGGAGATAATTGCTTTGGAAAGGAATTCAAAGCTGCTGTTTGGAAAGGAAACAAGAGTATCGATACCAAGTCTTATGCCAGTAAGAGTGCCGTGTGCTGGGCCACACGTTTGAAAAGGGGTATCTGGTTTTACTTGGATTTTGTTATTAAATTGGAACAGTAAAGGGGGGATTCATTGAGGGTTATACATCAATTACTGTAGCTGTGTGGGGTATTATTGTTTGTAGTTAATAAAGATTCTTGCATGTGTGTGTTTATTCAAATGCTAACTAAATTCGTAGCATAAAGTTTTTTTTAATAAAAGCGCCTAAGAACTGTTGAATGACACCTAAAAAGCAGGCTCTTGTGCTCATCCCAGCCAAATTCAATAAACAGTTCTAAACCCTGGCCCATAACAATCAGTGTGAGGTGTAGGTCCACCTACTGTGCTGTAAGGGAGGGAGCTTCAGGATGTTGCCCCAGTGACAGTGAATGAACGGTCAACATATTTCCAAGTCTGGGTGCTGAGTGACTTTGAGGGGAATCTCCAGGTAGTGGGGTTCCCAGGTATCTGCTGCTCTTGTCCTTCGAGATGGTAGTGGTCATGGGTTTGGAAGGTGCTGGCTAAGGAGTTACTGCAGTGCATCTTGTAGATGGTATACACGGCTGCCACAGTTCGTCGGTGGTGGAGGGAGTGAATGTTTGTGGAAGGGGGAACAATCGAGCGGGGCAGCTTTGTCCTGGATGGTGTTGAGCTACTTGAGTGTTGTTGGAGCTGCACTCATCCAGGCAAGTGGGGAGTATTCCATCACACTCCTGACTTGTGCCTTGTAGATGGTGGACAGGCTTGTGGTGGGGGGGGGGGGGGGGGGGGGGGGGGGGGGGGGGGTCAGGAGGTGAGTTACTCACTGCAGAATTCCCAGCTTCTGACCTGCCCTGGCTACTAATGAGGCACGGATGTTGAGATGGGTGTATGAGAAAGGACATAATCAGGCACCAGCACGTCAGGGGGGTCAGTGAAGATTGTGGAAGTATCGAAGAAACAATTGAAATAGTTATGGTCATCTCCAGCAGAGAGATAGAGGAAATGAGGCGAGTGATGGAAATGGGACTGGCAGGAAGAAAGAGAAGAGGAAGGCTTAAGACCAGATGGAATGATGCGGTGGTGAGAGATTTAAATGGAGCGGGATTGGAAGAGGAACGAGTGACTGAGAGATGGAGAAGGGTGAACACCCAGCATTGGGGCAAGCCGTACCACTTATTGCCTCTGTTAGTGAGGGGGTTTGAGGAGGATGAGAAAACAGTTCAAAGGGTGGCACAGTAGCACAGTAGTTAGCACTGTTGCTTCACAGCGCCAGGGACCTAAGTTCGATTCCCGGGTTGGGTCACTGTCTGTGCGGAGTCTGCACGTTCTCCCCGTGTCTGTGTGGGTTTCCTCCGGGGGCTCCGGTTTCCTCCCACAAGTCCCGAAAGACGTGCTGTTGGGTGAATTGGACATTCTGAATTCTCCCTCTGTGACCCGAACAGGTGCCGGAATGTGGCGACTAGGGGCTTTTCACAGTAACTTCATTGCAGTGTTAATGTACGCCTGCTTGTGACAATAAAGATTATTATATTATAATTACTGCCAGCATGTTGCCACTTCCTTTAACTCATCTCCCCTTTCTTGCTAATCGATTTTCAAGCGTATTATTAAGTCCACACGGTGCCCTCAAACTATGAGCTGATAACAAACTAACAACCTGGACCAGGAATAACTAGCCATGGAAACAGATGAAGGTTTGCCTTAGTGCAGTATGAGGTGTGGGAAGAGAATTGGAAGCACAAGGACAATGTGGCCTCCTCCTCCTAGTTAGTCCTACGCAGTAAAGAATGCGTGATTAGAATTCTCGTCTCATTTTCATTCTTTCCCTCGGAGAGTTCAACTAATAGAGACGTGTTCCTCTTTGGGTCTGAAGCATCAACAGCAATTTCTCACAATTATCATTCCATTTAAATGTAATGGAAGAATCCAGCTTTATAACGACACCGAAGGAATTGCATTTTTGGAATTCTCGACCCTGGGGGCTGTGGATATGCAGCCAGTGAGTATATTCAAGATTGAGATTGATAGATTTTTGGACACGAAGGGAATCAAAGTACATGGGGGAATAGGGTGACAAAGTGGGTTTGGGATGGCAGATCAGCCATGATTATAATATTCCGCACGGGTGGGAATGCTGGTCTTTCCCGTGCTCCTTGAGGAGTACGAGGTCCCCTGCTTGGGGTGGGTATCTCAATTACACAATGTCTATAAGATTGGCCCTGACCATACAGAAACCCAGTATGGATCTACCGCGTAGTGTACATATCGTTCCGTAAATAAAACTTTGTTCATATATTACTCTGTGTGGACTCCCCATATCCTTATTAAAATGATCCTATTATATGGTGGCGCAGGCTCAAGGGGAGGAGCTCTTTTGGTGCAGTGGGTAGCGTCCCTGCCTCTGAATCGGAAGCTCCGGGTTCGATTCCCACCCCAGGACTTGATGGCGTTCATAACGCGGCCAAATAGGTTGAGTGTCAACCTGTAAATCCTTCCAAACACGCCAATGGCTGGCGGTAAGAGCAGGAGAGACTCCTGGTCACCCAGGCTTGATGTGGAGTGGCGCCCCTCAGGCTCCAAGTCCCTGGCAACAGACTGGCGACCTGTTCCGGGAATTACTCGCTATGGAAACTGATGAAGATTTAGGTGCGGAAAGAAAACTGGATTTGGAGGCTCAAGGGGCCTCCTCCTGTTTCTTATGTGTTTTTGAGAAGAATCCAAGGCCATTCAGCCCATTGAAGCCTATCCCTTTTAACTATGCTTTGAACAACCACAAAGCTTGTATTTCCATTTACCTCACCTGGCCAAGTATTCCAGACACTCTTCACATGGCGAAAGCTCTTGAGCGGAATTCTTCATCAGCGGGATCCTCCAGTTCGCTTGCTGCGCACCCACGGGTTTCCTGACGGGGTGGGGTAAGCCACAACGGGAAACCCCATTGGCCGGCTGCGGGAACGGAGAATCCCGCTGCCGGCAGGGACGGGCCGGAAAAGGCAGCTGGAGGACCGAAGAATTCCACCCCTTCTATTTGACTTAGGTTGACTGATCGCTAAGTGATGTCTGTGATCTCAGGTCTTACGTTCCCGCTTATTTTAAAACAGCATTGCACAATTCCTTTCAGTGACAAAATGTTAAATCGGAAAATCGTCACAGCGATCATTTTCAACCAGTTTCGTTTTTTTTCTTCGCAATATTAATAAAAATATCCCAACTTCCAGTTTCTTCCCAAGGAGGACTTACTCACTTGCCTCAAGGGCAGGGTGAATGTTAATTGTGGCAGACTTCTCCGTGGCCAACTTCAAAACAAATTATTTCTGATGATATCCTAAAAATAATTTTAAAATCTTAAATAATTGAAGAAGCTTGTAATAATATTTTAATGCTCCCGTGCAAACTCTCTCTCTTCCCTCTCTCGCTCTCTCTCTCATGCAGAGTCGCGGATGCCCAACACTCAAAGTTGTCATTCTGAAAATACAAAATAACATTGGAGGGCCAGAAATGATTTGATTTCAAGAATGCCCGTTTATTGAACAGTGATTGCCAGAAGGTTAATGGTCTTTGTCCCAATCCACTACTGAACTGCCAAGATTCTCTGTTAAGGTTATCAAAGTCAGCTCCATTTCTGGACTTTGAAGTGAATTTGATAGCTGCCTGACTCCCTCATCTCTTTGAAGGTGACCTAAGTCGAGGTCTTTGTCAGCAATTCTCGCAGCAGAACTGAAAGGCAGACAACTGCTGAGGTCTTTCTCTCTGCCTACGAGCTGTTGTCTTCACAAGTTACGTTACACAGTCAGTAGTCTCAAAAAGTATTTGAATGTCCAACTTGTTTTATGTATATTCAAACGCGAGGGTTTATAGGAGGAAATAAAGGGTTCTTTGTAAATAGAAAATAGTAACAGGGCCCCCAGGTTCAGCGATCCTGTGCCTCACAGGGGGCCAGCATGGCACTGGAGTGACTCACGCAGCTCCAGCTGCCGATACTGGTGTCAGACGGGCAGCGCAGGTCTGCGCATGCGCGCTGCGGCCGGCGCGTATTCGCGCATGCACGTTGTTGCATTCTCCGCGCCGGCTCCAGAGCAACATGACGGAGAGCTTCAGGGGCCCGGCGCGGAGTAAAATAGGCTCCCACCGGGAAAAGCCAGCCCGCCGATCGGTGGGGCCTGGTCACGGGCCAGGCCATGGTGGAAGCCCCCCCCCCCCCGGGCTCTAATTCTAAGCAACCGCCATTGAATATAGAACCTTACCAAAACCCCTCAGCTTCCAGTCGTATTAACCTTTTAATGATTTCACATTGACTTGCTTGTTTGCTTGTACTGTCGCCTTGCTAAAAGAAGTCAGCATCCTTGGATTTTGGATTTATACGCATTGTCCACTCTACCCACCCCATCCCAATTCCTTCATGCCCCTTTCCCAGTTTGCTTGCTTCAGCCCTGTTCAGAGGCTTGTTTTTGGGGTTTCCTGTTCTAACGATGGGATTTTATCCTGTATTTCCTCCTGTCAGATGCTGTCTGACGTACTGTGAGTTTTCTCGCATAGAACATAGAACAGTACAGCACAGAACAGGCCCTTCGGCCCTCAATGTTGTGCCGAGCCATGATCACCCTACTCAAACCCACGTATCCACCCTATACCCGTAACCCAACAACCCCCCCCCTTAACCTTACTTTTATTAGGACACTACGGGCAATTTAGCATGGCCAATCCACCTAACCCGCACATCTTTGGACTGTGGGAGGAAACCGGAGCACCCGGAGGAAACCCACGCACACACGGGGAGGACGTGCAGACTCCACACAGACAGTGACCCAGCCGGGAATCGAACCTGGGACCCTGGAGCTGTGAAGCATTTATGCTAACCACCATGCTACCGTGCTGCCCCCAATCTTTGAACATTTGCAGTTTTCTTCTTTTTGCTTTCATACTTTCCATGATAATCGCACAAAATTAATTCTGCACGGATGATCAACAAAATTGGCAAAAAAGGTTCAACGTGTCAACAACCTATTTAGCAGCATCCACGTTGAGACTGGCTTAGACTAATTCGAGATCTCTCGGATCACAATTTATCTTTGCACGCAGACGGAGCATTTTTCCCGGGCACAGCCTCAGTGAGTTTGCCATATTTTATCCTGTATGACCAACTCCACAACCCCAACCACCTGAAGGACAAGGACAACAGGCCCACGGGAACACGACCCACCCCCCAAGTTCACCACCAAGTCACACACCATCTTGGACAAGTCTCAGTCCAGTCTGACAACAGCACACCCCGCCCCCCCCCCCCCCCCCCCCCCCCCCCCCCCCCCCCCCCCCCCCCCCCCCCCCCCCCCCCCCCCCCCCAGCCATTTTCAAATTATTATCTTTGTGTACAAAGCTCGTCCATGTTCACTCCCCGGTCATTGACTTCAGGAAGCCAAGTGTCGTACACACCCCTGTCTGCACCAATGGTGCCAAGGTGGAGATGGTTGACAGCTTCAAATTCCTGGGTGTGCACATCACCAACAATCTGTCCTGGTCTACCCACATTGAAGCCACAAACAAGAAAGCACAACAGCGCCTATACTTCCTCAGGAAACTAAGGAAATTTTGCATGTCAACATTGACTCTTACAATTTTTGACAAATACACCATAGAAAGCATCCTATCTGGCTGCATCACAGCCTGGTATGGCAACTGCTTGGCCCAGGACCTCAAGGAACTTCAGAGTCATGAACACAGCCCAGTCCATCACACGAACCTGCCTCCCATCCATTGACTCCATCTACACCTCCCACTACCTGTGGAAAGTGGGCAGCACAATCAAAGACCCCCTCCCACCCGGGTTATTCTCTCTTCCAACCTCTTCCATCGGGCAGAACATACAAAAGTCTGAGAACACGCACGAACAGCTTCTTCCCCGCTGTTATCAGACACGTGAATGACCCTCTTATGGACTGAACAGATCTCTCCACACATCTTCTCTACTGTTGTAGCACTATACTCCATATGCCGCACCCGATGTCTATGTATTTACATTGTGTATTTGTTGTCTGTCCTGTGTTTTTTTCATGTATGGAACACTCTGCCTGGACTGTACGCAGAACAATACGTTTCACTGTACCTCAGTACACGTGACAATAAATCTAAATCTATCTCTGCGACTTCCTCCAACCTTCCTCCAACCCTCCAAGACCAATTCTAGTCGTTTGAGTGTTCACAAATTCAATCACTCTAACATTGGTGGCCACGCTTCAGCTGCTTAAACCCTAAGCTCTGGAATTTCCTCCTGCAATCTCTCCACCTCTCTCTCTCTTTCGAAGTCACTCCTGAAAACATACCTCCCGAACTAACCTTTTGGCCATCTGTCTCAGTATCTCCTTATGTAGCTCAGTATCAATTAAGTTTTGTGTGATAATGCTTCCATGAGGTGGCTGGAGATATTGTAATCCATTAGAGAATTGACATAAATGCTAGCTGATAAATGTCCTTCCATTCAGAATTGGCATAGAATGTGTCCCAATAGAGTTCCTAACTTACAGACTCCATTCTAAGTTGGATCCATTCCAAAAAGTATGGGATGCCAATTTATAGGTTCCATAATGTCTGATTTGCTCCTCCAGGGTTTTTCATAAGTTGCGTAGCATTGTCTTGAACTTGCTACATGTGATGGTGTGCATCATTTTGCCGTGTTTTCATGGAATAATCCTCTTCTCCCCGTCCTCTAGCTTATCCTTTCATTGTTTTTTTTGTATAATCGGAGACACCAAGTTTAATGATTAACCTGAACCAATTGTGTTGGTGTCCTCCTGTCTTTTTCTTTATTTGTGTGTACAGAAGCCATCGTTGACGCATTCATCGAGGTATATGAAAGAATGGGCCATAGATTAAACAAAGGTTCTCGACCAGCCCGCTCCTGCCACATGAAACTGCCCCCCACCCCCCGCCGATCATCAAGATCCCACGGTGAACCCCTGGACAATGTGGATCATTTCCCATACCTCGGGGGCCTCCTCTCGGCGCGAGCAGACATTGACAACAAAATCCAACGTTGACTCCAATGCACCAGTGCAATGCACCAGTGCAGTCTTCAGATGCCCGAGGAACAGAGTGTTCGAAGACCGAGATTTCATGGTGTACAGAGCAGCCGTGGTCCCCACCATCCTGTTTGCATCAGAAACATGGACAATGTACAGCAGACACCTCAAACCCTTGGAGATATCACCCATGCTGCCTCCATAAATCCTGTAAATCCACTGGCAGGATAGGCGTACCAACGCGAGCGTCCTCTCCCAGGCCAATGTGCCCAGTACCGAGGTACTGGTCACTCTAGGCCAGCTGTGATGGACGGGCCACATTGCCCACATACCCGACACAAGACTCCTGAAACAAGTGCCCTACTCCGAGCTCCGCAATGGCAGGCGGTCACTAGGAGGGCAGAGGAAACAATACAAGGACACTCTGAAAGTCTCCCTAAATAAATACAACATTCCCTCAATATGTGGGGATCACTTGCCTCAGAACGCACCAACTGGAGAAAGAGCATCCGCAAAGGGACCAATCACCTTGAGCGACGTGGGATGGAGCACGCGGAGGCCAAGTGAAAACAGCGGAAGGAGAGCTGAGAATCCAGCGCGTCCCACCCACCCACCTCATCACACACCACCTGCCAAACCTGTGGCAGAGTCTGCGGATCCAGGATCGGACTATTCAGCCACCGCAGGACCCACCTCCCCGGAGTGCCATCCTCAACACTGAGAGACTGTCCAAAATACAGGAGCATTTATACTGTACCGTAGCAGTTTTGAGGGGTTGTTGTGTTATTTGTAAAGATGAAAAAAGTGTATTAAAATCATATATACATATTTAAAAAGTCAGTAGTTGTAGTTGTGACAGTTTCTTCACTAGCGCTGGGTCGAAACTCTGGACGCCCCTCCCTTACAGCACCACATGGACAGCAGAGGTTCAAGAAAGTAGCTCTTTGCCCCATCTTTGAGATGGGCAGCAAATACTGATCTCGCCAGCGACGGCCATATTCCAGGAATGAACTTTTAAAAATAACTTAGATAGCCTTCCACTTGTACGCAAGTCAAATATATTTGTGTATGCTGCTCCTCTTCCTCTGTGCCACATTCCTAACATAAACTCTTTCTTGTATTGCGTTTGCCCTCATTCATCCACAAGCCTGCCTTTAACTTAAAAGTTGGCCTGCAAAATGCGACAAGCCTACAGAATGGATGGCATGCGACGGCACTTCTGTGGCATAGGTGCCTTGCAGGATGCCGGGCTGTGATGTGAGACTTCACGGATACAAAGTTAATTTTGGATGTGAAATGGTGAAAAACTCACCCTCCTCCACGTCATTTATTATTATTAGTAAGAAACGTCGTGATGTTATTTAAACCCATTCCCGAATACCGCAGGCAGCCAGTGAGAGCAGATAATTCATTTTGGAGTATTTATTTTCTCCTCTCTCAAGTTAATTATGCCTTACTTGTGGAAAATAAGCAACATTCACTCATGCACAATAAAGCCCCATATTTCGAACCATTGCAAGTCTGAAGCCCTTGAAATCTTCTTTTTAATATTTTTATCCGTAATTCTAGGTTTTACAATCGAGCAGTCTGAGCTAATAATTACCGTTACTGGGAGGTATAATTAATGTTAAACGACCAGTTTTTGCCAACCTTCACACTCATCTCTCCTCATTTAATATGTACACGAGCGCACAATTGGGGCAGCGCAGCTTATGGCTTGTTCAGAGCGAGCGTGGCATAACTCTGCTCGCCAGGCTCACCAGAGCAGGCGGGCACTGAGGGCACTCCAAGCTGCATTGGCCACATTGAACAAAGGCAAGGCCCGTTTTGTGAAGGTCAACTTTTGACAGTTAGCCAGATAATTAAGTAGCACAGTCAGGGTCGTGGTCTTGGAATGTATAGATTCTATTCTGGAATACAGAGAGAGCTAATTAAAATTAGCAGTGGTACTGAAGTTAGGATAAATTAACCCCATGGGGAAATTATTCATAATTACATATTCTGGGCTTTCCAGTAAACGGAAAGCTTTCTCATTTCTCTGGTGAAGTCACTTCAGTCAAACCATTGGGTTATCCTTCTGTCCTTTTTTGATTTTGTGGTCGTGGTTTAATGGCCGCATTACGCTTAAGTGAGAGCCCACCATGCCAACCTCTGGACCGTGTGATCCTGTTCCAGAGGCAACCCCGGCCCGCTTGCCCCAGTGACCACCCAGATCTCACATTGGCCTCTGGCTGTGCGGCTGAAGGCTATTCAGGGGAGAGGAGGGATAGACAGCCAGGACCTCAGTGTCTGGGGAGATGGGCCATGTGATTGGTGCTCGGCCCGCATTACAGAGGAAAGTGCCAGAGGCGTCATATTGGTCAAGGTCAACGATTTTTATTATTTAACAAATGTGTCCCTAATTTCCCTACCCCCGATGGTACCCCCTCCCCTCACCCCCACACAATGCAGCCAACCCCCCCTTTCCCCCTCCCCACCTCCTGCCCCACGCCACCGTCCTCTCAGTCATCCTCGACTTGCTTAGCCTTCCATGCTCCACCAGTGTCCCCAGGATGCACATCTGAGGTGGAGGCAGCCTGTTGCTTACCACATCCCGTGGCCTTCGATGTCCCTGGCGGGTGTCCTCTGGGGGCCCTGGGGCTGGAGGGCCCCGGCACACTTGAAGGTGGCACATGACTTGCCATGCCACCCTGTTCCAGTTGTTGACTCCAAAATGCGCCGCTATCAGTGGGGTGGGTCTCAGGCGACTGGGTGGCTGCCATTGCCACTCTGTAAGGTGGCTCTGGGTTGGCACCCAGCGCCATCTCGTCCCGGTCAGTGCCCATAAGGCCATGACGTTCACCTTGGGGCGGAGGGGCAGCTGGATCAGTCCCCAGCGGACTAACCCGAATTGGCCGATGCCTTCGGATGGAGATCCTGTGAGAGAATGGGCATGTGGCCTGTGGACGGGAAGGCTGTTTGTATGGCATTAAGATCTCACACTGGTTCCTGATCTGTCCTCGTCCACCCCAGCGACCTCCAGGGCCCATTGCTTGTACAGGATGAGGACTCTTGATGTCCGTCACCCCGCTGCCCATCTGGGCTCTCTCCCGCCTGTTGTGGGGCACAGAGGGGGCATCGTTAGTCGTTACGGTGTGGAGAGGACAGCTTGGGGTGGGGGGCTTGGGGCAGAGGGATTTTCGGCGGCACTGGCTGCCAAGTGTCTGACCCTCTGAGACCCTCGGGGGAACAGGGTTTCCCATCTGTCCTCTACCGCATCCAGTAATCTGCCAAGTCGGCATCCCCGAATCGTAGGCCTGGTCCCCTTGGAGGCATGGCGATGAGCTGAGTGGGGTTGGCTGTGCAGGATCGGTTTAAGTGCTACTGTCCCTTGTTCGAGAGGATCTGGCGAGCGCAGTCCCGGTGAAGCAAACGGCGCGACCATCATTTGCTGTGTGAAGCCCGTGGGGCCTCGTTAGGTGGACCCATTAACCTTTTATAGCCGTGACAGCCTCACCAGGCTGAGCGGCGGGAAGCTCACAGCAGTTCCTGCTCACTACCACACTTGGAAACATTTTGGTTAAATCGCACCCTATGGGTTTATGATGCCATAATGCATTCAATGTTTAAATAAACAATACCAGTTTAACTGCATGGATGATAAATTACAAGGGCGTGTAAGAAAGTACAGTGGGCGAAATTCTCCGACCCCCACGACGGGTCGGAGAATAGCGGGAGGGCCTTCCCGACATTTTTCCCGCCCTCCCGCTATTCTCCTCCACCCCCCCGCCCAACTCCCGACCCGAATCGCTGCCGCCGTTTTTTTTACGGCCGGCAGCGATTCACAGCTGTTCGATGGGCCGAAGTCCCAGCCCTTTCCGCCGTTTTTACGAACGGCAAACACACCTGGTCTGGCCGTTCGTAAAAACGGCGTCACAAACTCGCTTTTCATAACCATGGCACCGATTGGCACGGCAGTACCACGGCCGTGCCAAGGGTGCCATGGGCCCGCGATCGGTGGGCACCGATCGCGGGCAGCGGGCCCGATGCCCGCGCACTCTTTCTCCTTCCGCCGCCCCGCAGTATCCATTCGCGGGGCGGCTGAGGGGCAACCCGGCCCGCGCATGCGCGGGTTTCGCGCAAATACGCGATGACGTCATCCACGCATGCGCGGGTTGGAGTCTTCCAATCCGCGCATGCGCGGCTGACGTCATATGACGCGTCAGCCGGCGCTAACTCCGGCAAGCGGGCTTAACGATATTCGTTAAGCCCGTCATGCCGGAGCCTACGGCGTCGGGCTGCTAGCCCCGACCGGGGACCAGAATCGGTTCCCGGTCGGGAAGGGACGCACTGGCGTCAAACCCGCCCGGGTTTGACGCCAGCTTTACGATTTCTCCCGTTTTGGGAGAATCGCGCCCAGTGTGCTTGCTGGGCCGATCGTCAAGCCAACTGCTTTCGAAAGCCGGGTAAAATCTACCCCACCCTTTTGGCTGCTGAGGTAGACTGTTGGTTAAATACAGGGGAGATGGTGGCAAAGTGGGAAAGTCACTGAACGAGTAACAACAAGCCAGGCTAATGCATCTGGGGACATGGGTTCAAATCCCACCTCATCAGCTGGTTGGATTTAAATTCAACTAATAAATCTGGAATATAAAGCTTGTCTCAGCAATGGAGCACATGAAATGATCAGTGATTGTTGTAAAATCCCATCTGGTTCACGAATGTCCTTTAGGGAAGGAAATCTGTTGTCCTTACCTGGTCTGGCCTACATGTGACTCTGGACCCACAGCAATGTGGTTGACTCTTAATTGGCCCTCTGAAATGGCCGAGCGAGACACTCAGTTCAAGGGCAATTAGGGACGGGCAGTAAATGCTGGCGCAGCCAGCAACGCCCACATCTCATAATATAATACATTCAAGAAAATACTAATTACTCGCCAAAGGAAATCAAGCAAAGCTGTAGAATACACGTCCAAGTGTATCATCGACGTACAATGTTAACTCTGTTTCTCTCCCTCCACAGACGCTACCAGATCTGATGATAGTTCCAGCCGTTTTTATTTCAGATTTCCGGCATCTGCAGGATTTTATATTGGCAACAGTCATTTCTCGGCAGATACTCCACATTTAGTGTCAATCGTGAGCAGCAGGTCGTGTGAATAATTTATTTTGACTGCCAGTCAAATGCCCTTCAGATGCCCGCTTGGCATTTGATCAGCTTTGCTGATCATAGTTTCACAGTGAGTGTATGTCTTCAGCAAATGATCAATAATTGCACTTGAGTACTTTTCCCGATCCAACGCTTTCCGATGATGTTCAGAGGGCCAAGCGTCAAATGTGTCTGTCTAATGTTATTTGACCACAATCGGTTCACAGATAAAACGAGGAAATTTGAAAAGGTAATCACAGATGGCTCCACCCGCAAAATCAGCAATTTACCAAGGAAAATGTTTTTCCAACCATGCACTGGAAATTCAGGAGGAAATGTCCTTTTTTTTAAAGCGCTAACCGTAAGAAAACAAAGGCTTGCACTTTCCACAGCCACTAAGGGCGGCACAGTGGTTAGCACTGCTGCCTCACGGCGCCAAGGATTAGAGTTCGATCCCGGCTCTGGGTCACTGTCCGTGTTGAGTTTGCACATTCTCCTCGTGTCTGTGTGGGTCTCACTCCCACAACCCAAAGATGTGCAGGGTAGGTGGATTGGCCATGCTAAATTGCCCCTTAATTGGGGAAAAATAATTGGGACTCTAAATTTATTTTTAAAAAGTACTTTTTTGAAGTGATGCAATGTAGGAAGCACAACAACCCATTTGTGCACAGCAAGCTCCCACAGACAGCAATATGATAATGACTCAGCTAATCTGCTTTTGGGATGTTAATTGAGGGATGAATATTGGCTAGGACACCAGACAGAACTTTCCTTTTATAGGTTTGATCCCCAGTTTCTGCATCGTTAGATGCAGGGATTGATAACTCTGCTTCAATGAGAGAAAGGGGGCAAAAATAATCCATTCGGCCCATTTTTTCTCATTCACCCCACGTGCTGCCACCACCTTGGGTAGCCTGAACAACACCCATTTGTACCAGGTCTTGAGTGGCAAAGCAGTGCTCCTTTCAGGGATTGTTGGAGGCCAATCAGAAAATGGCCCTGTCAATAGAATGGTAGAACAGAAGGAGGCCATTCAACCCATTGCATTTGTGCCAGTTCTTTTGTCCCCACTACCCCATCTTGAATCTGGTTATTGATGCAGGATTGCCAGCATCGCCCTTCAAATTCGAATGATCCATCTCCAACCTCTCTCTGGGCCCCGCGCACAAACATTGGCCTCTTGCCCTTTCAGCTGGTAGAGGCCATGGGTTTGGAAGGTGGTTTGTTGATGGAACATTGGTGAGTTGCTGCAGTGTACCTTGTAGGTGGTACACCTGTGCATCAGTGGTGGGGGGAGTGAATGTTTAAGGTGGTGGATGGGGTGCCAATCAAATGGGCTGCTTTATCCTGGATGGTGTCGATCCTGAGATGAAGTAGGGCAGGAAGAGGCTTGTGGAGCCAGCAGAGACCATTTGGGCAGAATGGCCCATGTCTGTTCTATAAATCCAACAGATAAATACATTTTTGAAGTGTTTGCCTTTCACAGGTGAAATAGGCCATCTTGACTTTCTAGTGTCTGTGGTATTATCATAACTGTCAGAACTGCAAGAGTTAATGGAGTGTCGAGAGTAGCCACCAGAGGGAGCTACAGTTACACCTATATAAGGCAGTATTGCTCAGCCTTGGGGGAGAATGTGTGCAGAAGTTAGCGAGAGAGAGTCAGGAGTACAGATAGTGTAAGTGAGAGCAGATCATAGTGTAAACCAGTAGTGAGATTAGCTGTAGGTGAGTGTAGTTTAGATGTTATTAATCAACTGGGTACTCTTTCGGAGTACGTGTCGACTCTAAGTTAGTAGTATTAATAAATTTAGAACTTTGTTTAAGTTCAAGCTATTTTGTGGTCTTTGTGAACACTGCACCAACCATCCTGAAATAAGCAAAGAAAGAACAGCAGTGTCAATGGAGTTACATCTCGTTTCTGAAACATAAAATCAATGTCATTCTCACTATTGTCTATACTTCTTCAACTATGAATATAACTGAAAAATGAAGATAGGAAGGGGGATAAGAGCTATGAAATAGATAGGTTTCGTTAATAGAATTAATAAGATCATTCGATGAGACAGAGCACTCAAAGCCACAGAACATTGAGGAGGGGAATGTAATCTTTTATTCAAAGGAATCTGAGTCTGTCATCCGATTAGCCATCTCCACAAATTTACTTTTCCAATCCATATTTATGCAATATCAGCAAGAATGTAAGAGCCAACAATGACAATGGGTGTTTTTAGAGCGCATTTTTTGATTGGTGGATGTTGCAGAGCATTCAATGACATGTTACAAAATAACGAACTGTGAGTACATCAGTACTAGCCCTTGTGATCAGATGGAGTGGGTGAGATTTGTATCCAAGATGCCTCATTAGGGTTTTAATTAAACATTGGAACAATAAAGGCATTGTGTGTGAACATCCTCTTTAGGTTGCTGCTATACCAGGCAACCTTGTCATGCATATCTCTTATGAGGAAGTGATGCAAATGGGGTTTACAAAGGGACAACCTTAATGATTTTTTCTGTGGAAAGGGGTGTGGAAGGGAAATTAATGAGTTGCCCACTTAGAAGCATGCTGGGAAATGCTTGACTAATGTTTAACACTGCTTTTGAACGAAAATACGTAGGTCAGGTAACGTTAACAAAATACTGCTTAATATTTTGGACTCGGCCTTATTATAAGAAGTTGTTCTTCTGAACGACAACAAAATGCATACTCGAGAATTGTTTTTAAATCAAGGGCAAAACATTTATATTTCCGCTTGCGTTTGTTCCCTAGGTTTATCTCTTCAAAGTTTATTTCACACTGTAAATATAATGGGTTTCAAGTGTTTAACTCAGAGTGCTGTGGAATGGCTATGCAGCCAGACCACTCCCCTCTCCGCAAATATTTGTGTCAAATAAATTTCCTTAAATCGAACCTCTAAGAATTTTTCTCTATTATAATTTCCACGACAAGG
This sequence comes from Scyliorhinus canicula, assembly GCF_902713615.1. Taxonomy (NCBI): domain Eukaryota; kingdom Metazoa; phylum Chordata; class Chondrichthyes; order Carcharhiniformes; family Scyliorhinidae; genus Scyliorhinus; species Scyliorhinus canicula. The sequence continues at coordinate 16,523,335 of NC_052173.1, forward strand.
GGGCATCAGCTGGGACGGGCACAACTTTCATGAGGCGCCAAGGAACCTTTCATATCAACCCCATGGACTGCATGGGGGAAAAGGGCTGCCCTCTGAGTAATTGAGCTGTCACCTTTTGAGGGAGAGAGGGCCACACTTCAACCATTTTTTGTGCAAAGAAGGGTTTTCTAAATTCTTGCCTGAATGCCCTGGCTCTGATTTCAAGCTGAGGTCCTCTTACCCGAGACTCCTACCCCCTCCACCACACCCAAAATCCTTTCAAAGTCCATAATCAAAGCACTCCATAACCTTGTACATTCTTGGGAATATAAGCCATGCAGTCGCTCTTTATGATCTACCCCTTCCATAACACGCAGTGATGTTTCACTAAAGTCTGGTAACGATAGGTAACCATAGATCATCAGAAAATCTGCCCGTGAATGTTGACCAACTTGGAGGAGAAAAAGAAAATTGATAGGGACATAACACAGACTGTAGGCTGTACAAAGTATTTAGTCAATTAGAAATGGTCCAAGTTCCTAAGCTGAACAACAAAAAATAATATTGCATATCGCTGGATACCCTGAAAGTGAGTCGGTATGGCATTGAACATATCATGGATGGGATTCTCCGGCCCGCCAGACCTGTTTCCCGGTGCGGTGCGCCCCCGCTGACAGCGGAATTCTCTGTCCCAGCGGCCAGTCAATGGGGTTCCCAATTGTGGGAACCTTTATGCCGCTGGGAAATCCGCGGGGGGTGAGAATGCGGCCGACGAAGCGGATCCTGCTGGCGGAGAATCCAGCTGCATGTGTATGTATAAATGATTGAATTTGACATTCAGTTTGAGGGAGACAAGAGTGGGTCTAAGACTAATATATTAAACATAAATAAGAGCAATTTTGAGGGCATGAAAGCAGAGCTAGTGAAAGTGAACTGGCAATTTAGGTTAAGGTATAGGTCAATAGAGATGCAGTGGCAGACAGTTCAGGTGATATTTCAGAATATACAGAATGGCTACATTCCAGCAAGAATGAAAACTTCCAAAGGGAGGACCCACCACCTGAGCTTAACTAATAAAGTGAAAGATAGTATCAAACGCAAAGAAAAAGGATAGAACTGCGCAAAGATGGGTGGAAAGTCAGAAGATTGGGCAGAATATAAAAAGTGACAAAGAATAACTAAAAGATTAATAAGGAGGGAAAAATAAAAGAGTATGAGAGAAAGCTAGCTGGAAATATAAAGATGGATACTATCAATTTCTGCAGATATTTTAAAAAGAAAAGAGTGAGTGTTGGTCCTGTAGAAAGTGAGTCTGGGAAATTACTAATGGAAAATAAGGAAATGACAGATGAGTTGAACAGATTGCATTGATCTTCACTATTGAGGATACAAGTAAGATCTCAGAATTAGCTGTGAATGAGGAATCGGAGGGAGGGAGGAACTCAAGAAAATTACAATCACCCGGGAAGAGGCAAATTGTTGTCATTGTGGATTGGGTCCTGATGCACTTCAACCTAGGGTCTTAAAAGAAGTGGCTGGCGAGATTGTGGCTACTCCACGCTGTCGGGAAACCCGCGGGTGTGGATACGCAGCTGACAAAGCGGCGAATCCTGCCGATGAAGAATCCCGTGGACTAGATTCAGGGAAGATTCCATTAGAGTGGAAAATAGCGAATGAAACTCCCTCACTCAAAAAGGGAGGGAGACAGAAAGCAGAAAGCTATACGCCAGTTAGCTCAACATCTGTCAGAGGAAAAATGCTGGAAGCTATTATTGAGGATGTTGGAATAGGGCACTTAGTTAAATTTAAAGTAATCAGGCAGAGTCAATATGATTTTATGAAAGAGTAATTATATTTAACAAATTTATTGAAGTTCATCGAATCATAAAACCCTTACAGGGTAGAAGGAGGCCATTCGGCCCATTGAGTCTTCACCAACCCTCTGAATGTGGGACCCTAGTCCCACACCCCCACCCTAACCCAGTAACCCCACCTAACCTTTTTGGACACTAAGGGCAATTTAACATGGCCAATCCACCTAACCTGCACATTCTGGACTGTGAGAGGAAACCGGAGCACCCGGAGGAAACCCACGCAGACACAGGGAGAACGTGCAAACTCCTACATCTTTAAAGAAGTAACATGTGCTGTGGATAAAGGGGAACTGGTGGATGTACTGTACCTAGATTTTCAGATGACATTCGAGAAGGTGCCTCATCGATGGTAATTGTGGAAAATGAAAACTCACTGTGTAGGGGGTAACATATTGGCATAGATAGAAGATTGGCCTGCTCACAGGAAACAGAGAGTTGGCACGAATGGGTCATTTTCTGGTTGGGAAGATGTGACAACTGTGCCATAGGCTTTGGTCCTGGGGCTTTAAGTCTTTACATGATTTGGATGATGGGACTGAAGGTATGGTTGCTAAATTTACTGATGACACAAAGATAGGTCGGGCCTCACGGTAGCATAGTGGTTAGCACAGTTGCTTCACAGCTCCAGGGTCCCAGCTTTGATTCCCAGCTGGGTCACTGTCTGTGCGGAGTCTGCACGTTCTCCCAGCTTCCTCCGGGTTCCTCTCCCAGTTTCCTCCCACAATCCAAAGGTGTGCGGGTTAGATGGATTGGCCATGCTAAATTGCCCCTTAGTGTCCCAAAAGGTTAAGTGGGGGTTACGGGGATAGGGTAGATACGTGGGCTTGAGTAGGGTGCTCTTTGTGAGGGCCAGTGCAGACTCGATGGGCCTAATGGCCTTCTTCTGCATTGTAAATTCTATGGAAGTAAGATCTGCAGAGAACATAAGGAGGCTACAAAATGATATCGATAGGTTAGGTGAGTGGGCAAAGATCTGGAAAATGTGAGGTTGTCCATTTTGTTAGGCAGAATAAAGAAGAAGCTGATTATCTAAATGGCGAGAGATTGCAGAGATGCAGAGGGACCTGGGTGTCCGAGTGCATGGATCACACAAGGTTAGTATGTAGGTCCAGAAAGTAAGTAGCAAAGCGAATAGAATATTGTTGTCTGTTGGAAATGGAATTGAATACATGTGTAGGGAGGTTATGCTTCCATTATACAGGCCATTAATGAGGCCTTGGCCTCCTTATTTAAGGAAGGATGTAAATCCATGGGATGCAGTTCAGAGAAGGTTTACTAGATTCATGAGCAGGTTATCTTATGGGGAAAGGGTGAACAGGCAAGGCTTGTATCTTCTGGAGTTTAGAAGTTGACAGGGTGGATGTGAAAGGATGTTTCATCTTGTGGGAGAATCTAGAACTAGGGGGCAGTCTTTGTCTTTGAAATCCTTTCCTGAAAAGGTGGTTGAGGCAGAGTTTTTAAGGCAGAAGTAGATAGATTCTTGATAAGCAAGGTTAGGTGGATTGGCAGGAATGTGCGGAGGTTAAAGTTAGATCATCCATGATCCTCTTGGCTGGCGGAGCAGGGTTGAGGGGACAGAGTAGTCTCCTCCTGCTCCTTACTGGTATGTTCGCATACACAGAAATATTTCGATGGGCTCAGGAATTTTAATACATTTATTTTTATATTGCTTCCTTTTTCCTGCCCCCATCCATGCTGTCTGAAGGGCAGTTATAGTCTGACCTGCAGACGCTGCCTGTTGTGAAAGGCACTCGTTCCCTGACCTAGAATCCAATGGATGTACTTGAATGAGATCAATAGAGGGAAAATGTCGGTGTTACACAGAAATATACAAAAAATTACACCACTGTATCAGGTCATTCGGCCCAACGGATCCTTACCGGTGTTTCTGCTCCTCACCAGCCTCCTCCCATTCTAAATCCCTTTAATTCCAACTTATCCTTCTATTCCTTTCTCCCTCATCCACCATAAAGGCATCAATTCTATCTATCTCCAACGGCTCATGTGGCAGCAACTTCCAAATTCTAACTACTCTCGGGATAAAGATGTTCTCCTGAATTTCATGTTGGATTTATTTATTTTTTGTTTTTATTTAGTTATTTATTTTTAAAATAAATTTAGAGTACCCAATTCATTTTTTCCAATTAAGGGGCAATTTAGCATGGCCAATCCACCGACCCTGCACATCTTTGGGTTGTGGGGGCGAAACCCACGCAGACACGGAGAGAATGTGCAAACTCCACACAGACAGTGACCCAGAGCCGGGATCGAACCTGGGACCTCGGCGCTGTGAGGCTGCAGTGGCTAACCCACTGCGCCACTGTACCGCCCCACGTTGGATTTATTTATGACAATCTTATATTTATAGCCCCAGACTCCCTGTGCCTAGGGAACTGCTCTTTCTGAATGACCCTGGATGATCTTGGTTGCAGACACTGGTCGAAGTTCAGTGAACCAGTCCAGACGCTATCAGGAGCTTCCCCGAGGGAAAGAACAGAATGGTAGGCAAGTCATTCACCTCAGCAGGGGTTGACTGCAACACCATTATGTCTCTCCCACTCAAAACAGCTAAAAACAACCATGGCGTGATCCCCAAAGAGTCGATCAAACTGTGTGGCTTCTGACTGTCACACAGATTATTTTTTTGCTGCAACATTTATACCCAATTATGCGACACTTTTGGATGCACAACTGAAAAATATAGTTTTCTTACAATGATCATATTCTCAAGGGGCTTTATTTGCTGGTTGTGGGGTTACATAAGGCCTGCAGGAACTACTAAGAGCAAGGCAAGTTATATTGGAAAAATCAGTTGGTGAAAACTATTGTAACATTTATTTCCATGGCGTGCAGTATTCAATTTGATATTATAGTATTCGATTTGATGTTGCAATTTTAGATTTAAAATTCTCATCCTTGCGTTTATATCCTTATTGCCTTGCCCCCTCCATTTCTCTGTAAGCTCCTCCCTCCCTCCAACCCTCCGAGATGGAATTGTAGAATCGCTGCAGTGCAGAAGGAGGCCATTCGGCCCATCGAGTCAGCACCGACCCTTGGAAAGAGCACCCTACCTAGGCCCACGCCGCCACCCTATCCCCGTGACCCACCTATCGTTTTGGACACGAAGGGGCAATTTAGCACGGCCAATCCACTTAACCTGCGCAGCTTTGGACTGTGGCAGGAAACCGGAGCACCCGGAGGAAACCCACGCACACACGGAGAGAACGTTCAGACTCCGCACAGGCAGTGACCCAAGGCCGGAATTGAACCTGGGTCCCTGGCGCTGTGAGGCAGCAGTGCTAACCACTGTGCTACCGTGCTGCCCAATATTTCCTTCTTTGGCAGGAGAAATGATCATGGGGAAGGGGGCACTGAACAAATATGTTGCACCTGGCTCCTCAGCAGATTCCTGTACAGAAATAGACAATAACCTGCTTGAGCGACAGGGATAGTCTGGCATGTTGTGGCAAGTGGGCTATCCCTTCCTTGCCACAAGGTGCTAGGTTAGGCACACACGTCTAATGGCCCTGCACATTAAACTTACCTTCATTTTCCCAGCAAATTGTGGACCATTACATGCATTACACCGGCTTTGATAATGGGAGGACTGTGCAGTGTATGAAATAAGTATGCACCCCAGGGCTTTGTAAATCTGCAGATTATTTTTTTGTACGAAAAGGCCTTGGTTCTTTGATCTTTCATCTCAGCAGACAATGAGCTGTCTTCATGGTGCCCTGTGGGGCACTGCAGTTTGAAACAATGCCACTCAGCTAGATACTTTGTGATGGAAGACTTGTTTGAGAACAAAAACCTGTTCAGGGAATTCACTATTTAAAATGTAAATGCAATTTCAAACATTAGCATCTCAATAAGAAATCATCTTTATCGTTATTTACAGGCGATATGGATTTGGCTGTTGATGCTTTCATAAACAAGACATTTCAAGGTCACACCTTTCAGATAACTAGTGGGCATTGGAGCCTTCGAGATCTTTGGGTTGATCAATAACTTTGGGGTGGTTTGCTTTTGCCAAGTTGGAAGTATATAGCTGTCTGTGAGCGAATGGATAATATGCACCACTGCCAGAGCTGGTCTCAACACAAGCATATCAACTCTAATGAAATTCAGACTTTTCTCTTGATTACTCAGCAACCTACATACTTAAGCAAAGGACTGGAACTCAAAGCCCGCACCATCATTTTATTCACACAGAAACTGCATTGTCAAAGAAAAAGGAGCTACATTAAATTTCCGTGTGCTTATTCATGTCTTTGTTCCCTTTAGATTGGAATATTCCAATGGATTCCTGGCTGGTCTCCCACATTCTACCTTCCGTGAACGTGAGGTAATCTCAATCCTTGCTGCCGCTGTGTGAACTCTCACCTCTCACCCCTGTGTTTGCTGACCTATATGTTTTTACACAGAGGGTGGTGAGTGCCTGGAACGCGTTGCCAGGGGAAGTTGTGGAAGCAGATACATTAACGGCGTTCAAAAGGCATCTTGACAAACACATGGATTGGATAGGTATAGAGGGATACGGCACAAGGAGGTGCTGAGCATTTTTGGCCAAGGTTAGTATCATGACCGGTACAGGCTTGGAGGGCCGAAGGGCCTGTTCCTGTGCTGTATTGTTATTTGTTCTTTGTTCCTATATTAGCTCCTCATCAAGCAATGTCATGATTTTAAAATTCTCATCTTGTTTTCAAATCCCTCCATGGTCTTACCTCTCTCTATCTCTGTATTCTCCACCATTGGAGATCTTTGGGTTTATCTATAACTTTGGAGGGATAGGGGTGGGGGGGAAGAGAGTTGCCTCCAAGTTGGAAGTAGATCGCTGTCTATGAGCGAATGGATAATATGCAACACTGCCAAGGCCTCATCTCACAACTGCTCCTCTAATAAAAAGCCTCTTGAGCATCACCAATTTTAATCTCTCCACTAATGGTGTCTGTGCCTTTAGTTGGTCCAGGCGTTCAGCTCTAGAATACCCTCTCTAAACCTCTCCAACTCATCGCCTTTCAGGCTTCTTCAAACCAACCTCCTCGACTGAGCTTTTGGTCATCTGACCTAACGGCCTGGATTTTTGCCAAGTCGGGATGACGTGGGAGCCATTTAAAAGCCTACTTTCAAGATTCCCGACCCCATTCCTGGGATTTCAATCTTCACGAGTGTCTTTGAGAGGTGCAGGCTGGTCTGGGTCAAAAGCCCGCACCTTGCACTCCCGACCTGGCCAGCTCCATTGCAGGCATGGACATTTCCTGGTCAATCATAGAGCTGTCAATCAATGTTTTCTCTGGGGCTCAGGTGTTTGCATACTCTAATGGATGTCTGGGCTCTCAGTCACGAATTTGTAATGAGGCCTGTCTGAGAGCCCAGTGCAGATGGAAGCAGGGGATCAGCAGAGGTCACCCCAACCAGAGGACACCTGCACCATGCCCTTTGGAGCTCTCCGCTTCGTAACGCCGGTAAACTCAAACCGCGATTGGACGGACAATCACATAAAATTGAAAAACCGAGATTTGTGCCCGGTGCCGATTCTGACACCGTGCTCAGGTCCCTTGCTGGCGGCAATATCAATGTGCCGGTGAGCCAGGGAAAACCGTCATTTGCATGGATTTAGAACATAGAACATAGAACAGTACAGCACAGAACAGGCCCTTCGGCCCTCAATGTTGTGCCGAGCAATGATCACCCTACTCAAACCCACGTATCCACCCTATACCCGTAACCCAACAACCCCCCACCCCTTAACCTTACTTTTTAGGACACTACGGGCAATTTAGCATGGCCAATCCACCTAACCCGCACATCTTTGGACTGTGGGAGGAAACCGGAGCACCCGGAGGAAACCCACGCAGACACGGGGAGAACGTGCAGACTCCACACAGACAGTGACCCAGCCGGGAACCGAACCTGGGACCCTGGAGCTGTGAAGCATTTATGCTAACCACCATGCTACCGTGCTGCCCATTAGCGGCTTGGACACAGTACGCTTCACCTTTCTGCAGTGCTCCGCCCATCTTAGGTGGACATCTCGCATCTGCGAATTAGTGCAATTATTGACAAGCGTGGCCTGGACGCCATGGCTGTGGAGGGGGAGCGGGAGTGTTAAAAAAATTGTGAAAAACCCTTGAAAATTATCAGATTTGTTAGAGGGTGGCTAACCAGGCTGGGGGGCGGAGGAAGGGAATGATTTGGTGCCAGTCCATGGTCTCTGGGTGTCTCCCTCGGGATCGGGTGGCCTGGCTCAGACCCCATTGCTGCAGTCTGTGGATTTAAAGCCACTCCGTTGGTGCTACTGACAGGCTCCTGGCTGCTCACACTGCTGACTGCTCACTGTGTCCTGTAAATGCTCAGAGAGCCTCTGGTCATCTGGAAGCCCACCCAGGCCGCCCCTCTGGCCACCCTCATACTCCAGCTGTATCATCAAGGGGATGGGCGTGGCCAAGCTCAATCAGGGTCCCACCAGGTGTTGGCGCTCCTCAGAAGCGCTGCCCCACTGCAGAGGATCAGTAGAACTCACCCCAACCAGAGGACACCTGCACTGTGGCCTTCGGAACCCTCCCTGGTTCTCTGCCCCTCTCAGGGCCGAGGCCTCACCAGTGACCCCCACCCCTCCAGATCACCAGCTGCCTCCTCCTGGTGAGACTGGCAGTGCTGACTGCCTCTGCCACCTCCCAGGGAGTATTCAGGAGCGCAGGTTTGAGTCTGCGGCCCACACTGGGGAAGAGGGTGTCCCTCCTCTCCTTACTGGATTGGAGCTGTGGGTCCACCTCGGACCTCTGACCTCAGGGGGCAGGGTTTCTGTGAGCCACCTTGGTGGCTGCAGTGAGTGTGTGGTAAGTGGAGCGTTTAGAAACACCCCCAGCTGGCAGCCTCTTTAGCACTAACTCCGGCCGCAGCTGATAGAACATCCGCTGGGTCGAAAACTGTTCTGAATTTGCGCTGGCAGAGTGCTGGTCCAGTGGCGCCCCCAATGGGAACACAAATTGCACGCTATTCAGTCCCGGCGGGAACGCTTGGCGCTGGATTGACCGATTTTGAGGCATGTGTCCAGTATTATGACCAAAAGGTCAGTGCCGTCCCCGCACCGATATTCCACCTGGTGGAGGGGCTAGGAGTCGCGTCACGTAAAACTCCCGGCTTTCCCTGCAGACACGTCTGGAGAATGGTTGGGTCCGTGGCCGCGCATGCGCACGGTGACGTACAACATGGCACCGGACAGATAGTGCCTCCCCACACCTGGACCACCTCCCCACCAGTTCCCCCAGCCCCTGCCAAAGCCCCCATTTCCAGCGGAGTGGCCCCCAACTGTAGCGGTGCTGGACACAGTCTGCAGCCACCACGCAAGGTTGACAGAACCTCAGGCCACAAGTGATATACGACGTCGGGGACTCAGCCCATCGGGGGCGGAGCATCGGGGGAGGGCCTTCGGGTGACGTCCTGAGGCCGTCCCAACAGCGTGCAGAGTACTCATCGATGATGCCGTGTTGGAGGGGGGGAAGCATCCGAAAACAGGCGCCATCCCCGATTTCAGCGTCAAATCGGATTCTCCGGCCTACCGCCGAATGCGATTTCAGCGTCGGCGAACGGAGAATCGCGCCATGTGAAGTGATTCATTTTGGAAGGTCGAATTTGAATGCTGAATACAGGGTTAAAGGCAGGATTCTTGGAAGTGTGGAGGAACAGAGGGATCTTGGGGTCCAAGTACAAAGATCCATCAAAGTTGTCACCCAGGTTGGTTTGGGTTGTTAAGAAGACATATGGTGTGTTGGCTTTCATTAACAGGGGGATTGAGTTTAAGAGCGGCGAGGTTTTGCTGCATCGAGGTGCGGAGAATCCAGCCCCTGAGGGGGCTGCGGATTCAGTCCGCGGCCGCTACAGTCGGGGGTGGGCCGATTGGAGGGCAGGGGGAGCCTCATTCGGGACTGGGGGCTATGTGTGCGGGCGAGCGGCCGATGTGAGGCACTATTTTGGTGGTCCAGGTCCGCGGGCTGAGTCCACAAGGAGCTGGGTACAAGCAACAGTATCTAACAGGAATCCACTGTGTAAAATATTTCCTTCCAAATGATCTTCTGTTGAATGTGCTAACTAGTTCAAGGACCAGCCAGGTAGTATGACAGCTCTGGATCCAAGATTACATCAAAAGTCACAGTAACCGTTTCGACAAATGAAGCAAATCCACGAGAGTAGAGAGACTCCTCCCGATCAATAATGTCAGCAAAGTGACATAGAGGCAAGGATTTCCAAAATGGAGCTCCTCCATAGGGCTACAAAATGTTGATTTTCCTTTTGAAAAAGAAAAGTCAAGAATATTTCGATCAATATATTAGTGGTTCTCCCATGAGGTTCATACTGGGGCAGTCAAAACTAAGTGCAGTCCACAGGTGAAGATGGGCTGGAGGTTGAACTCAGAGCCCACTCTTGACCTGTGAAGATGCCAAACTGAACAAAGAACAATAGAGCACAGGAACAGGCCTTCGGCCCTCCAAGCCTGCGCCGACCATGGTACCAGCCTAAACTAAAACCGTCTGCACTTACGGAGTACGTATCCTTCCATTCCCACCCTATTCATATATTTGTCTAGATGTCCCTTAAATGCCGCTATCGTACCTGCTCCCACCACCTCCCCAGGCAGCGGGTTCCATATATTTACCACCCTCTGTGTAAAAAAACTTGCCTCGCCCATCAGTCCTAAACTTTTCCCCACGCACTTTAAACCTATGTCCCCTAATACTTGACTCTCGTACCCTAGGATAGAGCATCTGACTATCCACTCTGTCTGTGCCACTCATAATCTTGCAGACCTCGATCAGGTCGTCTCTCAACCTCCGTCGTTCCAGTGAGAACAAACCGAGTTTATCTCCCCACTCCTCATAGCTAATGCCCTCCAGACCAGACAACATCCTAGTAAACCGTTTCTGTACCCTCTCCAAAACATCCACATCCTTCTGATAATGCGGCAACCAGAATTGTACACAATATTCCAAATGAGGCCTAACTATGGGCTTGTACAGCTACAACATGGCCATTGGCGGGAGCATGTAATGATAGCGCAACAAGTTTATTTGGAAAAGCTCCATCACAAACACAAACACTGGGAGTTTATGACCAAAACACACCCAGTCCATGAGACTATTACTCTATTTTACTATAAGCATCTTTTTGTGGTACCGACAGCCTGGTGTTCACTGGGGTGTCACTGTCGCCCACACACGGCAGCGCTTGTGTAAAGAAACAACAAATCTATTGAAGCAATCTGCCTGACATGAGGTAAAAATATTAAAACATCACTCCTGAAAATATAATGGAGAACTTTGGTTTCTTCTTCACTCCCCAGAACCTTTTATTCTCAGTTATTTATGGTCTCATTTCTTTTCACTGTACCGCTAACTGTGGATTATTTGCAGTGCCTGCTTTCTGCGCAGACAATTTTATTTATTTATCTTATTAGTAAAGGTTTATTTATAGAGGGTTCGAAATGTCCAGAATGGTGTCAGGGACTTCTGTTTTGCAAAATGGACAAAACTGGATAATTCTTCTTTCAAGCAAAGAAGGTTTCCGTGAGAGTAAATGGGGGGAAACTGTTTCCTCGAGTAGAGGAGTAAAAGGACACAGATTTAAGCTGATTGGCAGAAGAACAAAGGGTGGCATGAGGAAATATCCTTTTCCACAGCGAGTTATTGTGATTTGGAAGGCACTGCCTGAAGATGTGCAGGTTAGGTAGAGTTATGGGGTTACGGGGATAGGGGGGGAGTGGCCGTGCTCTTTCAGTGGGTTGGTGCAGACTCAATGGGCTGAATGGCCTCTTTCTGTACTGTAGGAATTTTATGAATCAATGATTCTTCAGGTCAGACCAATTTTTGGACCTCTCACCACATTCTTACCCCCCATCCACCATTAAATCCACCATGGGGGGCGTGGGGGAATTCCACCCATTGTCTCAGCCTTGATAAATGTGAAGTGATTCATTTTGGAAGGTCGAATTTGAACGCTGAATACAGGGTTAAAGGCAGGATTCTTGGAAGTGTGGAGGAACAGAGGGATCTTGGGGTCCAAGTACAAAGATCCATCAAAGTTGTCACCCAGGTTGGTTTGGGTTGTTAAGAAGACATATGGTGTGTTGCCTTTCATTAACAGGGGGATTGAGTTTAAGAGCGGTGAGGTTTTGCTGCAGCTTTATAAAACCCTGGTTAGACCACGCTTGGAATATTGTGTCCAGTTCTGGTCGCCTCATTATAGGAAGGATGTGGATGCTTTGGAAAGGGTACAGAGGAGATTTACCAGGATGCTGCCTGGACTGGAGGGCATGTCTTATGAAGAGAGGTTGAGGGAGCTAGGGCTTTTCTCACTGGAGCGAAGAAGGCAGAGAGGTGACTTGATAGAGGTGTACAAGGTGATGAGAGGCATGGATAGAGTGGATAGCCAGAGACTTTTCCCCAGGGCGGAAATGGCTGTCACAAGGGGACATCATTTTCAGGTGATTGGAGGAAGGTATAGGGGAGATGTCAGAGGTCGGTTCTTTACACAGAGTGGTGGGTGTGTGGAATGCACTGCCAGCAGAGGTGGTGGAGTCAGAGTCATTGGGGACATTTAAGCGACTCTTAGACAGGCACATGGACAGCAGTGAATTGAAGGGGTGTAGGTTAGGTTGATCTTAGATTAGGATAAATGGTCAGCACAACATCGTGGGCCGAAGGGCCTGTACTATTCTATGTTCTATGTCCCGCTATGTAGATGCCATTTTGGTTCAGATATCTTTTGGACTGGCATGACATGACTTCTCACTGACACTGTGAATGATCAGACATGGGGGGGGGGGGGGGGGGGGGGGGGGGGGGGGCAATCCAGTCAGCCTACAGCAGCACCCCATTCGCGATGCCAGTCAGTTTCACATCATTCTTTGGCATGAATTGCACCCTACCATGGCAGCCGGGCGTGCAAGATCCCACCGTCATTTTATGCTGGCATGAAAACAATTTTTGGGCCTCTCGCCACATTCTTACCCCCGCCCACCATTAAATCCACCACCGGGGGGGGGGCATGGGGGAATTCCACCATTTGTCTCAGCCGAGATTGTTCCAGAGCTTTCTGTGTGCTGTCAGTTGCTTAACACTCTAGCTCCGTCCACAGGCTTAAGCCATTCAGTACAGTTAACACAGACCAGTGAACCAGCTAACATAATCAAACCCAGATCAGTCGAACCATTTAACTCGACATACTTGACTTACAGAGTCAAATGGAAGGACGCTGGTTAAACACCCCTGCTGACCTTGAAAATAGTATCATGGGATCTTTTATGTTCAACTGAATGCAGATGAAGCCTTACTTTAACAGACGCGATCGAATGGTCTCGTCGCTCCCAACTCTGTGACACAAGAAAAGTCTGTTAAATCCCGTAAGAGGTTCATGAGATTTGTGGTGCTTTGAAAGCCTTTTAATGAATTTCACAAGATTTTGCATTCTGGATCTTGCCCGATGTCACGATCTGGATCACGCCCTCGCTGAGCGAGATCCAGATTTAAATATTTACGTGAGCTCTTGGGTTCATTTAAATATGTCTGCACTGGATTCTCCCGGGGCCCGGGAACTAACAGCATTGCCTGGGAGACTTTGCCAGGATTATGTTTAGCACTGGTGCATTCAAATCTGGACCAGGCATAACAACACCTGGGGGTTGGTCTCCCAGGCCATTGGAGACCCCTGGGTGGACAGGCTCTGGGCAGGGTTGTAGCCTGGCACTTCTGATGGCACCCTGGCACCTTGGCACTGCAAAATTATTAGGGGCATAGACAGAGCGGATCGTCAGAGACTTTTTCCCAGGGTAGAGGGGTCAATTACTAGGGGGCATAGGTTTAAGGTGCGAGGGGCCAGGTTTAGAGGAGATGTACGAGGTAAGTTTTTTACACAGAGGGTAGTGGGTGGCTGGAACTCGCTGCCGGAGGAGGTGGTGGAAGCTGGGACGATAGTGACGTTTAAGGGGCATCTTGACAAATACATGAATAGGATGGGAATAGAGGGATACGGACCCAGGAAGTGCAGAAGATTTTAGTTTAGACGGGCAGCATGATCGGTGCAGGCTTGGAGGGCCGAAGGGCCTGTTCCTGTGCTGTACTTTTCTTTGTTCTTTATAGGGGTACTTACAGGGTGCCAAGCTGGCAGGGTGTCAGGTTGCCCATGCCAGGGATCAGGCCCAGTGGTGCCCTGCTCTTAACTGGTAGAGTGAGGTGGTGCTCAAGGACACCCTAAGAAGTACGTTGGGGCAGTTGGGGGGGGGGGGGTTCTGGAGCTGCGGTGGAAGAGCAGAAGGCGGGGTTGATAGATCGGGGCGGTATTTAAAAATGGCGTCCCGATCCGCGAGTCATCTGCCTGCACTGGAACCCCCTCCCTAACTGCAGAGTGGGTGTACCTACACCTGAAGGACTGCAGCGGTTCAAGAAAGCAGCTCATCACCACCTTCTGAAGGGCAACTAGGGATGGGCAACAAATGCTGGGCCTAGCCAGCATTAACCTCACATCCCGTAAATTAATTTTTTTTTAAATTAACAGGAGTGCAATGTAGCTCAGAATTAGCAATTTGGAATAGCATTTTAAAGAATATTACCTGGCAGGTTTTATTTTATCAAAAAGGCAATATTTCCACAGTCAACATACTGGATATCTGGTGTCAAATATTGGATGAACATCCCATGGATAGATTGCTCAGGATAAATTGAAGTCTGCTATTCCTGGCAAAGACTGATGTGTATCTAAGTCTTGTGAGTGACTTTAAAACGGTTAATGGTTTAGTTAAAAACAACACTCACAGGAATTTGCTGCAAATTAGCCAGTGTGCCAAAATATTGGGGAGATTTCAAGAGTTAGGCTATCAGCCAATTGCATTTCAGGGGCTGGAGTCTCCGCACCCTGACGGCAAAATCGCATTCGGCGACGGGGTGGAGGATCCGTTTTCGCGCACAAAATCGGGCCAATCGGAGGGCGGGCGGGGGGCGCGCTTCATTCGGGACTGGGGGCTATGTGTGCGGGCAGTCTGGGGCGGGCGAGCGGCCAATGCAAGACACTATTTCGGCAGTCCAGGTCCGCGGGCTGAGTCCGCCATGGAGCACGTTGTGGCCGCTGCAGGTCGCCGCCATGCGCATGTGCGGCCTCTGACCCGGAAGTACATGGGGGGACGTATCGGCAGCTAGAGCTGCTAGATTCACGACGGGTCCCTGCTAGCCCCCTGCAAGATGGTGAATATCTGGCCTTTTGAAGCCAGTTTTCCTGGCGTAAAAGACCATCGTTTTCCCGACGGCGTGGGGACAATCCAGCCCCAGTACTCGGAGGATTTGGATGCAACAGTGAGACAAGGAAATACCACTGGTACCTGTTTAACAGTCCAACAGCCGGAGTTAATTGGAAATTTGCCTGGTACTTGGGATGTTTGAGAAATTATTGGACCCTATTTTTTAACGAAAAACCTTATGCCCCACCGTTGGCGGCCATGCCTTCAACCCTAGGCCTCACCCTCCGGGAGGTCTTCCGTCTCTAGGCTTCCCTTCCGTCTTTGACCAGGCCTCTGGTCACCCCTCCCAAGATCTTCTTCTTTGAGTCCGCATCCATAACTGGCCCCTCTGAAGTGCCTTGGGGCAGTTCTCAAGCTGCTATTGCATTAGATCTGAGGAAAAATGATTATCACCGGTGTTATTCCTTCATAGCTCGGTTCAGCAGGGAGAGAAATTCAATCGCATTTTGTGCCTTGAACTTGAAAATGAGCTTGTACATCGAGGAAGGCTGGAATACAAGATGAGCATTTTGAATGCTAGTCTGAGAATACGGTCAATAACAAGATCTTTGCAGCAAAACTGCTCATTATTCAGAAAACCCAATGAGCGTTGATGGTCTGCATTGCTAATTGACCTGTGACATACCAAGGCATTCTCCTCCCAGCCAATGTAATCCTGTTGTCTCTCTACCCTCCCAAAAAAGCCATGGAGATGCAGAATGAAACTGTTGCAATACAGAGGTGATTGTCGAGCTCCAGGCGTCTTTCTGATGCATGCACTCAAGAATGCTCAAGGATACCATGTGGTGGCATGTGGGTGCCATACACCGGTGCATGGTTCGCCTACGTTGGCACACAGATAACATACACTGTCACCTGGGTACACTGGCACACAAGCACTGGCATCCAGGTACCACACAAGCGCATGGGTGTTATAAGCTGGATGCCATACACTGGCACACAAGCTGACAATGTCCAGGTACTGTGTTGATCCCCTGTGACTAGACAGTGGGGGGGGGGGGGGGGGGGGGGGGGGGGGGGGGGGGGGGCATACGAATGTATGAATATGCTTTTTTACCAAAACCACACAGTCCAAAGAGCCTCTGTTTATTGTTTAAAAGAAAGATCAGGGTCAACCTGTTTAAAATAAATGGGTTAGGACCTTTTGTTAAAGCAGTGGGAAAAGGGATACAATTCAAACGCATGAACGCATTCATCACCAACATTATCACATTGTCTCTCCTTTGAAATGAAACAGCTGCACGATGTCAGGGAACTGTCTGAAAGAATTATCTCCCATTTGAAATGTTAGAGGGGAAGGGTCATGGAAGCACAAGTATTTGTTCTACCAAATCCCAGCAGGGTAAAGGTGATGGTCACTGCTTTATTCATTAAATATCCATCAGGCTGCGCAGCTGAAAAACACGGTGAAGGTTTAGCCTCTGGTCTGCACTGTTACACCAGCTTCCTTTGCCCTGGAACGTGAGGGTAAAATTTACCCCGTCACCCTCCCTTCTGATCACACTTTGGGATGCCTGGCTACGAAGGCTGTGTTCACCCAGCTTGTCAAAGCTTGCCAAACCTCTCCTGTGGAGCAATTACTGAACAGGACCATGCAGGGCAGATGGTGGAAGATCATTGGCATCATTGCTGAAACACTTTGTCATCCGTGTGAGGGTCTATTCTTCAACGATGATAAAATGCCTCCTCGACATTGTTCAACCCAGCTCCGAAACATTTTTCTCCAAATTCTCAGCCTTAAATGCAAGTTTTTCCATGATCCTACCTCGGTGACCTCCTCCCGCCCCACCCATTCTGCTCTCTCCCGAATCCTCTGCTCCACCATTTGTCGAACCACTCTGGCGCTACCCCCTGGAATTCCAGAGCCAGTTCCCGCCACCTGTTTGCAAGGTACTCCTGAACTACAACTGCATCTTTTACCCATGACCTCCACCCTAATCCTCTGAGTTCTGCATTTGGCCCTCTTTATCTGTCAAACAGCAATGTCCAACCTGCAGCCCCTGATACTTGGCCCTTGAATTCCAAGCAATTCAATTCTGTTTGTGGCTATGTTTCTTAGTTTCTTGATTGTCCTGTTTATTTTCATCTGGGTCATCATTGTGACATTATGGGGAATGTTCAGAATACAAAGGGTTAATGTCATATCATACTTAACCACCAGATGGAGCTAGATACAGAAGTATATAAAGCACTGCCTCACAGACTTCTGGGAGAGAGCTGGAGGGGCTGGTTTAGCACACTGGGCTAAACAGCTGGCTTGTAATGCAGAACAAGGCAGCAGCGCGGATTCAATTCCCGTACCAGCCTCCCCGGACAGGCGCTGGAATGTGGCGACTAGGGGCTTTTCACAGTAACTTCATTGAAGCCTACTTGTGACAATAAGCGATCATTTTTTTTTTTGGAGGTGAATCTGAGGAAGGAGCAGTGCTCCGAAAGCTAGTGTTTGAAACAAACCTGTTGGACTTTAACCTGGTGTTGTAAGACTTCTTACCGTGTGGAGTTTGCACATTCTCCCCGTGTCTGCGTGGGCCTCACCCCCACAACCCAAAGTTGTGCAGGTTAGGCGGATTGGCCATGCTAAATTGCTCCTTAATTGAAAAAAATTGAATTGGGTACTCTAAAATAAAAAAAAGTACTTCATTAGCTGCAAAGAATGGTCAGGAAAGGTGCTATATAAATGCAAGGCTTTCTTTCTTTCTGGAAAGGAACATTTCCTCAATTCCTCATCGGAGTGGTTCATGACTATCTTATGTTTACGATCCCCTAGTTTTGCAGCCTCCTATAAGTTTACCTTACCGAATCCCTTCATAATGTTAAAGAGCTCCCAGGTCATTTTTCTTGAGTAATAAAGCTAACCTTCCTTAATCATCCCCACCCCCCCTCTCCCCGCCAACTGATGGGCAAGGGGCCCCCTCCTACATCCTACAAATAAACTGGAGGCCCATGCATTGAGAGCTGGCTCCTGGCGTAAAATAATTGCTCTGTTGCATGAAACCTTTTCCCTTTGACCCAACCCGTTTAGCTCAGTGTGGACTCCTAAGGGCAGCACGGTAGCATGGTGGTTAGCATAAAATGCTTCACAGCTCCAGGGTCCCAGGTTCGATTCCCGGCTGGGTCACTGTCTGTGTGGAGTCTGCACGTCCTCCCCGTGTGTGCGTGGGTTTCCTCCGGGTGCTCCGGTTTCCTCCCACAGTCCAAAGATGTGCGGGTTAGGTGGATTGGCCATGCTAAATTGCCCGTAGTGTCCTAAAAAGTAAGGTTAGGGGGGGGGGGGGTTGTTGGGTTACGGGTATAGGGTGGATACGTAGGTTTGAGTAGGGTGATCATTGCTCGGCACAACATCGAGGGCCGAAGGGCCTGTTCTGTGCTGTACTGTTCTATGTTCTATGTTCCTTTCCAGCCCTT
Source organism: Scyliorhinus canicula (assembly GCF_902713615.1). Lineage (NCBI taxonomy): Eukaryota > Metazoa > Chordata > Chondrichthyes > Carcharhiniformes > Scyliorhinidae > Scyliorhinus > Scyliorhinus canicula. Next base: position 16,541,878 of record NC_052173.1, read on the forward strand.
AAAGCACTCTGATATGGAGATAGGGCAGGAAAGCAGAGTTGAGATCAAAAATCAACCATGACCTTCTTTGAATGGCGGAGCAGGTTGGAGGGGCCGAATGGCCTTTTCCTGCTCCTATTTATATTCTGAGCCAGTATTTCAATATCCCTTTTAACAATCCGGAGGCCAGCACTGTGCACTGCATGCTGATGTGCAACATACTTCTATGTTGGGCTGAGGAAATGATTTGCTGTGAGGCAGGACTTGTGCACGTTGACAATCTGTTATTTCTCTCATTAGCAGCAGGTCAGAGCTTTCCCAGTTCAGCGCTGAGGAAGGGTCAGGTTCAGCAAAGTTAGATCTCAGTGCGTGCAGAGAGGCAGGTGCTGCCAACCATGCTTTAGTAAAGCTCAAAGGCAGGTTGAGACTCGGCCTAGCCTCCACTGACACGAATCCCTGGTACTCTTCAGTGCACTGGGCTAGGGAGCAACTCTACCGGCAGCTCTCTGATGCTGAAAAGCAGTAAAATTAGCTTCGGAAGCAAAGCCCAATAGAAGAATCATAGAATCCCTACAGTGCAGAAGGAGGCCATTCAGCCCATCAATTCTGCATCAACCCTCTGAAGGAGAATCCTACCTAGGCCCATGTCCCCTCCCTATCCCTCTAACCCAGTAACCCCACCTAACGTTTTTTTGGACACTAAAGGCAATTTATCACGGCCAATTCACCTGACTCGCACATCTTTGGATACTAAGGGCAGGATTCTCTAATAATGGGGCTATGCCCCCCACGCCAGCGTGAAAACCGACGCCAACCACTCCGGCTCCCAAAAGTGAGGAATTCTCACCTTCCTTGGGGGCTAGGTTGATGCCGGAGTGGTCCCCACAGCTCCAGCTGGCGCAGAACGGCAGGCGCGAGTTCGCGCGTGCGCAGAACGGCCGGCATGCTTCCGCGCATGCACGCTATGGCCGGCGTATTTCCGTGCATTTGCGCCGGCCCCCGGGCAATATGGCGGAGCCCTACAGGGGTCCGACGCAGAGTAAAATAGGCCCCCATGTAACCAGCCCACCCGCCGATCGGTAGGCCCCGATCGCAGGCCAGGCCACCCTGGGGTCCCTGGCGCTGTGAGGCAGCAGTGCTAACCACTGTGTCGCCATGCTGCTCTGGAATACAGTGGCAGGGAAAAATCTCAGCACAAGAGGGTGGCTACATGGTTTTGGCTTGGGTGGCGTCCTACTGCAGCCCAGGCATACAATAAGCATGTGCAGATGTGCCTTTAATGTGACTGAGTTAGGAACACCATTTCTGAAAACCACAAAGATTTGCGTTCAAGTGCCTCTTTGGGACCTGAGCACACAAAAGCTAGGGTAGGCTGACACTCCCAGTACAGTACTGAGGGAGTGCTGCACTGTTGGAAGTGTCGTCTTTGGGTAAGATGTGTCTGCTCAGGTGGATGTGAAAGATCCCCTGGCACCATTTTGAAGAGCAAGGGAAACCGACCACTCGACACATCTGACTCAAGTCATTTGCCATGTGTTTCCCAAAGACCCAAAGTGGTGTTTTCGGGTTCTGGATCGGACCCTAAACATACACCTCCCCAATCAGGAATCAGTCCAACTCCCTGTTGAACACCTTGATTAACTTCCTACTCAATGCACCGAGAGAAATCACAGAATGGGCCATTATAATTGCTCAGAAATTCTCCTTCAGTCTTATAACTTTGAATATTAACCACTTGGCCAAAGGTTCTCTGCATTATTTTAAAAAGCTTCACTTTCTCCTCAATGGCTCCCCTTCCCTGAATGTCTCCATTTTCGGTTTATTCAGCTTCTCATCACAGTTCACAGATCCAAATGCATAACAGCCTCTTGAATTTTTTAGGACCCTTGATGTTGTGAAAGGTCCCCGGGAAAGTAGCAAACTCCCTGCGTGCGGTGGCCCCAGTCAACAGAAAGCAGGCACTCAGCATGACCACCTGAACAATGCCAGAGGTGTCAGCTCACCATCGGCTTGGTTTATTTGACAATTCTTACACCTCTCATTCCAAAAGCCTGTGGCACGCAGTTAGATTTGTCAGCTCTGGCTGGACTCTACTCCGGGAAGTTTTGCCACATGACCTCCCACCTCGAACCTCATTGGTTGCCTGACGCATCAACCCTCATAAACAATTACCAATAATGGCGGCTGTAATACCCACAATGCTCTGAACTCTAGAAACAGCTCTACCTATTGGCTGGTTTTATTGGTCCGATGCACAGGGTGTGTTTCGAGTCAGATGGTGTGATCATTCGCTCAGATTGCTCACAACAGTGTCTGGGAGTTTAATCAGTAATCCCAGGAGAAATCAGTGCCTACATATTACATAGGATGACATATGGGGCAGCACGGTAACACAGTGGTTAGCACTGTTGCTTCACAGTGCCAGGGTCCCAGGTTCGATTCCCGGCTTGGGTCACTGTCTGTGCGGAGTCTGCATGTTCTCCCCGTGTCTGCGTGGGTTCCCTCCGGGTGCTCCGGTTTCCTCCCACAAGTCCCGAAAGACGTGCTGTTAGGTGAATTGGACATTCTGAATTCTCCCTCTGTGACCCGAACAGGCGCCGGAATGTGGCGACTAGGGGCTTTTCACAGTAACTTCATTGCAGTGTTAATGTAAGCCTACTTGTGACAATAATAAAGATTATTATTATAAGATATAGAATCATAGAATCTACAGTGCAGAAGGAGGCCATTCGGACCATCGAGTCTGCACTGGCCTTTGGAAAGAGCACGCTATTTAAACCCATGCCTCCACCCTATCCCCATAACCCAGTAAACCCACCTAGGCAATTTAGCATGGCCAATCCACCTAACCTACCCATCTTTGGAAACCGGAGCACCCGGAGGAAACCCACGCAGATACGGGGAGAAGGTGCAGACTCCATACAGTCACCCAAAGTCAGAATTGAACCCGTGTCCCTGGCACTGTGAGGCAGCAGTGCTAACCACCGTGCCACCGTGATACCCTAATAGGTCAGTTGATTCTTCATTTAATGATGGCTTGACTGAGGGAGAGTTTAAGGCTGCCTTCGGATTAACAATAAGCTTCACTGTATACAAAGCCAATTACTTTTTAAATGTCAGCATCCATATCAATAGCAGCTCGTGTTGAAGATGTTGTTGCTTCACTTGACCTGGACGACATTTAAAAGTCAGAAATAAGATCAGCATTATACTCCAGCATGGGAATTTTTTATGTCAAGGCCTTTCTGACGGCATTAAGACAAATATCTATTGATCTTCAGTATTTTCTATGAATTCTCAGTGAAGAAAGTTTAAAACCAGATAACGGTTGAAGGACTGCAATATTTATGAAGAGCTTGACGAGAGATGTGGCATGAAAAGGGTCAAAGATCACTCATGGAGACAGGGTTGCCATGTCCACAGAAGTGGTTTGAAGGAGAATTGATACCATGGTAACAATCTTGCACAACAACTAACCTGGTTGTGTGCTGGGTAGTCAACAGATTGCACGATTGATGACTGCTGAATCATTTTTCCTCTTTGAATAATTATTTTACTCAATAAGGCTTTTAAAAACCAAAATGGTGACTCCATTATATTATCATGGGCCCAATAGTCTTGTTTGACAATTGAACCCAAGGCTGACCACTCCTGTAATAAACAACCTCAGTCACAACAAGCAAATTCAATCAATTGTCCAGTTGGCTCAACCTCCCACAAAGCTTGCGAGTAACGCTTGCCATCGTTGGCGGAGCGATTTCCTCATTGACCTTTGCCAACTGCCCCTGCAATCCTACCGGTCCACCCTCCAGGGGCCCTGTCGTCCCATGGCCAATTGGAAAGCAAATCAGACTTTTTGAGGCCTAATCGGATTCACCTTGACTTTTCAACATTTTTCTCCCGCCATCTCCCAACAATTTTATCAATAATAAAGGAAAATGGCTTTTGCTCCCAGGGATCTTCCATTCCTGGAGGTTGAGCTTCGATTCCTGGGAACCCAAGGACAAATCTGGAGGAGTGGCAACTGACGTTAGAACTGCGCAGTTTTCCACCAGCTCTCTCTTTGAAAAAAAAATACTGAACAAGCCTTGTCGGACAATAGAACTGCAATCAAGTTCGGATTAAGCTACCAGCATGGTGAAAACCTGCTTTGCAAATTCCTTTATTACCAGGATTTCTCCAGCTGCCCAAATAAATGAGAATTCACATCTGAGTGATCACAGCGGAAGGTTTGTTCAGCCAGAAAATTAAATCGGATCGTTTGGCTTCTCCGATAGGAGTTTCCAGCCAGCATTCAGCATGCAAATTCCTTCCTTCCAAAAAAAATTAAGCTGCATTGGATGCTAGATAGAAACAGTAACATAACTTAACATGTCCAGGCTTTTCGGATCAGATAGGCCTCAAAAACAGGCGAGCCATTCGGTCAAACTAAAAGGGTTCACGCCCTCAATTCACCATAAAGAAAATATAAACAAGGCCTGTGAAAACTCCTGTTAAAGCCCCTGTTTTACGGAATGGATCATTCAGTGCACCGATAGAAACTGGAAAGATTCCTAAATTTTATGAGGTCTGGAGGGTGTTAGCTATGCGGAGAGGCTGAATAGACTCGGACTGTTTTCATTAGAACGACGGAGGTTGAGGCCGACAAGTTTAGGGGCATGGATAGAGTGGATGGGCAGGCACTCTTTCCCAGGGTGGAGGGGTCAGTCACCAGGGGGCATAGGTTTAAGGTCTGTGGGGCACAGTTTAGAGGAGATGTGTGAGGCAGGTTTTTACACAGAGGGTGGTGAGTGTCTGGAATGCGTTGCCAGGGGAGGTTGTGGAAGCAGATACATTAACGGTGTTCAAAGGGCATCTTGACAAGTACATGGATAGGATGGGTATAGAGGGATACGGCACAAGGAAGGGCTGAGGGTTTTAGCCAAGGGTTGTATCATGACCAGTACAGGCTTGGAGGGCTGAAGGGCCTGTTCCTGTGCTGTATTGTTCTTTGTTCTTTGAATAAGGAGCGAGGAAAAGAGAAGGAGAAAGAACAAAGGAAAGAAAGGCCGGAAGACAGAGTTCTCTGAGAGAGAGAGAGAGAATGGGAAAGGGAGAAAAAAGAACAAAAGAGAAGACAAGAGAGAATAAAAAGAGAACGAGATAGTGAAAGGAAAAGTTGGGTCCGTTTTTAAAACACATCATCAATTTGAAAAGTTTCAACGTGCTTCACAATCAATTGCTTTGAGTGTTTGAAGTAGAAAAGGTTTGGAATATTCGTAGATAGCTCGGAATCAGAGGATAATAGACACTTGGGAGAAATAGCAGAGCAGTCATGTAATCAGAAGGTTTCTGGTGATTTAATCAACTGTGAGATCAAAGCTCTGATGTTTTTGAATCAACATATGAACTCAGAGATAACAGCTTTTTGTTATTGCTCTGAATATCTCTCATTAACAGTATGCATACTGTTCATGTCCTAGTGGTGCTTGAGTTGTGTCTATTTGGATGTGAGCATCATGGAGTTCTAAATGCATTAAAATGGACATCATTGCAGCCACCATTCTGAATTAGGGGCTGGTTTAGCACAGTGGGCTAAAGAGCTGGCTTGTAATGCAGAACAAGGCAGCAGCGCGGGTTTAATTCCCGTACCGGCCTCCCCAAACAGGCGCCGGAATGTGGTGACTAGGGGCTTTTCACAGTAACTTCATTGAAGCATACTCGTGACAATAAGCGATTATTATTATGATTAATTAACCTCTTGGGGAATCTGCTTTAATTATAGAATGCCACCTCTTTAAGCAGGCGGGGAATCTCACATGATTAAAGTTGAAGGTCCTGCATATAGCACTGTCTCCGGAGTAAGTATACCGACAGATGGTAAGGTGCTCCAAGGAACCATAGACAACTGAATGAGCAATTCCAGGTAGCCCTCCAAGCATTGTGACAGTGGAGTGAATTTGCTTCAATTTTGATGGTTAGATGAAATTATTTCCAACCATTAAGGAACTTGCAGGTTAACACTCTACATGCATTGAAATAAAATTCTCCATGTCACTCAGAACATGCTGGGAGTTGGAGCTCCTTCCCTGCTCTCCCCCCGACAAAGAATGGATGTGATCAACTAACATCAGGTACAACTCCCAGAGTGCATTGCTGTGATCGCCAAGGGAAAACTACACGTGCTGGATGTCTGAAATGAAACAGAAAAGTCTGGAATGGTCCAACAGGACCATTAGCATCAGATGGAAAAAAAGAAAGGCCGATTACAAACTTCCCTTCCGTGACAGGGAAAAATGGGATTAGCAATGTTATGTTGGGTTGCCCATAGTTGCACAACATAGTTACTGTTAGGGGGCCTAAACCACCCCCACAAGTGGCCTCTTTCCTTTATCCGGCCCTGAGCAGATGCACCGAACCCCAGCACCGGGATGGGCAATCCAGGCATCTGGATTCTCCCTTTTTGTTGCGGAGGACAGTGTCAATCCCCCTCACTATACTGTCCCCTATTATCACTACATTGCTTTGTGCTCCCCCTGCTTGAACTGCTTCCTGTGCCACAGTGTTTGACAATTGCAATGTCCGAGGATCCTCCATCACTGTCAGATCAGTCCCTTTAACCTACCTCACTCACGGTCACATCCCCCAGTCCCACACTACTGACCAAAACAGACAACCTTATTCTAAGAGGAGTGACTGTTTTCTGGAGCAAAGTGTCTCAAGTATTTCTTCCCCTGCCTGTTTTTGCGCAGTGTCTGCAGTTCGCCATCCTAGAATTTACAGTGCAAAAGGAGGCCATTCGGCCCATCGAGTCTGCACCGGCTCTTGGTAAGAGCACCCTACCCAAGCCCACACCTCCACCCTATCCCCATAACCCAGTAACCCCACCCAACACCAAGGGAAATTTATCATGGGCAATTCACCTAACCCTGCACATCTTTGGACTGTGGGAGGAAACTGGAGCACCCGGAGGAAACCCACGCAGACACGGGGAGAACGTGCAGAGTCCTCACAGACAGCGCTAACCACTATGCTACCGTTCAGCTTCCAGATCACAGGGGCGACACGGTGGCACAATGGTTAGCACTGCTGCCTCACAGCACCAGGGACTTGGGTTCGATTCCGACCTTGGGTGACTGTGTGGAGTCTGCACGTTCTCCCTGTGTGTGCGTGGGAAACCCTCCGGGTGCTCCGGTTTCCTCCCACAGTCCAAAGTTGTGCAGGTTTAGTGGATTGGCCATGATCAATGCACAGGGTTACGGGTCAGGGCAGGGAACAGGTCGAAGTTGGGTGCTGTTTCAGAGTGTCGGTGCCGACTCATTGGGCCGATCAGGAATGCCTCTATGGAGTCAGATCAGCAATGAACACTGAATGGCAGAACAGGATGGAGGGGGGGGGGGGGGAATGGCCGTCATATTTCTGTGTTCTCATATTCCTAATCCCATCCCAAAGATTTTAAGCAAATAATCCAGTCTGACGCTCCAGTGAAGTCCTGAGGGAGTGCTGTGTTTCAGACGAGATGTTAAACACGAGGCCCTGTCTATCCTCTGGTGGACATGAAAGATCTCAGAGCACTATTTGGATGATGAGAAAGAGACCTGGCTAATTCTTTTATTCCTGAACCAACGTCACTGAAGCAGATTATTGGGTCTTTCTCACTGATGAATGTGGGAGCTTGCTCTGTTCAGACCGACTGCCACTAGAGCCCATAATCTCGGCTGCTACTTCAGGGCAGTACAAAAGAAATAAAGGTTTGTATTCTTATCGCATTTTTCACAGCCTCAGGACATCCCAAATCTCCTCGCAGTCAATAAAACCCTCTTGGAGCACAGCCACTCTTGTAATGTGGGAAGTGCAGCAGCCAATTTTGGCACAGCAAGTTCCCAAAAACAACAATAATGACAGGAAATTTTGGAGCACTCCCTCAGCACTGCACCCAAGTGTCAGCCTGGATTGGTTGCGCAGGTGTCTGGAGCGCGACTTAAAACTACGACCTTCTGACTTTGCAGTGTTAAGTAATAGGTTAAGAAACATTGCAATTAGTTGTCTCATTTATGTTAAGTGTTCAATGATTGACACTGATATGTAAAGGGGCTTCAGGTGGACTCTGCAGCTTGTGATGATCTGTAGAGTTCTGTGCAGAGTGAGTTTGAACCATTAAAGGTGTGTCGGTGAAAAAGGAGCTGAACTCTTGCCTCTTCATACCACAGCATCTAGTACGTTAACATGCAGGACTACCAAGGGATTGCTGCACTGTCAGAGGTGCCATCTTTCTGAAGGTGCAAACTAAGTTCCAGTGTTTCAAGTGGACATGAAAGAGGAGAGGGGCAGTTTACTGGCTTCCCGGCTAAGTCTTCTCTTATGCAACACCACCAAAAGCAGACAAAACGGTCATTCTCTGCTTGCTGACACTTGCAGTGCACACAATAACTGCTACAAAACAGTCCCAAGTAATTCAAAGTAGGTGAAGTGCTTTCATATACTTTGGTGGCATGGTGGGGTGCTATATAAATGCAAGCCTTAGGGCAGCATGGTGGCCTAGTGGTTAGCACAACCGCCTCACAGCGCTGAGGTCCCAGGTTCGATCCCGGCTCTGGGTCACTGTCCATGTGGAGTTTGCACATTCTCCCCGTGTCTGCGTGGGTTTCGCCCCCACAACCCAAAGATGTGCAGAGTAGGTGGATTGGCCCCGCTAAATTGCCCCTTAATTGGAAAACGTAATTGGGTAATCTAAATTTATTAAAAAAAAATAAATGCAAGCCTTTCCATTTAAAAAATCTGGGGCCTGGATTCAAAATCCTCGAAAGTGAAAGGAGACGTCTCAACCCAGTGTAGACATTGAACTAGTTTGTCGAAACCGTCTGGTCTATGAGATTAAATTACCAAGTGGCACTCAGTTTTACCCTGAGTGTTTTGTTCTTTTAATAAAATGTAGACTCTGGGTATTGAGCGATATTTCTTGCTGTTATTGCTTGGCTGTAATAACCGATTCCTGTCTTTGTTTTTCATCTAGAAACTCACTGTTGCAACCATGGAAAAATATAAAAAGCTACACTTTCCCTCCTCCAATTTGGTCCTCTTCTGAGTCCATTACTGAACACTGAACTTTTGAAAATCAAAGGCTGATTATTTGACATGTTTCCTTCAATAAATTTAGAGTACCCCATTCATTTTTTCCAATTAAGGGGCAATTTAGCGTGGCCAATCCACCTACCCTGCACATCTTTGGGTTGTGGGGGCGAAACCCACGCAGACACGGGGAGAATGTGCAAACTCCACACCGACAGTGACCCAGAGCCGGGATCGAACCCGGGTCCTCGGCGCCGCAAGGCAGCAGTGCTAACCACTGTACCACAGTGCCGCCCATATTATTTGAGATGTAAAAGATGATGAAAATATTTGATAGGGTTGATCGGGAGAAATTATTTCTTCTGTTGGGGAAAGAGTTTAGAACAGGGGAGCTTAACTTTAAAATCCCAGCTGGGCCACTCAGGGGGTGATGTCACATCGAGGGGAGTGGAAATCTGGAATTCTGCCCCAAAAAGCTACTGAGGCTGAGGGTGAATGTCAAAACTGAGATTGGGAGATTTTTTGTTAGGGAAGGGGATTGAAGGTGGATAGCTGGAGTTAAAATACAGATCAGCCATGATCTCACTGAGTGCTGGAACAGTTGGGGGGGGGGGGGGGGGGGGGCGAATGGCCAGCTGCTGTTCTTATGTTTCAACTGGTGGCCATTTCTCATGAATAGAACATAGAACATGGAACAGTACAGCACAGAACAGGCCCTTCGGCCCTCGATGTTGTGCCGAGCAATGATCACCCTACTCAAACCCACGTATCCACCCTATACCCGTAACCCAACAACCCCCCCTTAACCTTACTTTTTAGGACACTACGGGCAATTTAGCATGGCCAATCCACCTAACCCGCACATCTTTGGACTGTGGGAGGAAACCGGAGCACCTGGAGGAAACCCACGCACACACGGGGAGGACGTGCAGACTCCGCACAGACAGTGACCCAGCCGGGAATCAAACCTGGGACCCTGGAGCTGTGAAGCATTTTATGCTAACCACCATGCTACCGTGCTGCCCCACATAGTGAGCCATTGGTTCAAGGAGGTTATCACAATCACGTAATCTTCTCCTCACTCTTGATGTTCACAAGCACCAATCACACTTTCCAACAAGGGGATTCGAAGGAGGGATGTGGTGGGGGAAAATCACTGGAAAATAATCACGTGGGGGAATAATCCCCAATAAGGTAAAGTCGCCATAGTCCCAGGCTGCTTTCCCTTTGGAGGGGGAGAGCTGACTGGTGGTGATTTAACCTGAGAGGGTCACCACACCTCAGGCGAGGGGCAAGGTTGAGAAGGCGGAGCCTTCATGAATAACCTCAGCTGGTAGGTGGATTGAACCCACACTGCTGGCCTCGCTCTGCATCAGGAACCAGCTGTCCAGTCAACTGAGCTAAACCAGGCCCCATATGGCACAGGGGAGATGAGATCAATTGCAGAACCCCTTGCACCCCGGAGATCAACTCATTAATTGATCAGGGTGATGCACCAATGCATTTACCCACTAAGTCACTCGCAGTATCCTTTATCTTCACACCGACTCCAAGAGGCACCTGGAACTGTGATTAATCAGGGCCCTGAAGTGAAGCTAAGCGGTCCACCATATGCCTCGTGTATCTGGTTCCCTGTTTAGTTCGATGGTCCATCTTGTCGTTGTTCTACTTGTCTGACTGAGCTCCCACAGAGTGGGTGGAGATGAGCATTCGGAGACGTGGAGAACAATGATGTAAATTCACACAGATTGCACAGGACAGAAATGGCTGACATCACCCACTTCATCTCACTCTTTCGTTATCTCTTGTTAATTCCTGTCTCCTTCATTTACATACATAGGTCCCCCTTAAATGCACCAATGCTACTTGCCTCAAACACTCCCTGTGGTAGTAATTTCGCCAATCTGAATAAAAAGGTTTCTCCTTAGAAAAACTCAGGAAACTGACTGTTAGGGTAAACACTGCTTTATTCACATGCATAAGAAATTTCCCTACGGCAGTAAACAGAGTAAGTCGTATTGGTGCAGCCAACATGGCTGTCCCTGTCTGGGCCGGCCTTTATGATATGTAATTATAAGCCCAAGTTGGGGAGGCCGCCACCCACAGGCGGGGAAGCTCATATTCCCTGAGTCCCACCCCCATCAGCCTCCTGGGGTTATTGCACTCCTCAATTCCCTACTGGATTTGTAGCTGTTATCTTGTATTGATAGCCCCTGGTTCTGGACTCCTCCCACAAGTGCAGCGCAGCCTGGAGCATACCTTGTAGAGGAGGTACAAGGTACCACAGGGGGCCTGTTCAGGTGAGGGCTGAATAAATAATAACCTTTATTAGTGTCACAAGTAGGCTTACATGAAAATAATAATCGCTTATTGTCACGAGTAGGCTTCAAATGAAGTTACTGTGAAAAGCCCCTAGTCGCCACATTCCGGCGCCTGTTCGGGAAGGCTGTTATGGGAATCGAACCGTGCTGCTGGCCTGCTTGGTCTGCTTTCAAAGCCTGCGATTTAGCTCTGTGCTAAACAGCCCCTGGTCATTAACACTGCAATGAAGTTGCTGTAAAAGCCCCTAGTTGCCACACTCCGGCGCCTGTTCGGGTACACAGAGGGAGAATTCAGAATGTCCAATTCACCTAACAAGCACGTCTTTCGGGACTTGTGGGAGGAAACCGGAGCACCCGGAGGAAACCCACGCAGACACGGGGAGAACGTGCAGACTCCACACAGACAGTGACCCAAGCCGGGAATCGAACCTGGGTCCCTGGAGCTGTGAAGCAACAGTGCTAACCACTGTGCCACCGCCCACTGACTGAATATGCGATACAGTAATCACAGAATTCACAGAATGAAGCAATAGAGCTAAAGGGACGTGAAGAGTGAAGTTGGGGCCACTCTCCAGGCAGAAAGGTTGCATTATTTTGCACTTTTCCACAACTGATCCTGGAGGACGATCGGCTAAAGCTAAATTGGTGGCCCTCCCTGCACACTTCCCTTCACCTCCCCATCCTCGTGTGTACAGAAGTGCCAAAGAAACAATTAGTGAGGGAAAATAAAATAAATTACCTGAGCACATCTTGCAACCTGATTCCCTTGATGTTTTGACTCCCAACATGGTAGAAAATGGACAAAATATTCTCAAAATCTTCATTCCTGATTTTTGTTTCAAACAGGAAAATAGGACACATGTTTAAGCGAAAAAGATCGTTGCAATCTTTGCAGCTATCTTTCTCCAATCATTGACCACAGACTGATCTATTGAGAACGAATAGCTGTCAAATCTTTTTGGCTGCTGGATTCTGATGCATTGCCTCCTTTTCCCCAGCAGGAGAAAACCAAACTCCCGGCTGGAACTATTTTACTGGAGTCCAAACCCCAACTCCAGGGGGAACTATTTCTGAGGGCACTTCAAGATTTACAGTACCATTAATATCTGGAAAAGCCTCAGCTGGAGATATGGACCTCAGGAGAAGCAATGTCTGATTTATTTCTCTTTGGATATATCGCAAATTATTAATTTATGGCTTTAATAAAATGTGTTTGTAAGGCCAAAGAAACAAGCTTCATAAAAATTTATGAGATCCATTTCCAATATGTGGCCCAACATTGCTCTGCGGTTAATGTTGCTATATTCCCTTTGATGTACTAATCCATTGCAGTTAAAGGAAGACAAATATATCTAAAAATGATGATAGGACCTAACTTTTATAATGGGAATATGATCAAGACTTGGGAGCGAGAATGTGGAACTTGGTACGGTGGGTAATAGTTTAGAGGTAAAGCCTAGATGCAAGGCGAAGTTGATAAAGACATTAGGGAGAGAGGAATAGAAATTTCTCTTTCTTTATTATTATTATCCCACTCACGAGTCATCCCGAAGCTCACATTGTCTCCCATTTAAGCAATATCTTGATTTTTAAATTATCCTATTTTCAAATCGTAGGAACAGAGGCCGGGATTCTGCAAAATGGCGGCTAAGTGTTGACGCCGGCGTAAACACCGGATTGTTTCACGCCGGCGTGCACGGGCCTCTTAGCCCAGCGGTTCTGAAGCCCACAGGGGGTCAGCACGGCGCCGGAGTGTTCCACGCAGCGCCTGCGTCAATACGCGGCCCTGCACTGCCGGCCACAGGACTGCGCATGCGCGTGGCGGCCGCTCCCGCGCTGGGCCCGCACAACATGGTAGAGGCACACAGCAGGCCGGCACGGAAGAAGGTAGTCCCCCCCCCCCGGATCGTGCGCGCCTACCGATCGGTAGCCCCCGATCGCGGGCTTGGCCGTCGTGGAGGCTACCCACGCCCACCCCACCAGGACGGTCACCGCGGCCACGAGTCTGAGCTCCCACCGGGTGGAACCATGTTAGAACCACGCCATGGGAACTCGTCCGGTCGACTGCGGAGAATCGCCACGTGGCCTCTCAGCGGCCCCCGACCGGCGGTGCGTCGACCACGTGCACTCTGAAGCATTACAGCCAGAACGCTGTCAGGCCCCAGAGCCTTGGCTTTGTCCACAGAGTCATAATGGCTCAGAAGGATGCCATTCAGGCCTCTAAACCCATGCTGGCCCTCTGCAGAGCAATCCTTAATGGCAGCTGGACTGAGTTGAATTGGCTGCACACTGGTTTTAGCAAAAATAAAGTCAGACGATCCACATTTTAGCTGGAGCCTCTTGAACCTGGGGCAGAATTGTCCGACCCCCCGCAGGGTCGGAATCACGGCGCGCCGATTGGCGTGCCCCCTGCGCCGATCGGCGTGCCCCCCATGGCGATTCTCCGGCCCGCGATGGGCCAAAGTCCCGCCGCTGACAGGCCTCACCCGCCGGCGGGAATTGGAGCACCTCTGGTGCCGGCGGGATTGGCGGGGCGATCGGACCCCGGGGTCCTGGGGGGGGGGGGGGTCATGGGGCGATCGGACCCCGGGGGGTGCCCCCACGGTGGCCTGGCCCGCGATCGGGGCCCACCGATCGGCGGGCGGGCCAGTGCTGTGGGGGCACTCTGTTTCTTCCGCCGCCACCACGGCCTCCACCATGGCGGAGGTGCCCTTACCGCGCATGCGCCGGTGGTGACATCACCTTTGGGGAGGCCCAACGCCGGAGTGGTTGGCGCCACTCTGCTACGCCGGGATCTCCCCCGCCGGGTAGGGGAGAATGCCGGCCCTGGTTTCCCATACTCATGTTTGAGGCCCTGAATGGTAATGGAGCCTTTTCCTCCTCATTGTATAAGATAGGGCTACAGAAACATGTTTGGGTCCATTGGTTGGCAGATTAATGAGCTCTTTCTGTTTTTGGTGTTTAGAAGGAAGTATCTGAGTAGTTCCCTCACTAGATGAGTGCTTCATTCTAAGCTAATTAGTGTTGTTCCTTCTATTTCCCACACTGAACCAGACCTAACAGTGAGCAAGGAGTAAGGAATATGTCGAGTCATGAGGGCGGCACGGTAGCACAGTGGGTAGCACTGGTGCTTCACCGCTCCAGGGTCTCAGTTTCAATTCCCGGCTTGGGTCACTGTCTATTCTGAGTCTGCACGTTCTCCCCGTGTCTGCGTGGGTTTCCTCCGGGTGCTCCGGTTTCCTCCCACAAGTCCTGAAAGACGTGCTTGTTAGGTAATTTGGACATTCTGAATTCTCCCTCAATGTACCCAAAAGGAGTGTGGCGACTCGGGGATTTTCACAGTTCTTTTTTCCAAGTGGTGCTCAAGCACTTACCTGACAAGTGTAGAAGATTGAGCAGGTAAGTCCACGCCACACAGAAACAGGATAAATCTAAGCTGGCAAATGACTGACCCATCAACTTCCTCAGAATCATCATTAAAATGATTGACGGAGCCATTAATAGTATCATCAAGCAACACTTTACAATGACCTGTGCACTGATGACTGGGCCACTGATCCATCTGAGGGAGGGAAGTAGGTGACAACCAGCAGGAGGTTTCCTTGCCCTGATTTGACCTGACACCATGAGATGGAGACGAAATAGAGTTGTGAGACAATTTTGGGGGCTCCCAGGGCAACTCCCTCCTGACTGTCTCCCACAGTGCAATAGGCGTGGGGAGCAACAATCCAGGCAGGCTTTGAGGCCCTCACTGCCTGCCTGGCTAGCTGCAGCAGCAGCTGCAGGGCCTTCCAGCATTCCCACATTCCCTGTGGTGGCCTCGATACTAAAATCAGTTTGAATTTTAGCTTTAAGTCTCTTGCCTTACACTGCAACCTGCCGCTGCTTTCAAACCAGAAGGCCTCTGATAGTCTGCCCACCACCCAGAATTGGATGCCAAGCCTGCATCTGGCCTTCGGCTGTCCCGGGGAAAGAGTGACAGTTTTCTGCACAGTGGGGCTTCTGACCAGCGTTTGAACCCGCGTACTGCCCTGTGTATGACTCCGTAAAGTTGTTGCTTGCCTAATATCAGGGGGAGAGCCTCTCTAAATTTGGCCATTAATCTCCAGAGGTTGGCAGGAAGTACTTCGCAAAAGTGGAGTGAACTCAGCTGCCCGGGACTCATCCTGCTTTAATGGCTGGCTAGTCACTGTCCTGTTGAAGTGTAAGATTATACTGGGAGAAGCTTGCCCTGTCTCATCATTTCTCCATAGAAGTCCTTGGTTTAAATTGTAAAAAAAGATGCCTTCCAACTAAATAGAAAATAAACACTTCTTTCAAAAGGTTGGTGAAAAAATATGGTCCTGGAAATGAGACTCGATTGGCAAGGGACGCATTTTTGACCGAGCACCACTGAGATGGCACTGCCACATTGACACTGTCATCATCCACCACAGGATGGCAGTGTTGGCATGGATAGATGTACACAATGGTTGTCATGGGATTAACACGGAGAGGGAGAGAGAGTCCAGAGTGCACGGGGTCCTGAAAGCAGGACTTAAGAGAGAAAGTGAGTCAGGGAGACAGACCGAGAGAAAGAGAGCAAGAGAGAGAGAGAGACAGACAGACCAAGAGAGAAAGAGAGAGTCTGAGAGCAATAAGAGAGACCGAGCTCGAGAAAATAAATGGAAAGAGAGAGATGGAGAGAGAGAATGAGATAGTCTGTTATATATTTGAGATAAAGTAGAGTACAGTAAACATGGTACTAATCTCGTGTGGTGGAACCCATTTATACAGAAAATGTGGTTTCAAAAGTTATTTTCTTAATCGCACTGCCAACCAATATATAGGATTGTTCAGCACAGAAAGAGGCCATTCTTCCCACCCTGACAGTGAATCCCACTCCCCACTCTTTCCTAATAGCCCCGCATAGTTTACTTTTCAAATACATTTCCGATTGCCTTTTGAAAGTTACTATTGAATCTGCTTCCACCACCTTTAGAGGGGGTGGAATATTGTGCCCCTGCCTGTGGCAGGTTTGGCAGCAACGGGGCATTTAATCATGGGGGTCCCCACCACCTTCCCACCTCTGCTATGATTAAACCTGTAGTGGGAAGGCCCATGGGCTGACCTACTGCCTCACCACTGCTGGTATTAACTCAGTGATGGGCAATGGGCTAACCATGCAGGGAACACAACAAGCCAACCTTAGCATGATTGCCTGTGGACTCCACGACCGCCTTCCTGCCATCACTCACCTGGGCCTGAATCCCACCTCGATCTGAGGCCACGTGTGAGTGTAGTACCAGCAGCAGCCACTGCCTCCCTGGTGGAGCTGCTGAGTATGGAACAACTGGGTGCTCTTAATTGGCCGGCAGTTCTCAGCGATCAGGATTTCTGCCTCTGGGCCCCTGGTCCGGAGGAATGCCCATCACTGGCCTGTGAAGTGCCAACATCAAGCCATCCTGAAAGCAGACCCATGCCACCTTCACGAGATTCTGCCCAGGCAGTGAATTCCAAATCACAACAACTCACTGTCTACAAAAATTATTCCCCATGTCCCTTCCCATTATTGTGCCAATTACCTCAAATCTATGTCCTCTGTTTACCGACCTTCCTGCCCCTGGAAATATATTCCCTATATCTACTCAAAACGCTTTTGAACACCACCATTAAATCACTCCTTAACCTTTGATCTGAGGGAGAAATATCCCAGATTCTCCAGGCCCTCATCCCTCAGACACATTTCTTCAGTATTCCCTCAACATCCTTGACACTTTTCTGAAGTATGGCCAGAATTGAACACTGAATTTACATATCTTCATCAACCGGACTGAGGCAACACCACAAATAATGAGCTTGTTTTTTACTGTTTTACAACGACGAGCCCTGGGATTCAGGGCTGACTGCAATATTGTAGATCCATCATTGGTTTGGTCAAAATGTTTCCTGCCCTCGCCTCTCCCCTTAAATATACCCCAGAGACTTGACAGATAGTTTTCGGATCCACTGCTCTGTGATGACCGTGTCGAATTCCAGCTGATGAAAGGTCACCGACCCAAAGTGTTTAACTCCTTTCTAATCGCTCTTTCTTGATGTCCGAGCTCAGTTTGATTTGGTTTGGGATTAGTTCCCACATTAACTAGCTCCCATCTTTTTTTCTTGTACTCCTCGTGTCAACTGACAATTCAGAGATGCTGCTCACTTCCTGTCCCCTTCAGAATAGAACCATGGAATCTCTGCAGTGCAGAATTAGGCCATTCTGCCCATCGAGTCTGCACCGATCATCTGAAAGAGCACCCCACCTGGGTCAATTCCCCTGCCTTTTCCCCCCACCTAACCTACACATCTTAGGGGTAGCATAGTGGTCAGCACAGTTGCTTCACAGCTCCAGGGTCCCAAGTTCGATTCCCGGCTTGGGTCACTGTCTGTGTGGAGTCTGCACGTTCTCCCCGTGTCTGCGTGGGTTTCCTCCGGGTGCTCCGGTTTCCACCCACAGTCCAAAGATGTGCAGGTTGTCATAATATACACCAGTATATCATGGTGCAGACACACACTGATGGACACACACAGGAACCAATCATCATGTACAAACACCGCAGCCAATCACCAGTTAGAATACACACACTATAAAGGGAACCACGGTTCCCGCTCATTCTGGGTGCTGCCTCTCAGTGTAACAAGAACTCATCCAGCCCAGCACAGACTCACAACACGTGCTGAGAGAATCAACTGGTTCGGACAAGGCTTAGGTCTCTAGTTTAAGTTAGCATTATTTAGAGCCACAGTCATCGTGTGTTAGTTAGTTAGAGGTTAGTTAATAAAATTGAGTTGAACCTTCATCAGTGTTGGAAGTGTCTGTTCATCTCTCAAGTGCACACTAGCCAACACTTCACTGGTTAGGTGGATTGGCCATGATAAATTGCTCTTAGTGTCCAATAAGGGGGCTGGTTTAGCTCACTGGGCTAAATCGCTGGCTTTTAAAGCAGACCAAGCCGGCCAGCAGCACAGTTCAATTCCCGTACCAGCCTCCCCGGACAGGTGCCGGAATGTGGTGACTAGGGGCTTTTCACAGTAACTTCACTGAAGCCTACTCGTGACAATAAGCGATTTTCATTTTTTCATTTCATTTCATAAGGTTAAGTGGGGGTTGCTGGGATAGTGTAGATATGTGGGCTTGAGTAGGGTGCTCTTTGTTAGGGCCGGTGCAGACTAGATGAGTCGAATGGCCTCCTTCTGCACTATAAATTATATGATTCCATGATCTTTGGACACTAAGGGGCAATTTATCATGGCCAATCTACCTAACCTGCACATCTTTGGACACTAAGGGACAATTTAACATGGCCAATCCACCTAACCTGCACATCTTTGGACACTAAGGGACAATTTAACATGGCCAATCCACCTAACCTGCACATCTTTGGACACTAAGGGACAATTTAACATGGCCAATCCACCTAACCTGCACATCTTTGGACTGTGGGAGGAAACCGGAGCACCCGGAGGAAACCCACGCAGACACGGGGAGAACGTACAAACTCCGCACAGTCACCCAAGGCCGGAATTGATCCCGGGTCCCTGGCACAGTGAGGCAGCAGTGCTAACCACTATGCCACAGTGTCACCAATGTGGTTGTGGGATGCTTATGCTTTATTTTTGGCAGAGGCTTGGTAACCACAGGACACCGATTTAAGGTGATTGGCAAAAGGACCAGAGGCGACATGAGGAAACCTTTTTTTTAAACATAACGAGTTGCTGTGATCTGGAATGCGCTGATAGAGAGGTCCGTGGAAGCAGATTCAACAATAGCTTCGGAAAGGGAAGTGACTGATATAGCTCTACCATAGAGCTAGCATCAACACAATAGGCTGAGTGGTCTCCTTCTGTGCTGTATCCCTCTGTAATTCTATCAATGGTTAAGCTATGTCAGTGGCCTTAGCTGTGTCCTAAATGTTAGTGTTGTGGGAACACATCCCATCATTGTGAAAGATACATTAATAGGCGATTATGTGGGCATTCAGAATTGGACCACACTTTATAGTTCTGATAATGAAAGGCATTCAAACTTCTAGGGCGCGATTCTCCGCTGCCCAATACGGGTCGGAGAATAGCGGGAGGGTCTTCCCGACATTTTCCCCACCCTCCTGCTATTCTCCCCCCCCCCCCCCCCCCCACGGCCGCCCCATGACACAAATCGCTGCTCGCCATTTTTTTACGGCGAACAGCGATTCTCCCCTAGCCGATGGGCCGAGTTCCCAGGCCTTTATGGCCGTTTTCACGAACGCAAACACACCTGCTCTCACCGTTCGTGAAAACGGCTGCAAAGTGCCGTTCCGGACAACCATGGCACCGATTGGCACGGCCGCACCACGGTCGAACCCCGCGCACTCTTTGTTCCTCCGCCGCCCCGCAGGACCAGTCCGCGGGGCGGCTGAGGGGCATGACGGCCCGCGCATGCGCGGGTTTGACGCATATGCGTGATGACGCCATCTGCGCATGCGCGGGTTGGAGCCGTCCAATCCGCGTATGCGCGGCTGACGTCATCGTGCGCGTCAGCCGCCGTGACCCTTGGCGCGCGGACTTAGCGACGGTCATTAAGCCCACGATGCCGTGCTTCGCGGGGCCGCGCTGCTAGCCCCGACCGGCGGGGAGAATCGGGTCACGGGAGGGGGAGCGGAGGCTGCCATGAAACACGGCCAGTTTCATGGCAGCCTTTACGACTCTCCGCATTTGCGGAGAATCGCGCCCCTAATTTTTTTTAGAGATATATTCTCGGGATGTGGACAAGGCCAGCATTTATTGTCCATCCCTGGGTGGCCTGAGAAGGTGGCGGTGAACCACTTTCTTGAACCACTGCAGTCTGTGTGGTAAAGATAATTGCATTAGGTCGGACATCGGAGAATAGTGGCCGATTATCAGTGGTAATACAAGCTGCATGTTTTCCACTTACATTGCCCATCAATGGGATTCCCTGGGTGGAATCTTCCAGGCCCACCAGCAGCAGAGGGTTGGTGGGCTGGGGTATTTAATTTGGCATGAGGCCGAAGGTCAGTTTTGCGATGGCAGAATTAACTTGAGCAATTTTGTTTTCAGGATTTTGAAGGACGAGCTTCCCGCTGGCCAATGTCAGGTTGTCCAATCGCATATATTGGCATGTCTCGCTATTATTAAGTTCACCCTCCCAATTAAATTTGTGGACGCATATGGAATAAGCTGAAACGCACAAGATCGAGCGCATGTGATCGCCCCCCCCCAACAGAAATCACTCTCACTTCCTCGCCCGCCACCAATCCTGAATGGAAGCGGTGAGGAGGCAGCAATGGTAATCATTGCTTCCCCCAGGGCGAGACTTTCTGCCCCTTCCTACTGGCGGGATCTTCTAGTCCCTCCCAAGGTGATCCCCCGCGGCGGGTTCCCCGACAACGGGGCGGGCAAGCCGCCAAAAACGCCGTGGACACTGGCGGGACCGGAAGATCTCGCCATCGGCCAATGGCGAGCTACCTCGGCCACCGGAAAGGATGCCACGGGGGGAGGGCTGGGCACTCCCGACCACAGTCTCTCTGAAATCTACTTTAAAATAGCAAATATTATGGCCAGTCCCCCGGCCGAATGTTTCTCGGCTGCGCTCCGGTCGCTGGCGCCGCGATTCTGTCTTCCCGCCGCTTGTCAATGGGATGTCCAACTGTGACCCCATGCTGGTGGCGAGAAACGTGAATCACAACCATCGGCGAATTCGGAAACCAGTTTAGGAAGAAAGACCATCAAATAAAGCCACAAAATGTGAAGTTGCCTTGGACCCAGGCTGCTTTTCCCTTTGAGGAGGAGAGCTGACTGCTGGTGGTTTAACCTGAGGGTCACCACACCTCAAGCGAGGGGTAAGGTTGAGAAGGCGGGGCCTTCATGGCTACCCTCAGCCGGGACGGGGAATTGAACCCTGCTGGCCCTGCTCTGCATCACGAACCAGCTGTCCAGCCCACTGAGCTAAACCTGCCCCTTAAAACCAGAAATACGTTCCAGCTATTAATAATAATTCAGGTACACTTAAAGAGAAACTGCATAAACACAAGAGAAAGGAATAGAAGGATATGTGACCAGCATGGATGCGATTGGCCAAACATCCTGCTGTAAACTTCAGTGTGACACTAATTCTCATAAGCCTAATCAAAACATAGAATATACAGTGCAGAAGGAGGCCATTTGGCCCATCGAGTCTGTAACGGCCCACTTAAGCCCTCACTTCCACCCTATCCTAGTAACCCGATAACCCCGCCTAAACTTTTTGGACACGAAGGGGACAATTTAGCATGGCCAATCCACCTAACCTGCACGTCTTTGGACTGTGGGAGGAAATCGGAGCACCCGGAGCACATGGGGAGAATGTGCAGACTCCGCACAGACAGTGACCCAGCAGGGAATTGAACCTGGGACCCTGGCGCTGTGAAGCCACAGTGCTAACCACTGTGCTACCGTGCTGCCCTAAAACGGTAATGATTTGAGGTTTGTCACTTCAGGCTATGAATTAATTTGTTTACCTCTGCAACAAGAATTCCAAGTATTTTGAAAATCATACCCACCGCTGACAATACAGTCCTGGTCACTTGTTGCAAATCAAGTCCACTGTTCTCAATTGAAACAGGGAGCCTGGCCTGTGAGCTGCTCACTCGGAAGCCTTGTCGAGATTAGGTTGCCAGGAATCTTTGAAGTTCCCTCTTGAGGCAGCAGCTTCACAGACTGGGAGGCTGTGTAACCTCAATACAAAACAATCCCTGCAGGACATCCGCAAAGGTTCTGCGCTTTATTTAAATTCCAGCCCGCTTTGCAAAAAAAAACGATGCATTTTGCTTTGAAGTGTCTCCGTGGCTTAATAAACTGCATCCAATTTCAAGAGATTTCATATTTTCCAAGATGTTAAACTTATTCCAAATGTCTGGTGTCGAGGATGGTTTCTCCCAACCCTGCTGAACTTTTGTGACCCGACAACAACCTGCATTTATGTAGCACCATCAATAAAGTTAAACCTGTCTCGGGTGCTTCGCAGTAGCATTATCAGACAAAATGTGACACAGAAGGAGACCGAAAACTTGGACGAAGATGTCTGTTTAAAGGTGTGACTCAGAGAAGCAGAGTGAGGTGGTTAGGGGGTAGATGGCTGAAAACATGGCCACCCAAGGTGGAGCGATTGAATTCAATGCACAAAGGGGCCAGAACTGGAGGAGGGGAGAGATTACATAGAACATACAGTGCAGAAGGAGGCCATTTGGCCCATCGAGTCTGCACCGACCCACTTAAGCCCTCACTTCCACCCTATCCCCGTAACCCAATAACCCCTCCTAACCTTTTTTTTTAGTCACTAAGGGCAATTTATCATGGCCAATACACCTAACCCGCACGTCTTTGGACTGTGGGAGGAAACCGGAGCACCCGGAGGAAACCCACGGAGACACGGGGAGAATGTGCAGACTCCGCACAGACAGTGACCCAGCGGGGAATCGAACCTGGGACCCTGGCGCTATGAAGCCACAGTGCTGATGACTTGTGTTACCGTGCTGCCCTTTCAGTGGGTTGTCTGTTTTTTTCAGGGTATTATGCCTGCCATTTCCAGATCTGGGAGAAATGCAGTGCTTCTAATCCAGCTCAGTACGGTTGCTGTCTTTTCCAAATCCAAAAAAGCCAGTCAGGGAGGGAGGTGGGCATGGTGTTCTATGTGTCACTAATTTTGGGATGGTTGGCGTAGTGTTCACAAAGACCACAAAATAGCTTTAACTTGAACAAAGCTAAAAATTGATTAACACTACTTAATTGGATTTGATACTTACTTCTATATAATACACAGTTGAGAATAAACATATAATCTACACTCATCTACTAGTAATCTCTACACTATTGCAATAACTATGATTTGCTCTCACTCACACTATCATTCCTTCAGTCTGTTCTCTAGCTTTCTCCTCAACCTCTCACCCACAAGGCTCAGCATCGATGCCTTGTATAGTTGTACATCTAGCTCCCTCCAGTGGTTGATTTAGACATTACATTCACATTTACAGTTCTTTACATTTATGATAATGTCACAGTGCCGGCCTTTTAAAGTAGTAGGGCTTTGGTCACAACTTAAACTGTAACGTCCCCTCTTCGAACTCTTAACGATTCATTGAAAATCAGCTTTATAAGCAACACCTCCAGATTCTGATTTGGAAAAGTCAGTCAGGGAGTGCGATATACAGAAATCGGACATTTTACCATCCGCTTTGCATTTTAAAGCTAGGCTGGGATTTTCCGCGCTGTCATGGAGGCACCAGTCACGGGAGATCCGACAGCCAAGCCAAAAGTCCATTGACTTTCGGCAGGACTGGACCATCCTGGAGGCGGGCGGGACGGGAAAATCCCAGCTGAAGTCAAGCGCAGATGTCTATCCACCTGACCCAGGTTTACATTGAGATGCAATCTTTCCCCACAGACTAGTAGCTCTCACTCCCCTCCCTCTTTTTGTGTGACTTTCTCTGCGTTCCTCTCTGCCGACTCTCATTCATTCTAGTCACTCCAGGGTGTGTTCAAATGCAGGTTCTGCTCCTTCTTTGGGCCATGTTCACTCACAGGGAAACATTTTGGGCTGCCCTGTGTTGTACCTCTGCTCCTAGGTTCCTTTGATATTTTATGCCTTGTGTTCTCCAACACAGCATTGTCAATTCCTGTCCTATTATAGTGTCACTCAATTCAGAGATTCTTGTTTCAAAGAAGGGGATATATGCGGATCTCCAGAAAAATCTCAAAACACTTTGCAATGAATTACATTGCAGAAATTTACAAAACATTTGCAACACAGGACCAACCATTCCTTACCAGTGTTCGTCTTCCACAGAGCCTCCTCCTAACTCCCACAACATATCCCTCTCTTCCTTTCCTTCCCCATGTATTTATCCAGCTTTCCCCTTAAACCATAGCATTCCAACAGTGCAGAAGGAGGCCATTCGGCCCATCGAGTCCGCACCGACCCTCTGAAAGAGAGCTCTACCTAGGCCCACTCCCCTGCCCTATTCCTGTAACCCCACCTAACCTACACACCCCTGGACACTAAGGAGCAATTTAAAGTGGCCAATCCGCCTAACAGCACGTCTTTGGGGACTTGTGGGAGGAAACCGGAGCACCCGGAGGAAACCTATGCAGACACGGGGAGAATGTGCAAACTCCCCACAGTCACCCAGGGCCGGAATTGAACCCGGATCCCTGGCGCTGTAAGGCAGCAGTGCTAACCACTGTGCCACCGGGCTGTAAACGTATCTCTGCTATTCGTCTCAACCACATACTGTGGGCGTGCGTCCCCCATTCTCCCCACTCGCTGGGCAGAGAAGTTTCTCCTGTCTTCCCGATTGGATTTATTAGTGACGATCTTATATTTCTGGCCCCTCGTTTCGGACTGGCCAAAAAAATACCAAAGGGCAACCTCATACACTGGAACAAGCCTTTCTGAGTATTTATGGTATCAACCTTTCTTGACTCAACTTCCAGCTCAAGCTGCTGATACACGTGGCTTAAATTCACCTTGGTGTATTTACGGCCTCCAGCCAACTTGGCATATCTTCCAACCTGGGGATAGTCTGTTTATCTACTTTAGAATCATAGAATCGCGACAGTGCAGAAAGAGGCTATTCGGCCCATTGAGTCAGCACCGGCCCTTGGAAAGAGCACCCCACCTAGGCCCAAACCTCCACCCTATCCCCTTAGCATGGCCAATCCACCTAAGCTACACATCTTCAGACTGTGGGAGGAAACCGGAGCACCCGGAGGAAACCCACGCACACACGGGGAGAACGTGCAGACTCCGCATAGACAGTGACCCAAGCCGGGAATCGAACCTGAGGTTCGGCCTCTTTCCCACGACCGCGATCAATGGCAGCTGGGCTGACTGCTGTTGGTATAATACTGGTACGGTTGCCATCCCCAATATCTTCAGTGCCTCTCTCGTATAGGTGGCTATGATGGCCAATGTAGTGCTGAGATTCACAGGCTGCAAGTACTTAAACAGTTGCTCATCCACCACTGTGGCAGCCGCCCCTGATCAACCTCCATTTTAAGTGGATGGCCATTGACATCAAGGACAATCTCTATGGGCGGATGTTTTACTGAATCTCACCATATTAAGCTTGCATACTTCTAATTTTTCTTCAGCGTCTTCGTCAAGCTTGTTGACCGGGGTTGTCATCGTTTTTTTGGGGAACTCCAGATCTGGCTTGCAAAAATGGCCTTTCTTATTATATCTGAAACAGCTGAATTTTTTATACCTGCATCTTGGAGAGTTTACCCCCACAATGGTAATAAACCTCTAAAGTGGCGGCCGGTCACTTTTTTTCCTTTCTGGCTCCGTGGCTCCGTCATTTCGAGAATCTTCAGTGTCCACCGCTTCCCGCTACAACTGGTTCACCTCGCTCTGCGTGTTTTGTAATTCAAAAGCGCTTTCATAGAATAGAACAGTACAGCACAGAACAGGCCCTTCGGCCCTCGATGTTGTGCCGAGCAATGATCACCCTACTTAAACCCACGTAACCCGTATACCCGTAACCCAACAATCCCCCCATTAACCTTACACTACGGGCAATTTAGCATGGCCAATCCACCTAACCTGCACATCTTTGGACTGTGGGAGGAAACCGGAGCACCCGGAGGAAACCCACGCACACACAGGGAGGATGTGCAGACTCCACACAGACAGTGACCCAGCCGGGAATCGAACCTGGGACCCTGGAGCTGTGAAGCATTGATGCTAACCACCATGCTACCGTGAGGCTTTGTTCAATGCTTTCAGTCGCTTGAGCAAACACAATGGCTTTGTCCAAGGATAGTTAAGGTAAAGTAAGGTGTCCAAGGAGAACTTTGTTTCTGCCAGCAACTTCTTCAGAATGATAAGTTGTTGATCCCATAGACCAACCGGTCATGCAGCATGTCGTTGAGAGGAGTACCAAATTCACAATGTTCCAACATTTGCTGAAGTTTGGCGACAAAAGCGGTTACCATTTCTCCAGGGCCTCTGATGGCTGTATGAAACGTATAGCGCTGCATAATAATGGAAGGTCGGGGGTTGGAATGGTCCCTCATTAGTAGCACCAATTGATCAAAGGACTTGGTGTCCAGAGCCTCCAGAGAAGTTAGGCTTTGCACGAGGTTATGTGTTGGTGGGCCACAAACAGGAAGTAATATTACTTTCTGCCTGTCTTCTGCCGTGATTTAATTGGCAGTGAAAAGTATTGAAGCCTTTTGACATATTGACCCTCACTTTCAAACTCCGGATCAAATGGATCAATTTTTCCAAATGGTGGCATAGCTATTCACCGGATGATAATCTTTTACCTTTTCAGGACCCTGAAAGGCCACTCTTCTCCCCTTCCAATTTTCGACAAGCTTTCTTCGACGGGATTGCTTTATTCTCGTCGCCAATGTTGCATTGCAAGGCGATCGACGAGGCGCCATTAAAACACAACAGAGTTTTATTGAACTAAAAAGAGCTATGCAGACAGAACAGCAAAACTGCTGGATAGGTCTTGTTCCCACCACTCCTGTGCTATCTCTGACAAAAACCCCAACTGTCAGATCTGTGCCGAAACACTGAGAGATTTTCTTTTGAGCGGGTCGCTGTGTTGTATCGAAGATGAAGTCCTCTCGAGGCTGTGTCAGGAATTTCTGACAACATGTCTTGTTGCTTCCCATCATGTGACCCTCGACTATCGTCCCTTAAAGGGGCCACGCTACCACAGTCGTGCTCACTGTAAGCCCAAAATATTACAGAATCTATTTGTAGCACAGAGTAATTTCTTAACATGCTCAACAAATGAGCATGAAACTTAAGTCAACTATAGAACTGCAGTTCTGAATTTCTCCCTACGGGGTATCTTCCAGTCCCAGCATGGCAGGCTTGGAAGGTGGGACTGGGAGGAAGTTTTGAAATGAGGGTACAGATTGGCTGTCCGCAGGTTCCCACCTCCGAGCGATCTTTCCAGAGGTGCGTTGTTGAAGGGCACAGCTACCCACCTGACGGTGCCAGGTACCCAACTTGCTTAATTATGTGCCCAATTGTGAGCAGTTTTGGGGCCCTCCTAGTGGTGGACTGGACCCCACTGAAGGCCAAATTCCAGCAGGTGCCTGGAGGTGGTTTGCTCAAAGGATCCGCAAGTACTCTTTCAGTTCATCTGCTCCCCTCCGCCTCCCCCCCCCCCCCCCCCCCCACCCCCCCCCCCCCCCCCCCCCCCCCACAAACTGGAGGCACATGGATCAGTGGGCTACAGCAGTAGCTGCCAGCCATCCTGTGGCAGGATTTCCCCTGCAGAGGGCTGGTCAATATTGAAAATAAATAAATACCTCTTCAGGGAGTGCCTCAAGATGGAGGTACCCTCGCTGTCGCCATCCTGTGACGATAGTGCCCACCTCTTGTCGGTGGGGCTGCTGCCTTTCCATGGCTTCACTCCCACCGATTGGGCCTGCCGCCTTCCTTCATTAGACGGCAGATGCGAAGGCAGCCAATTCGGAGTCGGTTTCCTAAAAGATCCGGGCGCATTGCTGGCAAATGCGGGATCAGGACCTGGAAATGGTCCTGTCGCACGATTATTCTTAACAATTCCGCCTGTATGCATTCCTGTTCCTGATGGTCCAGCATCAAAGGATAACAGACCAGCCACTTGATTTAATATGACCTAAAACCACCCGACAGTCCTTCCTGGACTCCACTGCACATTACAGGGAGTGTTTACCCATTCTGTGCTTCCAAAATGTAGGCCGCACAGGCCTGAGAATCTGATACAAAGCTGTGGCCCTATCTCCCAGTGTCAGCTTTACCCTTTGGTGTCGATGTGAAGCTGCAGCCACATCACGGGCACCAGATGTGTACGTGAGCTGGTTTCCACAGGCGACAACATTGAGAGCATCCATCTTGCTGCCTGGGAAGCAACAAGACATGTTGTCAGAAATCCCTGACACAACCTCGAGAGGACCTCAGCTTCAATACAACAAAGCGACCCGTTCAAAAGAAAATCTCACAGTGTATTTCAACCTTGCACAGTATTTTTTAAAAAATGTATTTCAGTCAGCCCTGATCAAGGGCCTCCTGGCAGGGGACTGTAGGGTACAGGATATTTCTTTTGAGGGCTAGATTTTATCCTGGTGTCGACCTGTTACCATTGGGAACAAGCAATGGTTCGTTTTACAGTTGAAACCTGGAGTTTTTGGATAGGAGTCTTTGTGTCACTATCTGCCTTTGTCCAGCTGCCTGCCTCTCATTCCTACAGGACATGAATCAATAGAAGAAATTTGCACAAAATTCAGCATTAAATTGTCAGTCTCCGTCACGGAGATAGCAAGTATGATCATCTGTACTATATGGAAATTTCAGGTAACTGAAGCAGCATTCGCCAACTAAGCTGATCATTTATGAATGCTAAGCCAATGCAACGACAACGTTACCCAAGTAATACCTCTCTCAGGTTGGGTGAAGAGGGCAGTGATGTGTTGCTTTACCCACCTGCTGTTAAATGGTTAAACTTGGGTGTACTCATCGGCTGCTGAAACCCTCATCCATATCTTTGTTACATCCAGACTCGAGTATTCCAGCACACTCTGAGCTGGTCTCCCACATTCTACCCTCTGTAAACTTGAGATCATCTCAATCTCTGCTGCCCCTGTCTTAACTCGCTACGAGTCCCATTTCCCCTATCCCCAGCCCCCCCCCCCCATGCTTGCTGACCGACATTGAGCGACATCTTGATTTTAAAATTCTCATCCTTGTTTTCAAATCCCTCCATGTCCTCGTCCCCTCCCTATCTCTGTAATCTCCTCCAGCCCCACAACCCTCCGAGATCTCTGCACTCCAATTCTGGCCTCTTGTGCATCCCCGATCTTAATCGATGACCATACCTCCGTTCGTCGGAGTTCCTCAGTGCAGGAAATGGCGCGGAGTGCGGCCTTGGGTGGGTGCGTTCCCTGACGGGGCACTAAAAAAAAAACAGTGCCGATAGATGGCGGGATCGTCCCCAGCGCTTCAAGTGACAGGAGTGACCCCGCCAATCCTGCCCAGAATGAACTCTTTTTTAAAAAATTAGATCACGCCACTTGGGAAGTTTCATTACTTTAAAGGTGCTAGATAAATATAAGTTATTGTTGTACTCAGTGCCAACACTGGTTCCCACTAATGGTTAAATTATGAGCCAGAAATATTAATTATTAACACAAAGCATGCATTGTATGCTCAATTAATTGAAGAAAAAAATACCTATGGCTTTGCCAACCTTCACAATTGAGGTGATGTTCGGATAGCTGGAGGGTCTTCTCCAGAATTGAATCAATGTCGGGGAAAGGACGGAAACATTTTCCTCTCTTCGCGCACACCATAATTCAACACGTTATCTGCTTATGCAGGCCTGAGAACATTCATAAATAACAGCCTTCCCTCTCAGTTTCCAACTTTGAGCTAATTTCCAAACTCACGCTGCCTGATATCAGAGGTGAACAGTCTCCATAAAAACAGTCACAGTCCTTCCCGCGTTGAAGTGTAATAATAAGTTGTTTATCCAGCGCAATCTCCTAATGACAAATGTGCTCAGTTTATTGACTCACGGCCATATGTGTAGCGTGATGGATGTCCCCCATTCCCACAACACCCTTTACGGTGCCTGCACGATCTGAGCACACAGTAGCTTGCGAACTGAAATCTAGTATAATAGGGTCAGAACTTGCTGCTGTGGTGAGTTTTGGTGGCGAATAACATTAATTGGACTTTTAATGCTCGCCATTGATATTGTGCCATATTTAATCATTTATTCATTCATGGGATATAGGCGTCGCCAGCTGACCCGGCCTTTGTTACCCATCCTTAATGACCCTTGAACTGAGTGTCTCGCTCGGCCATTTAAGAGGGCATTTTAGAGGATCTGGAGTCACATGTAGGCCAGACCAGGTAAGGACGGCAGATTTCCTTCCCTAAAGGGACGTTACTGAACCAGATGGGTTTTTACCACAATCGACAATGGTCATCTTTACACTTTCCATTCCAGATTTCCATTGAATTCAAAGTTCGTCGTTTGCCGTGATGAGATTTGAACCTGGCTGTCTGGATTACTAGTCCAGGTCAAATTTCTGGAATGGCGGTCTGCTAAACAGGGCAAAGGGGATAATATTGGACCTGGGATCTCCAGAACGTTGAGCCCAACTGTCGGTCTCGTCCAATATTGGATCGTAGAATTTATAGTGCAGAAGGAGGCCATTCGGCCATTGAGTCTGCACTAGCCCTTGGAAAGAGCATCCCACTAAAGCCCACACCTCCACCCTATCCCCGTAACCTAGTAACCTCACCTAACTCTCTTTGGACATGAAGGGAAAATTTAACACGGCCAATCCACCTAACCTGCACATCTTTGAGCACTAAGGGACAAGTTAGCATGGCCAATCCACCTAACCTGCACATCTTTGGACACTAATGGACAATTTAACACGGCCAATCCACCTAACCTGCACATCTTTGAGCACTAAGGGACAAGTTAGCATGGCCAATCCACCTAACCTGCACATCTTTGGACACTAAGGGACAATTTAACATGGCCAATCCACCTAACCTGTACATCTTTGGACACTAAGGGACAATTCAGCATGGCCAATCCACCTAACCTGCACATCTTTGAACACTAAGGGACAATTTAACATGGCCAATCCACCTAACCTACACATCTTTGGGCACTAAGGGACAATTTAACATGGCCAATCCACCTAACCTGCACATCTTTGGACACTAAGGGACAATTTAGCATGGCCAATCCACCTAACCTGCACATCTTTGAACACTAAGGGACAATTTAACATGGCCAATCCACCTAACCTACACATCTTTGGGCACTAAGGGACAATTTAACATGGCCAATCCACCTAACCTGCACATCTTTGGACACTAAGGGGCAATTTAGCATGGCCAATCCACCTAACCTGCACATCTTTGGACACTAAGGGACAATTTAACATGGCCAATCCACCTAACCTGCACATCTTTGGACACTAAAGGACAATTTAACACGGTCAATCCACCTAACCTGCACATCTTTGGACACTAAGGGACAATTTAACATGGCCTATCCACCTAACCTGTACATCTTTGGACACTAAGGGACAATTTGAAATGAAAAAATGAAAATTGCTTATTGCCACAAGTAGGCTTCAATGAAGTTACTGTGAAAAGCCCCTAGTTGCCACATTTCGGCGCCTGTTCGGGGAGGCTGGTATGGGAACTGAACCGTGCTGCTGGCCTGCATTGGTCTGCTTTCAAAGCCAGCAATTTAGCCCAGTGTGCTAAACCAGCCCATGGCTAATCTACCTAACCTGCACATCTTTGGACACTAAGGGACAATTTTACATGGCCAATCCACCTAACCTGTACATCTTTGGACACTAAGGGACAATTTAGCATGGCCAATCTACCTAACCTGCACACCTTTGGACTGTGGGAGGAACCCGGAGCACCCGGAGGGAACCCACGCACACACGGGGAGAACGTGCAGATTCCACGCCGCAGTGACCCAGCGAGGAATCGAACCTGGGACCCTGGAGCTGTGGAGCAACAGTGCTAACCACTATGCTACCGTGCTGCCCACCAATACACAGGATAAGGAAACAGAGCAAATATCGTCAAGGCTGCAGAGTGATTCAGAGTCAAACTGGAGACAAAGAGGAATAAGGAGAGGGAAAGACACTGGACTTGAAAGCATTAATGAAGCCAAATTCAGGCTACCTTTAATTGAATGCTATGTGCCCTACCATCCTTCTGATGAATCTGAGGTTGTGTGTAGGGGGGAGGGGGGGGGGCAGGGGCAGGCCAGGGGAGATGGCAGGGGAGAGAATGGGGAGCATCGTGAAATAAACAATCAAAGCAATGCTGAGAGGCTTCACCCTTTGTGCTGATATATCGGATTTGCTGAGGGGAGAAAATAGTCAGGCAGGACAAACAAAACAGAGCAGCGGAATTAATCATTGCAGTTTCTCTTCCACAAGTCATGGATATTGAGAAGTGTGGCTATAAAACAGAGTTCCGAATGAACGAGAATGCAGTGACCCTCCTCAGAAAGGGCAATGCTAATGTGCCATGTTTCAGCTGTATTGCATGCAATAAGTGCAATTATCTACATTAGTAAAGATATTCTTCACTTATCTGGAGACAGCTCCTTCTAGTACCACTGCCTCTGTACCTGTGGCAGCAGACTATCCTGGGCAGCCAGCCTGCAGTGATGCATGCAGCATCTGCTCTTTGGTAACACAGAAAACTATATTCCCGATTTGGCCTTGCCATGCCATCCGTTTTGAGCATTTACTTGCAGTGTCTTGCACAACTGCAGTGATTAATTAGCTCCCCACCTATTAGTCGAAACATTACAAAAAAGGCCATTCATTCCAACCAAAGAGGTTCAGCCTTTTCGTAAAATGGCTTTCCCAAACTGCGATCTCTCCAGATCCTAGAGTCTACAAGGAAATCACAGGTGGCTCCCCGGGTTCACAGATTTCAGTATATGTGGAAACCGTATTCTATGTTTTTCTGTATTGTGGTTACTAATGCAGGACATTCTGTGACTGCCTGTCCAAAATAAAACCTTTTCTGCAACATGAACAATGTCTGACAAAATGGGCTAGATTCCAACTCATTCGAAACTCATCCATTTCAGCACTTAAAATCATCTGAGGGAAGCATGGGGGTTCCCTGGAAGTGTGTGAATATTGACAGGCGGTCCCTGGTAGAGCGTGTGAATATTGACAGACGGTCCCTGGAAGTGTGTGAATATTGACAGACGGTCCCTGGTAGAGTGTGTGAATATTGACAGACGATCCCTGGTAGAGTGTGTGAATATTGACAGACAGTCCCTGGGAGCATGTGTGTGAATATATACAGACGGTCCCTGGTAGAGTGTGTGAATATTTACAGACAGTCCCTGGTAGAGTGTGTGAATATTTACAGACGGTCCCTGGTAGAGTGTGTGAATATTGACAGACGGTCCCTGGTAGAGCGTGTGAATATTGACAGACGGTCCCTGGTAGAGTGTGTGAATATTTACAGACGGTCCCTGGTAGAGTGTGTGAATATTTACAGACGGTCCCTGGTAGAGTGTGTAAATATTGACAGACGATCCCTGGTAGAGTGTGTGAATATTTACAGACGGTCCCTGGTAGAGTGTGTGAATATTTACAGACGGTCCCTGGTAGAGTGTGTGAATATTTACAGACGGTCCCTGGTAGAGTGTGTGAATATTTACAGACGGTCCCTGGTAGAGTGTGTAAATATTGACAGACGGTCCCTGGGAGTGTGTGAATATTTACAGACGGTCCCTGGTAGAGTGTGTAAATATTGACAGACGGTCCCTGGTAGAGTGTGTGAATATTGACAGACGGTCCCTGGTAGAGTGTGTGAATATTTACAGACGGTCCCTGGTAGAGTGTGTAAATATTGACAGACGGTCCCTGGGAGTGTGTGAATATTTACAAACGGTCCCTGGTAGAGTGTGTGAATATTTACAGACGGTCCCTGGGAGTGTGTGAATATTTACAGACGGTCCCTGGTAGAGTGTGTGAATATTGACAGACAGTCCCTGGGAGCATGTGTGTGAATATTTACAGACAGTCCCTGGTAGAGTGTGTGAATATTTACAAACGGTCCCTGGTAGAGTGTGTGAATATTTACAGACGGTCCCTGGGAGTGTGTGAATATTTACAGACGGTCCCTGGTAGAGTGTGTGAATATTGACAGACAGTCCCTGGGAGCATGTGTGTGAATATTTACAGACAGTCCCTGGTAGAGTGTGTGAATATTTACAGACAGTCCCTGGTAGAGTGTGTGAATATTGACAGAAGGTCCCTGGGAGTGTGTGAATATTGACATACAGTCCCTGAGAGTGTGAATGTTTACAGATGGTCCCTAGGAGTGTGAATGTTTACAGGCAGTCCCTGGGATTGTGTGTGAAAGTTCAGAGACAATCGCTGGGATTGTTTGAAAGTTTGTAGACTGTCCCTGGGATTGTGTGCCTGTATTTACACGCAATTCAGCTGAAAACGTGGACAAAGAGTGGCGCATAAACTTTTCAAGTATTGCCACTTGCAATTTTATTTTGGTAACCTCCATGATTTGGCCTCTTGGCTTGTGGTTATTGCAGACATCTATCACTCTTTAAGTAAAAATGTTTCTCCTGATATCTCTGTGAGAGAAGATAAAACATAGCAATATTTAATGGGATTCATAGTTCAATTATACTTCCCTCATACAGGGCTGTATAAATCAGTGAGCTGTTAGTCACTATACATTGGCAGTCGAACCTGCAATCTCTAAGTGCATTCAATTTATAATACAGATTTTAATACATTATCTAACAGGAGCTTAGTGTTTTAAAGGTGGCATGTGAAATGCTAAGCACAGTTAAATATTTCGTAAGGAACATTAATGCATCAAGCAGTATGTTCAAATGCAATCTTGTTACTGACAAAATACAATATCATTTTTGAAAAATGAAGTACATTCCGCTAAGTCTTCACAATAAAACATAAGTAGCATGTTCAATGGAATTAACATAAATACAACTCTCGTGCAAATCTGGCATTTTATACAGTAAAAACGACATTACAAAGAACACAGTCGATGGCTGATCAACAAGATATGAAACCCAAAAAAAACCCAGCAACAATGTTGCAATCAAGCACATCGGTGCTTACCCTGTGTGCCTAATGCTGCAATCTCACTCACCCTCATCAACCACTAGTAATCCAAACTCTCCTGGAGAGGGGAATGAGGGAAACAGGAAAGGTTTAAGGCCCATTCAAGAAAATTGTCGAGAAATTATTTCTCATCTCCGGAAGATGATTGAGCTCCAATCTCTGCTTGCAGCACCCTCACTAACCCCTCTTCTCCCACTGCCGATATGCCCCCTCACCCGTTATCAGAGGACTGGAGTCAACCACGTCTATCCATCAGCTGAATTCCCCAAGCACAGACCCCTTTCCCCACTTCACCTCTGATGCTCCACAAACAACCTGCCGACCAACCGTTATAATAATACTAATGATCTTCATTGTCACAAGTAGGCTTACATTAACACTGCAATGAAGTTACTGTGAAGATTCCCTAGTTGCCACATTCCGGCGCCTGTTCGGGTACACGGAGGGAGAATTCAGAATGTCCAATTCACCTAACAGCACGTCTTTCGGGACTTGTGGGAGGAAACCGGAGCACCCGGAGGAAACCCACGCAGACACGGGGAGAACGTGCAGACTCCACACAGACAGTGTTCCAAGCCGCGAATCGAACCTGGGACCCTGGCGCTGTGAAGCAACAGTGCTAATGCAAAATGCATTCCATCCTCTGCTTTCCCGAGCAGAGTTTTCCACACTGACCACCCTGTTTATGAAGAAGTTCTGTTGTACCCATGTTTTCATCTATTCTCATCAAAGTTTGAACTCATGGTCCCTTGTGCAAATAGTGATCATTCAGGAATCCAGTTTATTTATCCCTCTGAAGGTCTCAAATGACCTCAAGCACTAACCTTTCCAGCACAACCATCCCGGACGCTTTCCTGATATATAATTGCATTTTCTTCACTCAGAAGCCCTTCTTTGTGAAAGCTGGAGCCTTTACCATCACTATCCACAGCTCTGGACTACAATATGCATGTAAAAGTGTCTGTTGCCACAGCAACCCAGACTCCTTTGCGGGCCAGTTGGCTGGACAATTGGTGTGGATCTGATTGGTGCACAGGGTTCGATCCCCGTTCCGGTTGGGGACTGTATTTGGACCTGCCTCCTTCCCCGACCCATGGGGCTGTGGGTCAGACCAGCCTTGAGGCACAAAACACAAGAAAATCACTCGCTCTTGAGGTCAGCATGACCTCATTACAGTACAGTGTTCAGAGCATTCTCAACTTTGCATGGAATCTCAAGAGAGCCAAGTATTTCTCATAATTTCCATCACACGGACTCACAAACCAAATAGACCTCATTTACTCACATGATAATAATAGGAACAGAGCGACAAGTCCCTGCAGCTTGTTCTGCCTTTCAATAGCAGATCTGCGACCTAACTCCATATACCTGTCATTGTCCCATATCCCTCGATGCCTTATTTAACATTTATAATTAATCTGGAATTAATTGCCATTAGCGGAAGAGAGTTTCAAACTTCCACCAACCTTTGTGTGCAGAACTCTTCCCTAATTACACTCCGGAAAAGTCTGGCTCTAGAAAACTTTTAGATTCTGCCCAACCAGCACACAATGGTGGACAGCAAGGCAATAACTCGGAGGAATAACTCCATTAACCGACCAGCAGAAATTGCTCTTTACCTTCTCCGTTCCTCTTAATATATTTAAAACTTCTATCAAATCACCCTTTAACCTTCTAAATTCCAGGGAATATAACATGAGTGTAATCTCTTTTTGCAATTTAACTTTGGTATCATTCTGGTAAATCTACACTACATTTCCACCCAAGACCAACATTCCCTTCCAAAGGTGTCAGGCTCAGAAGAGGTCTTGTGCTCACAGCACTCCATGTATGATCGAACCAGGCCTTTGTCCAGCTCTAGCATGACTTCTACCCCCTTGTATTCTAGTCCTCCAGGTATAAAGGCCAACACTCCGTTTGCCTGTCTGATTATTTTCTCTATCCGTTCATGACATTTTAATGATATGCTTATCTGGACCCCAAGTCTCTTTGGACCTCCACTGTTTCTAACTTCCCATCATTTAGAAAGTACCCGGATCGATCCTTTTGGGGTACAAAATGGATGTCCGCACATTTGCCTACATTGAAATCCATTTGTCAGTTTTCTCTGCTCTTTTGATCAATTAGTGGGCTGAATTTTCATTGAGTCGGGTTGATTCCGGAGTCCTTCAAAAATGGCGGGCGAGTCCCAATTCCAGGATTCTCAATCCCATTCCCAGGCTGTCTGATTTTGGGGAGTCCCTTCAAAGGGTGCGAGCTGGTTCCTGTCAAAAGTGTATATCTGGCACTCCCGACTCGGCAGGCGTTAGGTGGGTTCACCTCCTCCACGGAGTTGGGCCAGGTTTTTAATGAGCCATGATTTACAGCCCCTCAAAGGAGCAATGAACCCTCATCTGCATGAGGGGACCTATCAAAAGCCAAGTTCTAAAGGACCTCCTCATGCCCGCTATGCAAAGCTCTGCCCTTCCACTCATCCACCCCCGATGCCCCCTCATGCCCTAATGCTGGGTTCTGCCCTTCCACCCACCCCCTAGGTCCCGTCATGCCCCAAATGTCAAGCAATGGCACTTCCGTGCCCACTGACCCATTGTATTAACATTATAGTGTAAATGTGGGATGTATGAAAAATGTTTTGAAAAATGGTAATCCAGCACGGTAGCACGGTAGCATAATGGTTAGCACAATTGCTTCACATCTCTAGGGTCCCAGGTTCGATTCCCAGCTTGGGTCACTGTCTGTGCGGAGTCTGCACGTTCTCCCAGTGTCTGCGTGGGTTTCCTCCGGGTGCTCCGGTTTCCTCCCACAGTCCAAAGACATGCAGGTTAGGTGGATTGGCCATGCTAAATTACCCGTAGTGTCCTAAATTGCCCTTAGTGTTGGGTGGGGTTACTGGGTTATGGGGATAGGGTGGGGGTGTGGAGTTGGGTAGGGTGCTCTTTCCAAGAGCCGGTGCAGACTCGATGGGCCAAATGGCCTCCTTCTGCACTGTAAATTCTATGATTCTATGATTCATAACTTTTTCCTGGAAAAATGATCTGCATTATAAGATTATAATGATGTCAATTTATAAAAATGTCAACCATTCAGGCCTTTTAAATATCAATGCCAAAACCATAAACCCTTGCAAGCACTTAACATGTGCAAACAAACATTTTGAAATTCACGGCAGAGATTGGTGAGCCTAAGCTGACAATCAAACAATTTTTCCTCAAGAACAGCTATTTCAGCAAAAATAATGGTTGTCTGAGCTCACAGCCAAGCTCCTTCAGAATGGATGCTTGGCAGAGAGTCCAGACAGCCATTTGGTCCCCAAAGAAAACACAGTTTGATTGACAGCTTAGTCTCCCTGATCTCTGCTGTCAATTTCACAATGTCCGTTTACAAAGTGGATTCAAGGCTTTGTCATTTTTGCTATTGTTACTTTAAAGGGCCTGGATGATTGACACTTTTATTAGCTTGTCATGCAGACCTTTTTTCAACATAGAAGAAAATTATAAATGGATTGCTTTTATCCAAAGCTTTTTTTCTTTACACGTGGCAATGCACACTATAGGGATAATTGGTTCCAGAGAGTGTACAGCACGTCAATGGGCATGGAAGTACCATAGCTTGGCATAGGGGGCATGAGGGGCCATAGCGTGCTGGGTGGGGGCATGAGGTGACATGGATGGGGTATGGGGAGCTGTTGGAGGATGGGGGGGGGGGTGAAGGGGTGAGGATTGAGGGCCTTCGCATTTTTATTTTAACTGGGCCAAAGTCCCACGGTGCTGAGGGTATTCTTTTAAACAGCCCACCTCAGTACCTGGCAGTCCCTGTGGTTACCATCAGACCTGTGCCCGGGTTCGCTGGTTTGCAACCTCCAATTCGAGTACCTGCGCATTATCCCTGCTCTCTGCATCCTGCCAGTCAGTCAGTTTCCAAACCAGGTCAATCATTTGCCTTCAGTTCCACAGACGTCAATTTTAGCTGACGATCTTTTATCAAATGCCTTCTGGGAGTCCATATAAATAACGTCCATGGATAATACACAGTTCCATTTGATCCTGATTCACATTGTGCAAGGTCACTTCCCATTCACTCATCTTAAGAATGGGAGTAACAAATCTTGCCACTCATGCCTCACTCCCTTTGTGCTCGCAGCCCTGTGTTAGACCACTTCGATTGACGACCGTTATATATCATTGTGAAACTGAAACATGATTCATTTAACCACGATAGTGCGGAAAACTAGCATAACAAACCAATTTGTTTCATCATTCAAACTTCAGACCCGAAATAACCCTGATACAGGTTCAAAATGCTCCAAACTTCTATCATCGTTCCTATTCATCACGTTGAAGCAACATGTTTTGGAAATCTGATGATTTTGTACAAACAAATATTTTGTTCAATGTTTTCTGTACATGGTGGTTGGACTGAAATGAATGATTAGCTTGGATCTGCTCGAATGATTAGCAAATTGGCTTTTTAAAAAAAATCTCTACTCTATAGAAAACCAGGTTCATTCACAATTCTGATTCAAGCATAATGCTCCTTGGCAAGCGAGTTAAAGCATTTACCAGGATTAAACTGCACATTGTAATCCTAGAGCACAAAGCAGGATAACGGGGCAGCCAATTTGATAGTGAACAAAGCTCAGAGGACACCAGGACATCAATATCGATCATGATATGATCACAGAGTGTCTAGACACTTCTCCAGTGAAGGAAGGTTTGCAGTTGTCGAAAAACAAATCAAGGTAAATTTACGTGCCTCACTTTTAATATCAACAATCAGCCCTGCACAATGAATTGGTTGAACATTCGTTTAAAATGTTTTGAAATACTAGCGGGTTTTCTGGGCCTGTTGGGTAGTTGATGAATCTATTTTTTTAGATGCTCGGTAGTGACAGCGTTGGGAGAGACACCACAGGAAGCTGCTCCACAGCCCCATCCAGTGGCCAGAACTGGTTTCTGCCTTCTTACAGGTTTACGTGCTGGATTGCAATTCTAAATGTTTACATGGGCAGCTTGAATGTTAAAGGTTGATATAAATTTTTAAAAAAGTGTTTTTCTAATTAAGGGGCAACTTAGCGTGGTCAAACCACCTACCCTGCACATCTTTGGGTTGTGGGGGAGGGGGGGGGGGGGAGGGGGGGGGGGGGGAGGGGGGGGTAAGACCCATGCAGACACGATTTGATTGATTGATTTATTGTCACATGTACCGAAGTACAGTGAAAAGTATTTTTCTGCGGCCAAGGGAACGTACAGAGTAAGTACATAGTAAACAAAAAGAATAATCGACAGAGTACATTGACAAATAGTGATTGGTTACAGTGCGGAACAAGGGGCCAAACAAAGCAAATACATGAGCAAGACCAGCATAGGGCATCGTGAATAGTGTTCTTACAGGGAACAGATCAGTCCGAGGGGGAGTCGTTGAGGAGTCTTGTAGTTGTGGGGAAGAAGCTGTTCCTATGTCTGGATGTGCGGGTCTTCAGACTTCTGTACCTTCTGCCTGATGGAAGGGTCTGGAAGAAGGCAAAGCCTGGGTGGGAGGGGTCTCTGATAATGCTGTCTGCCTTCCTGAGGCAGCGGGAGGTATAGACAGAATCAATGGGAGGGTGGCAAGTTTGTGTGATACAAATAACAAAGAAAGGTACAGCACAGGAACAGGCCCTTCGGCCCTCCAAGCCTGTGCCGACCATGCTGTCCGTCTAAACTAAAATCTTCTCCAGTTCTGGGTTCCGTATCCCTCTATTCCCATCCTATTCATGTATTTGCCAAGTTGCCCCTTAAATGTCACTATCGTCCCTGCTTCCACCACCTCCTCCGGCAGCGAGTTCCAGGCACCCACTACCCTCTGTGTAAAAAACTTGTCTCGTACATCTCCTCTGAACCTTGCCCCTCGCACCTTAAACCTATGCCCCCTAGTAATTGACCCCTCTACCCTGGAAAAAAGTCTCTGACTATCCACTCTGTCTGTGCCCCTCATAATTTTGTAGACCTCTATCAGGTCGCCCCTCAACCTCCGTCGTTCCAGTGAGAACAAACCGAGTTTATTCAACCTCTCCTCATAGATAATGCCCTCCATACCAGGCAACATCCTGGTAAATCTCTTCTGCACCCTCTCTAAAGCCTCCACATCCTTCTGGTAATGTGGCAACCAGAATTGAACACGATACTCCAAGTGTGGCCTAACTAAGGTTCTATACAGCTGCAACATGACTTGCCAATTTTTATACTATGTGTTGGGCTGAGTTCATCACACTCTGCAGTTTCTTGCGATCATGGGCCGAGCAGTTGCCATACCGAGCTGTGATGCACCCGGATAGGATGTTCTCTGTGGCACATCTGTAGACGTTTGTGAGAGTCGATGCAGACATGCCGAATTTCTTTAGCTTCCGGAGGAAGTAGAGATGTTGTTGGGCTTCCTTGGCTGTTGCATCAACGCGAGTGGATCAGGACAGACTGTTGGTGATGGTGATCCTCAGGAACTTAAAGACAAGGGGAGAATAGAATAGAGTAGAATCATACAGTGCAGAAGGAGGCCATTCGGCCCATCGAGTCTGCACCGGCCCTTACAAAGAGCACCCTACTGAAGCCCACGTATTTACCCT
The DNA here is from genome assembly GCF_902713615.1 of Scyliorhinus canicula. Taxonomy (NCBI): domain Eukaryota; kingdom Metazoa; phylum Chordata; class Chondrichthyes; order Carcharhiniformes; family Scyliorhinidae; genus Scyliorhinus; species Scyliorhinus canicula. Next base: position 16,583,518 of record NC_052173.1, read on the forward strand.
GTCCCCGTAACCCAGTAACCCTCCACTTGACAATTGTTTGGACACTAAGGGCAATTTATCATGACCAATCCACCTAACCTGCACATCTTTGGACTGTGGGAGGAAACCGGAGCACCCGGAGGAAACCCACGCAGACACGGGGAGAACGTGCAGACGCCGCACAGACAGTGACCCAACGGGGAATCGAACCTGGGTCCCTGGAGCTGTGAAGCATCTGTGCTAACCACTATGCTCCCGTGCTGCCCTTCAGCAGAATGTGCAAACTCCACACTGACAGTGACCCAGGGCTGGGATTGAACAAAGGTTGTTATTGAAGTGCAACCATAAGTAATGACAGCAGGCAGCTGGACACGAAGTACGAAGTACATGCATATGTCTACCTCTCACAAAGGCATTGAAGGAGTTTCACCAGTGATAGCGTGAAAGAGGCTGTAATATTGAATGTTGCCAGGGTACTCCATTATGAGGAGGACCCCCCCCCGATTAATGTGGACATTCCAGAAGGGGTGTATGAATAGTCATCAGGAGCAGGACCCTAGTTCATTTACCCCTCTCGAGCACAGGAATGTTGCAGCCAATAGCAGTTGTCCTATGTTAGGAAGACAAAGGTCATTTTAATGTATTGGTAAACAAAGTATCATTTTAAGGGTTTAATTTAATGTTTCTGCGCCTGGAAAGGTAAAACTTATAGTTCGATTCATGCTGGACAAAGGTGTTTGTATGTGTTGGGGTTGGTTTAACTTTCAGCTGTGATTCTTTTGTGCTTAGAGAGGGCTACGGTGTGAAGAGTAAATAAACCAGGAATGGATGCTTAGCAACAGGCGTCTTGTAAAATAGAGAAGCTTTTACGTTTTAGTTTAGCTAATTTGATTGCAGTTAGAGATGGGTAGTGAGAGAGAGGCAGCTCCCACAAGTGTGCTAGAGGCCACTTTTTAAAACAATTCTTTCAGGGGATCTTGGGTGTCGCCAGCTTGTTGCCCATCCCTAATGGCCCTTGAACTGAGTGTCTCGCTCGGCCATGTCAGAGGGCATTTAAGAATCAACCACATTGCTGTGGGTCTGGAGTCACATGTAGGCCAGACCGGGTAAGGACGGCAGATTTCCTTCCCTGAACGACATTAGCGAACCAGATGGGTTTTTACAACAATCGACAATTTCATTAGACTTTTAATACCGGATTTTGTATTGAACTCAAATTTCACCCCCTCGTGCTGTATTTCTCTTTGTTCTTTTAGGATGGGGATAGAGGGATACGGCACAAGGAAGTGCTGAGGGTTTTGGCCAAGGGTAGTATTATTCGGGCCTCACGGTAGCATGGTGGTTAGCATCAATGCTTCACAGCTCCAGGGTCCCAGGTTCGATTCCCGGCTGGGTCACTGTCTGTGTGGAGTCTGCACGTCCTCCCCGTGTCTGCGTGGGTTTCCTCCGGGTGCTCCGGTTTCCTCCCACAGTCCAAAGATGTGCGGGTTAGGTGGATTGGCCATGCTAAATTGCCCATAGTGTAAGGTTAATGGGGGGATTGTTGGGTTACGGGTATACGGGTTACGTGGGTTTAAGTAGGGTGATCATTGCTCGGCACAACATCGAGGGCCGAAGGGCCTGTTCTGTGCTGTACTGTTCTATAATTCTATTATGACAGGTACAGGCTTAGAGGGCCGAAGGGCCTATTCCTGTGCTGTATTGTTCTTTGGTGGGATTTGAACCAGATTCCTTTAGCATTACCCTGGTTCGCTGGATTAATAGTGCAGTGACAATACCGCTACGCTACCGCCTCCCCTAGATCGGTCTGCATCATCAATAAACTACCCTCATTGAAATATGGGATGATACTGTGAGCTATCCCTTACAGATGAATTCCTCAAATATCAACAGCCTAGACTACATGAGGAGGAGTTCCATGGGACTGGTATCCTCGAATGAGAAGAATCAATGAAGCTTTCCATCCATTTCTGTCTGTGATCTATAACACCAATTTAGCTTTTTGTCTCACTTCATTTGTCACAAGATTGATTGATTGATATTTATTGTCATATGCACCGAAGTACAGTGAAAAGCATTTCTCTGCGGCCAAGACCAAGCAGAAAAATCTGATTTTGCTATTTAACATTATACTGGACCCAGTGGTAAAACGGAATCAAAGTTGCACTTTGCAGACATGCTGTCATTACTGGAACCCTGGCTTTGGACAAATAAACCTGTTTTTGCTCAGCCCTCAGATGTAGCAGAGTCGCATCACAGCAGCAGTCCGTCTGTGGGGGAGGTATGGTAGACCTTCATGACAGTGCGGTGCACCTTTGCACAGCCCAGGCTCGAAGCTCAGTGCAGCAACCTGGGCTATATCGAAGCACAAAGAAAATAAAAATGACATTTTGCAGAATCTGTTCATTTAGCTGGAGTAATACTGCCTGGCAATTATGGGCAATTTTGTACTATGTATTCATTTCCACTAAGAACTAAATTTCGGCTTCCAAGACCCATCTTACTGAAAACCTTTAATAGCTGTTAAAGAGAAGATACTTTCAACCAATTTGCTGCCCGGATTTGAACCCAGGTTCCAGTAATGAAAGGGCTATTACACAACATGGTTCCAAACTAATGCTTTCTGGAAATGAAGTGAATTCAAAAATCAAAGCAATCGGACTGTACCGTTTTTTGGGCTTACTGGCAAATTCACCGGTTTTGTTCAGTACGTTTAACTTTAGACTGGCATGATACACATTGGGCATGATTCAGCAGCCTCGTTGCGGTCAACTTGGTGCTAGGACTAGGCCGTTGAATCTTGCGACAGGCCACTCGTGAGATTCAACGGAATCTCGCGAGACTTTGTGATCTGGGGCGGGATTCTCCCCTACCTGGCGGGGCGGGGGGTACCGGCGTAGGGGAGTGGCGCCAACCACTCCGGCGTCGGGCCTCCCCAAAGGTGCGCAATTCTCCGCACCTTTAGGGGCTAGGCCTGCGCCGGAGCGGTTGGCGCCACGCCGACTGGCGCCAAAACCAGCAGCCTTTGACGCCCGCCGCCCGGTGCCGGGGCTGGCCGAAAGGCCTTCACCGGTTCGCGCATGCGCCGGTGGGGATTCTCTTCCGCCTCCGCCATGGTGGAGGCCGTGGCAGAAGAGAAAGAGGGCCCCCACGGCACTGGCCCGCCTGCCGATCGGTGGGCCCCGATTGCGGGCCTGGCCACCGTGGGGGCACCCCCCCGGGGTCCGATCGTCCCGCCCCCCCCCCAGGACCCCGGGGGCCCACTCGCGCCGCCGATCCCGCCGCCAACAGAGGTGGTTCAAACCTCGCCGGCGGGAGAGGCCAATCGCGGGCCGGAGAATCGCCGCAGGAGGCTCACCGATCAGTGCGGAGGGCCCGCCGATCGGCGTGGGGTGATTTTCGGCGGCCCCGGGCGATTGTCCTACCCTGCGGGGGGTCGGAGAATTTCACCCCAGGATCTCGTCCTCATTTGGCATGATCCAAATCTGCATATTTAAATGAGCCGCATGGCTCATTTCAATATACGGTTGCCAGACTCCCCCGGCGTCTGGGACTCAATGGCCATGTCTGGGAGACCTCACCCAGGCCATTGGAGACCCCTGGGTTGGTGGGGTCAGGGTCAGGTGGTACCCTGGTATTCCCTCTGACACTAGGGCACCTTGTGACTGTCAGGGACACTGCCAGGGTGCCAGGCTGGAACTTCCAGGGTGCCTGGGCACCAGGTTGGCACTGTCAGGGTTTAGACCCGGGGGGGAAGGGGGGGGGGCTCGTGTCGACCGAGGCTGTGGGGCTCCTGCAACAACTTCATCAACTTAAATGTCCATAAGTCTGAGGCAAGCCAGACATTAAGCGCAAGGAAACCTGGGTGGGAATCTCCATTGCGTGTCCGCCCCACTACCACTGCGAGCGAGGACGGAGAAGTTGGCGCTCAGCCAAATTTCCCATTCACTGCAGCGGGAACGGAGCAACCCGCCACTGTGAACGGACGGAGTATCCCGCCCCTGCCCTGGCCTACATGTGACTCCAGACCCACAGCAATGTGCTTGACTCTTACCTGCCCGCTAAAATGGCCAAACAAATTGTTCAGTTCAAGGGTCATTAAGTGCTGGCCCAGCCAGTGACACCCACGTCCCATGGAAGAACAAAGAAAAATATATACAAGTGAGCTATCTCACGGAGACTGTTCGGTTGAATAGATGTTCAATGTCCTGTGATAGTCCTAGATCCTGTTTTAACCTGTCTACCCTTTGCCTCCTATCTTTTCCCTCTCAATATTTTAATTATCTATGACCTTATCGACTATGAAGCACTTTGGGATGTCCTGGGGCTGTGGAAGGTGCCAGATTAATGCAAGTTCCTTTCATACAACACCTCGCCAGAGTGAACTGTTCCAAACGTGTTTGATGTGGTGAGTTATGTTCTGAAATGCACTGACTGCATGCAACAAAATGCACTGCACACTCACTCTCATGTTGAACTGAGGCTCAATTTCCTTGACTGAAGACTTTTTTTCTGAAATAACAAAACTCCTTTAAAACCAACCACTGGAGTGCTTAAAAAATCAATTCTCCATTAAGTATTTGAATAATTATTGTGCCACTAAAATCTCACTCCACCTGCAATTAGCTGTACTCTAAGGTGTGATTGTCACTTTCTTACCGTTATTAAGTTTTAATGAGCTGTAGCTGAAGAATATTAATAATCCGGTGATTAAAAAGCCATTGCCCAATTATTTGACATAATGCACAAACAATCCAATGAATTGAGCACGACTAGAATTATCACAGCCCCACAATTCCATGCAACCAGACATCAGGAACAGCCCCACAATTCCATGCAACCAGACATCAGGAACAGCCCCACAATTCCATGCAACCAGACATCAGGAACAGCCCCACAATTCCATGCAACCAGACATCAGGAACAACACGAAACCAGGGCCCACGTAGACTAGTCAACAATGTTTGTTGATTTCTCTGCCAATTTTGGTATATAATTGTCCTGTAATGTACGGGTGTCAGGTGAGAAAAACTCATTTTGTTTTTCCCAGTCCTACTGTTGCCTTTTTTTTTTGTGGAGATTTTGTGGATAATCCATTGTCCTTGTGCCACTTCCAAAGTGAATGGAACATCTCAGTCTGTCTTTCCCTCACTTCATCCGTAGTCCTGAATGACCATAGGCTGACTGGTGGTGGTTTAACCTGAGGGTCACGGCACCTCAGGGGAGGAGCAAGGTAACGTCCATTAGGGAAGGCAATCTGCCGTCTTTACCTTCATGGGTGGCACGGTAGCCATGGTCCCAGGTTCGATTCCCGGCCTTGGGTCACTGTCTGTGCGGAGTCTGCACGTTCTCTCCCGGGTTTCCTCCGGGTGCTCCGGTTTCCTCCCACAGCCCAAAGACATGCAGGCTAGGTGGATTGGCCATGATAAATTGCCCTTAGAGTAAAAAAAAAGGTTAGAAGGGGATATTGGGTTGCGCGGATAGGGTGGAAGTGAGGGCTTAAGTGAGTCGGTGCAGACTCGATGACCAAATGGCCTCCTTCTGCATTGTATGTTCTATGAATAACCTCAGCCGGTGCGGGAATTGAACCCATGTTGCTGGCCTTGTTCTGCCTCACAATGCAGCTGTCCAGCCAAGTGAGCTAAATCGGCCCCCATATAATATACATGAAATGGATATTATAAATATAACCTGCCACATAGGAACACAGGACCTTGAGCAGAAGTAGGCCATTCTGCCCATTGAGCCTGTTCCACCATTCAATAAGATCATGGCCGATCTGTTTGGCGTCTCAACTCCACTTTCCTGCTTGCCCCCCCATCCCCCATAACCCTTGACCTCCTTGTCAATCAACGTCTAACTCCGCCTTGACTAAATTGAATGACTCGCCTCCACTGCCCTCTGAGGGAGAGAATTCCACAGACTAACAACCCTGTGGAGAAAGCAATTCTCCTCATCTCCATCTTAAAAAAGGGAGACCTATTACTCTTAAATTGTGTTCCCCTGGTTCTAGTCTCTCCCATAAGGGGAAACATCCTTTCAGTGTCCACTTTATCAAATTCCCTCAGGATCTTAGTGCTTCAATTAGAACTCCTCTCATTCTTCGAAACTTCAATGGGTGAATGGCCAATTTTTCTTCATAAGATGAGCCCCTCATCCTGAGAATGAGGTAAGTGCTTGAAAGAGGTACTTTTTCGAAAGTTTATTTTCGAACCAAAAAAAAAAAGACCTTACATGGGTAAAGCATAGGCAGGGAAATCGGGAGGATGTGATTGAGCCCGTCAAAATAATGAGCAGAAAATTCCAGTGTGTTATGGATCTTCCCGACCTAAATTCCCTGTGTACCCTCCAAACCAGCAAGATGTTGGAGGTCTTCACAGACAGTCTGAAATGGCTGATCTCAGCTGGAAGTGAGAATACTGCAAACAGCAGGGAGTAGTAGTGGTAATGCCAGTGGACTAATAATCCAGATACCCAGGCAATGCTCTGGAGGTTCAAAAGGGCAGCCCAGTAGCACAGTGGTTAGCACTGTGGCTTCACAGCTCCAGGGTCCCAGGTTCGATTCCCCGCTGGGTCACTGTCTGTGCGGGGTCTGCACGTTCTCCCCGTGTCTGCGTGGGTTTCCTCCGGGTGCTCCAGTTTCCTCCCACAGTCCAAAGACGTGCAGGTTAAGTGGATTGGCCATGCTAAATTGCTCTTAGTGTCCAAAAAGGTTCGGAGGGGTTACTGGGTTATGGAAATAGGGTTGAAGTGAGGGCTTAAGTGGGTCGGTGCAGACTCGATGGGCCGAATGGCCTCCTTCTGCACTGTATGTTCTATGTTCTGTCATACAAATTTGAAGTCAAAGCTCGTGATGGTGGCCATGAAATCGATTGTCATACAAGCCCATCTGACGGATGAATGTCTTTTAGGGAGGCCAATCTGCCATCCTTACCTGGTCTGACCCATAGCAACATAGTTGACTCTTAATTGTGCTCGGGGGTTGGCAACGAATGTTGACTTTTCCAGCAATGTCCAAATCTCACGAATGAATGAAAAGGTCCTGGCGTGTGGAGGGTGGCTGGGGAATGGGGGACAGAATTAGCCTGAGGAGTTTCCTGTGAGTGGCTGAGGACTGGCTCGATGCCCCCTGGTGTGGATAGGCTGCCTGGGCTCACAGATGAAGAATGTTTGCTTGGTTTCAGATACGTACCCTTAAAAGGTGCATGTACACCACATCACAAGACAACAAATTGACGCGGTATGATGGGGCTGAACGGTCATCTTCTATACTTGCACCATTCGGGGAGCCTGTGGAATTTGGCCGGAGAAGAAAAGAAGGGAATCGAGCCCCACATAAAGAACCAACAAAAGAAGTCCAGGATGTGCTGTTGATGATGTCAAGGTGGATTGTTTCAATATCTTTCACCTCATGGAAGAGTCCAGGACAAGAGGGCATAGTCCTAGAAAAGAATGGTGGCAATTTAAGATTGGGATGAGGAGGAATTCCTTCTCTCAGAGGATTGGGAGTTTTGGGAACTCCTTGCCACAGAGAGCAGTGGGGGCAGAGCCTTGCGGCTGAGATAGATAGGTTCTTGATCAGTAAGGGAAACAGGGGTTATGGGGAAAGGGTGGGAAAGTGGACCTGAGGAATGGAGGATCAGCCATGATCCTATTGAATCGTGGAGCAGTTACATAAAATCATAGAATTTACAGTGCAGAATTTTGTAGACCTCTACCAGGTCGCCCCGCAACCTCCGTTTTTCCAGTGAGAACAAACCGAGTTTATTCAACCTCTCCTCATAGCTAATGCCCTCCGTACCAGGCAACATCCTGGTAAATCTCTTCTGCACCCTCCCTAAAGCCTCCACATCCTTCTGGTAGTGTGGCAACCAGAATTGAACACTATACTCCAAGTGTGGCCTAACTAAGGTTCTATACAGCTGCAACATGACTTGCCAATTTTTATACTATGTGCTGGGCTCAGTTCATCACACTCTGCAGTTTCTTGCGATCGTGGGCCGAGCAGTTGCCATACCGAGCTGTGATGCAGCTGGATAGGATGCTCTCTATGGCACATCTGTAGACGTTTGTGAGAGTCAATGCAGACATGCCGAATTTCTTTAGCTTCCGGAGGGAGTAGAGAAGTTGTTGGGCTTTCTTGACTGTTGCATCAACATGAGTGGATCAGGACAGACTGTTGGTGATGGTGACCCCCAGGAACTTAAAGACACGGGGAGAATAGAATAGAATAGAATAGAATCATACAGTGCAGAAGGAGGCCATGAAAATGAAATGAAAATCGCTTATTGTCACAAGTAGGCTTCAAATGAAGTTACTGTGAAAAGCCCCTAGTTGCCACATTCCGGCGCCTGTTCGGGGAGGCTGGTATGGGAATTGAACCGTGCTGCTGGCCTGCCTTGGTCTGCTTTCAAAGCCAGCGATTTAGCCCTGTACTAAACCCATTTGGCCCATCGAATCTGCACCGGCCCTTACAAAGAGCACCCAACTGAAACCCACATATCTACCCTATCCCCGTAACCCAGTAAGCCCGACTTAACATTTTTGGACACTAAGGGCAATTGATCATGGCCAATCCACCTAACACGCACATCTTTGGCCTGTGGGAAGAAACCAGAGCACCTGGAGGAAACCCACGCAGACACGGGGAGAATGTGCAGACTCCGCACAGACCTACTGTGCTGCCCCCAAATAGGAGTTCTATTCCTATTTCTTATGGTCTTGTGGTATCCAGGGCATTTGCCTGGGTCTCTGGATTCCTAATGCAATACCACAGTGATGGAACCATCAATTCTACGGACACGTGCTTGTAGGATTAGAATAGCGGTTTTAATATACTTACAACAGAGCCAGCCTGTTAGCCGTTGAACTTTCGGTGAACTGGCTGGCTGACTCTGTGGCACGGATCTTTATACAGCAGCTCCAGGGGGAGGAGTTCTGGGCAGAGCCAAAGGGGGGAGCCCAGTACAAACTCTCGAGTACTCCCAGAGCTACTCCCCCTGGTGGTCAGGTAGTGCAACTGCACTTACAATATCGGTACATATATATACTGGGAACAGAGTGACATTGGTAATTTATAATACCGTGTGAATCTCATTCACCACACACAGGCAGTAAGATAGATGTGCCAGGCAGTGCAGAGTTATACCATTATCCCTCAGTCAGCGACCACCCCAGATTTCAGGGCTGTCTTCTGCTGGAGCCATAGCAGGATTATGAATGACTAAATGCATTTTGTGAAAGATTTTTTAACAGCCATCGCAGATACAAGACTTTCATCTCATCTTTCTGGCCTGGATTGAAAACAAAATGATGGAACTGAGGAGATAGTGCGGTAATACACGGTTCCACTCAGTCCCTTGGCCACTGTGTCTTTGGTCGAGATAAATAAAAGGAGCAACGCTTCTTATTAGGTTATTTAGCTCATGACAGAGCCATCATTTACCCTCACTAGCAAATGGCTTCCGTCGAGAAGCAAATGACTTTTCTTTTTGGCTGAAAATAAATCTGCGTGAAAGGGCAAAAGGTTGTTCACTAGATTTTGCAGTTTAATGCACCCTTGTCAATTCTCCCCCAAGGACTCGGGTCACAGAATCTAAAAGGCGAAAGAAAGTTTTTTTTCAACAAAACCTGTCGTGAAAGCTAACATCAATGTCCTGTGGAAGAAACACTTTTAAAAAAAACATACATCAAAGGCTTAAATCCATTTACAGCCACCACAGATAAGACGACGCATCAAATTTATCTCAGCACATCACATTATAAACAGGATTTGGTGCAGTGTGGCCATGAGGCAGCTTAGCATGAACAGTTTACTGTTTTCAGCTCTTTGCGTTAGCAAACGTTGTGGTGTTTCCCCCCCGCCATCCCCCCAGATTCCTTCATCTACATTCCAACTTTACAAGCAAAGTCAGCAAGCGGCGATGCTCACAGCAGAGTATTCTATCCCTGATGCTATCTGCTCAAAGGAATAAGCTGTAAAATGTGTGATTGTTCCACTGTTGCTGTCATTGGCACACACTGGGAGAAAACTGTTTTTACTTCCCATCTCTGTAACCTCCTCCAGCTCTCCAACCCCCCCTTCTCTGTAACCTCCTCCAGCCCCTACAGCCCTCCCTATCTCTGTAACCACCTCCAGCTCTCCAACCCTCCCTATCTCTGTAACCTCCTCCAGCCCCTACAGCCCTCCCTATCTCTGTAACCTCCTCCAGCTCTCCAACCCTCCCTATCTCTGTAACCTCCTCCAGCCCCCTACACCCCTCCCTATCTCTGTAACCTCCTCCAGCCCCTACACCTCTCCCTATCTCTGTAACCTCCTCCAGCTCTCCAACCCTCCCTATCTCTGTAACCTCCTCCAGCCCCTACAGCCCTCCCTATCTCTGTAACCACCTCCAGCTCTCCAACCCTCCCTATCTCTGTAACCTCCTCCAGTTCCTACACCCCTCCCTATCTCTGTAACCTCCTCCAGTTCCTACACCCCTCCCTATCTCTGTAACCTCCTCCAGCTCTCCAACCCTCCCTATCTCTGTCACCTCCTCCAGTCCCTGCAACCCCTCCCTATCTCTGTAACCTCCTCCAGTCCCTACAACCCTCCCTATCTCTGTCACCTCCTCCAGTCCCTGCAACCCCTCCCTATCTCTGTAACCTCCTCCAGTCCCTACAACCCTCCCTATCTCTGTAACATCCTCCAGCTCTCCAACCTTCCCTATCTCTGTAACCTCCTCCAGTTCCTACACCCCCTCCCTATCTCTGTAACCTCCTCCAGCCCCCGACAACCCTCCCCATCTCTGTAACCTCCTCCAGTCCCAACAACCCTCCCCATCTCTGTAACCTCCTCCAGTCCCAACAACCCTCCCTATCTCTATCACCGCTTCCAGCCCCTACAACCTTCGCTATCTTTCTGAACCACTCCAGCCCCTACAACACTCACTACTTCTGCCACCTTCTCCAGCTCGGAAAGCGCTCCTGATCTCTGTGCCTCCTCCAAGCCACACAACCCCACCTAACTCTCTCACCTCGTCCAGTTTCTACAAACCTCCCTTTCTCTGTCACCTCTTCTAGCCCCTCCAACCTTGCCTAGCTCTGTAACCTCCTACAACCATCCCTAACTCTGTCACCTCCTTCAGCCCCTACAACCCTCCCTATTTCTATAACCCCCTTCAGCACCTACAACTCTCCCTATCTCTGTAACCTCTTCCAATGCCCTATACCCCTTCCTACCTCTGTAACCTCCAGGCCCTACAACCCTCCCTATCTCTGTAACCTTCTCCAGGCCCTACAGCCCTCCCTATCTCTGTAACCTCCTCCAGTTCCTACACCCCTCCCTATCTCTGTAACCTCCTCCAGACCCTACAACCCTCCCTATCTCTGTAACCTCCTCCAGCCCCTACACCCCCTCCCTATCTCTGTAACCTCCTCCAGCCCCTACACCCCCTCCCTATCTCTGTAACCTCCTCCAGCCCCCTGCACCCCTCCCTATCTCTGTAACCTCCTCCAGTCCCTACACCCCTCCCTATCTCTGTAACCTCCTCCAGCCCCCTACACCCCTCCCTATCTCTGTAACCTCCTCCAGCCCCTACACCCCTCCCTATCTCTGTAACCTCCTGCAGCCCCGACAACCCTCCCTATCTCTGTAACCTCCTCCAGTCCCTACAACCCTCCCTATCTCTGTAACCTCCTCCAGCCCCCTACACCCCTCCCTATCTCTGTAACATCCTCCAGCCCCTACACCCCTCCCTATCTCTGTAACCTCCTCCAGCCCCCTACAACCCTCCCTATCTCTGTAACCTCCTCTAGCCCCCTACAACCCTCCCTATCTCTGTAACCTCCTACAGCCCCCTACAACCCTCCCTATCTCTGTAACCTCCTACAGCCCCCTACACCCCTCCCTGTCTCTGTAACCTCCTACAGCCCCCTACACCCCTCCCTATCTCTATAACCTCCTCCAGCCCCCTACACCCCTCCCTATCTCTATAACCTCCTCCAGGCCCCTACACCCCTCCCTATCTCTGTAACCTCTTACAGCCTCGCCAACCCTTTCTATCGCTATAACCCTCTCCAACCCCCACAACCCCTGAACGTCATCAAACCTCTGCGTGCTGACGCATCCGCAGACCTCAGCATCTATCTACACCTCACCAATATGTAGGCAAGGGAAGACATGTTAACTACAGCAATTTCAATAATCCACAACACAAGGTCCAAAAATGTTTAGCGTTTGAGGCATACTGAATGATCCTGCATTCAAACAATGGGGCCCCATTGGCATAAAATGCATTCTACTGGCACCCGCACCAAGGAAAAATAAATGGCCCTTCTTTTTCGAATGACGTTGGGGTGGCGGGGGATTATTGACGTGCGCAGTGCCGGTTTTGGACTTGGCTCCCTACCGCATCTTTGTCCAGTTACCCAGTTTGGGCTGGTTTAGCACAGTGGGCTAAGACAGCTGGCTTGTAACGCAGAACAAGACCAGCAGCGCGGGTTCAATTCCCGTTCCAGTCTCTCCGAACAGGCACCGGAATGTGGCGACTAGGGGCTTTTCACAGTAACTTCATTGAAGCCTACTTGTGACAATAAGTGATTATTATAGGGCCTCACGGTAGCATGGTGGTTAGCATCAATGCTTCACAGCTCCAGGGTCCCAGGTTCGATTCCCGGCTGGGTCACTGTCTGTGTGGAGTCTGCACGTCCTCCCCGTGTCCGCGTGGGTTTCCTCCGGGTGCTCCGGTTTCCTCCCACAGTCCAGAGATGTGCGGGTTAGGTGGATTGGCCATGATAAATTGCCTGTAGTGTAAGGTTAATGGGGGGATTGTTGGGATATGGGTTACGTGGGTTTGAGTGGGGTGATTGTTGCTCGGCACAACATCGAGGGCCGAAGGGCCTGTTCTGTGCTGTACTGTTCTATGTTACCCACCCTGGAGCTCGGATTTTACGGCCCACCGGGGAAAAATATTCTGCTCTTCAAAATGCTACCATGACATCTTTTTTCATCCACCTATGAGGGAAGACATGGGCGAGAATTCTCCGGGGTTTCCCTGCGGTGTGGGCGACTTATAACGGAAAATCCCATTGACAAGCGGCGGAAAGATCGAATCCTGTTGCCAGCGAATGGCGCGCCGCCAGGAAACACAGAGTTGGGGGACCGAAGACTCGAGCCCAAGGCCTCAGTTTAATATCTCAGCTGAAAGTCAGCACCTCCAGCAGAGCAGCACTTCGGAAATCCTGCCAGACAAGATTTTCATTCTCAAATCTGTGGAGTGCGACTTAAATCCACAACCTACTGGCTGAAAGACAAGAGTGCTATCAACAGAGCCATATGGCTAAGACGGGATTGGTGGGGAGTGTAACGTGCTTGGGAAGTAATGGTCACTTTGGGCCAATAAGTTCCTGAATTGCTTCATCACTGAGGTTTTCCTCACCTCTGGGTCTGTTGTAGACTGATTGCTTTGATGAGTTAACAACTCCATTATCGTTGTATCATGCGACTACCAGGATTGTAGAAGACAAACTCAATGGATGTTGGTCTACTCGCATTTGGCAATTTGTCCCGAACAAATTTGACAGCATTTCACACTCAAGAGGTTTTTATAATCCTGAAATGTATAATCCGTCATACAGGAAGCCAAGTCTGTAACTTTCCACCAACAATGAACTTCGGAGTTTGAGGCTCAGCATATTGACAAGAGGCCAGTGGTTACTCCTCCAAAGAACATCTTCTCATCCGCTCTTCCAGCAAAAGGAAAACATGACGGGAAGTCTTCAGAAAGAGTTACTTAAAAAGATGAATGTCTACAATTCCCCTTGGTGTAAGCAATGTGCTATTTTTAACCATCCGTTCACCCTGCCTAACAATCAGCAAGTAAGTGGCTAGTCTAGACTTGCAATAAAAAGTGTGCATTTTTAAAATATCTGTGAATATTTAGTTGGCAGGGTAATAGAAATAAACATCGCTGTGATGTGTCCCTCCAATGAGTGGTCAAGATTGTTGGGTGGGGGCGGGGAAAGAGAGGGGAAGGCAAATATTACATAATACTGCGGTTAATAAAGTCCATTTTGTAACTTCAATATCCTGTGAATGTCATGTTCGGACTTTACAAATGTGCAAACACATTTTTTTGTCCACTGTCAATCGGAGGAGAATCAAATTCTTCAGGCGCGATTCAGCAGCCACACTGTGCTTGAAAAGCAGCGCGCCGCAGTGCGGTATGGCCGTTAAAAGCTGGAAGGCCCGTCTCCCGGGATCTACCCAGCTTGCAACGCCTCACGTGATCCAACGTGATCACGCGAAACGTAGAGATGTGAATCACTTTTTGGCAAATCTGCATATTAGAGCGAGGCAGCAAGCTTCACTCTAATGTGCAGATTCCCCAGGTAGCTGAAGCTTTGGGATTCAATCCCTTTGCCTTGGAGACCTCGGGCTCGCACCGTTCAGCACTGGTCACCACAAACGGGGGTCAGATGGAATGGCACTCGTGGGGGTCTCCCAGGGCATCCCAGTTTCATGCCCTCTGGGAAGGGTGGTGCCCTGGCACTGCTGGTGTCACCTGTGTACCCTGGCAGTGCCAGCCTGGCAATTCCAAGGTGCCCAGTTGGCATTGCCAGCTGGCATGAGCTCTGCCAGGGTGCCAGCTTGGCACTGCCAATGTTTTGAGTTAACATGTTTGTGCAAAAATGTAAATGGGTTGGCGGCAGCGGCGGGGGGGGGGGGGGGGGGGGAAGAGGAGGGAGAGAAAATCACAAATGAGCTAAATGAAAAACATGTTCACAACTTCCCTTGACTGCGTTCATAGAAGAGAGTGCCTTATTTATTCAATTTCAAAGACTGGCTTCTAAAGAGCTCAGAATGTCAAATCCCCTTCACGAACACAACAGAGAGTAAATACCACTTAGCCAGCCATATATCATCACCTATTGAGATGTTTCAAGGTTGAGGAGCTTCGAGAACCCAGGGACAATTTCCACCAGTGTTTTCTCACTTTATAATAGGGGCTTTCTTCTTCAAACCTTGCTGACCAGGCAATTACAGAACACCAGTACAATTTCCAAGCATGCATTTTGTGTATCCTTTTATACTGGCTTCAAGATTGTCTATTTAATATTGCAGAATAAAGAGCCCCAAAAAACCCAGGCACAATTTGTCCTTGTTAATAGAGATACAGCACCATTTGTTCCATTCATCAAGTGTTATTGAGGTCCAATGTTGCCACTATTTGTGTGGGCTTCCGAGCACAATGCTGTTTGTTGCTATGTATTTCACACTGTAGACTTAGAGATGAAAAATCCAGAATATATTCATCAGTTTCCATCTGGGGCATTATACATCAAACTGAATAGCCAGCAGTAGCTCCTATCCCCACTGTTTCCAGGACCTGACTGTTACGGTGCCAGTCTGCTCTCTCTACCACCTAGCAGTCAGTTTGGGCGGTCTCAAATCAGTTGCCAGTGAGCATGGGCAAAAAGCAGAAAATTGCCCTTGTTGACTGCATTCTGCCAATCTGGGTCAAAGAGAGCATTGGATTGCTGTCTTGGAAGATCATTCAGAACGTATTTGTCTGCAACTGGCTCCTTGGGATTTTCTTCCAAGTTCAGCAAGGTTCAGCATGTTCGTGCTGAGAAACGGAGCACTTCCCTTGCTCAAAGCACCCAAACACACCCATATGTGGCATAACGCGGTTAGATACAGAACAAAGCTTTCCCTTCCATGGCCCAACAATGTGCCTCAGTCCAGTTGCAACTCGGAAGAGCATCGAACAAGTGGGCCAAAGTGACGTTTTTCAATTTCCCACATTCCTGTCCAATCTCATTTAATGGAACATCTTTATCGTTAACAGTCAAAGAAGACTTTCCACTCAGTCAGTCTTGACTGGAACATACCATAGGGCCTTTAAGGATACAATGAGATTCATAGTATTATGGGCCAGGGTTTAGAGAACCCCAAAGTGTATCATGGAGTTCACCTGACCCACAACCTTTAATAGATTGTGGTGTGGGGAGCACATGGCCCACTCTACAGGTGTGGTACAGCAGAGATCTAAAGTGCTTTTAAAACAAAACAATGTTTATTCTCTGAATCCAGTTAACATTTTATAAACACACAGTAAACATTTCAGCAACTATCAACTCAAATACTCCCCCCAAAGAATACAGTACTCTATAAGTAATAAAGAAAAACAACAAAGAATAAAGAATAGCAGCTATGAGCTTCGGCTCTCCAAGCCTGCGCCAACCATGCTGCCCGTCTAAACTAAAATCTTCTACACTTCCGGGGTCCGTATCCCTCTATTCCCATCCTATTCATGTATTTGTCAAAGTGCCCCTTAAATGTCATTATCGTCCCTGCTTCCACCACCTCCTCCGGCAGCGAGTTCCAGGTACCCACTGTTGTACGTTTAGCTGCTGTTGTATAAAGAGTCAAAGGTTCTGCTCCTTTTCCACAAACATCTTTAATTTACTTCAACAGACTCTGCACAAAACTCTGACATCACATCACCTGACACAAAGGCCACCTGAAGCCTCTTTACATATCAGTGTCAATTATTGAATACTTAACATAAATGAGACAACTGATTGGAATGTTTCTTAACCCATTACTTAACACCCACTACCCTCTGTGTAAAAAACCTGCCTCTTAACCCTTAACCTTTAATCTTTCCTCGCAACATCCATAAGACAAATAACCTCTTTAACAAAGACAGCAGGTTTAAATTCTCTGCTGAGAGCAGTTATCACTTTTAAATTAGCAAGTGGTCTGAAGACATTCTTTTCATGCAGAGAGAGATCAAAATTACATCTTGTTTGGCTGGATTCAGCTCCCTCTGAAAACTAAACTAAACACACACTGTAGCTGCCAGCTCAAAAACGAAAGTAAAAACAGACAGACAGCCCAGCTCCACCCGCACTGACATCACTGCAGCTATTTGATAAACACCCATTTCTTCAAGGTACTCTCACATGACAATAGAATCATAGAAGTTTTACAGCACAGAAAGATGCCATTTGGCCCATCGTGTCTGTGCTAGCTGAAGAATGAGCCCCCCCAGCTTAATCCCACTTTCCAGCATTTGATCCATAACCTTGCACGTTACAGCACTTCAGTTGCACATCCAGACATCTTTCAAATAAGTTGAGAGTTTCTGCGTCGACTACCCTTTCAGACAGTGAATTCCAGACCCCCCCTCCCCCCACAACCCTCTGGGTGAAAATATTTTCCTCACCTCCCCTCTAACCTTTCTCCCAATCATTTTTTATCTGTGCCCTCCCTCCCCAATCACTGACCTCGCTCCGAAAGTCCATAGGTCCCTCCCATCCACTCTATCCAGGTCCCTCACAACTTTGTACATCTCAATCAAATCTCCCCTCAGCCTCCTCGGTTCCATGGAGAGCAACCCCAGCTTCTCCAATCTGTCCTTATAGCTGCTATTCTCCAGTGCTGGGTGGCAACATCCTGGTAAATCTCCTCTGCAGCCTCTCTGATGCAATGGCATCCTTCCTGTAATGAGGTGACCAGTACTCAAGTTGTGGTCTAACTACAGTTCCGGCATAACCTCTCGGTTTTTATATTCTGTGCCTTGGCTAATAAAAGAAAGGATTCCATCTGCCTTCTTAACCACCTTATCGTCTGTCTGCTACCTCCAGTGATCTGTGGTCATTCACTCCAAGATATCTCACTTCCTCGACACCGCTCAATAACGCCGCATTTACTGCGTAATCCTTTGCCTAGTTTGACCTCCCTAAATACATCACCTCACACTTCACTGGGTTGAATTCCATTTGCCACTCCCCCCCCCCCCCCCCCCCCCCACCTGACCAATCCATTGATATCTACCTGCCGTCGACAGCTATCCTCCTCGTTATCAACCGCACGGCAAATTTCTGAGTCGTAGGCAAACGTCTTGATCATTTCCCCCTATATTTAAGTCCAAATCATTAATCTATACCACAGAAAGAGCGGAGCTGGTATCGAGGGAACCCCACTGGAGAAACGGCAAATTCTCTAACCCACAATACTACCACACCACATGACCCAGAAACATTTAAAATAAAAACATGGAAAGTTCATTTAGCATGTCAATCCAAAGTGACCAGATAAACGTGTTTGCGAGCACAAGCAAACGACCAATGTACACCGTGGAAACAGATGGAGTTCTGTTGGAGCTGGTCCAATAATTAGGCTCTGAGGCAGAACTGTTAACGATGGACAAAGATCTTCCAACAAAAGACAATCTGCTCCTCCAGAAGGCTAGGCTGTTCCTACTGCAGCCACACATCCCCCCCCCCCCCCCCCCCCCCCCCCCACCCCCCACCTCTCACACACTCAGTGCTGTGTGTTGTAAAGTGTACGATTCTGTTGCTAAAGAGTGGCTGTGTTTGAACTCTCCTATCCCTTTAAGGCACTTTCTGATTGCTGAATCTGAGGTGAAGCAGAATCTGAGGTGAAGCAGAGTTCAATTGCCGGAGGGCTGGTTAGCTCAGGTGGTCTGAGATGTGGAGGGACGCCAACAGCGCGGGTTCAATTCCCGTACCGGCTGAGGTTATTCATGAATGCCCCGTTTCCTCAACCTTGCCCCTCGCCTGAGGTGTGGTGATCCTCAGGTTAAATCACCACCAGTCAGCTCTCCCCCTCAAAGGGGAAAGCAGCCTATGGTCATCTGGGACTATGGAAGCATTTACATGAGGGAAATTCGCAGGATGGAAGCTTAGTACAAACATCCAGCTCCAGGTCAGAGGGAAAAACACAGCCTTATCTGACTGGCTTTCCCTGCATTCTTATAATCCTTTTCACACTTTCAGGGCCAACAGATGCTCTCCGAATTTTAAAGCAGATTAATGTAACCACCACCAGAAGCGAAAAGACCTATGTTAACAATTATTCTGCAAATGGTCACAGTAACATGAGCCTGATGACTTTGTCACTCACTCCAAACCCTCTGGGATTAATCTTTATGAAACCATGTACAATTTGAAATTGATTACTGTCCGTAATTGGAAGTTTTAAGGTTAATATCTCGCTGATGTAGAAACAAAGATACTATGGACAAGATGGGACAAAATTGTGACATGAAACTGGTGTCACAAAAAGGAAAGTTTGAAGGTGGCACACTCTTGGATTTTTACAAACACAATGGATGTTTATTAGGAGATGTTGCTCATACAATCCAAGATGGAGAACTGAAGCCCGTGCAAAATACTCTGTTGATGTCACGGCAGATCACATGACACTTCACCAGCAAGGATGTGTTCTCTGATCAATAACACCCCTCCCCCTTTACAACAACATTAGTTCAACAACTTCCTTAACGTTTTTACAACAGATTCATGCATGATCTTTTTCTATATAAACAACTGAATAAGAGTCACTCAGGCGGACGCCTATTTCTTTTGGGTTGTATTCGATGTTCTGGAACCTGATTACTTTGAGGCCTGGAAGTGTCCTCTTTTGGTGGTACCACCTGGGAACTTACCCCAGTGTCCATCTCTATAGGTATTGGGAAGTCCTCAGAGACAGAATCTGGACTTGTCTGTGTGTTTGGTCTCTGTCCAGGAGTATCACTGCTGAGATTTTCCGATAGAAATACTTGCTCGGAAGTTTTGGCAATTTCACTTTGTGAAGCTCGGAGTTGGTCAGTATGACATCGCCAAACTTTTTCATCATGACTGTCTGGTCTACAATACTGGACCTATCTTTGCTAGGGTAACAGCAGGTACCCATTTCTTACTGATGGTGTAGTTTCTAGATTGCACTTGCTCTCCCTGAGTGAATACTCACTGTTTAGAGTTTTGCTCCCTTCTAGCAATCTGTGCTTGTTGTCGTTTGACAATCTAGAACATAGAACATAGAACAGTACAGCACAGAACAGGCCCTTCGGCCCTCGATGTTGTGCCGAGCAATGATCACCCTACTCAAACCCACCCTATACCCGTAACCCAACAACCCCCCTCTTAACCTTACTTTTTAGGACACTACGGGCAATTTAGCATGGCCAATCCACCTAACCCGCGCATCTTTGGACTGTGGGAGGAAACCCACGCACACACGGGGAGGACGTGCAGACTCCGCACAGACAGTGACCCAGCCGGGAACTGAACCTGGGACCCTGGAGCTGTGAAGCATTTATGCTAACCACCATGCTACCGTGCTGCCCTCTCTGCAGTATCAGGTGGAGTTAACAAATCAAACTGTGTTCACAGTTTCCTTTTGAACAGCAGTATTGCTGGTGAACTGTGTAGTTGCGTGTGCGGTGTTCCTGTAAGACATTAAGAATTTGTTAGGACAGCACGATGGTACAGTGGTCTCACTGCTGCCTCACGACGCTGAGGTCCCAGGTTCGATCCCGGCTCTGGGTCACTATCCATGTGGAGTTTGCACATTCTCCCCGTGTTTGCGTGGGTTTCGCCCCCACAACCCAAAAAGATGTGCAGGGTAGGTGGATTGGCCATGCTAAATTGCCCGTTAATTGGAAAAAATGAATTGGAAACTCTAAATTTTTTTTTTTAAAGAATTTGTTCACTCTCTTCCTGCCAATGAACTTTGGTCCTTTGATGCCTTGATGGAATGTTTAAGTGACTTTACAAATTAATTGGACAATCCATTTGTTGCAGGATGTTACAGAGCTGACTTTATGGGCTGTACTCCATCCCCTCTTAAGTAGTCTTTGAACCCCTCTTTGAAAGTGAACTGAGGACCACTGTCACTGACCACCTACTCCGGTGCACCAAATCTAGTGAATAATTTATCCAACTTCTCAATAGTTTGTTCTGTTATCGTGGATTTCAGAATCCCGACTTCTGGCCATTTAGAGTGTGCATCCACAATCACTCAGAACATGTGATCGTCCAGCGGACCAGCATAGTCGATGTGTATTTTCTGCCATGGCTGTGTCGGCCATTCCCACAGAGGTAATGGTTGTAATGGTGGCGTGTTCCTTAGTTTTACAGAAATCTGACATTGCCCCACTTTCTCTTCACTTTGAGCATCTAATCCTGGCTACTAAAAATAACTGCATGCCAGTTCCTTCATCCTCACCACATCAGGATGTCCCTCATGCAGTTGTCAAGGACTTTATCATTTAAGCACGAAGGAATAATCACTTGGATTCACCTTAATAAAACTCCATTCTGGACTGTCAACTCGTTTTCTTGTGATGTAGGGCTTGAGGTCTGGGTGTTTCTTCTGAACATCTTTTTGGACCATATCCATCACCTTCCCCATCACTGATCGGCTCTTGTGTATCTCTGAACTTGAGATGAAGTCACGGGTACATTATCCATGAGCGAGAAATATATGATGTGACATAATGTTCTTCAGGTTCTTTCTTGCCTTGGAACGGCAATCTAGACAAAGCATCAGCATTTGCATGTTGGTCCGGTTTGCGATATTGAATATCGTATGTAAGTACTAACAGTATCAAAGACCATCTTTGTAACCTACTAGCTGCCAAAGAAGGTATACCTTTATAAAGCTCAAAGATTGTCATCAAGGATCGATGATCTGTCAAGACAGTAAAATGACACCCATAAAAATAGGGGTGAAACCCCGAAAATGATGCTGAAAACCTCTTTTTCTAGCTGAGCGTAATTCATTTCTTTGCTAGTCAGAGTTCGTGAAGCAAATGCTGTCGGTCGTTCCTCTCCTGAAGGCATTATGTGTCAGATAACTGCACCAACCCCATAAGGTGACGCATCGCAAACAAGTTGTAACTTCAGCTTTGGATTGAAGAACCAACAGCTCTGACTTCTTTCAGGCATTTTCTACCTCACTGTATGCACTTTCGTATTCTTCTGACCAGTGCCATACCTGTTTGGCACACAGCAAAGTGTGTAAAGGCTTCAATCGTGTTGCTAAATTCGGAACAAATTTTGCGAAAATAATTGATTTATCCCAGAAACGACCTCAGTTGTGTCACATTTTGAGGACGTGGTGCTTATAAGATTTTGTTATCTTCTCTTCCCCTTGCATAAGCCATTTTAATCGATGATGTGACTCAAATAATTGATGGGTGTCTTGAAAATGTCACCTTTTTCCTTTTTAAATCAGACTTTGGTTTCAGGTAGATGTTTCAGAGTAGCTTTCAAGTTCTTCAAGTGTTCCTGTTCACTTGGGTTGGTGAAGCTTCTTTTGCTGTCAGCTCCAGAGACAAGGCAACCTCTCCAGCAGATTTGAGAGTTACATCGCTTACAGTAAGCAGCTTCCGCTGAATAGCTTCACTAGGGCGGCACGGTGCACTGTGGTTAGCACTGTTGCTTCACAGCGCCAGGGTCCCAGGTTCGATTCCCGGCTTGGGTCTGTGTGAAGTCTGCACGGTCTCCCCGTGTCTGCGTGGCTTTCCTCCGGGTGCTCCGGTTTCCTCCCACACATCCCGAAAGACGTGCTGTTACTTTTCTGCAATTAATAAAGGTCCAGGTGAGAAATACCCTTCTAAAATCTCATGATAGGTCTTTTCTCCTGGCTTTGCTAGATTTACAGTAGCATAAAGATTTTACGACCTACTGAACTGAGAAATTTTGCAACCTTCATGTCCTCTGGTGTTATCTATGAGATACAGTTGAAATTTCACTTCATGAGTTCTGAGTCTCACAATCTTCATCTTCATCTATACTTCAGCCAACTTCCTTCTTCCATTTGTTTTTGATATATGGCACAAGAGATTCCCTTATCCACAACATTAGAAACGTTTTTCCTGACTGTGGTTTGACTTGTCGCCAAGTCGTGGCCTGTACAGAGTTGGAAGACTTCTGAATCCCTGTTCCTGCAGTCCGTTTAACTTTGCCACATGCACAGTTCCTGCAGACTAGACTCTACCCACTTCCAGCAGAAAGCAAGTTTTTGAATTGTTGTTCTGCTTACTCACGGTTGTGTTCATTTTAAACCTTCTGCATCAGCGGCTTTTGCTTCACCCGCCATGCGAGTCCAATCCCGAAAATCATTTCTGTGCTCGACGCCATCTCCACGTTTCTTGTCGATGATCCTTTCTTCAGCAATTTTGTTTTCTTCCCTCAATCCTCATCGCCTGTTTCTGTTTTGTTATATTCTCTAAGTGCTGCAAAGGGGAAAGGTTTGGAGGTGGCACACATTCGGATTCTTACAAACACGATGAAAGGTTTATTCGGAGATGTTTGGGCAGCACGGTAGCATGGTGGTTAGCATAAATGCTTCACAGCTCCAGGGTCCCAGGTTCGATTCCCGGCTGGGTCACTGTCTGTGCGGAGTCTGCACGTCCTCCCCGTGTGTGCGTGGGTTTCCTCCGGGTGCTCCGGTTTCCTCCCACAGTCCAAAGATGTGCGGGTTAGGTGGATTGACCATGCTAAATTGCCCGTAGTGTCCTAAAAAGTAAGGTTAAGGGGGGGGGGGGGGGGGTTGTTGGGTTACGGGTATCGGGTGGATACGTGGGTTTGAGTAGGGTGATCATGGCTCGGCACAACATCGAAGGCCGAAGGGCCTGTTCTGTGCTGTACTGTTCTATGTTCTATGTTGAGATCTGGAATTCACTGCCTGAGAGTCTGGTGGAGGCAGCTTCAATTGTGGCTTTCAACAAGGAAGTAGATAATTATCTGAAGAGAAAAACAAATTGCAAGGCGTCTGGCGAAAAGGCAGGGAACGGGATCAGTTGACAAAGGGTCATCTGGACTCGAAACGTTCGCTCTTTTCTCTCCCTACAGATGCTGCTGAGATTTTCCAGCGTTTTCTCTTTGGGATCAGTTGAGTTGCTCTCGCAGAGAGCTGTCAAGGACACAGCCTGCCTCTGTGCTGAAACCATGGATTCTGCCCCGCCCCATTTCAACCCTAAAAGATAAGTCAAAAATACTCCAGAGGGTTGAATTCCCTCTTCGGTGAATTTTTAGTGAATTGGTCACATCGCATTCCCACGTGAATGTTTTCCTGACAAAGTCATGAACCAATGATTCTGTGGCAATGAAGCCACGTTGAACACACAAGAGAGGGAATCCAAATGATCGAACTTTACATTCTATATCAAAGTCTTCAACTTTTGCCTTCCCTGTGATGACATTGCCAAGGTACCTGTAGCTCAGAACACGGCAACTTTCACACTACATTTCATATTTCCTGTCTGTACTTATCCTCATAAACGTCAAATCAAGATCCTGGCCAGATATTCATCCAACTCTTCAATTGTGCCAACCTGCCACCATTCCAGTATGCTATCCTTTGAAATAAAGATTATTTCTACCTTTAGATAACAAAATATGCATTGAAGCAGCAGATTATTATCCAAACACATCAATGAGCTGAATAGAATAAGTAACTCATTGGCCAGTGTACAACCTCTGCCTCCAGTCTTTCAATTCTCCTTCTTATACCTTGTGTGTCATACCTGTTCCTTTGTGGAATATTGAAGTTCATTCCTGCCGCTCCCAATCAGCCACTTATTGAAAGGACATATATTTTATTCCCCGTTTCCCAATTCATTCCACACAGGCCCCCTTGTTCGAGGGTGCAGCAATCTGATTGGCTGCCATGCAGCAGATGGCGCTGAGTTTTTGTGCTTCCTCAGGTAGAAGAGATTTTAAATCCTGTCAGAAACATAAACCAAGCTGCATGGCCAATGAATTTGCAGCAAAGGCCTTCTCTCTGGCAATGCTACCGTCTCTTAGCACTTCTATTGCAGTCTCTGCAAAATAGCAGCGGGGGATGAGTCTCTGGCGAAGAACATAAACAAGAGCAGGAGACCATTCATCCCATCGAACCTGCTTCCCCACATCCCTTGATTCCCTGAGAGGTAAAAAAAATCTGTCTATCTCTGCCTTAAATCTATTCAACAATGAGGCACTCACAACCCTCTGAGGTGGAGAATTCGCAATCCTTTGAAGAGATTTCTCCTCATCTCGATCCAAAATGGCCGACCCCTTATCCTGAGACTGTGACCCCCATGTTGTAGATTCCCCGGCCAGGGGAAACAATCTCTCAGTATCCACCCTGTCAAACCCCAGCCAGGGAGAAACAATCTCTCAGTATCCACCCTGTCAAACCCCAGCCAGGGGGAAACAATCTCTCAGTATCCACCCTGTCAAACCCCAGCCAGGGGGGGGAAACAATCTCTCAGTATCCACCCTGTCAAACCCCAGCCAGGGGGAAACAATCTCTCAGTATCCACCCTGTCAAACCCCAGCCAGGGGGAAAGAATATCTCTGTATCCACCCTGTCAAACCCCAGCCAGGGAGAAACAATCTCTCAGTATCCACTCTGTCAAACCCCAGCCAGGGGAAAACAATCTCTCAGTATCCACCCTGTCAAACCCCAGCCAGGGGGGGGGGGGGGGGGGAACAGTCTCTCAGTATCCACCCTGTCAAACCCCAGCCAGGAGGGGGGGAAACAATCTCTCAGTATCCACCCTGTCAAACCCCAGCCAGGGGGAAACAATCTCTCAGAATCCACCCTGTCAAACACCAGCCAGGAGGAAACAATCTCTCAGTATCCACCCTGTCAAACCCCAGCCAGGGGGAAACAATCTCTCAGAATCCACCCTGTCAAACCCCAGCCAGGGGGAAACAATCTCTCAGTATCCACCCTGTCAAACCCCAGCCAGGGGGAAACAATCTCTCAGTATCCACCCTGTCAAACCCCAGCCAGGGGGAAACAATCTCTCAGTATCCACCCTGTCAAACCCCAGCCAGGGGGAAACAATCTCTCAGTATCCCCCCTGTCAAACCCCAGCCAGGGGGAACAATCTCTCAGTATCCACCCTGTCAAACCCCAACCAGAGGGAAACAATCTCTCAGTATCTACCCTGTCAAACCCCAGCCAGGGGGAGAATGTGCAAACTCCGCACGGACAGTGACCCAGAGCCGGGATCGAACCTGGGACCTCGGCGCCGTGAGACTACAGGGCTAACCCACTGCGCTACCGTGGTGCCCAGCAACAACAAAACTTGATTACATTCCAGCAATTAAAACCAATTTGAATCGTCCCATCCAGCAACTGGCACAAAATGTCTCCCCTGGCATCAAAGGGAATTAGTGAATTCTAGAACTCATTTCTGCCAATGGAGATTACCTCAAATGATTGGCATTTGCCTTTGCGAGCTCACTCTCAGGACATCAATTGCAACAACGGGTTTGGAAGGGGATTCATCGGAAACTCATATGGCCCACATCCATCCATAATCTGTAACGTGTCCTATCAACCTGTTCTCGGATGTGTACATCTAATTCTCTTCCATTTACCTCTTTATTAGAAAGAAAGGAACATTAACTCAGCAGGGATTTAGCCTCTGCTGTGTAAATCGCTTCATCGTTACATCTGGTGCTTAATTTTTAATAACATTTCAAATAAAAAGGCTGATAAGCTTTTAAGAAATAATACCCTTCATTCTGCGCTCAATTAAATTTTTAAAAATGAAGCATTCTAAATCACACATGGTTTCATTTCAAATTAAAGTGACAGTGCAGATAACAGTGAAAGTGTTACTTCATACAGAAAGACATTAGACACATAAGCGTTCCAATATCAATCTATTTCTTTAATCTTTCACAATAAAGAACTTGTCAGCATATAGCACCTTTTCATATCAGAGGAAAGGTCCCACTGGCCAATAAATGCGAACATACGGATGGCTCCCCCATCCCATAATATCATGACTGATCTAATTGTAACTTCAACCCCACATTGGGGCCTATCCCCAGAAAATCCCGCCCTCTATTTCCACCGCCTATTGAGATTTAGATTCGTCAAGTGTACCGAGGTACAGTGAAAAGTATTGTTCTGCGTACAGTCCAGACAGATCGTTCCATACGTGTAAAACATAGACATACGATGCATACACAATGTAAATACAAAGACATTGGGTGAAGATGTGTGGAGAGATCGGTTCAGTCCATAAGAGGGTCATTCAGGAGTCTGGGAACAGCGGGGAAGAAACTGTTTTTGAATCTGTTAGTGCGTGTTCTCAGACTTCTGTATCTCCTGCCCGATGGAAGTGGTTGGAAGAGAGAATAACACAGGCGGGAGGGGCCTTTGATTATGCTGCCCGCTTTCCTGAGGCAGTGGGAGGTGTAGACAGTCAATGGATGGGAGGTGTGATGGACTGAGCTGTGTTCATGACTCTCTGTAGTTTCTTGTGGTCCTGGGCCGAGCAGTTGCCATACCAGGCTGTGATGCAGCCAGATAGGATGCTTTCTATGGTGCATCTGTAAAAATTGGTAAGAGTCAATGTGGACATGCCGAATTTCCTTAGTTTCCTGAGGAAGAATTGTGCTTTCTTGGTCGTAGCGTCGACGTGAGTGGACCAGGACAGATTGTTGGTGATGTGTGCGCCTAGGAATTTGAAGCTGTTAACCATCTCCATCTCAGCACCATTGATGCTGACAGGTGTGTGTACGGTACTTTGCTTCCTGAAGTCAATGACCAGCTCCTTAGTTTTGCTGACATTGAGTGAGAGATTGTTGTCATTACACCACTCCGATAGGTTCTCTATCTCCCTCCTGTACTCTGACAAATCGTTGTTTGAGATCCGACCCACTATGTTCGTGTCATCAGCGAATTTTGCCACACAGTTGTGTGTGTCTAGGGAGTATAGTAGGGGCTAAGTACGCAGCCTTGCGGGACCCCGGTGTTGAGGACTATCGTGGAGGAGGTGTTGTTATTTGATAGAGAGTTTCAATGGCTCACAACTCTGAGAGAGAAATCAACTTCTCCTCATCTCCATCTTAAATGCGCGATCCCTTATTTTCAAACAGTGACCCCCTAGTTCTAGATTCTCCAACAAGAGGAAACATCCTCTCTACATCCACCCTGTCAATACCCCACAGGATCTTAAATGTTTTGATCAAGTCGCATCTTGAATGACATGAATAGATGCACTTCTTCTGATTTGCAGGCCAGCATGAGAACAGGCATCGGTTTTATTTCTCAAGTGAAAGATAGTGCCTTCTCATCTGAAGCACAGCCAATAGTGCAGCACTCCCTCAATATTCCACTGAAACCTAGATTTTGAGCTCAAGTCATGGATTGGGATTTGGTTCCACAACCTACAGAGGAGACACGAGTGCTGCCAATTTAGATAAGAGTATACTTAACAGCTATCTCGCAAATTCTTTTGCTATATCCATTCGTGAATATTGCTTTTTTGAGAACCATTTTTCCCCCTGCTCTACAGAAGGTGTTGACTCCTTGCTTCAGTCAATTCAAAGGGAGCGGACCACCATCCATTGTCTGATCTAAGTGGCGGCACTGTGTGTACACATAGATACCAAGTGTTGGCAGGGTACTCAAGCACAGGATCTTGCCCTCACCCAATGCCAACACACACACACTTTCCAGTAAGGGCAGGAGGAGCAGGGTCCTACACAATTCTTCGCTCCTCCTTTGCAGTGGCACAGTGGCAGATTGACCCACCCAAGTTGCAGCTCAGAGCCTGCGGTTATTCAGGGGGTCAAAGAGCAAAGAACAATACAGGACAGGAACAGGCCCTTCGGCCCTCCAAGCCTGTACCAGTCATGATACCAACCTTGGCCAAAACCCTCAGCACTTCCTTGTGCCGTATCCCTCTATACCCATCCTATCCATGTGTTTGTCAAGATGCTGTTTGAACGCCGTTAATGTAACTCGGTCAGTACCACACTGGGCAGTGCATTTACCATCTGAGTCATTTGGAGAGTTCTCAGAAGGGCTGCTTTTAACATTTTGATGAATCGCAATCCTTAGGTCTGGGAAATTGCAGGCTCCTTGCTCCAGCCATTGTTTTGCTTAACAAAACTAGCTTGACTAATAATATTCACCGTAAGAAATATTTCAAATAAATTTACTTTAAAGAGAATGAAGAACATTTGCATGCTCTCCTTTTCCTGCCAGTGTCTTTTGCTTCATATTATCTTTTATTTTGAATTAATATATTCCTCTAACAACCTGCAACTTTTTCCAATTTCTCTCCCACCAACTTCATAATTCAGTGGTTGGACTCACAGGAGGAAAACTGGTCACCCTCCTCTGGACGTGAGCTCCAAATGTCTTTTTGGTTCCGGTTAAGGTCAAAGGTCAGAGGTCATGACCATAACAACACCAGGTGAACTTTCCACGTGCTTTTAAAGTGGCACTTGACAAGTGGACGCATTCACAGCATCACGGTCAGTAGAAGTGTTGTCATAAACCAATCGCTATCTAAAGGTAGTTCTTCGCAGATATGTCATCACAAAATGTATCGGTAGTCCGGAGTGCTTCAAAGCACGGTGGCACGGTGGCGCAGTGGTTAGCGCTGCTGTCCCACAGCGCCAGGGATCTGGATTCAATTCCAGTCTCGAGTGACTGTGTGGAGTCTGCACATTCTCCCTGTGTCTGCGTGGGTTTCCTCCGGGTGCTCCGGTTTCCTCCCACAGTCCAAAGATGTGCAGGTTAGGTGGATTGGACACGTTAAATTGTCCCTTAGTGTCCAAAGATGTGCAGGTTAGGTGGATGGCCATGATAAATTGCCCCTTAGTGTCCAAAGATGTACAGGTTAGGTGGATTGGCCATGATAAATTGTCGCTTAGTGTCCAAAGATGTGCAGGTTAGGTGGATTGGCCATGATAAATTGTTGCTTAGTGTCCAAAGATGTACAGGTTAGGTGGATTGGCCGTGCTAAATTGTCCCTTACTGTCCAGGGATGTGCAGGTTAGGTGGATTGGCCATGATAAATTGTCCCTTAGTGTCCAAAGAAGTGCAGGTTAGGTGGATTGGCCATGCTAAATTGTCCCTTAGTGTCCAGGGATGTGCAGGTTAGGTGGATTGGCCATGATCAATTGTCCCTTAGTGTCCATGGATGTGCGGGTTTGATGGAGTTGCAGGGATAGGACGGGCGCCTGGTTAGGGAGCTCTTTTGGGGGAGTCAATGCAGACTCGATGGGCTGAATGGCCTCCTTCTGCACTGTAGTGATTCTATTCTATGAAAGCAGCAATTTCGTCCTCACCGTTGAGATAACACGAGATGTGCCCGGCTTCTTTCGCTAAATAACCATCAACACCAATCTGCATTGTTGGAAGGCTTTATCACTTTGAAAAAAACATTGCAAGTTATTTCATTGCAGGGGGTGTGTCAAGTCATTTCATGTCATTCGTGTGTGGTGGGATGGGTTGGCGGGGGGGGGGGGGGGGGGGGGGGGGGGTGGAATGAAGCAGATTTTAAGGATATTCTTGCAGGGAAATGTGCAGCAAAACAAAGAAAACAATGCCAGTTCCCAGGAACGTGGCAATTGGCAGATGGCAAAACAGAAGGAGCAGGCAGAAAGTGCAGAGGAGTCTCAATTCGGAAGAGCGGAGATGTCTTCGAAAGCTGGGAGATGGGGGGGCTGAAGCAGGTTTTCAGCATGGCCCCAAGTCACACAGCCTACCCCCCCCCCCCCCCTCCCTCCCCCCCCCCCCCCTCCCCCCACCCAAAGTTGGCTGCCCCAAGACCTTAGCCAAGGCTCTGTAACTGTGCTGGTTGGCAAAGGAGCTCCAAAATGGCTGCCAACCTCCGACCTTCCCTTCCCTTTCTGGGAGGATGTGATTGGATGTCACCTCCCATTGTCAGTGTGATGAAGAATGGTCACCCAACCACCCCAAGAGATTGTCATATGCACTGACCGACACTCTTCCTAAATCAGAGGGGATGCAGAGAATTACATTAAAAAAAAGCATGTTCGGACCTTTGAAAAGAGTATTCAATTCATGAAATAGATTCCAAGGAAGTGCAGCCAATGTTTGAAGGAACAGCTCAATACTGTGAAGGAAGTTTGTAACAGTGATGTGATGGGATGGGCCAAATGGCCTCCTCATCAACATGTCTCATAATCTTAGTGAAAGTTTAATATTCAGAGGTAAGCAGATGGATAAGATGGCCTTCCTACCCCTCCCTCCAGCAATGATAGGATTAGGAATCAGGGTGCCACAGTATTGGAAGCAATGTCTACAACTGCTCGGCAATAATACAGCATTTCCCAATGTTTCTGAAGCTGCTGTAACTCACCAAGACCCCCCTTTGTTCATCTGCCGACCTAATCATAGATCCCAATTTTTGAAAAAGTAACAAACTGTGTCTCTACTTCGGAGTGAATGGCTCACTTCCGTGTCCTGCTCACCAAATTACTGTATTAGCTGGAGTGAATCTATTTCAGTGAGCAGCTGAATTCTTATTTTTCCCTTGCATTGCCCTGGGCTGTTTTTGTGTGTGTGTTAAGGCTCATTAGTTCCTGCTTGACATTATCTGCACACAGAGTGATAGAAAGCAAATAGCGTGTTAACTCATACGCCTGCATTTAGACACTTTACCATAGCCTGCAAATTCCTTCTCAGTTCGAAGTGGGGAAATGTCTTGACTGCCTTCACCTCTTCCAGCTTTATTAGTTTGCTTCTTCCATCTTCATGTGCTGTCGCTCAAAATCCAAAAACACACTTATGAATGCGACATTTTCCTTGAAGCCTCACTTATACAAGATCATATTGAAGAGATTGTACAGGACAAGTGATCCCAAAAGAACGTGTGTCAACATTTCTTGGACAATGAAATTCCACTGTCTCACGTTGGAGTGGCATGCAGGAAGCACCTTTGCTTCATACCGGTTCATCGACAGACAAATAGGGTGGCACGGCGGTTAGCACTGCTGTCTCAGAGCGCCGGGGACCTGGGTTCGATTCCGGCCTTGGGTGACTGTCTGTGTGGAGTCTGCACGTTCCTCCGGGTGCTCCGGTTTCCTCCCACAGTTCAAAGATGTGCGGGTTATGTGGATTGGCCATGATAGAATGACCCTTAGTGTCAAGGGGTGTGCAGATTAGGTGGGGTAATGGGGATAGGGCGGGGCATTGGGTCTAAGTAGGTGCTCTTTCAGGGGGTCGGTGCAGTCTCAATGGGCCCCTTCAACACTGTAGCAATTCTATGGTTCTAAGTTAAATTTCCAAAAGCTCGCATTCTATGGGTTAAACTGTTCATGTTCAACTTACTTGGGCAAATTTGTTTCAGTATGCCAGTGGGCGCACTTAGATTTTTTGGCAGAAATCTGAGGTGGGATTCTCCGTCCCGCCAACCAGCCAATGGGGTTTCCCATTATGGGCACCCCCACGCCGTTGGGAAATCCACAGGTGTGATTGGGCTGCCGGCGAAGTGGAGGATCCGGCCAATGGAGATTCCAGCCCCTGATTTTCCTCCACACTCCCAACCCTGCACCATTTTATTTGGCCTTAATGGGGTTCAGGAATACCGAGAGTGTAAAATGCACACCTGCACCCACTGATTAGTTGACCCTGACAATGACCAGCCTTGTGAATTTGTTCACATGCATTACAGTGCTTTTAGCAATGGAGAAAGCACCATAATGAAGTCATAAATGTTACAACAGATCTTGTCAGCTTCTGCTGCCAGCTTTTCGACTGCAATTTAAATAGCTCTGGTTGATTTTTTTAAAAAGCCTTGGTTTTCACCTGTGAGATAAACCTAGACTTGAAACAAGTCTAACTTACTTTGATTGACAGGCATTCTGTTTTGAAATTGAAATGAGCACCTGGTGTTCTTTTTATCGGAGAGAGTAATCTATTGTTGCAACAGGTGTAGCCATTATCAATGCTTGGCTAAGTTTCAAGTGCTAATGGATTTTAAACAACGATGAGTCAGAGTACAGGAGGGAGGTAGAGAACTTAGTGTCGTGGTGCAGAGACACCAATCTCTCCCTCAACGTCAGCAAAACTAAAGAGCTGATCATTGACTTTAGGAAGTAAAGTATTGTATACAACACTGTCTGCATCAATGGTGCCGAGGTGGAGATGGTCAACAGCTTCAAATTCCTAGGTGTGCACATCACCAACAATCTATCCTGGTCCACCCACGTCGACACTACGACCAGGAAAGCACAACAGCACCGATACCTCGGGAAACTAAGAAGATTCGGCATGTCCACATTGACCCTTACCAATTTTTACAGATGCACCATAGAAAGCATCCGATCTGGCTGCATCACAGCCTGGTATGGCAACTGCTCGGCCCAGGACCGCAAGGAACTTCAGAGAGTTGTGAACACAGCCCAGTCCATCACACGAACCCGCCTCCCATCCATCGACTCCGTCTACACATCCCGCTGCCTTGGGAAAGCGGGCAGCATAATCAAAGATCATTCCCACCCGGGTTGTTTTCTCTTCCAACCATTTCCATCGGGCAGGAGATACAGAAGTCTGAGAACACGCACGAACAGACTCAAAAACAGCTTCTTCCCCGCTGTTACCAGACTCCTGAATGACCCTATTATGGACTGAACTGATCTCTTCACACATCTTCTCTACTGTTGTAGCACTACACCCCGTATGCTTCACCTGATGTCTGTGCCGCTGTGTTTACATTATGTATTTATTGTATGTCTATGTTTTTTCATGCATGGAGCGATCGGTCTGGACTGTACGCAGAACAATGCTCTTCGCTGTACCTTGGTACACATGCCAATAAATCCAAATCTAAATTTCAGTCCAGTTAGTGTTTCATTCATCTGAGAATGAATGACAGTTTCAAGAAGTTAGAATAACAGATTGTTCCTTTGATGTGGTTTGTGAATTGTTGACACAAGCTAACAGGATTACACGTACTATAATTCTTTTCACACGATCAGAGTGCATTCTTTTTCAGAATCAATGATACGGAGGGTTTTATTAGATGGTGAGTTTCTTTGTCCCAAAGAAATGTCGAATATTTTCCATTGATATTGCATTGACTCTGAGGATGGTACATAGTGCATGCTGGGTGAGTGGCTATGGAGGATACCTGGGAGGGGGCATGGACGATATGAGGGGCACAGGCTGGCATGAGGATGGGGAGGTGAGGGGTGAGATTGAAGAGACCTTTAAACACTGTTGAGAGCTGAAATACTGTGTTGGAGAACTGCACCCACACTCGTGCTCCAGCATGGACATATTGCACTACGAACCCAACTCCAGTGTGAATAGATAAAAATGGCGTGTAGCGTCACACATGGGTTGAGAGTGCAGTTTGTGAGATTCAAACGTGTCAATTTGCTGGCAGTCAACTGAGTCATTAATGGTGTTAAATATACAATTAACATTCTATTAATTGACATACAAGATCCTGAGGGGTATCGACAGGGTGGATGTGGAGAGGATGTTTCCTCCTGTGGGAGAATCTGGAACTGTGGTCACTGTTTAATAATAAGGGGGTCACTCATTTAAGACGGAGGTGAAGAGAATTGTTTTCTCTGAAACTGGTGAGTCGTTGGCGCTCTCTTACTGAAAAGGCGGTGGAAACAGAAGACGGGATCCTCTGGCCCTTCCTTCTGCGAGGGAGAGCAGAAAATCCCGGACCGAGTCTTTGAATATTTCTAAGGCAGAGGTAGATAGATTCTTGATTGATGAGAGGGGTGAAAGGTTATCCCAGGGTTGGCAGGAATGTGGTTGAGGTTACAATCAGATCATCCACGATCTTATTGAATGGCAGCGCAGGCTCGAGGGGCTGAGTGGCCAACTCCTGCTCCTTGTTCATATCTATTTACCTTGCCAACCTTCCGCATTATACAAAACTGACATGATGATGTCTTCACACCCGAGAATAAATCGCCGCATGTGAATTGAGAGCATGTTATTCTTTCCCTGGTGCACGGTTAATGGGCTTCCAAAACGCTATACGATAAAGAGTGTGCAGGAGGAACCGCAACTTGATGGGAAACCCCATCTCGGCAGGGGCAGGTGTGCATTTTGTACATTCCCGATCTGCAAAAAGGCCAGAGGAAAATGGCAGAAGGTTAGGAATTTTGTGGCAAATTGGGATTCCTCCAAAAATAAACTCACTCAAATCTCAGAAACAAGTCTCCACGTCGAGATGAAAATATGGCCCAATCTCTTCATTT
Source organism: Scyliorhinus canicula (assembly GCF_902713615.1). Taxonomy (NCBI): domain Eukaryota; kingdom Metazoa; phylum Chordata; class Chondrichthyes; order Carcharhiniformes; family Scyliorhinidae; genus Scyliorhinus; species Scyliorhinus canicula. The sequence continues at coordinate 16,618,297 of NC_052173.1, forward strand.
CAATATAAAATACACCAAAATGCTTCCAGGCCCAAATAGTCCCAAACCCCAAAATGTCATCCATCTTGTCCCGCTGTATAGATTGTTATCCTGTTTGATCAACCATAGGGAATGGATGTTGTATTTAACTGTACATTTTAACCTGACCTGTCCAGATTCAAACTGCCCACCTTTTGACAAGCCCAAGCCACGTTCTGTACATTTTGAGGCTCAGATCACTTTGAAGCCCTGAATCCCTTACATCTCAACAATTAAAGGTTTCCCTTTAATGTGTCCTCCCTGTTCTTCCCTTCTGCTTCCCTTGCCCACTGCTTGGGCAAATTAGTAGATAAGGCTGAATGGAATGAATCCCTGGAGTGAACCATTCACTCAGATCCACAACCTGTTCTTGTTCTCAGCCGCATTTGTCACCTGGATGTGTTCAGTACTTACCTCTCCTATGCCTTAGAGTAAAGAAATAGGAGGAAGCATAAACCGGGGGCAACTCTCGACCGGTCTACCAAAGCCAATTCAAGGAAGGCATTGGCAGAGACTTGGGACCTGCCCTCTTGACTTTATTAGCGAGCACCAGAAGCCAAAAATAGAAGACATTCAATTTTCAACTTGGAAACCCCAATGCCTCTGACACTTCGCATTCTTATAAGCAAGGACAGCTTGCATTTATATAGCACCTAACTGTGTAAAATGCCTCAAGGAGCTTCACCGGAATGTTATCAGGCAAAAAAGCAGAAGGCAACAAGGGTAGCTGTCCACACACTAGGCCCAAGAAGTATGTTTGAAAGCAACGTCTTAAAGTTGGAAAGAGAAGTGGAGTCATGAAGAGGTTTAAAGAGGGAATTCCTCAGCTTGGTGCGGCACGGTAGCACAGCGGTTAGCACTGTTGCTTCACAGCACAGTGACCCGGGATCGATTCCCGGCTTGGGTCACTGTCTGTGTGGAGTCTGCACGTTCTCCCCGTGTCTGCGTGGGTTTCCTCCGGGTGCTCCGGTTTCCTCCCACAGTCCAAAGACGTGCTGTTAGGTGAATTGGACATTCTGAATTCTCCCTCTGTGTACCCGAACAGGTGCCGGAATGTGGCGACTAGGGGCTTTTCACAGTAACTTCATTGCAGCGTTAATGTAAGCCTACTTGTGACAATAATAAAAATTATTATTATTAGAGTGCAGAAGACATGGCTTCCAAAACGTGGGAGAGAGTAGGATATGGACAAGAGATCAACATAGGAGGAATGTGGAAGAGGTCAGAATGGGCGTGGCCGTGGATAGATTTGGAGACAAAGGTCATTAGAAGTGATAGCCTTTGACATCTGAACCCCGTATGGTCCAAAGTACCCAATATAACAAAGTCTGCTTGGTTTTTAAAGACTTTAATTCACCAATTACTCAAGAGCGACAAACAAAAAAGAGATTTGAGAGCAATTTACCCACAGGCATAGTTTGGAAATCAATTAGAATCACTGGGAAGGCAGATATTTATTGCTAGAATCCCATTAACCCCACTCGCTGATACATTGCTTCAGTGGTAAAGTTTGTTCTTTATCGTTTCATAACTCTTTATTCTGTTACAGTCCTTGTTGAATTATGCAGCTGTCAGGTATCCTTTCCCCTCTGGAAGCTCAGTGTCAGCTCCGTATCAGTCATCATGATCATGGATTCTCTTACACAGGGCCTTCTCAAGGGCATCAATAGGGAATGGTATGTGAAAGCTTGGAAAAGCAACTCTTTTTTTTTCAGTGGGAAATCGGCCTGTGAAGTTTGGTACTGAGGGAAACACATCAGAAATTGCCGAGGCTCTGATTGGCACACACGTGCCAGCGGAGTGGTGCTGGGTGGGGTTGGAGGGGGGGGGGGGGGGGGGGGGCGGGGGAGGAATGTGGGAGTTTTATTTCGAACATGCCTTATACAGGGTATCCCCAAGAACCTGCAGCAAATGATGTGCCTTTCTGAAGTGCAGCCAGATTTCATGGGGAAAATGAGGCAGCTACTTTTCTCACCAGAAAGATTCCAACAGCAGTGTGATAACGTTGAGATCACCTCAGGGGTGACGCTGATAATGTCCAGTAAGAAGTCTTACAACACCAGGTTAAAGTCCAACAGGTTTGTTTCAAACACGAGCTTTCGGAGCACGGCTCCTTCTTCAGGTGAATGGAAAGGCTTGTTCCAGAAATGTTTATATAGACACAGTCAGAGATGCCCCGGAATGCGAGCACCTGCAGGCAATCAAATCATCAAAGATGCAGAGAGAGAGGTTCCGGGGCATCTCTGACTGTGTCTATATAAACATTTCTGGAACAAGCCTTTCCATTCACCTGAAGAAGGAGCCGTGCTCCGAAAGCTCGTGTTTGAAACAAACCTGTTGGACTTTAACCTGGTGTTGTAAGACTTCTTACTGTGCTCACCCCAGTCCAACGCCGGCATCTCCACATCATGGCTGATAATGTCAGCCATCTTCTGTTTTTTTTCCCAATTAAGGGGCAATTTAGTGTGGCCAATCCACCTACCCTGCTCATCTCTGGGTTGTGAGGGGTGAGACCCACGGAGACACGGCGAGAATGTGCAAACTCCACACAGACAGTGACCCAGAGCTGGGTCCTCGGCGCCATGAGGCAGTAGTGCTAACCACACTGCCACCGTGCCGCCCACACTGTTTTGGGAATTCTGTACTGACAGGATATGAAGGGGGCCTGGCATGCGAGCTCCTGAGATACTGTCCAGTCACAGGGCTCTGTGCAAAGAATACCACAAAGTCCTCGCCAACAATCATCCCAAGGACACATGCCGCCATGCTGGAATGAGGATTATGGTGTCCTTTCTAAAACAGAGATGTTTCAGACCAGTTGTGTGAGAAACTGGGCCCCTAGGCTCTGGAATTCCCCCCCTAAACCTCTCCACCTCTCTCTCCTATATTAAGAATTTCATTAAAGCCAAATATCCAGCCCATTGCCTTGTAAGAAGGTAAGTATCTTCCCGACAGAGCACTGCTGGTTTCCTTGTTGATGTGCCATCAATTGGACGCGAGACACGATGAAGGTCCAAACTTAGGCTTTAATCAGCTAGTTGTTAGCCCGGTGGTCGACTACATGGTCCAAATCTCTCTCTGTGTGGCTCAGTGTCAAATGTTGTCTGTTGATGCTCCTGTGAAACACCTTGGGACATTTCACAACATTAAAGGGGCTACATAAATGTAAGTTAGTGAGCTACTCCTGACGTATGTGTGCATTCAAGTTCATTTTTGTGGTAGACTCTGTGAGACACTCAGTCAATAATACAGCTGATCGGTAAATCAATGGCAGGGCACTCACAGAAATTAAAGAGAGACACTGGCAGTGAGTCCATCTCCCCTTGATATGATACCAGTTCAGCCAGAGTTTAATGGGCAGTAACCCACTGGGTTCCACTGCACAAGAAAGCAGATAAACATCACCGTGGGGGAGGCAAGTGTGGTGGTATGAATGTGAGCACTGCCATTGGTGCAGAGCACTGGTTTCCCATTGGCTCTAGCTGGTCATGTGCCTCTTGGCTGATTGGCTGGGACTAGTCATGTTACTGCTCACCAATTGGCCGAGAGGCAAGTAGACCCCGCCTCCGAGGCGGGGTATAAGTACCCAGAGTTCCCGGCAGCCCGGCGGTCGGCCTTTCACTGTAGTCGACCACCGGGCTAGCAACTAGCTGATTAAAGCCTAAGTTTGGACCTTCATCGTGTCTTGCGTCCAATTGATGGTACATCAGCAAGGAAACCAGCAGCGCTCTGTCGGGAAGACACTTACCTTCTTACAAGGCAATGGGTTGGATTCTCCGATTTTGAGGCTATGTCCGGGGCATGTGTCCAGTATTACGGTGGGGGTTAGCAGCCGCACCGTGTAAACCTCCCAGCTTTCCCTGCAGATACAGACGGAGAATTGCCGGGTCCATGGGCGCGTATGCGCACGGCGGCGACCTGCAGTGGTCGTGCCATACAACGTGGCGCAGGCCGCGCGCCGACCCAGCCTGCCAGATAGTGCCCCCCTTCTAACCTCCCTCGCCACCCCCGGACCACCCCCCACCAGTCCCCCCACCCAGCCCCTGCCGAACCCCCCCCCCAGACTGTGGCGGTGCTGGACACAGTCTGCAGCCGCCACGCGAGGTTGACGAAACCTCAGACTAACGCCGTTGGGAAGTGGGCCCATTGGGGGCGGAGTATCGGCGGGAGGGCCTTCAGGTGACGTCCTGAGGCCGTCCCAACGGCGTGCAGCATACTCACTGATGACGATGTTTTGGAGGCCACGGAGCATCCAAAAACAGCCACCGTCCTCAATTTCAGCGTCAAACGGGATTCACCGGCCAATTGGCGAATACGATTTCAGCGTCAGCAATCGGAGAATCCCGCCCAATGTTTTTGCAAGGTGGCTTTTACTAATTACAACACCTGGCTCAATCTACCACATGAACTGATCCATCCTTAAACTGCACAGTTGGTACGTGCATGGACGGGTAATTAACAGGGTAGCATTAACAATATTGAGAAGAGTGTGGGGCATACAAAATCCACACGCCTGAAAAAAACCCTATTATAAACATTGTTGGTCACACACACAAGCTGGCCGATGGACAGTGGAATGGTAACATGGCTACTGACAGCCAACGTTCTCCATCATGGATGCTACACTCTTGACAACAGTCTGTAGTGCTGCTGCGTGTGACGCAGAGAGACAACAGGAAAGAATTGGGGGTGGATGGTGCCACAAGCAAGCATGGACATTGAGGGGAAAGAGGGCAAGGAGAGAGACAGTGAGTGTGAGGCAATGAGGGAAGGGAGAGTATATAACAGTGAAGGATACTGCGAGTCAGGGAATGTATGAGAAAGAATAACTCCGCACTGAGACTTTACAAAAAATCTAAATATATTATGAGATTTTAGTCTGTTTGTCTTGAAGATGTGCCGAAGCAGAGTGTAATGATTGATTGATTGTCACACTTACCAAAGTACAGTGAAAAGGCAGACAATTAAGGTCCATTATGTAGACACAGGCCACACACGCCTGGAAATGTGTTCTATTTCCCAGAGATCCCTCACTCTTACTCAGGCCAACTCAAGGCGAGACTCTACAGATTGCATAGACTGTTAGTCCTGGCTCCAGTCCTTGAGCCAAGTCACGGCAATTGACTTCTATGAAATCCTAAGGGAGCCACTTGGGTTTTGGAAAAACATTATGTCGTTAGCTGCATTCATTAAGAAAGGTTATTGCAACTGTGGCACACCGAATAGCATAATGATTACATCAAGCATGCTTCACATACAGAACACCTCTTCCAAAGAGGCAACTTCATTAGAGTCTCTAGATTGGCTTAAGTCAACATGGCTCGTTGTCCTTATTGACTGCTCTAATACACCAATGCAAATATTGACAGGTATAGTCTGGGAACAGAGAATGAGTGGATTTCAATTCCTGAGGTTTCTCTGGCTTTCTGCCAGGTTCAGTCTTATTTATTCTGACGGGTATATTGTGTCGCAGAGAGCTTCAGTAATCTGTCGAGTCTTGCACCTCCCATATCAGCTGCGAGAAACAGCCATGAATTACATTGGAATTACCCAAACTCCAGCCACTCGGCCCAATGGCTCTGTGCTGGTATTTCTAGAACATAGAACATACAGTGCAGAAGGTGGCCATTCGGCCCATCGAGTCTGCACCAACCCACTTAAGCCCTCACTTCCACCCCATCCCCGTAACCCAATGACCCCGCCTTACCTTTTGGTCACTAAGGGCAATTTAGCATGGCCAATCCACCTAACCCGCATGTCTTTGGACTGTGGGAGGAAACCGGAGCACCCGGAGGAAACCCACGCAGACACGGGGAAAATGCGCAGACTCCACACAGACAGTGACCCAGCAGGGAATCGAACCTGAGACCCTGGCGCTGTTAAGCCTCAGTGCTAACCACTGCGCTACCGTGCTGCCCTACATGCCCCACATGAGATTTCCCTCGGCGGGACCAGCCTTTATCTTTCACCTGGGCAGCACAGTAGCCAGTGGTTAGCACAATGGCTTCACAGCACCAGAGTCCCAGGTTCGATTCCCTGCTGCGTCACTGTCTGTGCGGGAGCTGCAAGAGTATATTTAAGCCTGAAATCAATATGTTTTTTTGGCCTCTAAAGAATGGATCTGGGGATGGGGCGGGGTCTGCACGTTCTCCCCGTGTGTGTGTGGGTTTCCTCCGGGTGCTCCGGTTTCCTCCCACAGTCCAAAGATGTGCTGGTTAGGTGGATTGGCCATGATAAATTGCCCCTTAGTGTCCAAAAAGGTAAGGTAGGGTTCCGGGGATAGGGTGGAGGTGTGGGCTTAGGTAGCGTGTTCTTTCCAAGAGCCGGTGCAGACTCGATGGGCAGAATGGCCTCCTTCTGCACTGTAAATTCTATGAAATTGGTGAAACCTTTTACACCACTCTGGTGACTCCTTCTCTGAACTTTCCTTGCATGTTCCTCCTGAGCTCCAAATCTTCCACCCTGCACTTCCTCATCTGTGGATTGTCCCAAAGTCAGAACACACCACATCCCACTCAGGAGGCTGAGGTGTCCAAGCTGCCCCTTCTCAAAGCATTCTCCAACTAACTGCCATAAAGGACCTAACACCTGCTTTCCTGAAGTCAACATAAGGGACGGGATTCTCCGCTAATGGGGCTAAGTGTTGGCGCCGTCGTAAATGCTCTGGCGTTTTACGGCGGTGTCACCTGGCTGCTGGGAGCAGGGATCCTGCGCCGCACAGGGGGGCAGCATGGCAGTGGGGCGCTTCACGCTGCTCCAGCGGCCGATACAGGCAGCAGCACGGTCGGCGCGGGTCCGCGCATGCTCGTGGGTTGCTGTCTCCGCGCCGGCCCCCAGGCAACATGGCGGAGCCCTACAGGGGCCCGGCGCGGAGGAACATAGCCCCCCCCCCCCCACCCCGGAATTAGCTCACCTGCCGATCGATAGCTCCCGATCGCGGGCCAGGCCACCATGGAGCCCCCCTCCTGGAGTCGGATCCCCCCTCATATGGTCCTCCAGCTGCTCCGGTTTCCTCCCAAAGTCCAAAGATGTGCTGGTTAGGTGGATTGGCCATGATAAATTGGCCATTAGTGTCCAAAAAGGTAAGGTAGGGTTCCGGGGATAGGGTGGAAGTGCGGGCTTAGGTAGGGTGTTCTTTCCAAGGGCCGGTGCAGACTCGATGGGCCGAATGGCCTCCTTCTGCACTGTAAATTCTATGAAATCTGTGAAACCTTTTATACCACTCTTGTGACTCCTTCTCTGAACTCATGGGTTGACCATATGAGTTGACCATATGACCCTCAAGCTTATCCACCATTCAATAAGATCATGATTGATCTCCTTAACTCCAGTTTCCTGCCCCATCCCCAGATCCATTCTTTAGAGACCAAAAAAAACATATTGATTTCAGGCTTAAATATACTCTTGCAGCTCCCCGGTGTAGAGAATTCCAAAGGATTCACAGAAAGATATCGGCCTGGATGTGAACCTCGAGCTGAAGGCCCAGTTTGATAAGAATTAAATCGTCTCTCCAGAACGCCTGCTGCCAGTAAGTACTAAATGTTCTAACCTGAATGAGCGATTCAGCAAGGAAGATCATTATCAACTGCAAACCAGAAACTTTGATCAAACAGCGTGCTGTGAGGAAAACGTACTAAAAAAATACCATTTGAAGCGAAGACTCGTACCTTTGCACCTTCATCCCTATTATTTTTAACTCTTCCCCCTCCCCCCCTCTGTGTTTGTCTGTCTTATGTGTGTGGGTAGAAGGCGGGGTAGTTAAAGGGGGTAGTCAGTTAGCTTGTTATATAGTTCCATTTACTGCATATTTCATCATTATTCTCGCTATAAATAAACAGTAATTGTGTTTCAATTTACAAACCTGGTGACTGTAATTATTGGGCAGGCAAGGGCCAAAGATTTCGGAAATGTTTATAAGAATTATTGGTTCATTCACTTGTGTTGTGAAGGAGGCCATTCAGCCCATTGAGTCTGCACCGGCCCTTGGAAAAGCACCCTACCCAAGCCCACACCTCCCCCTGTCCCTGTAATCTAGTAACCCCCACCCCACCTTTTTAGAACATAGAACATACAGTGCCGAAGGAGGCCATTCGGCCCATCGAGTCTGCACTGACCCACTTAAGCCCTTACCACCCCCCTATCCCTGTAACCCAATAACCCCTCCTAACCTTTTTGGTCACTAAGGGCAATTTAGCATGGCCAATCCACCTAACCTGCACGTCTTTGGACTGTGGGAGGAAACCGGAGCACCCGGAGGAAACCCACACAGACACGGGGAGAACGTGCAGACTCCGCACAGACAGTGACCCAGCAGGGAATCGAACCTGGGACCCTGGAGCTGTGAAGCAACGGTGCTAACCACTGTGCTACCCCGTGTCGCATCTCATGGTGCTGTGTGAATGCGATCCCTTTCTTTCATGTTGTTGTTGTACCTTCTCAAACACAGCCTGCGTTTACATCATTGAAAGGGGAGTGCAATAGCGCGATGCCATATTTTAATCCTGTTAACAGATCACTGCAAATGGGGGAGTTGTGAATCCTCAGATCTTTGATAAAGGAAAATTATGAATAAAAAAACTGCAGCTTCTGGGGCGCAGGTCCAAAGATTATTTCTGAAAATTGCTACAAGACTGTTGAGAGAAAGAGAAAAAGCTAACGTTGTAATAGGAACATAATCAGAGTCAAATATCAAACCCATGCTTCATCATTAGTGTCTTGGTGTGACAAAGCCAGTGCACAAACCCCTCTGAATTATTCATTTACCTATTAAAAGAAACTGCGCTCAGCTTTAAAAACTACAAAGCACTCGACCAAGATGTTCCATGAAAATGATCTCAGCTAACTTTGGAGGTTCCCCTCCAAGTCACTCACCACCCTGACTGGGAAATATATCGGCCGTTCCTTCACTGTCGCTGGGTCAAAATCCTGGAACTCCCTCCCTAACAGCACTGTGGGTGTACCTACACCACACAGACTGCAGCGGTTCAAGAAGGCAGCTCACCACCACCTTCTCAAGGGGCAATTAGGGATGGGCAAGGAACGCTGGCCCAGTCAGCAAAGCCCACATTCCTTAAAAAAACAAATCAAAAAAGTAAATAAAAAGGAAAATTTCCCCACAGAAAACCTTTGCAATTGGAAAAAGCCCAAGTTTCTCACTCGGAGGGATTATCTCCCGGTGACAAGTAACAGAGTAATCAAGAGGGCAGATCAATGGGTTTGTCTCTTGGATACGGTTATCATCTGTCGTCACTTGGAAAACAGCAACGAATACCTCACAAAATTGACTTCTTTTCTGGCATTAATTGTTTTTGATTTTTGCTTTGCTGACAGACCTCCTCCACGAATTACCAAGCTGAAGATAAGCCTTGTGACATTAGACGGGAGGAGAGGCTCCATGGCATGTTGGCCAACGTACCAACTGTGGCTGGGGAGCATAGCTGAGGCCAACATTCAAATATAAGCACGAAGAATCAAATTCACCTTCTGCACGCCATTTTCCATCATAAATCATAGAATTTACAGTGCAGAAGGAAGCCATTCGGCCCATCGAGTCTGCACTGGCCCTTGGAAAGAGCACCCCACTTAAGACCACACCACCCTATCCCCATAACCCAGTAACTCCACCCAACCTTTTTGGACACTAAGGGACAATTTAGCACGGCCAATCCACCTAACCTGCCCGTCTTTGGACTGTGGGAGGAAACCGGAGCACCTGGAGGAAACCCACGCACACGCGGGGAGAACGTACAGACTCCGCACAGACAGTGACCCAAGCCAGGGATCGAACCTGGGATCCTGAAGCTGTGAAGCCACTGTGCTAATCACTGTGCTACCGTGCTGCCCCTAATCTCAAACTGACGTGCTTTTAGGCAGAATGAACTTGCCTTGCCTTGGACAGTCTTGAAATCACGCTCTGCTTGCCTTCATAGGATGGGGTATCGAGTGTAAAAGCTCGAAAATTATATTACAATTATATCGAACGTTGGTTAGGACAAATTTGGAATACTGTGTTCAATTTTGGACCGCACTACGAGAAGGACGTGGAGGCTTTGGAGAGAGTACAGAAACGGTTTACTAGGCTGTTGCCTGGTATGGAGGGTATTAGCTATGAGGAGAGATTGAATAAACTGGGATTGTTCTCCCCAGAGAGACGGAGGCTGAGGGGCGACCTGATAGAAGTTTTTAGATAGGGTGAACAGTTGGAGGGTGGACAAGGGGCCACAGATTCAAGGTGAGGGGGGAAAGGTTCAGTGGAGATGTGCGGGGGAAGTTTTTACACAGAGGGTGGTGGTGGCCTGGAATGCACTGCCAAGTGAGGTGGTTGAGGCAGATACGTTATCGACCTTTAAGACTTATCTGGATGCAGGATCTAGACACATGAACAGACGGGGTATAGAAGGATACAGGAGGTTTGTCGAGATAGGACAAGTGATTGGCGCAGGCTTGGAGGGCCGAAGGGCCTGTTCCTGAACTGTATTGTTCTTTGTTCTGCCTCAGTCACACCCAGGATACACAATGCTCACCACATGTGTGTTTGCAGACTTCCACGTGTGTCGTGTCTTTCTTTTGTTTAGGCTGCATGTGGTGACGCTGGTCAGATTAGAGATGAGTGGCTGATTCGCCTGTCAATCACGCCATGGTTAGCCCTGCTGTAAATGACTGGGGTTGATTTTACCAACACCGTTTGCATTATGCAACTATCCTCCACTTGCTGCATTTTGTGAAATAATCCTGCTGTCATCGGGAGAAGAGGGCTGCATTCTCCTTTGCAAGTCCGCCCCACCACCACTGCCAGCGAGGACGAAGAATTTGGCCACGCCGTTCGCTGACGGCGGGATTCTCTACTCCCACTGATTATCAATGGGATTTCCCATTGAAGTCAGGAAACCTGGGAACAGGGATGCACTATCGGCGGAACCGGAGAATCCCACCACCAAAGAACAGCCAGAGAATTCCGCCCCGTTTGCTGTAGTTTCGGCCATAAATCAGGGGGTTCTATAATTTAAAACCCCCACCACCACCGTCTCTAACCATTTGCACAATGTTGCCAATACCACTTTTATTTTTACTTTTTGCACATGATACGCACTAGTTTCTTGAGTCCTTAGTTCTGCATGTTAAAATATTTTGCTACTGAAGCATGCCAAAAATTGAGTTGTTATTCTGTGCATTCAGGTCAGATAAGTTCAATTATTCAAGCAGAAGGGAGGCCGACGAAAAGGCTGGAGTTTCAAAGGTAAAAGTAACATGCTCGGGTTTCATAATTTGAAAGCCAGAATTCACAATGCTTGCTCGATTCCCCCCTGCCGAAAGGGGGAATGTGTGCACCTTCATCCAATAGCAATAAAGTTGATAATTGAAAGGTTTTTCAGCCATCACAAAACAATCCTTTCTACACTTAGTGATTCTGCACTGTATTCACTTGGTAAAGTCACCATAATCCCAGCTGCTTTCCCCTTTGAGGGGGGGAGCTGACTGGTGGGGATTTAACCTGAGGATCACCACACCTCAGGCGAGGGGCAAGGTTGAGCCTTCATGAATAACCTCAGCTGGTGCGGGAATTGAACCCACACTGCTGGCCTTGCGTCATGAACCAGCTGTCCTGCCGACTGAGCTAAACCAGCCCCACTCAGCGTACAGCCAGTGAGTGCAGGGGGAGCTCGGAAACACGCTAGTTACAAATGTCTTAATGCAGTCACACAATGAAAACAGCAGGAAAAAGGAGCAAAAATCAGAGAGGAAAAGCTGGAAAAAGTGGTGGTGAGCTGCCTTCTTGAACCGCTGCAGTCCCATGTGGTGTAGGTACACCCACAGTGCTGTTAGGGAGGGAGTTCCAGGATTTTGACCCAGCGAGAGTGAAGGAATGGCCAATATATTTCCAAGTCAGGATGGCAGGCAACCTCCAGGTGGTGGGGTTCCCAGGTATCTGCTGCCCTTGTCTTTCGAGGTGGTAAAGTCACGGATTTGGAAGGTGCTAAGGAGCCTTGGTGAGTTTCTGCAGTGCATCTTGTAGATGGTACACACGGCTGCCACAGTGTGCCAGTGGTGGAGGGAGTGAATGTTTGTGGATGAAATGCCAATAAAGTAGGATGCTTTGTCCTGGATGGTGTCGATCTTCTTAAGTGTTGGAGCTGCACTCATCCAGGCAAGTGGAGAGTATTCCATTACACTCCTGACTTGTGCCTTAAGGCTTTGGGGATCTGCATTAACCTCATCACTCAGAACACTGTCCTAGCATTAATATCCATCAAATTACTCTACAAGGCAGCCACTCTATTGTCAGCAAACATAGCAGCCATTTTGCAAACAATAAAATCCCACAATCAACAATAAGATGGATGAACAGTTGATTTTTTTTCAATGTCATGAATTTAGGGAGGAATCTTGGCCAGGATACCAGGAGAATCCACTGTTCTCCTTTGAGCGGTATCATGGAATTTTTAACATGAAGTTATTCCTGGAAATTCGTCAAGTGGAGCCAGTCTTGATAGGGGCCTTGAACCCACATCCTGTAAGCTAGAGGGCTGACAGTTTTCTACTCAGACGAGCTACAAAGAAAACATCATAGATTAACAGGAAGAGGACAGCACACTATGGGGGCAGTGCAAGAAATGGTGAGAAATTGGGCACCAACCATTTTGAGATGTTGGCCTGTGATTCACACAGGTGGGGAAATCCAAACTCAGCACTGAGTTCAAACAGATTCCCTTTCACTGCCTGAACCCACAGTGTGGGAGTCACAAATTTATGGAGGAGACGTAAATGGTCATGAAGAACTGTCAAAATATCAAGTTATTTAAATCCCCAACCCTTTAAAAAAATAAAAGAAAGTTTGCCTGTGTCAGAGAGTTGAAAAAAAATCTGTTTTAGCGGTTACAATAGTTGTTTGTTGACATTACCCCTAGGGCTATCATTATAACATAAAGCTGTTTTCCACAACCTATAATGATCACAGCAGGGGATATTGTGCCCTTAGATATGTGAAGGGCCCTGTATAAATGCAAGTAATTGTGTCTCACTTTGTTCCTCCCCTGTTTCTCCCTGCTGTTGTCTTCCTCTCCCACTTACCTAGAGTCTCCTGGGTGTCCGAACACAGGGCTTACTTGGTCATCAGACCACTTGACAATCATGGACACACCAAAACAATTTTGCTCAAGACATATTAAAGAACTGAAAATAACCTTTTTAAAAAAAAACGTACATAACTCATTCCAGGCACTGTAGGAAACTCCAAGCCTCTTACAATTGTGCTCCTCGATGAATCAGCCTCAGAAAGCATTGCCAGCTGAGTTCTATACGTCATTTTCTTCCTGCTGTTTCAACAATCTGCAATATTCAGTTCAGTGGCCAGAAAATCCAATAGAACATCCCTTCCCTCAGCCATATTTGGGATCTAAACACATAGGAATCCCTTCTCCTGTGACATACCGAGACTTACTCACAACTCACTGAGCAGAAACTAACTCATTCCAAAGCTACCCTGGATGGGAATAGAGTTGTTGCTATTGTCCCGGTCTAAATGACTGTGGCTTTAAAAGATTTTTAAATGCAATTTTCGTTCTGCAGCTTCTCGAAATCCCATTAAAACTGTTTCGACAGGCTCTTTGTCAGGTGGCCTGACAGCATGGCCTGGACAGGCCATGCTGTGGCGGTGATACCACTGAATGCTTTGGAGGGAAGTGTACCATTTGATCACACAGAGCACATGCCTTGTTCCCCATTGGTAATTGCTCAATTGGAAAACAAGCACAAACCTGGGGAATGCTGAAGATTTTATTTTCCCCTGAGCTGGCAGAAGCAATCAATCACCAGATATTGTCAGCGGATTGGTCTTAATGATTGGATTCCTCGTTTTTTGTGGGGGGGGGGAATGCTGCAATTGATTTTGCAGCGTTTCAAAGAGAGATTTATAGAGATAAATATATAAATGTACACTGTCAGCAAAATGAATCAACGGCTCTTTACAGCTTTCCATAATGGACCATTTTAGGCTATACGCTAACGATATAAATTAAGGGAACACTTTTTTGTGCAATGATTTTTCTGATCCAAAGCCACAAGCTTCTTGCATACTAGAGTAAGTAAAGTGGCCGTATTCCCAGATGACCATAAGCTGCTTTCCCCTTTGAGGGGGAGAGCTGACTGGTGGTGATTTACCCAGAGGGTCACCACACCTCAGACAAGGGGCAAGGTTGAGAAGGCGGGGCCTTCATAAATACTGTTCTTAGATCTGTTCTTCTCTCATTCCCGTTGTACAGGATACATGGAAAATCTTGAATAATGGCAAACTCTGCCCTCTCTCTCACTCATTCTTTCCCTGCAGCTCAGAAGCTGTGGAACCACTTACATCCCGCTATCCCTTCCTCTTTTCAAAGCACGCACTTAAGTCTGTTTTTTTAAATTATCTTCAATTAAGGGGCAATTTAGCTTGGCCAATCCACCTACCCTGCACATCTTTGGGTTGTGGGGGTGAAACCCACACAGACACGGGGAGAATGTGCAAACTCCACACGGACAGTGACCCGGGGCCGGGATCGAACTCAGGTACTGTTCAGAGGAAGTGACACCACCCATTTCGTCACATTACCTCCTCTTTTTACAGGCTTTTCAAAACAAAGGTTAATGTCAACCACCTATTGCTTCCTGATTTACCTCCTCATCTCTCCTATGCTTTTCAACTCTCTGGTGGTCTCCTGCACTATGGGCCTTGATATTAATTAGGCTTCTGCATAAAGAAAAAACTTAGAATGGTCCATCCTAATTTGCAGATGGCAAGCAAACTGGTATCTGGAAAATATGCGGCCAAAGCAGTTACATAAATAAACCAGTCTTAAAATTTCTTCCTCTTATGATACTCTTGTGGTTTTTTGTATTCACCATCTCAGATGTTGACTTTCTGTCTCTCTCTTGCACTCTTACCTGTCTCCATTTCTGTTTGTCTGATCACCTCTCCCTCTCTGGTGCTGCCTTTCTTTATTCGTTCATGGGATGTGGGCGTCGCTGGCACGGCCAGCATTTGCTGCCAACCATAACTGCCCTTGAACTGAGTGGCAGTTAAGAGTCAGCCATATTGCTGTGGGTCTGGAGTCACATGTAGGCCAGACCGGGTAAGGGCGGCAGATTTCCTTCCCTAAAGGGCATTATTGAGCCAGATGGGGTTTTTACAACAATCAACAAGCACGGTAGCATAGTGGTTAGCACAATTGCTTCAGAGCTCCACGGTCCCAGGTTCAATTCCCGGCTTGGGGCACTGTCTGTGTGGAATCTGCACGTTCTCCCTGTGTGTGCGTGGGTTTCCTCCGGTTTCCTCCCACAGTCCAAAGATGGTTCGGTGGATTGGCCATGATCAATTGCCCTTAGTGTCCAAAATTGCCATTAGTGTTTGGTGGGGTTGCTGGGTTGTGGGGATAGGGTGGAGGTGTTGACCTTGGGTAGGGTGCTCTTTCCAAGAGCCGGTGTGGACTCGATGGGCCAAGTGGCCTCCTTCTGCACTGTGGATTCTATGATCTATGACAATAGCTTCACGGTCTTCCAGCTTTTCATTGAATTCAAATTGGACCATTTACCGTGGTGGGATTCGAACCCGGATTCCCAGCCCAGGGACTATGCCACTGCCTTCCCAGAGCCTTCCCTCACTGTCTCCTGCTCCCTCACGCACCGATGCCAGCAGCTCCTGAATCAATCATTCCCAGCCCAGGGACTATGCCACTGCCTTCCCAGAGCCTTCCCAGAGCCTTCCCTCACTGTCTCCTGCTCCCTCACGCACCGATGCCAGCAGCCCCTGAATCAGTCAATCATTCGTTGGGCCTGTGAGTGAGTCAGATATAATCAGGAGGAGTAGGTCGAACAGTGACTGTGCCCTGTGACCCCAAGACGTTGGAGATTGAACAGGCTTTCCTTAGCCACTAGGAGGCCTCAAAGGGCATCAGCAGATGGATAGCAATGGTCTGGCACATGCAATGCACCTCAAATATGAATGATGAAAGCTTTTCCTTTTTAATTAAATAAAATCTTTCCTGATTCACTGAGGAAGCGCATCAAATTAGAAAATTGATTGGACACAAGCATTCTGAGGTTAAACAAATACTAACAGATGATGATTAATAACAGGAGTATTCTTTAATGCCTCCGCGTTTCCTAAACGGATCTGCCATTATGATTATTTATGCTTTACTGAGGCATGTTTAAGGGAGGCAACATTAAGCAGAATCTGGAAAGGTTCTGCAGGGTGTGGGGTAGGGTATAAGGTGGGCGGACGATACCGGTGTGGGGTGGAGTGTCGGGTGATGTGCAGTGAGGTGATATGTGGTAGTGAAGGAGAGAATGGGGTAGCATGGGCAAGTGTGGCAGTGGGACAAGAGAAGGAGAAGGTGTGTGCAATGAGGTGCCTGCTCTTTGATCAGAGGCACAGCACGTGAGCTAACTGCAGTCAAATTGACCGAATATCACATGGCAGCCTGGGAGTGTCCCTCGATCGAAGTGGGAGGCTCCAAATTAAATAAAATAATAATAGTCTTTTATTGTCACAAGTATGAAGTTACTGTGAGAAGCCCCTAGTCGCCACATTCCAGCACCTGTTCGGGGAGGCTGGTACGGGAATTGAACCCACGCTGCTGGTCTTGTTCTGCATTACAAACCAGCTGTCTAGCCCACTGAGCTAAACCGGCCCTGTGTGACCATATGGAACTTGCTGATTGACGTGAGTAGTACAGATGCATTTAAGAGGAAGTTAGACAAGCACAAGCGGGAATAAAGCAGGAGTGCTGAATAAGAGTCATAGCGGACTTGAAATGTTAACCCTGTTTCTCTCTCCATAGACGCTAACAGACCTGCTGAGTTTTCCCAACGCTTTGTGATTTTACAAACATATGAGGGAGAGGGGAATAGAGGGCCAAGATGGTAGAGTTGGCGGATGAAAGATGGGAGGAGACTCGAGTAAAGCATAAACACCAGCATGGACTGGAGGGGTCGAACGGTCTGTTTCTGTGCCATATATCCTATGTAACCATATGTATTAAAGGGTGGAGCAGGCTCAAGGGGCTATATGGTCTGCTCCTGCTTATATTCTTCACTGCAATAGAGATGACAAGGTGGAGGAATTTTGGAATCGACTTCCATGGAAATATACATCGAAAATAGAAGCCAGGAGAAGGCCATTCGGTCCTTCGGGCCTAGTCCGCCATTCATTATGATCACTAGTGATCAAGTTCAATGCCCTGATCCCACCCCCCCCCCCCCTCCCTCCCCCTGATCCCTTTAGCCCCAAGAGCTATCTCTAATTTCTTCTTGAAATCACACAACGTCCTGGCCTCAACTACTTTCTGTGGTGTTGAATTCCACAGGTTCACCACTCTCTGGGTGAAGAAATTTCTCCTCACCTCAGTCCTAAAAGGTTTACCCCTTATCCTCAAACTATGACCCCCTCGTCCTGGACTCCCCCACCATCGGGAACATTCTTTCTGAATCTACCCTGACTAAACCTGTTAGAATTTTATAAGCTTCTATGAGATCCCCTCGCACTCTTCTAAACTCCAATGAATATAATCCTAACTGACTTACTCTCTCCTCATATGACAGTCCCACCATCCCAGGAATCAGCCTGGGAATCCTTTGTTGAAGTCCCTCCATAGCAAGAAAATCCTTCCTCAGATAAGGACACCAAAACTGCCCACAATACTCCAGGTGTGGCCTCACCAATGCCCTATACAATTGCAGTAAAACATCCCTATTCCTGTACTCAAATCCTCTCGCTATGAAGGCCAACATACCATCTGCTTCCTTTACTGCCTGCTGTACCTGCACGCTTACTTTCAATGACTGATGCACAAGGACACCAAGGTCTCGCTGAGCATCTACCTCTCTCAATTTACACCCATTCAAATAATAATCTGCCTTCCTATTTTTAATACTGAAGCAGACAACCTTGCAAAGGAATAACTGCCAATGATGGAGTGATCATGCGAGGGCAGCTCGCACAACTTTAGTGCAAAGGTCAAAGGCTATGGAACACGAGCGTAAAAAGGACTAAAAATTCTTTGCCCCCTGGAGTCTGCTATGTTTGCTATGGGGTGAATATTTCCCTTTCCATTAGTCTAGTTTCCATCAACAAGACTGGATCCTGCATGATCTCACCTTGTATTATTGTGGCAGATTTTCGACAAAGCTAACCCAATGACGCGTCAATCCCGAAAACATCCCAATGAAAAAAAAAAGCACGTCTGCTGTCTCACAGACTTTGTCAATCCATAAGTAATTTGAGAATTTTTTTTTAAAAAAAGCTTTGCATGCCCTCAAATAATCAATCATTTTTCCCATCTCCTTCAGTCCCACCGCAGGCTAAGGTTATTCAAGGCCGTGATTGGCTTAATGGTAATCATCTTGCTCATCTTCACACAAATGCAGGACTTAAAATGCCCAAGAAGGCAAAAAATCAAGCTGAAAAGGAGCTTCAGTTCTGACTTGTAAAAAATAAATCAGTAAGCGTTCGAAATTTATGCTTGGGAAATTTTGCTTTCTATACTTTTATTTTTCCAATTCAAAATACTTTGGGTGGTCGGACAGCAAAATTAGACAGGTCTGGACTATTACCCAGCATGCATTGGATGTAGCCAGTGGTACGAGTCAATGGCTCACACATTACAAACGGCTGTTATCTTCAATACAGCAGCATGTGGCTGAGGACATTTGGCAGAGGATTAAGTCTGTTCTGAAGCAGATAGGTACCAAGTGATTAAAAGGGGCTTGAATTGCCCTGTTGACTGGTCTTATTATTGCTGGAAGGCACAGCGGCCACTTTCTTTCTTTCATCCGCCCTCCCTTCGCTTTTTCGCAATTATGTCCCTGCTCCTTTCCTCTTTAAGTCACTCCCTGATGTTTTCCGCTCAAAATGCCTCTGCCCGTGTGGATCCGAATCAGACTACTCGGGGGGGGGGGCATGTGAGTGACCAGAACAGCATCACTCAGTAATGTAGCCACCATTCTCTACTTTGTACCTCAGAGGCTTGCCCAACACAGGAGTGTGTTTGTCAAGCAGCCGATCTCAACACGACACAATTGGTAGCACTCTCGCCTTAGAGTCAGCAGGTTGTGGGTACAAATCCCCCCCCTCCCCCCCTCAAGAGACTTAATTTCATAATCCAGGCAGTACTGTGGACTACTACAGGTCCTGGCTTTTGGGTGAGATGTTAAGCTGAGGTTCCACCTGTTCTTTCATGTGGATGCAAAGGATCCTAAGGTGCTATTTTGAAGACGAGGGGGTACGGTGATTCCCCCATGTTTCCTAGTCAATATTTATCCTTTAATCAACATCACAAAAACAGATTATGGGTACTGGACCCCATATGCAGCAAGCAGGGGACGGTACATTTGCAGGATACGGGGATTTCCCAGACTTTGGATCCTGCAGTGGGTGGAGAGAGGGGGAGGGAACAGGATAACTTAAAGCAGGACTGATTTCTCCACCGGGATGGACCCAGCCGGGATGGGGAAAGGGATGAGGGGTCGGACCACTCCGTTAATCCCCGGATTCAAAGAAAACGGGATCAGCATGCCGCAGTAGTTTTGTAGCATTGTAGTTTCCAGCTGGTTTTTCCGGGTCCTTCTGGATTTTGGGCGTTGGATAATGGGTCCATCCGGTACCCGTGTCTGGTTATCATTATAGAACATTGTTGTTTGTCAGATCGTGAGGTAAACTGGCCTGGCCGGGTTGGTTTCCTACATTACAACAGTGACGACAATTCCGAAAGTACTTCAATCGGTTGTAAAACGCTTCGAGCCCTCCCGAGGTCATATCAATATAAGATTTACTTCTTCACGTGACAGAAAAAGGGGAGGCAAAAAACAAATTCGTGGAAAATGACCAAAGCTATCCTGTTTTTCAATATCCCATATATGCCCCAAAGTAAACCCCCCCCCCCCCAGACCATCTGTCTTTTGTTCTTAAAGTTGCTGCATCTTGTTGCAATCTCTCTCAGCTACACTTTAATATTGAACACATTTCTCCCTCTCTTTAATTCTGATGAGGAGCCAAAGGACTCAAAAAGTTAACTCTGCTTTCTCTCCTTACAGGGGCAGCACGGTAGTGCAGTGGTTTGCACTGTTGCTTCACAGCTCCAGGGTCCCGGGTTCGATTCCCCGCTGGGTCACCGTGCGGAGTCTGCACGTTCTCCTTCTGTCTGCGTGGGTTTCCTCCAGGTGCTCCGGTTTCCTCCCACAGTCCAAAGACGTGCAGGTTAGGTGGATTGGCCATGATAAATTGACCCTGAGGTTAAGTGGGGTTACTGGGATAGGGTGGAGGTGTGGTCTTAAATAGGGTGCTCTTTCCAAGGGCCGGTGCAGACTCGATGGGCTGAATGGCCTCGTTCTGCAAAGTAAATTCTGTGATTCTACAATGCTGCCAGTCCTGCTGGGTTTTTCCCAGCATCCTCTGTTCTCGTTTTAGATTCCAGCATCCGCAGTTTTTTGCTTATCCTAGCCAAGGTTGTTCTTGTTTCCCAGGCAGTTTCTGGACCTGCTAGCATCTGCTGATTTACTCTTCCATGTCCTGGATATATTCATTGGAGATCGGCATGTTCAGCCCTGCCTTAGGCTGACATTTTGTATTAGTGACAAGGCAATGTGTCGTGACTCCAGTTTCTCACCGGGACATTCAGTCAAATAAAAAAGCATTTTTATGCTCTGCAGCCCCCGAGCTGATTAAAGAGACTACTCTCACGGCTCCTCTCTCCCCAGGGAGACAGAAAACAAAACCTTCTCTGCTTTTCCAACATCGAGTTGTGTTCTTTTTTTAAAAAGTTGACGCCATTTCAAAATGGTTCGTGATTCCAGCAAGTTCCTGATAAACCTGTGTGTCCCTCCTTTTAATCGCTCTTGAGCAAATCCTATTTTTGTGATGATAATTTGCACATTTGCTGTATTGTTCCTCATGCACAAGGCATGGATTAGGAACAACAAATTATCACTTTACCAGTGAATAGATGAGAGTAATTTATTGGCCTGAAATTATCATGAAGTACATAAACATACCCGTTGTACTCTATCTGTCCCGACCCCTCACCCCTGACCATTCACTCTTGTTGGGATCAGCTCCTTGGATGCCAAGCATTCCCACCCTCTCTAGCAATCTTGGTCTCCAAATTTTCAATTAGAACATAGAATATAGAACAGTACAGCACAGAACAGGCCCTTCGGCCCTCGATGTTGTGCCGAGCAATGATCACCCTACTCAAACCCACGTATCAATCCTATACCCGTAACCCAACAACCCCCCCCTTAACCTTACTTTTTAGGACACTACGGGCAATTTAGCTTAGCCAATCCACCTAACTTGCACATCTTTGGACTGTGGGAGGAAACCGGAGCACCCGGAGGAAACCCACGCACACACGGGGAGGACGTGCAGACTCCTCACAGACAGTGACCCAGCCGGGAATCGAACCTGGGACCCTGGAGCTGTGAAGCATTTATGCTAACCACCATGCTACCCTGCTACCCAAATTGGAGCAGCAATTCTAGGGCTCCGCTGAAGTATGGAATCCGCCCTACCACTTTTAGAATCATTTCAGTGTGCAGAACGCACACAGCAGGTCCAGACAAGGACAACTGAAGAAAAAGGTTCACAAGGTCAAATGTGTCAGGATTACAGACCAGAAAGAGCAGCTGAGTACTCTATGTTATGCTGTAGAAGCTATCACCGATGACGTGATAGCAAGGCAGGAGGCTGATGAAACTATAGCTCCTCATGAAGAAGTCCTGCAAGCTTTCGACTCCTATTTCGACATCCATCAGAATTTAATAATTTAGAGGGCTAAATTTAAAAAAATAATAATAATTTAGAGTACCCAATTATTTTCTTTCCAATTAAGGGGCAATTTAGCATGGTCAATCCTCCTACCCTGCACATCTTTGGGTTGTGGGGGTGAGACCCACACAAACACGGGGAGAATGTGCAAACTCCACACGGACAGTGACCCAGAGCCATAGAGGGCTAAATTTAATCGAAGAAAGTAAAGGCCAGGCACAAACGTGGATTTGTTCAACAATTTTGATAGACTGGTAGGGAACTGCGATTGTGGAATCTGAAGTGACGGCCTCATTCACAACAATATCGTAGTTGGGGTATGAGACAAAGCATTTGTCAGACCTCTTGCAGGCAAGGGAGGATTTAATGTTGGTAAAAGCAGTGCAGATCGCGAGGCAAATAGAACTTGGGTAACAGAATCAGGTGTTAGTTCGAGGGGAAGCAGAGGTTCCGTGGAGAAGATCGAGTTGGACCATTCAGTTTGTAGGCCATAAACAGGAAAGTACACCCGAGCCCAAACCTACCAAAATGGAAAATGTGTGCCAACTGCCATTTTGAAATGTCTCTGGTGTGGCAGGGGCAAACCGCACAAACGAGAAGAATGCCCACTGGGGATTTGGGGGTGGGGATGTGTGGTGGCAGGGTGCCACAACTATGGAAAATAAGCCACTTCAAAACTGTTTGTCACTCAAAAATGCTAAAAACCTGTAAAAAGAACATTTTAAATCATTACTATGTACAAGAAGTAGAAGACTCCCAAGAACAGGGATGAACATTGCAAAGGAGGATAAATGACACTGAAAACAAGAATCGGAGTGGTAAACCTGAAGTGGATGGGCACCCCTGGAGTTTAACATTAAACACAAGAGCAGGGGTCTCTGTACCAGGGGTCTCTGGTGGAGGGGTGGGGGGTTGACTCTGCAAATCCCATGGTGGGGGAGGGGAGGGAGCCCAGCACCCAGACCTTGCTACCGGGCCGCCCGCTCAAAATGGTGGCCTGATAGCGGGATTCACGTGGTAATCCCTCACAATCCCCGCAATACATAAATTTGCTTGGCAAGGGATAGGGAATTGTGTCTGGACACAGCTCCCAAATTGTGCGCAAATCAGAGATGATTCATCTCCGGTGAGAGAACATATGGCTGGATTCTCTGATTTTGAGGCTATGTGCCCACGCCGGCGTGGGAACGGTGGCGTTTTCCGACAGAAAAAATGGCGGCAACCGGCCACCGATTCCCCGTGTAGCTGGGGGCTAGCAGGATGGCAGTGTAGAGCTCCCAGCTGTAGCTGCCCATACGGCCCGGAGAATTGCCGGGTCTGTGGCCGCGCATGCACGGTTGGAGGGGGCGGGACATCGCAAAAATGGCACCGCCCCCGATTTGGTCACAAACTTTGATTCTCCGGCTGATCGCCGAACGCGATTTTGGTATTGCCGACCAGAGAATCCCGCCCCACAGTCTCCCAAACAGGGAATTCAGCCGCTGATACGACACCGTGATTTGAGCAGCACAAGCACCTCATTGTCAGTGACAACTCACGAGCCTTCAATAAAAAGTTAAATCATACCGACAGCACTTTGTTTGATAATCTTCAAATACTTCACTATGGTCGTCTAGGAAGAGTAAGGCATGATGCTAGGGCACAACCATCAGTCTGGTTGGCTAGACATTACTCGCTCTATTGAAGAAATGATTTCATACTGTCTGACTTAAGCTGTAAACAGCCATGAACAAAAAAGAATTTCCATCAAGGCCTCGGGAGTGGACTTATTTGAATTTAGGGGAAAATCCTCCTTATTGTCATTGATACAATTCATGGTGGGTTGAGGTAAACCAATTGCAGAGTATCACAGCAGAAACAGCCATTCTATCCATTAAGAGAAGTTATTAAATACATGGCAGTCTGGACATTATAGTGTCTGGCAATGGGCGGCAATTTACTCGTCAGCAATTCCAAAATTTTGTATCTGTCTATGTCTTCGCTCATAGTTCACCTCGCTATCCCCAAGCAAATGGAGAGGCCAAGAGAGAGGTGCCAACCACTAAGTATTTGTTAAAGAACAACAAAGGCATTAATCAAGCTCTTCTGAATTATCGATCCTCACCGTTACAGCAAGGTTTCTCAACTTTGGAATTACTAATGGGTAGGAGATTGAGAAAACTTTTTTTTGAGATTGACAAGGTGCCACACAAAAGGTTGCTGTATGAGATAAAGATGCATGGCAATAAGGGTAAAGTAGTAGCATGGATAGAGGATCGATTAATTAATAGAAAGCAAAGAGTGAGGATTAATGGGTGTTTCTCTGGTTGGCAATCAGTAGCTAGTGGTGTCCCTCAGGGATCCGTGTTGGGCCCACAATTGTTCACAATTTACACAGATGATTTGGAGTTGGGGACCAAGGGCAATGTGTCCAGGTTTGCAGATGACACTAAGATGAGTGGTAAAGCGAAAAGTGCAGAGGATATTGGAAGTCTGCAGAGGGATTTGGATAGGTTAAATGAATAGGCTAGGGGCTGGCAGATGGTATACAATGTTGACAAACGTGAGGTTATCTATTTTGGTTGGAATAACAACAAAAGGGATTATTATTTAAATGATAAAATATTAAAACATGCTGCTGTGAAGAGAGACCTGGGTGTGCTAGTGCATGAGTTGCAAAAAGTTGGTTTACAGGTGATTAAGAAGACAAATGGAGTTTTGTCCTTCATTACAAGAGGGATGGAGTTTAAGACTAGGGAGGTTATGCTGCAATTGTATAAGGTGTTAGTGAGGCCGCACCTGGAGTAGTGTGTTCAGTTTTGGTCTCCTTACCTGAGAAAGGACGTACTGGCACTGGAGGGTGTGCAGAGAAGTTTCACGAGGTTAATCCCAGAGTTGAAGGGGTTGGATTATGAGGAGAGGCTGAGTAGACTGGGACTGTACTCGTTAGAATTTAGAAGGATGCGGGGGATCTTATAGAAACATATAAAATTATGAAGGGAATAGATAGGATAGATGCGAGCAGGTTGTTTCCACTGGCGGGTGAAAGCAGAACTAGGGGACATAGCCTCAAAATAAGGGGAAGTAGATTTAGGACTGAGTTTAGGAGGAACTTCTTCACCCAAAGGGTTGTGAATCTATGGAATTCCTTGCCCAGTGAAGCAGTTGAGGCTCCTTCATTAAATGTTTTTAAGATAAAGATAGATAGTTTTTTTTTAATTTAGTGTACCCAATCATTTTTCCAATTAAGGGGCAATTTAGCGTGGCCAATCCACCTACTCTGCACATCTTTGGGTTGTGGGGGCGAAACCCACGCAGACACGGGGAGAATGTGCAAACTCCACACGGACAGTGACCCAGAGCCGGGATCGAACCTGGGACCTCAGCGCCGTGAGGCGGTTGTGCTAACCACTAGGCCACCGTGCTGCCCAAGATAGATAGTTTTTTGAAGAATAAAGGGATTAAGGGTTATGGTGTTGGGGCCGGAAAGTGGAGCTGAGTCCACAAAAGATCAGCCATGATCTCATTGAATGGCGGAGCAGGCTCGAGGGGCCAAATGGCCTACTCCTGCTCCTAGTTCTTATGTTCGAAAACAGCTTCCATCTCGGTCACAAAGACTCAAAGCCAATATCACTATGAGAGACCAGCATGAGGCAGAACAGAGAAACAACCAGGCTCGGAACTTTACTCACAGATATAGAATATTACCAGTGCTGAGGCCCAGGAAGAGAGTCTGAGCCTAAGACCAACTGAAGGAAGGTGCAATCATTGAAAAAACTCCACAACTAAGATTGTACAGGATTGAGACAGACCAGGGTATCATAACAACGCCTTAATATCCTCGGAGAGAAAGCCAATAGAAACCTGGACTTCTGACTCAGATCCTGATGAAGAAGAAAGACTTACTACAAGCTCTACAGTCATCCCAGGGGACTACAGTCATCCCAGGGGACGACAGTCATCCCAGGGGACGTCAGTCATCCCAGGCGACGTCAATCATCCCAGGGGACGACAGTTATCCCAGGGGACGTCAATCATCCCAGGGGACGTCAATCATCCCAGGGGACGACAGTTATCCCAGGGGACATCAGTCATCCCAGGAGACGTCAATCATCCCAGGGGACGTCAGTCATCCCAGGGGACGATAGAAGGAAGAGTACAGAACATTCTCGCCCTCAAAAGGAGATCAAAACAAGATCAGGGAAATTGGTCAAGTCACCTCCAAGGCGAACCCTTGTGAAGTCTTAGATTTTGGAGTGGCATGCATCCAGATGTAAATACGGTGGGGTAAAGACTTGTTGGGAGATGCAGAGTAAAGTTTTTTTTTTCTGTTTTTAAACACATTTTATTCAAACTTGTATCAAAGTAGGTTACAGCAAATAAACACCCCGGGAAACATTCTTCCCAACAATCAACTATACAGTTTGTACAGATTTTTCTCCTTTTTCATCCCCCCTCCCCATCACCCATCCCCCCCCCCCCCCCCCCCCCACCCCCCCCCAAACCCCCCGCGATGAACAGCTCCTCAAACACGGTCACAAACATCCCCCACCTTTTCTCAAACTCCCCTGCTGAGCCCCTTAACTCAGACTTTATCTTCTCTAACCGCAGGAAGTCATACAGGTCACCCAACCATGCTGCTACCCCCGGTGGCGATGCCGACCGCCACTCCAGCAAAATTCACCGCCGTGCAATCAGAGAGGCGAAGGCCAAGACATCGGCCTTCCTCCTCTCCATGAGCTCCGGCTTCTCTGAAACCCCAAATATCGCCACCAAAGGGTCCGGGTCCACTCCCTCCTCCACTATCCTGGCTAAGACCGCGAACACTCCCACCCAGAATCTTCCCAATTTTTCACAACCCCAAAACATGTGCGTGTGATTCGCTGGCCCCCGCCCACGCCTCTCACACTCATCTGCTACTCCCTGAAAGAACCCACTCATTCTCGCCCGAGTCATATACACCCTGTGCACCACCTTAAACTGTATCAGGCTCATCCTTGTACAAGAGGAGGTCCCATTTACCCTTCGCAGTGCCTCACTCTATACTCCCCCAATTGATCTCCATTCCCAACTCCGCTTCCCATTTCTCCTTGATCTTCACCACCCGCTAGCCTCCCTGCACCCCCAGCCACTTATATATATCCCCAATTCTTCCCTCCCCTTCCACATCCGGAATCAGCAGTCGCTCCAGCAGGGTGTATCCCGGCAATCTAGGGAACCCCTTCCAGACCCTTCGTGCAAATTCCCTAACCTGTACCTGTAGATATCTTAACTCACTACCCCTCGGCAGCTCTACCCTCTCCCTTAGCTCCTCCAGACTGGCGAACCCTTCCTCCAAATACAAATCCCTCACCTTGACCAGCCACACTTCCCTCCACCTGTAGAATAAAGTGTTAACATCAAAAGTATATAGAACATAGAACAGTGCAGCACAGAACAGGCCCTTCGGCCCTCGATGTTGTGCCGAGCATATATGATGCTTGTTATAACCCTGGGACCAGGACTATACAATTTCCCTTGACCTCCCCAGAATATGAACTTCCCCTTTAAGACAGGCAGTCCTTCCCCTTTACAAGGAGAGCTTCAGTTGTATAAACCCCCCGGCCTAGCTGCAGGTCGGGGAAGGAGACCTTGAGGAGTATTGTAATTGTATCAAAATAAACCTTGTTCAGGCAGCACGGTGGCGCAGTGGTTAGCACTGCTGCCTCATGGCACCGAGGTCCCGGATTCGATCCCGGCCCTGGGTCACTGTCCGTGTGGAGTTTGCACATTCTCCCCGTCTCTGCGTGGGTCTCACCCCCACAACCCAAAGATGTGCAGGGTAGGTGGATTGGCCATGCTAAATTGCTTAATTGGAAAAAATAATTGGGTACTCTAAACTTATAAAAAAAACAATAAACCTTGTTCTGTAATTTTTACTTCGGTCCATGTGTTCTGCCTACAGCCGATTCAACAATGCTGATATAATAATGTCAGGTCACATGACGTAAGAAAGATCTGGAAGAGCAGGTCTAACCTTGTGTGGGGTCCAAATGTGTAAATAAACAGTTACGGGTGGTGACCATGGGCTTGATCTTACTTTTAGAAGACTAAAGGATTCCCCAAAATCCTGTCTAAATCTCTACCACATGACAAAACAGGCCTGGTTCTAATTTTAAGGTTGTGCTCCCTTGTTTTCGAGTCTCCCCCCAGAGTAAATAGTTTTATTTACCATCTTCCCAATCAAATCCTTTAAGGGGTGATATAATTGAGTCACCATAGTCCCAGATGACCATGGGCTGCTTTCCCCTTTGAGGGGGGAGAGCTGGCTGGTGGTGATTTAACCTGAGGGTCACCACACCTCAGGCGAGGGGCAAGGTTGAGAAGGCGGGGCCTACATGAATAACCTCAGCCGGTACGGGAATTGAACCCAGGGTGTTGGCCTTGATCTGCCTCACCAACCAACTGTCCAGCAACTGAGCCAAACATTCAGGGACTGCTCACAATCTCAGGACATCCTAAAGCTCTTTTCTGCCAGTGAAGTAACTGGTACAATGTAGACCTTGCAATTGATGCACAGCATGATCTCACAGGCAGCGATGTGCTAATGCCCTCATAATCTGCTTTTAAGTGATGTCAATTGAGAAATTGGCCAGGAATAGTGCCTAGGGATCTTTTATGTCCAGCTGAGTGGGCCTCCACTTAATACAAAAGATGGTACCTTTGATAGTTACGGGCTCAAGTTTGTAATGTCGGATTTGAATTGGTGACCTTTTGACTCTGAGACAATAACATTACCGACTGAGCCGTAGAATGCCGACAGTGCTGAAGGAGGCCATTTGGCCCATCGAGCCTACACTGACCCTCTGAAAGAGCACCCGACCTAAGCCCACACCTCCACCCTTTCCCCGTAACCCCACCTAACCTGCATATCTGTAGGCACTGAGGGGCAATTTAGTATGGTCAATCCACCTAATCTTTGGACACTGAGGAGGCAATTCATCATGGCCAATCTCCCTAACCTGCACATTTTTGTACTGTGGGAGGAAACTGGAGCACCCGGAGGAAACCCACGTAGATAGGGGGAGAAAGTGCAAACTCCTCACAGTCACCTAAGGCCGGATTTGAACCCGGGTCCCTGGCGCTGTGAAGCAGCAGAGTTGACCAC
Source organism: Scyliorhinus canicula (assembly GCF_902713615.1). Lineage (NCBI taxonomy): Eukaryota > Metazoa > Chordata > Chondrichthyes > Carcharhiniformes > Scyliorhinidae > Scyliorhinus > Scyliorhinus canicula. The sequence continues at coordinate 16,647,240 of NC_052173.1, forward strand.
TGTGCCACTCCTCCTTGAGCCAGTCCTTGAGGCTTGACCTGTACACATCTTCGAGGAAAAGACTTTATAGTTGGTCTGCTGACAGCCAGCTGTATACATGGTGCGGCAAATGCTTGATTCACCTGCATGGAGATTATAGCACAGGGTTTCAGCACAGGCATGACAATAATCAACCAAAGCTGTACAGTCCAAGGGCCTTGCTCTACGAAGCCACACTACTAGTCCACTGACTGGGGAGAAAGTACAGATGCTATCTGGTTATTTGCAGAAGCTCACAGCATCTGGCAGGACTTCTGTTGGGCCAATTTAACACCAGATTAACCAAGATCTTCTCTGTTGGCTGATGCCCCGTGGCATTTTCTGCCGCGTTGTAAAAAAGAAAGAGAATAACTTCAAAGGGAATCACGCTTTCTGCTGATTGACTTAGAGCTGACACAAGGCTTGTATCCCCAGTGTGTGGGACCTGCCACGATAGCTGCTGTTACCTTACTAATACCAGCTGTGACTGTAATGAGTAGTCAGCCAGTTCTAACTGCTGTACACCTTACCACCTAAACTGAGGATAATACAGCTCTTGTTAACTGAGCTTGGAGCCATGCTGACATTGAGACCTTTAGCAATGAGACAGGGCAGACTAATGGCAAACAAAATCCCTCAGTGATTCTGCTTTAAAAAGGAGCCTCCCAATTTTTGATTGTTAAGGAGATGAGGTAGAGGACATGGAGCCATAGTACAAAACAGATGACAATTTGGCAAATCAGCCCCAAAGGAATCATATTCCAACATTAGACTCCAGCGCGGATCCTTGGGCCGGATTCTCCGATTGCCGACGGCGAAATCGTTTTCGGCAATCGGCTGGAGAATCTGTTTTAACACTGAAATCGGGGGAGGCGCCGTTTTTATGATGCTCTGCCTTCTCAAAGACGGCTTACTCAAGGTGTACGGCACACGCTGTTGGGACTGCCTCAGGACATCACCCGAGGCCCTGCCCCGATGCTCCACCCCCCCGATGGGCTGACTTCCCGATGGCGCGGGACACGTGTCCTCTCAACTTTCGAGAACCTGGCGTGGCGGATATGGACTGTGTCCAGTGCCACCACAGTCGGGGGGGGGGGGGGGGGGGGGGGGAGCCATTCCGCTGGCATGGGGGGTTTCAGCGGGGGCTGGGGGGGCTGGTCCGGGGGTGGCGAGGCTGGTTGCAGGGGGGCAGTTTTTGGCAGGCCGGACCCGCACACGGCCGCTGCAGGCCGCCACCGTGCGCATGCGCGGCCACAGACCTGGCCATTCTGAGTCCCTATTGGCAGGTAAAGCCAGGGGCTTACATGGCACGGCTGCTAGCCCCCCACCAGGTGGCGCATCGGTGCTGGGACGGCCCTGACTTTCCGGTCGTAAGACCAGACTCATCCTCCGGACATAGTCACAGAATCGGAGAATCCAGCTCTTTGTCCGCAATTCAGATACAACCCACACGTGATCCTCCTCACATCTCTGAAGCAAACAGTGGGGAATATTGTGCACAGCATGAATCCAAACTCCCAACATGCCCCACCAGCATGCGAGGCTGCCCACTGGAAACGCAAAATAGGGAATATATGAAAATCGGAAGATGATTCCTCCAGTGTTCGGGAAGGGTACAGGGAGTTGAGAAGCTGGGATTGGTCTCCTTGGAGCAAAGGAGGGAAGATTTGATTGAGGCGAACAAGGTTATGACAGGTTTAGATAAAGTTAAAGAACAGCTGTTCCCATTGGCTGATGGTCCAAGGATTAGGGCACACAGATTTAAGGCTCTGGGCAGGAGATATTGGGGGGGAGGGATATGAGGTGGAGCTTTTTCACAGAGTGGTAATGAGCTGGAACACGCTGGGTGGGAGCGGAGATGATGAATGATTTTAAAAGGAAATTGGATGGGCGTTTGAAGGAAATAAACGTGCAGGAGATACGGGGATAGAGTGGGGGAATGGGACTGACTGTATTGGTTCACAGAGGAGACAGGATGGACTTGATGGGCCAGTTGGCCTCCTTCTGTATCGTAATGACTTTTATAACTGTGACTCTGCATTTAGACCTGACCGGAGGACAACTGACAGAGTTTCCAGTCATCCAAAGTGGAAAGGAAAACCTCCTTTTCCATCAGCGTCCCACCACACATGATGGAAACATGGCTGTGTGCAACGTTACTGTGCAAGTTTCTAACAAGATCTCCTCCCTGCAATGTCGATGGTGCGGTGAGCTTTGTTACTGTGCAAGGTACTGTTCCATTAAAATAGCAAAGATGGAAGTTTGAGATGACCGTCTTGAGACATCAGGACGATAGTTGGCTCACAGACGCACGTCATGTAAATTAGGTCAGTGTGAATTCCCCAATTTTTTTACGAGAAAACAACAATTTCTGCAAGAGTTGACCACAAACCCCTAGGGCTCATAAATATAGCTTGCTTCTCAAGGTCACGACTGAGATCATTTTCCATAATTCAGTTGCTCCTCAGTCAATCATTACATTAATACCAGATATCTGCCTGGTCAAATTACATTTTCAAATAATAATTTCTTTCCTTTCACTTGCTGGCCATGGACGTGATGCCAAGGTCATGTGATATCTGCTTGATTAAAAGTCACCCTCTTTCATTTCTTGCGCGGTTCCATTGTTCAATCAAGAAATACCAGTCAAATGTTTTGTATTTATTGTTTAACAGCTCAAATGACGGTATCTTCCAACTGATGAGGTTGGAGGGACATATGAAACACTAACCGCGGACCCACCGCCTTTCTCTCTGTCGTAACAACAATTTTAACCTCTTAATCTTTATAGCCCAAGGGAAATCCTATTGAATCCATCTTTTGGATTCCAAGGCCTTTGCAGACTCCGGTGGCTAAATTCTGTATTGACCAGAGCACTGGTTGGAAACCTAATGCTTTGCCAGAAATGGGTTCAGCTTAATCCAGGTCCTAAGATAGTGCATTTCTAAATCAAACTGATAGATATCACAGACTAAGCACAACACGACCGCAGAAATTGTCTGGTGCACTGTTACGTCTGTCGAAATTCCTGTCAAAGCATGGTAGGAGGGCAGATTGTACAGGGCAGCACGGTAGCACAGTGGTTAGCACTGTTGCTTCACAGCTCCAGGGTCCCAGGTTCGATTCCCGGCTTGGGTCACTGTCTGTGCGGAGTCTGCATGTTCTCCCCGTGTCTGTGTGGGTTTCCTCCGGGTGCTCCGGTTTCCTCCCACAGTCCAAAGATGTGCTTGTTAGGTGAATTGGACATTCTGAATTCTCCCTCTGTGACCCGAACAGGTGCCGGAATGTGGTGACTAGGGGCTTTTCACAGTAACTTCATTGCAGTGTTAATGTACGCCTGCTTGTGACTCTAAAGGTTATTATTATTTCTGGGCATAATGCATTTCCTGATTGTGCACGCAAGAGAAAAATTAAACTGTTGAGGGTCTGGAATGTGCCGCATGGGAGTGTGGTGTAGGCAGGTTCAATCGAAGCATTGAAGAGGGGATTGTATGTAAACTGTGCAAGGTTACGGGGAGAAGGTAGGGAGAATGGGAATGGGGGTAGCAGGCAGCTCATTGCTCATTAGGAGACACGATTCTGTGAATTAAGCAACAGATAATCAGCTGTTACGTGTGTTTTCCAGCCCCACCTCCCTTCCCCCACACACAACATTCCCCAGCCAACTGTCCTCTATGCATGCCATCACTGTGACGGTTTAACAGCCAAACGATAAAGAGGATGATGCACTATCAATTACGACGAGACAAGAGTAGAGAGTAATCGAGGCTTTATTACACAGAGATGTGTAGCCTCCCACAGCTGCTGCTGAAATGGCTGCAGCTCGGAGAGCCCACACATTTATACTCCGCCTACTGGGCGGAGCCAGCAGGCAGGGACCTACCCCCGTACCTGTAGTACAAGAGCCTTAACGTAATACCCTCGTATGCAGTATATAGTACAACAGTGGTGATTACCACAGAGGGGCACGCCACTCTGACCTGACAACCCCTCTCTGTCAACCATTTGAAAAGCCAATTTTGAGGATTGGCAGCGGGAATGGCGCCTCAGTCATTCAACTACCCTGCTGTTCAAAATATTTATTCCCATCCCAAACTCTATTTTCTACCTCTTTTTTGACCAGCCCCTTAACATTCAACTCATGCCCATGTCTGCACTCTTTCGCGGACATGTTGACACAGCCTGGCTGATGGATTGCTTCAAACAATTCCACAATTAACTTCGAAGCACAGTCCCTCAAGTTGACCAAGTTGGCCGGTACTGTTAATGTTCGGCAAGGAGTATCTCACAGGTCATAGAGTCATAGAGTTTTTACAGCACAGGAAGAGGCCCTTCTGCCCATCCTGTTCGTGCCGCCCATCAACTACCTATCTATTCTAATTCCATTTTCCATCACTTGACCCATAGCCTTGTGTGCTGTGGTGTTTCAAATGCTCATCTAAATGCTTCTTAAATGTTGTGAGGGTTCCCGCCCCTCCCACCCTTTCAGGCAGCGAGTTCCAGATTCCCATCATCCTCTGGGTGAAAAGGTTTCCTTCAAATCCCCACGAAACCTCCTGCCCCTTACCTTAAATCTATGCCTCCTGGTCACTAACCCCTCCACTAAGGGGAAAGTACCTTCCTGTCCACCCTATCTATGCCCCTCATAATTTTATACATCTCAATCAGGTCCCTCCTCAGCCTCCTCTGCTCCAAGGAAAACAATCCCAGCCTAACCAGTCTCTCTTCATAGCTGAAACGCTCCAGCCCAGGCAACATCCTGGTGAATCTCCTCTGCACCATCTCCAGTACAATCACTTCCTTTCTATAGTGTGGCGACCAGAACTGTACCCAGTACTCCAGTTTGAACCTAACCAGTGTTTTATCCATCTCCAGCATAATCTCCCTGCTCTTATATGCAATGCCTTGGTTACTAAGGAGAAGAATCCCATTGGCCTTCTTAATCACCTTATTAACCTGCTCTGCTGTCTTCTGAGATCTGTGAACATGGACACCAAGGTCCCTTTGATCCTCTCTACTTCCTAGGGTCCGACCATTCATTGTATATTCCTTTGCATTGTTAGTCCTCGCAAAATGCATCACCTCACACTTTTCATGGTTAAATTCCATTTGCCTCTCTTCTGCCCATCTAACCAGCCCGTCTATATTGCCCTGTAATCTAAGGCCTTGCTCCTCACTATTTATTTATAGGCCTGTGAAAACCGTTCATACCTCCTCCCTCTCAGTGTTAAGTTGTTCAATTAAATCACAGTGCACCTCCCTGAGTTCTATACCTACATCATCCTTCTCCTTCGTGAATAAAGATGCAAAGTACTCATTTAAAACCTCACCAATATCTTCGAGTACCACACACAAATTGCTATGTTGGTCCCTAATGGGCCCTACTCTTGCCCTGGTCAACCTCCTGCTCTTAATATACTTGTAGAACACTTCTGGATTTTCCTTTATTTTACTCACCAGAGCAACAGGCAGACTGGGGAGTCTAGCTTTGACAAAGGGGCATCTGGACTCGAAACGTTAGCTCATTTCTCTCCCTACAGATGCTGCCAGACTTGCTGAGATTTTCCAGCAGTTTCTCTTTGGTTTCAGATTCCAGCATCCGCAGTAATTTGCTTTTATTTAGACTGGGGAGTTTGTTGTCCTTGTTGTATTGGTATTCCGATTCCAAGTAACACAAGATAAAGGAAAAATAACTAGATTTATTCTGGGTTTAAGCGATATACACACAGCAACATTCAATAACTCGATGGCAGCTTACAAATGCCATCTTGCAAACTGACCGATTTCCGTTTGGATCAATCCAGTGGCTTAACTGAAGCTTTGCTTTTGAGGGGAAGATCCCCAAAGTAACTGTTGGTGACATTAATGGTTGAATTGTTTCCTCTGTCTGTTATTCTAACACAGATAATATGCTGTGTTCCAGACCTTTTTCAAAGTTTAAATGTTCATATTTTAACGGGTCTGCGCTATTAGACTATTCCGTTTTAGAATTAGAACAATATTAGAACAGTACAGCACAGAACAGGCCCTTCGGCCCTCAATGTTGTGCCGAGCAATGATCACCCTACTCAAGCCCACGTATCCACCCTATACCAGTAACCCAACAACCCCCATTAACATTATTTTTTAGGACACTAAGGGCAATTTAGCCTGGCCAATCCACCTAACCCGCACATCTTTGGACTGTGGGAGGAAACCGGAGCACCCGGAGGAAACCCACGCACACACGGGGAGGACGTGCAGACTCCGCACAGACAGTGACCCAGCCGGGAATCGAACCTGGGACCCTGGAGCTGTGAAGCATTGATGCTAACCACCATGCTACCGTGCTGCCCCTCTATATGGTTTTAGCAGAGTTGTTTAGATTTGGAAACAATGCGCCCTGTTTAAAACACATTCTGCCCTCCCATGAACCTTGTGTGCAAGCAGGAGCTCAGCTGTGTGACTTGTCACTTGTTACAAATCACTTGCTCTATTAAGATTAAACTCCCAGGTATAACTCTATATGGTTACCAGTAATGTAATATACAGTTGACAAGTTGTGAAAGTCAAAGTGGACACAGATGTAATCTTGGAAACAATAAGGGGTGGAAAAAGGGGCCTCAAAACAGATTGAGCTGTTAGTCCTGATGGCCGTAAGGCGGCATAGTAGCACAGTGGTTAGCACTGTTGCTTCACAGCGGCAGGGACCCGGGTTCGATTCCCGGCTTGAGTCACTGACTGTGTGGAGTCTGCACGTTCTCTCAGTGTCTGTGTGGGCTTCCTCCGGGTGCTCCGGTGTCCTCCCACAAGTCCCGAAAGACGTGCTGTTAGGTGAATTGGACATTCTGAATTCTCCCTCTGTGACCCGAACAGGCGCCGGAATGTGGCGACTAGGGGCTTTTCACAGTAACTTCATTGCAGTGTTAATGCAAGCCTACTTGTGACACTAATAAAGATCATTATTATCAAAAGTAAACAGAATATTGGGTGTACCACTAGGATGCTCCAGTGTTAAGCAAAGAGCACTACGGTGTCCTTGTATAAGACCTTGGTTAGGTCTCACCTGGATTTGGTTCCTCTGACGAAGACCCTGGATAGGAGGAAGACCAGTGACAGAGACATATGTGAAGGCCTCAGTTTCTACACTAAACTTAGTGAGCAGTGTCTTTTTAGAATTGGAGAAACATGCAGCACAGAAGGAGGCCATTTTACCTGTGTTGGCTCTTTGAAAGAACAGTCGTGCTTAGTCCCACCCCCACGTTTTTGTTCACAATCCTGTAAGTCCCTCATCCTCAAGTATCTGTCCAACACTTCCATGTTGAAATAGAATCAGCTTCCAACATCATTTCAAGTACTGTAGGGTGTTCCAGATCCTAGCCACTCCTTGAGTGAACACGACTCTCCTTTCCTCCCCTCCTTTGTCAATAATTTCAAAGTGATCGACTCGCCAGAGGGAATAGTTTTATTTTCTTATTGCTTTATCAAAACCTCTTATTATCTTGAAAACTTCGATAAGGTCACCTCTTTAACCTTCTTTGTTCTGAACTTTTTCAACCTCTCCTCGACTGAAGTCCTTCATCCCTGGTAACATCCTTCTGGTCAAGATGGCATACGGCATGCTTGCCTTCATTGGCCGGGGCATTGAGTATAAGAATTGGCAAGTCATGTTGCAGCTGTATAGAACCTTAGTTAGGCCACACTTGGAGTATAGTGTTCAATTCTGGTCGCCACAGTACCAGAAGGAAGTGGAGGCTTCAGAGAGGGTGCAGAAGAGATTTACCAGGATGGTGCCTGGTATGGAGGGCATTAGCTATGAGGAGAGGTTGAATAAACTTGGTTTGTTCCCACTGGAATGAAGAAGGTTGAGGGGCGACCTGATAGAGGTCTACAAAATTATGAGGGGCATAGACAGGGTGGATAGTCAGAGGCTTTTTCCCAGGGTAGAGGGGTCAATTACTAGGGGGCATAGGTTTAAGGCGCGATGGGCAAGGTTTAGAGGAGATGTACGAGGCAAGTCTTTTTACACAGAGGGTAGTGGGTGCCTGAAACTCGCTGCCGGAGGAGGTGGTGGAAGCAGGGACGATAGTGACGTTTAAGGGGCATCTTGACAAATACATGAATAGGATGGGAATAGAGGGATACGGACCCCGGAAGTGTAGAAGATTTTAGTTCAGACGGGCAGCATGGTCGGCGCAGGCTAGGAGGGCCGAAGGGCCTGTTCCTGTGCTGTACTTTTCTTTATACTTTAAACCCCCATTGTACTCTTTCTGAAGCCTGGAATGCAGACTCGAGTGGTGGGGAAGTTGGGGGTGGTGGTGCAGGTCTTTTTAATATCACAATAGTGAGGTTTGCTAAAAACCAAGGGATGTGCAAGTCAATTGATTTTAAAATTCTCATCCTTGTTTTCAAATCCCACCATGTCCTCACCCTCTCCCTATCTCTGTCATTTTCTCCAGACCCACAACCCTCTAAGATATCTGTGCTCTTCCAATTCTGGCCTCTTGTACATCCCAATTCTAATCGCTCCACCATTGGTGGCCTTCATCGGCCTGTATCCCAAGCTCTGGAATTTCCCTCCTAAACCCCTCCACCTCACTTTTCTCCCATAAGACACTCCTTAAAACCTATCTTGCTGACAATTTCTCCTGATGCGACTTAATATCATATTTTGTTATAATCACTCCTGTCAAGACAGGTCATTGTGTTGAAGGTACAATAGAAGTTTGTTCTAATTATAGGCATTCAACTAGGTTCAATGTCAAGGGTAAACTTTTCTCTGGGTGTCATTAACCTCTGGGATACCAACTTGTGCAGTGAGTGCAAATTCACTGTAAACCTTCAAAAGAGAGTTGGATCAGTTCCTGGATGAGAATGGTATCACTGCAACCAATCGCTTGGACAATATCTTATAATCAAATGCAAGTTTTGCATGCCATCGCCGATGCGGGTGTAAACCTAGTTATTGCCACCAGTGACGAACCGGAGGCTGGCACCTAAATCGCTGCCAGGCACGGACCTCGCTTTTGGCCGGACGCCCAGTTTTCCACCCGATTGTGGTTCAAGGCGTTGCAAACTGGAGAATTTCACCCATTCGCTCGATATTAGTGGTAGTGAATTCCACAGATTCTCCACTCTCTGGGTGAAGAAAGTTCTCCTCACCTCAGTCCTAAAAGGTTTACCCCCTTATCCTCAAACTATGACCCCTCGTTCTGGACTCCCCCACCATCGGGAACATTCTTTCTGAGTCGACCCTGTCTAATCCTGTTGGAATTTTATAAGAAGTGTAATAGAATGTTATGTGATCAAAACCTATTGATGAAACTGAAAGGAAGAATCTACGAGCCACTTATGAGACTGGCCTTGTTATATTGTGCAGAAATTTGGTCATCAAGAAGAGAGGAGCAATGACTGGATATTAATGAGACGCGGATGTTGAGACGGGTGTGTGGAGCAATGAGAAAGGACATAATGAGGAACCGGCACATCAGGAGGTCAGTGAAGATTGTGGAAGTATCGAAGAAAGGATTGAAATAGATATGGTCATGTCCGACACAGAGATAGAGGAAATGAGGCGAGTGATGGAAATGGGACTGGCAGGAAGAAAGAGAAGAGGAAGGCTTAAGACCAGATGGAATGATGGGTTGTGAGAGACTTAAGTGGAGTGGGATTGGAGGAAGAACGAGTGACTGACAGACCGAGATGGAGAAGGGTGATCACCCAGCATTGGGGCGAGCCGAAGTACAATGGGAGAAACTAGAAGAAGAAGAGGAAGATAAATCCAATAAGGAATTGAAGACAAACCTCCTTACCCAGAGCAAAGTGAGAATGTGGAACTTGCTACCACTGGGAATAGTCAAGGCAAATGGCATAGATGCATTTTAGGGGAAACTAGTTAAGCACATGAGAGAGAAAGGAATAGAAGAATGTGTTCAAAGGTTGAGATGAAATAAGGTGGGAGGAAGCTTGCGACGATCATAAACACCCTCCAGCACATATCTGTTGGGCCACATGGCCTGTTTATGTGCTGAAAATTTACTGCAATATAAATTAGACAGCAACAAAATATGATATAGAGTTAACAGGCCTTGTATATTAGACTCTGTACAGCCACTGCATGGCATTGATAAAGAGAGGTTTGTCACAAACCATGAATGTTACAGAGGGCCCTATTACTATATTGATGTTATACATCAGTGCTTCTTTCCAATACAACAGCACATATCCAGGATTCAGGGTCATATTCTCCTGCACTGTTTCCCACCCGTTAGAATGAAAGCTAAAACAAAGGGCTGGTAAATTGCAACAGCTCACTGAACTCTGAGCTCAGGATTCCTGACATGCACTCGCATCATGCAAAGTGCGATCGGAATTACTTCTGTCATTTTACATGAAAAATTAGTCGCCTTCTCAAAACTCACTGAAGCCAACCTAAAATCTAACGCCATATGCAAGCGCAGAATTATTGCGATGCAGCAGGTTTTTGCAAAGAGACAAGTTGTTAATAAATAGTCTGGGCAGCGACCAGGAACAGTTAGTGAGGAGAAGAGATGAATTCTAATAGTCACCATTTATTTCCCAGTGGACCGGGCTTGTGGCAGTGAAGTGGCCAGAATTTTACAGCTCAGGTTCTACGTTGAGGATTTAATTGTGCAGGGAACAGGAACACATCCTGGGGCCATGGTTGAGCCTTATTTTATAATTGCGGATACGTTGCCCAGCTAATAAAGGTGTCAGAGATTGCACTGCCAGCAGGTTCCATTTTTACTTCAGGCAACAGTTTGCTTTGAAAGAAACACACCAGGGCGTGTAACAGTGCACCAAGAGCAGAAATATTCTTTTGAAGTTCGGGTTGGAGTACATCGCTGAGGTACAGTAGGGGGCGCTGCACGCTGCCTTTCCAGCCGTGTTATATCTGGATAGTCTTTCTGAGTGACAGCGAGATACCGTGCTATTTATGCAACGTTGGATATATGCCCTGAGGTGCTTCACATAGATTTGTTGAAAAGAAGTAAAGTCAACAAGGAAGTGATAAGAAGGGGTGACCCAAAGGTGACCATGAGGCTGGCTGATTATGTGTCAGCCACGCAGACATGATGGGCTGAATGGTCCACCTTCTCTGAGCTGTGAATTTCTATGATTTTATGATTTCTAGAGAGGCCAGCTTTGAAAAATGAACAAGAGGGGTTAGGGAGCATAGCGGCCATGGGCGGGATTCTTCGTTGCCCTACGCCGCTATCGTACCCGCCGATTGGACGGAGAATCCCTTTTTACGACTGAATCGGGGGGTGGCGCCTGCTTTTGGAAGCTCCACCCCCTCCATAACGGCATTATTGAGGATTACGTGGCACGCCGTTGAAACAGCCTCCAGATGTTACCTGAAGGCCCTCCACCCGATGCTCCGCCCCCAATTGGGCAAGTTCCTGACGATGCGGGACACACGTGCTCTCAGTTTTCGTAAACCCGGTGTGGCGATGTCGAGCGCCGCCACAGTCGGTGTGGGGAGCCGGGGGGGGGGGGGGGGGGGGGGGGCTGAGGTGCACTATCTGGCAGGTCGGGTCCGTGCGGGGCTGGCGCCACGTTGTATGGCGCGGCTGCTGCAGGTCGTCGCCGTGCACAAGCGTGGCCACGGACCCGGCAATTCTCCAGGCTTTTATATCGGGAAGGCCACGCGTTTTACATGGCGCGGCTGCTCGCCCCTTACCAGTCGGAGCATCAGTGCTAGGGCCTCCCTGATTTTTTTTGTCGTAAAACCAGAAACTTCCTCGGAAAATTGCCTCAAAATCGGAGAATCCAGCCCCACCCGGGTTTCCTCCGGGTGCTCCGGTTTCCTCCCACAGTCCAAAGATGTGCAGGTTAGGTGGATTGGCCACGATAAATTGCCTTAGTGTCCAAAAAGGTTAGGAGGGGTTATTGGGTTACGGGGATATGGTGGAAGTGACGGCTTAAGTGGGTCGGTGCAGACTTGATGGGCCGAATGGCTTCCTTCTTCACTGTATGTTCTATTTCTCCCATCAAACCCATTCCTTCCAAGCATAATTCATAATCTGCTCAATCGTCGACTCTACCACGCCCTCTTTAAGGTGTGTTTTTCCTGTGCTGGCCTAGCTAATCTCAGCCACGATAGCAGCCTAGGGACGACAAATGCCCTCCAATGCATTCGCACTCAAACATCAGCTGTGCTTTAATGGGCGGCACTCTTGGGTCAGAAAAGTTTTGGGTTCAAACCCACTCCAAGGACTTGGACAACAAAAATCCTGGCCGAAAGTCCAAGTGCAGTACGGTGGGAGTGCTGCACTGTTGGAGGTGCTGTCTTTCAAGATGAAACATTCAACCAATGCCTGACATTTGCAGGTTAGCAAAATCTCATTGCGTGATTGCAAGGAGCGAGGAAATTCTCCTGGCTAATATTTATCTGAAAGCCAACATCGTTCAAACGGATTATCCGATCATTATTGTGACGTTATAGGAAATGTTCAAAATATAAAGGGTTAATGTCATAACCACTAGATGGAGCTAGATATAGAACTATATAAAGCACTGACTCACAGGCTTCTGGGAGAGAGTCCAGGAGAAAGCTAGGAGAGAGATCAGGAGAAGACCAGGAGTGAGAGAGAGAGCAGAGTACAGTTATAGAGATTAGTACTAGTGGAGTGGAGATTGTAGATTACTAGGTTATTGTTTACTATAGGAATAAATAGGGCAGCTTGGTAACACAAGTGGCTAGCACTGTGGCTTCACAGTTCCAGGGTCCTAGGTTCGATTTCCCCGCTGGGTCACTGTCTGTGTGGAATCGGCACGTTCTCCCCGTGTCTGCGTGGGTTTCCTCCGTGTGCTCCGGTTTCCACCCACAGTCCAAAGATGTGCAGGTTAGGTGGACTGGCCATGCTAAATTGCCCTTAGTGTCCAAAAAGGTTAGGAGGGGTTATTGGGTCACGGGGGTAGAGTGGAAGTGAGGGCTTAAGTGGGTCGTTGCAGACTCGATGGGCCGAATGTCCTCCTTCTGCACTGTATGTTCTAGGTTCTGTAAGTGGTCAAGCGTTAATAAGTAGTGTAAATAAAAAGTGTAAATAAAAAGTTAGCTTTGTTGATTGATCTTGCTTCTGTGGATTTTGTGAGCACTTGTGACATCCATCCGGCGGGGGCTGGTGAAAGGGGGAAGGGGCTATCGAAATGGAAGTCTTTCTTTCAAGTATGGAGGATTTGTATTTCCACAGCAACCAGCCTTCCCTCCTGCGATGGCTGTAGCCCGCAGGGACAGCGTGCAGTTGAGTACGCCGGACGAGAGTTGGGTCATAGGTTGCAATGTCCCACATTGGTGTATTTCCTGTTGCCATCCCCTGTCGGGGTGCACAGGTGAAGAATGGGGAGGTATGGCATGGATGCTGCCACCTGAGGAACCACAGCCAACTTGGGGGGGGTGGGGGCGCAGTTGTTACGTGAGTAAGAACAGTTACTGCGCATCGAGAACGTGAGCCACGTAGGCACTAACATCTAATTGCTGCCAACACAAAAATAATGGGACCCAAATCCGATGCCTGCATAAAACGAAAACAAAGCATATTATAGAAAATACCAGGGCTTCATTAAGTAGCTCTAATCTAATCTTGAGGGTTCCAATGGCCACTAAAATCCACTTGAGATTTCTAATGGTTTATGGTTTAATCTGGGCCTTTCAAATTGCATTACAGTTTTTGCAATCACTCCTGAGTAGCCATTATACTGCATTTAATATTTGTATGGATCAGTGTGTGCTGTCAAATTCAAGATTGTATGATTTATATGCTTAATTGATGCATAAATGGAGAAATGCCATTGAGGTTTTATTATCTTGTCCCGGAACTCTGGCATCATTACCAAATCTCCAAGGATTCAATCCTCGAACAAGGCTGCTTGATAAAAGTCAATAGTGCATCGCTACTTGAATCCCAGCTGCTCACCCAATCCATTCCATTGGGGCCCTCCTGCCATCTCGCCTCCTAGTGGCCATCTTTTACACATGTGAGCTTGGGCGCCAAGTGTCCGCGGGTTATTTGCTTTTCCAGTACACATTTTAGACTGGAAATAGATCTGTTGAACTGTTGTTAATTCAAAAGAGCACTGGATGGATAAAAAGAAATAAGTTGCATTTTTGTAGTGCCGTCCACGACTTTAGGCGGCCCTTGAGCAATTTACACCCAATGCCTTACTTTCGAAGTGAAGTCACTGTTGCGACATAGGCAACGTTACAACCAATTTGCGCACAGCAAACTCCCATAAACAGCAATCAGATAAATGGCCAGATAGTCAAAATGCAGGTTGAGGGATATTGGGTGCGGTTGAGAAGAGAGGAAAATGAGGGAGACAGGGAGGGAAAGAGAAATGGAGAAGAGATAAAAAGAGAAACAGAGACGAAAGCAAGAAAGAGAAGGGACGTGTGAGATCAGACGGCAGTGGTCTATTCAAATCCACTGTTGCACTATTTAAGTCAGATCTAAAGATGGGTTGGTGTTAATCCATGACAACAATCTCTTGCAAATTTAAGCTGCAGAGCCTGGGAAGTCAATCAGAGGGATTTGGAGCCTTGTCCGTGATCATTCTGGTGCAACAGCACTTTATCACTTCACATTGTTACCTCGGATAGGGAATGGCGCGTATTTAGAAGGTTGGTTTCTATACTTGTATCCCAGAGACAGTAGGCCCAGAGAGGGAAGAGAGCAGTACTGGAGCATGTAGTCCATCACGCGAACCCACCTCCCATCCATTGACTCTATCTACACCTCCCGCTGCTTTGAAAAGCGAGCAGCATAATCAAAGACCCCTCCCGCCCGGGTTATTCTCTCTTCCAACCTCTGCCATCGGGCAAGAGATACAAAAGTCTGAGAACACGCACCAACAGGTTCAAAAACAGCTTCTTCCCCGCTGTTACCAGACTCCTAAATGATCCTCTTATGGGCTGAACTGATCTCTTCCCACATCTTCTCTACTGAGTAGGACTACACTCCGTATGCTTCACCCGATGCCTGTCTTTGTATTTGCATTGTGTATTTATGCAGGTCCTATGTTTTTCATATATGGAACGATCTGTCTGGACTGTATGCAGAACAATACTTTTCACTGTATCTCGGTACACGTGACAATAAATCAATTCGATTCACTTCAAAGAAACTTCAAATTGCGCGCGAAACCCCTGCTCGCTGTGTCAACGATCGCGCAGAATGACTTATTTTCAACGCACAGATAGCGAGCAGTAATTATAAACGTCAGCAGAGACTGTGCATCATTGCAGGTGATAGTACTAGGTCACCTTGATTCAGCTTTAAAATACCAGGGAAGAGCTTATTGATTTGAAAGTTAGAACTTCTGCAGAATCACTGGGCGCGATTCTCCCAAACAGGGAGAAATCGTAAGGCTGGCGTCAAATCCGGGCGGGTTTGACGCCAGCCTCCCCCTCCCCGACCGGGAACCGATTCTGGTCCCCGGTCGGGGCTAGCATGCCGCGGCCGTGAACTCCGGCATCCCGGGCTTAACGAATTTCGTTAAGCCCGCTTGCCAGAGTTTGCGCCGGCTGACGCGTCACATGACGTCAGCCGTGCATGCGCAGATTGGAAGACTCTAACCCGCGCATGCACGGATGACGTCATCGCGCATTTGCGCGAAATCCGCGCATGCGCGGGCCGGGATGCCCCTCAGCCGCCCCGCGAATGGATACTGCGGGGCGGCGGAAGGACAAAGAGTGCGCGGGAATCGGACCCGCTGCCCGCGATCGGTGCCCACCAATCGCGGGCCCATGGCACCCTTGGCACGGCCGTGGTACTGCCGTGCCAATCGGTGCCATGGTTTTCAAAATCGGGACTTTACGGCCGTTTTTACGAACGGCCAGACCAGGTGTGTTTGCCGTTCGTAAAAACAGCCGTAAAGGGCTTGGACTTCGGCCCATCGGCCAGCTGAGAATCGCTGCTGGCCGTAAAAAAAACGGCGGCAGCGATTCGTGTTGGGTGTCGGGCGTGGGGGGGGTGGGAGAATAGCGGGAGGGCGTCAGACTAGCGTGGCCGTAAAAATTTATGAACCCCGCTATTCTCCGCACCGTCGTGAGTGCGGAGAATTGCGCCCACTGTTTTAGATGCAGTGTTTTGCAGGATGATTAATTACGGGGAAAACTGAGGTTCCTACCTTTTTCTCTTAAAAATGCAGAAGCTAAAACTTTTGCAAGAGTTGTGGTGGTGGTGAAGGGGGTGAGAATCACAATGATTGTGTCTAATGGAAGGATTTCATCATGGTGAGGTAAAAGTAAAGTCACCATACTCCCAGATGACCATAGGCTGCTTTCCCCTTTGAGGGGGGAGAGCTGACTGGTGGTGATTTAACCTGAGGGTCACCACACCTCAGGCGAGGGGCAAGTTTGAGAGGGCGGGGCCTTCATGAATAAACCTCAGTCGGTCCGGGGAATTGAACCCGCGCTGTTGGCCTTGATCTGCATCACGAAACCAGTCCCGATGGAAACCCATCAACCCGTCTTGTAAAGAAGTGCATCATGTTCTTACGAAGGGAAGGATCTGGGAGGAAACTGCTCTAAAAATGACAAATGTACAAACCTTTAAATGTGGCACTCCCTACTGGCTTCTTAGAAACAATTGGCCAACATGGATCCTTTTCAGCCAGGTAGACTGAAGTTTCAGCTGTGGTGCAGTTCAAAGCACTCCCACCTTTGAGTCATAATTTTTTGGGGTCAAGTCCCACTCTTGGACTTGAACTCAAACAGATTATTGCTGGCAGTCCAGTGCAGTAGTGATGGAATGCGGCACTGTCAGAGGGACTGCTTTAAGAGGAGATTTTAAAGCTAGGCCTTGTCTGTCCTCTCAAGTAGATGGCACTGGCACTGTTTCGAAGATGGGAAGGGAAGTACTCCCTGGGGGGCCTGTATCTACCCCTCAAGCAACTTCACTAAAACAGGTTCTCTGGTCATGATCACATTGTTGCTTGTGCGGGTTCATTGTGTGAAAATTGGCTGCCACGGGCAGGGTTCTTCGGAAACCGGTGGGGCAGGCAATTCCGGAGCGAAGGAGTGGTTGAACCTCTCCGGAGTCGGGCAGCCCCGAAGGTGCGGAATCCTCCGCACTTTCAGAGGCTAGGCCAGCGCCGGAGTGGCGCAAGTTGGTGCATGTGCAGGAGCGCCAGCATATGCTGGCAAGACACAAGACACACAAAAACACAAGATAAATCCAAGGTTTTCTTTTTTCACAACATAAGACATAATAATCAACATCAAAAGTCAGCGGATTGTAGCCATCTGGGATGGCCACTTCCAGAACACAAAATGGACGCTCACAGAGAATGTAGGGAAATGTGGACAATGCTAGAAAGCAAGCAGGTACAGAGCCTGAATGTATATTTGGGAAGCAGTTACCAGACGGAATTGAAACTCTGGGTCGATTAGCATATTGATGGCCCATCTCCGAGGAACAAAGGACTAACACTCAGGTAACCAATACTGTTCCAGACATCCCGGCGCCAGAAAGACACAAACAAAGCAAGGCCATCAGCCACCAAAGACACACCCAGCCATCAGGGCACCCAGTCCTTTATTGGTTTAGATTGATGGCAGTGATCAAGAAGCTGCCCAATTAGTTGGGACCAAGTTTAAGGCCCGCCTAAAAGCGCGCAAAGCCCCTCCAAGTATAAGCAGGAACCCCCGCCAAAGGTTCAGCCTCTTGGATTTGGCTCTCAAGCAGAGAGACCCTTCCACCAGCATCACCAGAAGCAGTAAGTTCAAGGTCAACGCTCGCTACCAGACGGACGACCTGAGCTGTTCTCCTGTATATCTTCGAACCCAACAACCTCAGATCCGAACAACGGCCATTATTCCTCTGACTGAGTGGGCACCCGAAGTTAAGTATAGGCGTTAGCGTTAGAGATAGTTCAGTTTGTAGTACTGTTGTGCATGAGTAGATCTTACTGTGTGTGTAAATAAATAGTATTGACTTTGAACTAATTAACTGGTGTATCGGGTCTTTGATCAGTATTCGGGTTGAACCTTGTGGCTGTATCGAGAGATACCTGGCAACTCTGAAGCAAACAGAATTAGGATTAAGAAAGGCGACCATATTGACTGCCATATTTGTAGCAAGTAAACACAGCAACAGGATGTTTGGCTGTCTTTCCAAATTTGCCTTCCCGTCCGCGGAAAATCCCGACCACTAATTCCAACGGTACGAGAACATTAACCTGAGAACACCCTGGGCTAATCTAGTGCACCACACGGGCCTTTTCTCCCTCACCTCTCATCTCCATCACTCCGAGAAGGGAAAGAAACAGTTCAGACCAGTATCCTTATGTCCCTGTGTTACTGGTGTCGCATTATAAAGTATACAAGACCAGTTCAGATCAGTATCCTTATTTCCCTGTGTTACTGCTGTCCCATTATAAAGTATACAAGACCAGTTCAGATCAGTATCCTTATTTCCCTGTTTTACTATTTGGTTCCTTGCAGCTACAAGACGTGGTCACGAATGCTGAGAAACTGAACTGAAATCCTTTTCTGTGCCAAGTTGAGAGGGGATTGAAACAATCTAAGCTGTCATCTGGACAAGAGTCACACTGGGCTCAAAAAACAATTCTGTTTTTATTTCAGATCTCCAGCATCATCGGTATTTTGCTTTTATCCCAGCTTTAATCCGCTCGCTACATTTTGTTTCCCCCACACCCACTTTGAACTGGGGGACAGCTGGATTCATCTTTGTGCGCAGTGCATATGAAACCAGTCTGCAACCTGTCACCTTCATCACAACAAGCACCACACCACCGCCAACATCCTCCTGCCCGGGGTCCAAGACAACTTAAACATTGTCGGCTGTGCTGACTGAATGTTAATGACCTTCTGCTCATTTCAAAAAGTTTGTTCTATTGTATCTTCATGCACACTTTCTTCCCCTTTGGGGAAATAGTGGAGAAATGTTGGAAGGCTTAGCAGATGGATTGTCAATTTGCATAAGCACGTCATGCACTTTCCTCCTGTGGCGATCAAGACCTGGAAGGAAATTTGGACCCAGAACCTTCAGCTCAGGAGTGGGGGTATGTGTGTCTGTGTGTGGGAGGGGGAGAGGGGGGAGGTGCTACCGAATGAGCCACAAGACTTCCATACTTCCATATTTCTCAAAGTAACAGTGCCTTCTTCTAGCTCTGATATTGTTGGTGCACAAGACGTCGTCATGTCGTTAAGTCAGTATAAGTCATAGGGCATGAAAGAGGAAAAATGTTACATAGAAAATAGAAGGAGAAGGAGGCCATTCGGCCCTTTGAGCCTAGTCCGCCATTCATTTTAATCATGGCTGATCATCAAGTTCAATGCCCTGATCCCACCTTCCCCACCCATCCCGTGATCCCTTTAGCCCCAAGAGCTATATCTAATTCCTTCTTGAAATGACACAACGTTCTTTACATAGAACAGTACAGCACAGAACAGGCCCTTCGGCCCTCGTTGTTGTGCCGAGCAATGATCACCCTACTCAAACCCACGTAGCCACCCTATACCCGTAACCCAACACCCCCCCCCTCCTCCCCCCCCCCCTTAACCTTACTTCCTAGGACACTACGGGCAATTTAGCATGGCCAATCCACCTAACCCGCACATCTTTGGACTGTGGGAGGAAACCGGAGCACCCGGAGGAAACCCACGCACACACGGGGAGGACGTGCAGACGCCGCACAGACAGTGACCCAGCCGGGAACCGAACCTGGGACCCTGGAGCTGTGAAGCATTTATGCTAACCACCATGCTACCGTGCTGCCCGTTCTGGCCTCAACTACTTTCTGTGGTAGAGAATGCCACAGATTCACCGCTCTCTGGGTGAAGAAATTTCTCCTCACCTCAGTCCTAAAAGGTTTACCCCTTATCCTCAAACTATTAAATTAATTAAACTCCCCTAATTAATGACCCCTAGTTCTGGATTCCCCCATCATCGGAAACATTCTTTCTGAATCTACCCTGTCTAATCCTGTTAGAATTTTATAAGTTTCTATGAGATCCCCTCTCACTCTTCTAAACTCCAATAAATATATTCCTAACCGATTTAGTCTCTCCTCATATGACAGCCCCGCCATCCCAGGAATCAGCCTGGTAAACCTTCGCTGCACTCCCTCCGTCGCAAGAACATCCTTCCTCAGAGAAGGAGACCAAAGCTGCCCACAATACTCCAGGTGTGGCCTCACTAATGCCCGATACAATTGCAGTAAAATTCTCTATTCCTGTACTCAAATCCTCTCGCTATGAAGGCCAAGATACCATTTGCGAGCCATTTCTTTACTGCCGGCTGTACCCCCACGCTTACTTTCAGCGACTGATGCACGAGGACACCAAGGTCTCGCTGAGTATCCACCTCTCTCAATTTACACCCATTCAAATAATAATACGGTTGCTATGACAAGAGTAGTATATAGTGCTAAATCATACCTGTATTCCCAACACTGTTAGCAATATTGTTTGGCAAACCCTGAGCACCTTCATCTGGCACCCCTCTGCCCAGTAGTTTAAATCAGGTCTTAACTCATTTTTTCAAATGTTTCTTTAAAATTTGTTCATGGGGCGTGGGTGGGCTGGCTGTGCCAGTATTTATTACCCATCCCTAATTGCCCTTGAGGGGGCAGTTAAGAGTCAACCACATTGCTGTGGGTCTGGAGTCACATGTAGGCCAGACCGGGTAAGGACGGCAGATTTCCTTCTCTAAAGGACATTAGTGAACCAGATGGGTTTTTAAATCGCAATCGACAATGGCTTCATGATCATCGTTAGACTTTTAATTCAAATTTCACCATCTTCAGTGGCGGGATTTGAACCTGGGTCCCCAGAGCATTACTCTGGGTCTCTGGTCTCCAAGTCCAGTGATAATATCACGACGCCACCGCCTCCCGCATTGACAGCTTTGCTCACAGATGGGGTGGGGAGGAAAGGGAGAGGATGCATATTATATAAAGGTGGCAAATATTGCTTGCTAATTTCCGGCTTGCAATGAAAGAAAGGATTTGCATTTATATAGCACCCCTCATGTCCTCAGGACCTCCCAAAGCACGTTACAGACAATCACTTTTAAAGTGTAGTCGCTGTTGTAATGCAAGGAGGCGGCAAGCTCCCACAAACAGAAATGAGATAACTGACCAGGTTGTTAGTGGTTTTGGCTGAGGGATAAATAATTGGGGAAAATAGCATTAACCAGTAACCAGTAGCCAGTAACCAGTAACCAGTAGCCCCACTGATGAAATGAAAATCGCTTATTGTCACAAGTAGGCTTCAATGAAGTTACTGCGAAAAGATCTATTTGACTGCTGTGTTTAGTTCTCTTCCCCTGCCCCATATCCTTCCACTCAAGGACCTAGACACTCACACAGGGCTCCCTTAGTGATCCAACCTCACTATATCTGGGGTGGAATCAGCCACACGGTTTGAGAGTGCAACATGAGGAAGCTGTAAAAGAGTTTCACTTCAGTACTCACTACTCAAAGGCTCCAATTGGCTTATTGGGAGTTTGAAGACATCTTCAGTGGCTGCATGCAGGGAAAATAATAGGGATAACATCTTGGAGAAGCTGTAGAGTCATCACCTGCTTCAAGGTTCTGATTACCTTTCCTTCCTTCACTCATTTAACAGAATGCAGGAGAAGCCTATTAATGATTGTGCCCCTGCAGTGCTTACTTTACTAATTGTAACAATAGAGAGAGAAAAAGAGTGACGTTATGGGCAATTAATTGGTGTCTGAGGAAATATTTGCTTTAAATGATCATTGGCATTAACAAGACAGCCATTACATTAGTGTATATAGTAATCACCTTCAGATCATAATGCCCTCAATAAGATGTGACTGTTATCCATACAATGCAGGCTGGATTTATCGAGGGAAAAACATTGATGGAACACACGCCTCTACTTCCTGGTTCCAGCATTATCTCTGCAGCCCTTCAATTAAGATGTTGACGTCACCTTCTATAGGCCTTTTCGGGTATGATTCATAGGCCAGTATTACTTCCTCGACCAACGCTGCCAAGGAAACAGCTCACTGGTGGAGGCCCACGCCTCCACCCTTTCCCCGTAACCCAGTAACCCCACCTAATCTCTTTTAGGACACTAAGGGACAATTTATCATGGCCAATCCACCTAACCTGCACATCTTTGGACTGGGGGAGGAAACTGGAGCACCCGGAGGAAACCCACGCAGAAACGGGGAGAACGTGCAGACTCCACACCGACAGTGACCCAAGCCGGGAATCGAACCTGGGACCCTGGAGCGGTGAGGCAGCAGTGCCAACCACTGTGCCACCATGCCAAAAAGTTAAACTTGGGATACTTTTCCCTCACAGCGCCCCATTTTCTACAAAGCCCAAGTCCATTCAAGATTCATAAAGAACTCAGAGCCTCAGAAAGAGTGTGATATCTGGATATGACCTTTCTCATAGTTCATGGGCAGCACGGTGAAAATTAAAACTGTATATGTTGCAACTGTTGTTGGAAGGCTGGAATTCATCTAAACTGGTGCTTCAATCAAGCCTCATACAATAACGTGTCTCTGTACCTAGGTGGAGGTCGTGCATTCAAACCGTCCAAGGCTTGATCACAAATATCGAGGTTGATATTTCAGTGCAGCGTTGAGGGAGTGCTCCACTGTCAGAGGTGCAAAACCGAAACCCTGTTTTCCCTCTCAGCTGGACATAAAAGGTCCCGTGGCACTACTTTGAAGTAGATATGGGGAGTTCTCCCCGGTGTTTCTGGACAACATTCATCCCTCAATCAACATCACAAAAAACAAATCATCTGGTCATCATTGGTGCGTGGGATTTTGCTGTGCGCAAATTGGTGGCCACATTTGGGGCAGCACGGTAGCATGGTGGTTAGCATAAATGCTTCACAGCTCCAGGGTCCCAGGTTCGATTCCCGGCTGAATCACTGTCTGTGCGGAGTCTGCACGTCCTCCCCATGTCTGCGTGGGTTTCCTCCGGGTGCTCCGGTTTCCTCCCACAGTCCAAAGATGTGCAGGTTAGGTGGATTGGCCAGGCTAAATTGCCCTTAGTGTCCTAAAAATAAGGTTAATGAGGGTTGTTGGGTTACTGGTATAGGGTGGATACGTGGGTTTGAGTGGGGTGATCATTGCTCGGCACAACATCGAGGGCCGAAGGGCCTGTTCTGTGCTGTACTGTTCTATGTTTCTATTTCCTCCAGTACAAAAATGACCACACTTCAAAAGTACTTAATTGGCCGTGACGCGCCTTGGGGCACTCTGAAGTTACGAAAAGCGCTCAATAATTACGAATCCTTCCTTCTTTCAACTGATACCCGGCTATTCTGAAGAAAGCCTCCAGCACAGACTGGGTTTGCCACTCGATGTAGTACAGTGAGCAGAAATGACATTTATAATTCACACCAATAAAATGCCCATTCCCTTCAAATCCCTTCCAAAATGGTCATTTTTTGAAAAAGTGATTGCAGTTTTGATGATCACACTGAAATTCTGCTGGCAAATGTATGTAAGATTGAGCCTCTTGTCGTCTTTCCAGACAGTACCATGCTGAGTGGATTACTGTAAGTGGATTTGCGGGCTGCAATTCTCTTTTGTAGTTATCTTTGGTAATGTTATCTTTTGAGCCGTGATTGTGGATTGCGTCACTGGACTTCAGTAAAAACCAAATGCTAAGGGTTCCACTTGACACTGGATGTTGATAAGGCGGAATAGAGTTTTTGCAAGATGGCTGGTTTGTTAAGGTTCAACATCATTGCTGTATTAGGCAAGTTCAAGAGGCACTTTAGCACAGACTGGTGGGCTGATAAAATGGCATAATATGCTGTGCTATGGAAGGAAATAGTATAGCATGTAAATATGTGGTATAGCCCAGCGTGGAATAGTGTGGAAGAGTTCAGCAGGCAATTGGAAGGACTGCTACAGTGTGGAATAGTGTGGGGTAGCTTGGCAGAGCATGGTATATGCTGCATTGTGTCATGGTGAAATATAAAATGGAATAGTACGATATTTGAGACGCTTGTTGCCATTAATCTTACATACTTTGGGTGGGATTCTCTGTTTCTGAGACTGTGTTGACGCCGGGGCAGAATTTGTGGACTTTCACGCCAGTAAAGCTGCCGCCGAACCTGGACCAATTTAGCGACTGTGGAGGGGTTAGCACTGGCAGCACGTGGAGCACAATCGATTCCAATGGGAAATGGTGCTGGATTCGGCAGGAGTGTGATTGATACTCGGGAGACTGACAAGCTGCAGCCGCACACACACATTACACTCCCCACACACACTCATCCCAGCCCCACACACACATTACACTCCCCACACACACTCATCCCAGCCTCACGCACACATTACACTCCCCACACACACTCATCCCAGCCCCACACACACATTACACTCCCCACACACACTCATCCCAGCCGCACACACACATTACACTCCCCACACACACTCATCCCAGCCCCACACACACATTACACTCCCCACACACACTCATCCCAGCCGCACACACACATTACACTCCCCACACACACTCATCCCAGCCCCACACACACATTACACTCCCCACACACACTCATCCCAGCCGCACACACACATTACACTCCCCACACACACTCATCCCAGCCCCACACACACATTACACTCCCCACACACACTCATCCCAGCCACACACACACACATTACACTCCCCACACACACTCATCCCAGCCCCACACACACACATTACACTCCCCACACACACTCATCGCAGCCACACACACACATTACACTCCCCACACACACTCATCCCAGCCCCACACACACATTACACTCCCCACACACACTCATCCCAGCCTCACACACACATTACACTCCCCACACACACTCATCCCAGCCCCACACACACATTACACTCCCCACACACACTCATCCCAGCCACACACACACATTACACTCCCCACACACTGCACTCCCCACACACACTGCACCCCCCACACACACTCATCCCAGCCGCACACACACATTACACTCCCCACACACACTCATCCCAGCCGCACACACACATTACACTCCCCACACACACTCATCCCAGCCGCACACACACATTACACTCCCCACACACACTCATCCCAGCCTCACACACACATTACACTCCCCACGCACACTCATCCCAGCCTCACACACACATTACACTCCCCACACACACTCATCCCAGCTACACACACACATTACACTCCCCACACACACTCATCCCAACCACACACACACATTACACTCCCCACACACACTCATCCCAGCCTCATACACATTACACTCCCCACACACACTCATCCCAGCCTCACACACACATTACACACCCCACACACACTCATCCCAGCCCCACATACACACATTACACTCCCCACACACACTCATCCCAGCCTCACACACACATTACACTCCCCACACACACTCATCCCAGCTACACACACACATTACACTCCCCACACACACTCATCCTAGCCGCACACACACATTACACTCCCCACACACACTCATCCCAGCCGCACACACACATTACACTCCCCACACACACTCATCCCAGCCTCACACACACATTACACACCCCACACACACTCATCCCAGCCCCACATACACACATTACACTCCCCACACACACTCATCCCAGCCCCACACACACATTACACTCCCCACACACACTCATCCCAGCCGCACACACACATTACACTCCCCACACATACTCATCCCAGCCCCACACACACATTACACTCCCCACACACACTCATCCCAGCCACACACACACATTACACTCCCCACACACACTCATCCCAGCCGCACACACACATTACACTCCCCCCACACACTCATCCCAGCCTCACGCACACATTACACTCTGCACACACACTCATCCCAGCCTCACACACACATTACACTCCCCACACACACTCATCCCAGCCGCACACACACATTACACTCCCCACACACACTCATCCCAGCCGCACACACACATTACACTCCCCACACACACTCATCCCAGCCTCATACACATTACACTCCCCACACACACTCATCCTAGCCGCACACACACATTACACTCCCCACACACACTCATCCCAGCCGCACACACACATTACACTCCCCACACACACTCATCCCAGCCGCACACACACATTACACTCCCCACACACACTCATCCCAGCCTCACACACACATTACACTCCCCACACACTCTCATCCCAGCCCCACACACACATTACACTCCCCACACACACTCATCCCAGCCGCATACACACATTACACTCCCCACACACAATCATCCCAGCCGCACACACACATTACACTCCCCACACACACTCATCCCAGCCCCACACACACTCATCCCAGCCACATACATTACACTCCCCACACACACTCATCCCAGCCACACACACACATTACACTCCCCACACACACTCATCCCAACCACACACACACATTACACTCCCCACACACACTCATCCCAGCCTCATACACATTACACTCCCCACACACTCATCCTAGCCGCACACACACATTACACTCCCCACACACACTCATCCCAGCCGCACACACACATTACACTCCCCACACACACTCATCCCAGCCTCACACACACATTACACACCCCACACACACTCATCCCAGCCCCACATACACACATTACACTCCCCACACACACTCACCCCAGCCCCACACACACATTACACTCCCCACACACACTCATCCCAGCCGCACACACACATTACACTCCCCACACACACTCATCCCAGCCCCACACACACATTACACTCCCCACACACACTCATCCCAGCCACACACACACATTACACTCCCCACACACACTCATCCCAGCCGCACACACACATTACACTCCCCACACACACTCATCCCAGCCTCACGCACACATTACACTCCGCACACACACTCATCCCAGCCTCACACACACATTACACTCCCCACACACACTCATCCCAGCCGCACACACACATTACACTCCCCACACACACTCATCCCAGCTGCACACACACATTACACTCCCCACACACACTCATCCCAGCCTCATACACATTACACTCCCCACACACACTCATCCTAGCCGCACACACACATTACACTCCCCACACACACTCATCCCAGCCGCACACACACATTACACTCCCCACACACACTCATCCCAGCCGCACACACACATTACACTCCCCACACACACTCATCCCAGCCTCACACACACATTACACTCCCCACACACTCTCATCCCAGCCCCACACACACATTACACTCCCCACACACACTCATCCCAGCCGCATACACACATTACACTCCCCACACACAATCATCCCAGCCGCACACACACATTACACTCCCCACACATACTCATCCCAGCCCCACACACACTCATCCCAGCCACATACATTACACTCCCCACACACACTCATCCCAGCCACACACACACATTACACTCCCCACACACACTCATCCCAGCCGCACACACACATTACACTCCCCACACACACTCATCCCAGCCTCACACACACACATTACACTCCGCACACACACTCATCCCAGCCACACACACACATTACACTCCCCACACACACTCATCCCAGCCTCACCCACACACATTACACTCCCCACACACACTCATCCCAGCCTCACCCACACACATTACACTCCCCACACACACTCAGCCCAGCCACACACACACATTACACTCCCCACACACACTCATCCCAGCCGCACACACACATTACACTCCCCACACACACTCATCCCAGCCTCACATACACATTACACTCCCCACACACACTCATCCCAGCCCCACACACATTACACACCCCACACACACTCATCCCAGCCGCACACACATTACACTCCCCACACACACTCATCCCAGCCGCACACACACATTACACTCCCCACACACACTCATCCCAGCCACACACACACATTACACTCCCCACACACACTCATCCCAGCCTCACACACACATTACACACCCCACACACACTCATCGCAGCCGCACACACACATTACACTCCCCACACACACTCATCCCAGCCAACAAGATGGCACTGGTTGTGCTGGAGTGTGCCCATACAGCTGATGGGTCAGCTGGGGCCAGAGGGCACCGAGGGGGGTGCCCTGAGGGGACACCCATACGACCCGTGGCCCTAAGTTGACAGTGGGCAGTAAGCGGCGTGTGCAGCTGCATGGCTGCCTTGCCGGCTGCGGCAATGGTGTTCTGTGCCCGTCCATCCCAACCCCACAGCCCACCTCCTGACCACCCCCCGCTATTCCCCCGATCCTGGCAGAAGCCCCCCGGCCAGTGGCACAACTGTCAGCAAACTATGGCGATGTTGGACACTTTCCGTACCCCCTCTCTCTCCATCAGCAGCCACGGTGCCTGTTTCACCATTGTTAAACGCACAAGTGAACCGTGGCGTTGGGAATTCGGCCCATCAGAGGCGGAGCATCTTGGAGGCCCTGGAGAATACCGGGTCAGGCCCGCTAATGATATGCCAAGGGTGTTTACACTGTACATGCGTCCGGACCGCATTGATGCCGTTGTTGAGTTAACGGAGAATAGCGGTTTAGCGGTTCTTATCATTCTGGATTGTACACCACTGAGAAGCATATTGGGCGGGATTCTCCGACGCCCGGACGCGATTCTCTGTCATTGGGGTCATTGGGGCCAGTGTGGTTGGCATGGTGCCAGTCAGGGACCACACTACGCTCTCCCCCCCCCCCCCCCCCCCCCGGGATTCTCCGGCCCGGATGGGCCAAGCGGCCGTACAAAAAAAAAATCGAGTCCCGCCAGCTCCGTTTTAACCTGCTCTGAGCCAGCGGGACCTCGGCGTTCAAGGGTCGGCTGGCGGCCTATGAGGTGGGGGGAGGGGGGTCCGACCCTGGGGGGGCCTCCAATGTGGCCCGGCCCGTGATCGGGACCCACCAATCGGCGGGCCGGCCTCTGTGTCCCGGCCTCCTTTCCTCCGCGCCGGCCCCTGTACTCCTGCGCTATGTTGCACGGGGCCGGCGCGGACAAGGGAGACACGCGTATGCGTGGAAATCGCGTCGGTGGGACTGCGCATGCGCGGGTTCGCGCTGGACCCACTGCGCATGCGCGCATCCTCCGGCGCCCATTCCACGGCCGGATCAGCAGCTGGAGCGGTGTGAACCGCTCCAGCACCGTGCTGGCCCCCTGTAGGGGCCAGAATTGCTGATCCTGGGGCCATGTTTCCGACGGCGTCAACACTTAGCCTCAGGATCAGAGAATCCCGCCCAATGTTTCAGCAGTGTCTGTGAAGCCAGTCTTTCAATCCCTTTTAAAAGGGTTACACTCAAATAATGACCAAATTGTGTCTTTAATTTCCAGCGTAGTATCCGGTCTTTCCAAAGAAATCTCAGGCTTGATTTTCAAATTGGTGATCGGAACCCAACACCCGGATCATTTCTGGGTTCTGATCCCATTCTGCGTCTGCTTCACTCACACAGTGCTATCTTCAAATGTTAATGCCCTAATTGTGCTGGAGGCAAGCTCAGAGCCAAATCAGTGGCACCAAGCTCGACAAGGAGGCAAGAGCTTCCTGCTGGAGCAGCAGTGTCAAAGTCAGACGGCAGCCATGATGGAGCCCGCTGCTGCTTTGCACAAGAGAGGAGGCAGGAATCCGGGTGGGACAGAAAGCTCAGAGAATTGGCCAAATGCCCAGGCAACTTAAACTCCTGGTTTTAAAAATGTTTCTGACTTTACAATAATACTCTGTATTGAACCTGACAGCTGTGCACTTAAATGGCTCAGACTGTTTGGGTTAGGCAATTTGAAAATTGCCTCCTGGGGTCCTCTCTGGCCCAAACACTCAAGGAGCTGAATTGGTTGTTGATTGGAACCCCATCTTTTCCCTCCCTCTCTTTGAAAATTGCGTTGCTTTCCATATGTGAGGTGGGGGGAAGGGGGGGGGGGGGCAGAGAGGGGGGGGGGGCAGAGAGGGGGGGGGGGGGTTGGGGGGGGAGAGACAGCGCGGTTCCTTTGCTGTCCTCCAGGAATGGCATTTTCAAATTGCACCTGCACTCCTTCCCACTCCCAGAGGCAGCTGAAAGTCCGACCCCTCATTTTAATACCAAAAACTGCCTTGGTAATGTGTGATCTGGCTTGTGTATGAAGAGGCGTGCAGCAGCTGCCTGCTGTGACAATCAAAATGACAAATTGGGACATCATTATGCCCTCAACTGAAAAAAAAAGACCATTTGGAAGATTGAAACCCATGATCATTTGGCAGCCTACCAGAGCATGTTGAAGCCACTGCCCAGTGGAGATTGATGG
Organism: Scyliorhinus canicula; assembly: GCF_902713615.1. Lineage (NCBI taxonomy): Eukaryota > Metazoa > Chordata > Chondrichthyes > Carcharhiniformes > Scyliorhinidae > Scyliorhinus > Scyliorhinus canicula. The sequence continues at coordinate 16,677,531 of NC_052173.1, forward strand.
GGGTTGGGCTCTGGTTGACATCTCCAGAGAGGCAGCCGATGGGCTTCCTGTGAATGTCAGTCACAAGAAATGAGATAGTTTGTTACAATGGACATTGAGGAAGAGAAACACCACAGTAACACCACTACCAAGCCGGGAGGGCATAAAATAACACTGTGGAGCTGGTGGGAATGTTGAGCGATTGTTGCAGTTTAAAACGTGTGTGCACTCCAAAAGGATAGGATGTTTAATGTCCCGACTATTTCCCAAATAGATCCAAGGCCCTAACTTCATTTGCAGGTGGATAAAGTACTTTGAAAACTCTCAGCTACGTATTCCCAAGAGCGTGCCTGTACTTGTAAACCAAAGCAGGGTCCAATAAGCAGGCCACTATACCGTAGGTACCAAGGTTAACAGCCGTTCTCAAGAACACCCATGAGGGCTGAAAGGAAGAGAAAGGAAATGGGCCTTACAAGCTGTTTACCACCGGCCTTATGAGTTTCTGTGCAAAAAAAGCTTGAAGCAATTGGTCAGACAGACAAACCAATTAATGTCCAACTTCATCCGTATGACTGAGACACTCAGTTGGCATCTACATAGAATCACAGAATTATCACAGCTCAGGAGTTTGTTGAGCCCATCAAGTCTTTACTGGCTCCCTGCAAGGGCGGCACAGTGGCACAGTGGCTAGCACTGCTGTTTCACAGCTCCAGGGTCCCGGGTTCAATCCCGGCCTTGGGTGACTGTCTGTGTGGAGTCTGCACGTTCTCCCTGTGTCTGCGTGCTCCGGTTTCCTCCCACAGTCCAAAGATGAGCTTGTTATGTGGATTGGCCATGCTAAATTGTCCCTTAATGTCCAAGGATGAGCAGATGAGTTATGTGCAGATAACTCGGGGGTCTAACACCCGTTTGAGGCCTCTGCTAGTTATGTGCCTGCCAGCCCACCATTTCAAGGCTGTGGGCTGGTAGCTGCTACCCCAACCACCACCACCCCACGCCCCAACCCCGAGTACCTCCACGACCTTCCACACTCCACGACCACCTCCCAACCTGGTCACCCTTCCTGCCTCTCCACTTAACTATGACGCCTGCAAGCTGTTTGTTGCTCTCCACAGCTCGCTGGCTTGATGTAAGTGAGGCTCAAGGCCCAATATCAGGAGCACGTTGCGTCTCACCATCTGGCCCATTATTCCATAAGGATGACTCCCACAATTAGAATATCTATGATGCTCGCAAAAGTCATTATGACCGACCAAAACATGATACTAATCATAATACCTCTGGCAAGTTGTCACCCGATTAGGAGCTCAACATCAATGCTCTTGTTGCCTTCACTGTGATGTGACCTCTCACGGGATTTAAGAAGAGTTTTTTGAGCAGAATGAACATAGAACATACAGTGCAGAAGGAGGCCATTTGGCCCATCGAGTCTGCACCAACCCACTTCAGCCCTCATTTCCACCCTATCCCCGTAACCCAATACCCCCACCGAACCTTTTTGGTCGCTCAGGGCAATTTATCGCGGCCAATCCACCTAACCTGCACGTCTTTGAACTGTGGGAGGAAACTGGAGCAGCCGGAGGAAACCTACGCAGGCACGGGGAGAACGTGCAGACTCCGCAGACAGTGACCCAGCGGGGAATTGAACCTTGGACCTGGCGCTGTGAAGCCACAGTGCTATCCACTTGTGCTACCGTGTTGCCCATAATAAAGAACAACATCAAAGAGCTCATCTGGGTTTTGACCAACGAGCCAGTAATGGAGCCACTACCCAACGGTGATCTCACTAAAAATAGCAGAACAGGTTAGTCCTGCCTCCATATTAGAACATTAGGACCAGGACTGGGCCCAACCTACTTGTAGCTTCTCCGCCACTCACGATTCTATGTCAGCTCCACTTTCTTGACCTCTCTCCACATCCCTTCATTCCTTGTGCCCAATCGATCTCTGTCTTAAACATACTCACTGACTGAGCCTCCACATGCGCCCTGGGTTAGAGAATCACTCTGAGAGAAGAAATCTCTCCTCATCTCAGTCCAAAATGGCCGACCCCTTGCTCTGAGGCTGTGAACCCGAGTTCGAGAATCTCCAGCCTCTCAGAGGAATCAACCTCTCAGTGTCGACATTGTCAAGCCCTCTAAAAATTAAATGTGTTTCAATGAGATCGCCACTCGTTCTATTAAATTCCACAGATAGGGTTGCAAACTGTGATTAACTATTTCTGGAGGTTTCATCACATGACTCCCCTCCCACCCTCCAGCCATTTGTCGGCCAACACATCCATCCGTGTGACTCACTGACCTTCCTTAAGCAATTGGAAAGCAAAAGACTCATTAGCCAATTGCCTGATGCTTGACTATCATCCAAATAGCCATTTTCCACCATTTTCAATATTTTTAGACCTGGTGAAGAGAAATGTTCAAAGAAAATTTTTTAAAAAACAATCTTTTTTAATGTCCCAAAGTTTTTTCTTTACGATTGTAAAGTCCTGGAGATTGATCTTCAAGTCCTGGAGAATCCAGGCCAATCCTGGAATGTCCCTGTATTTTTTATGCGTAACTGTTTTTATGCGGTCTGCTGGTACGTATCTAAAAATAATCTATAGGTTATTTGATATTTCTCTTCTAAGTTAATCAACCAGATTGCTCCTTAAAATAGATATTTTCATCTCGCTCAATAATTCAGCTCAATAATTGTGCATTTGTTGATTTACAACGGGTTGGATTCTCCGCGGCTAAGTGCTGAAGCCAGTGGAGCATGTGTAGGGCGGAATTCTCCGCTCTCAGGAAAAATCGGGAGAGGCGTCGCAAACTCGGCCGAGTTTCACGACGGCCTCGGAGGCCGCTCCTCGCCCCCTATTCTCCCCTCCCGGCCGGGCTAGGAGCGGCGCTCCGTAACTCTCGGCCGCGGGGGCGTCACGCCGAGAATGACGCGGCCGGCGCGCCTAATGACGTCAGCCGCACATGCGCAGGTTGGCCGGCTCCAACCCGCGCATGCGCGGCTGACGTCATGACGCTGACGGCACGAACCCGCGCATGTGCGGTGGCCGTCTTTCCCCTCAGCCGCCCTGCAAGACATGGCAGCTTGATCTTGCGGGGCGGCGGAGGGGAAATAGTGTCCGATTTGGATGCCGGCCCGACGATCAGTGGGCACCGATCGCGGGCCTGTCCCCTCCCGAGCACAGTCGTGGTGCTCTTTCCTTTGTAGGCCACCTACAAGCCCCAAACGGGCTTCTCACTCCCGTTTCACGACGGCAGGGACCAGGTGTGTTTGCCACCGTCGTGAAACGGCCGCGAACAGCAGGCCGCTCGGCCCATCCGGGTCGGAGAATCGGCGTTCGCCGTCAAAAACAGCGAGCGGCGATTCTTCCGAGCTTGGGGGGAGGGGGAATCGCGGGTGGCGCCAGGGGGGTGTGAAATTTGTCGGAGGGCCCTCCCGCGATTCTCCCACCCGGCGTGGGGAGCGGAGAATCGCGCCCGTAGTCTTTCCCGACCAAAAAATCTGCATGAAACGCTTACCGATTCCAGAGCCGGTGAGGGGCTAGCACCGTTGCTGGGTGAAACTCCCGGCTCCTGTGCCGAAAACAGTCGGAGAATGGCCAGGTCGGTGGCCACGCAGCGCACGGCTGACTACCTGCACCGGTCACGCCGTACAACATGGCACCGGCCGTGCGCGGACTCGACCCGCCATCCGCGACCCCACAGCCCAACCCCTGGCCACCACCTACCAGACCCCCTAGACCTCGCGGAAGACCCCCCCAGCCAGCGGCACAGATCCCAGCTGAGTGTGGCGGCGCTGGACATAGTCCGCAGCCGGCCCGCCCGGTTCCTGCACGGCTGAGACAACACGTGTCCCCCACCGTCGGGAACTCGGCCCATTGGGGCGGAGCATTGTGGGAGAACAGGTCAATGACGCTCCAATGCCGGTGCAATGGTGTGGGGCGCGCGGCACGATGATGCCATTTTGGAGGGTGCGGAGCATGGCTGACTGGTGTCAAATCGGCAGCAGACCCAATTTCGGCGAGCTTGCCATCCCACGCTGGTGGGAACATGGGAACAGCTCGTAGGCATTCATTTAAATGTGATTAATAGGCTGGTAGCCTAAATCTCCCCCCCCCCCTCACCCTCAGCTTCGGCGGACCCCTACCCCCACTCACTATCTGCAGCCTAGCCACACTGCGAATCCCCCCCCCCCCCCCCCGCCTCCTCTCTTTGCCAATCTCACTCCGGACTGTAAACCCGTAGCCACTCGCAGCAGGCGGTACAGCCTGCAGGACAGGGTGTTTATCAGAACCGAGGTCCAGAGGCTCCTACGCGAGGGGATCATAGAGGCCAGTAACAGCCCCTGGAGAACTCAGGTGGTGGTCGTCAAGACCGGGGAAAAATTCCTCATGGTTGTAGACTATAGTCAGACTATTAATCGGTTTACGCTCCTCGATGCGTACCCCCTCCCCAGGATTGCAGACATGGTTAATCAGATCGCCCAGTATCGGATTTTCTCCACGGTGGATCTGAAGTCTGCATACCACCAGCTCCCAATCCGCCCGGAGGACCGCCATTTCACGGCGTTTGAGGCCGACGGCCGCCTCTTCCACTTCCTCCGGGTCCCCTTTGGCGTCACGAATGGGGTTTCGGTGTTCCAACGAACAATGGACCGAATGGTGGACCAGTACGGGCTGCGGGCCACGTTTCCGTACTTGGATAACGTCACCATCTGCAGCTATGACCAGCAGGACCACGATGCCAACCTCAATCGATTTCTCCAGACTGCCCAGAAGCTTAACCTCACATACAACAAGGAGAAATGCGTTTTCCGCACAACCAGACTGGCCATCCTCGGCTATGTCGTGGAAAACGGAGTCCTGGGCCCCGACCCAGACCGTATGCGCACCCTCTTAGAACTCCCCCTCCCTCATTGTCCCAGGGCCCTCAAACGGTGCCTGGGGTTCTTTTCATATTATGCCCAGTGGGTCCCTCAATATGCGGACAAAGCCCGCCCACTATTTAAAGCCACACTCTTTTCTCTATCAGATGAGGCTCGCCAGGCCTTCACCTGCATCAAGGAGGACATCGCCAAGGCTGCCATGCGGGCGGTGGATGAATCCACTCCATTCCAGGTTGAGAGCGACGCCTCAGAGGTAGCTCTAGCAGCCACACTAAATCAGGCAGGGAGACCAGTCGGCTTCTTCTCCCGAACCCTCTCCGCTTCGGAACTTCGACACTCCTCGGTCGAAAAGGAAGCACAAGCCATTGTGGAGGCTATACGTCACTGGAGGCACTACCTCACAGGTAGGAGGTTCACCCTCATCACTGACCAAAGATCAGTTGCCTTTATGTTTGACAACTCGCAAAGGGGCAAAGTTAAAAATAATAAAATTCTGAGGTGGAGGATCGAGCTCTCCACCTACAAGTACGATATTATGTACCGACCGGGGAAGCTCAACGAGCCCCCAGATGCCCTGTCCCGCGGCACGTGCGCCAGCACGCAGAGCGACCACTTAAAAGCCATCCATAATGACCTCTGCCACCCGGGGGTCACCCGGCTCGCCCACTACATTAAAGCCCGAAATCTGCCGTCACCAGAGATTGCGCGATCTGCGCGGAGTGCAAACTGCACTTCTACAGACCAGACAGGGCCCACCTGATCAAGGCTTCTAGGCCCTTTGAACGCCTCGCTATCGATTTCAAAGGGCCACTCCACTCGACTAACTGGAATGTGTACTTCCTAAATGTCATCGACGAGTTCTCCCGATTCCCTTTTGCTATCCCGTGCCCCGACATGACCTCCCACACAGTCATTAGGGCCCTGCATAGTATCTTCACCCTGTTCGGTTTCCCCAGCTACATGCACAGCGACCGGGGTTCGTCCTTCATGAGCGACGAGCTGCGTCAGTACCTGCTCAACAAGGGCAACGCCTCGAGCAGGACTACCAGCCACAACCCCAGGGGGAACGGGCAGGTGAAGAGGGAGAATGCGACGGTCTGGAAGACCGTCCTACTGACCCTCCGGTCCAGGAATCTCCCGATCTCCCAGTGACAGGAAGTCCTCCCCGACGCGCTCCAGGCTATTAGGTCCCTCTTGTGTACCGCCACCAATCAGACCCCTCACGAGCGGATCTTTATCTTCTCCAGGGGTACTACCACGGGGGTTTCGCTCCCGGGCCCAGTGCTCGTTAGGAAGCACGTCAGGGCACACAAAACTGACCCGCTTGTGGTAAAAAGTGCTCCTACTACACTCGAACCCACAATACGCCTTCATAGAGTTCCCTGACAGCCGTCAGGACACTGTATCCCTCCGGGACCTAGCGCCTGCAGGATCCAACCCCACCACTACCACCGCCGAGGTACCCCTCACACTACATCCCACCCAACTCGCAGCGCCCCACGCCCCCGTGCCTACCAGTTCGCTACACATGTTCTGCGCGCCCGCACCCGCAAGCTCCCAGCGCCCCCACTCCCCAGTCGAACCAGACGGGTATGAAGCTCGGACAGAATCACCCCCAGAGTCCGCCATCGTACCCCAACCGACCATGATCATCCAGCCACCAGAAGAGACTGCAACCCCGGTGCTCCGCCGATCACAACGGACAACTCGACCACCGGACAGGCTCAATCTGTAAACCATCACCCCCGCCTGACTTGATTTTTTTACAGGGGGTGAATGTGGTGAATCATAATAGCATAATTCACACTGTTATCACACATGTTGTACCATGCCTCTGTAAGCTCGGCACACGAGCAGTTGCGCGGCTCTGCCCCTAGGGGGAGGTGTACTGGGAATGTACGGAAGTTTGTACTGGGCTCCACCCTTGGCTCCGCCCATGACTCCTCCCCCCCCACTGGTTGTATAAAGCTTGGCAGTCGGAGCCCGCCTGCCAGTTCATCTAGAGTTCATCTCGTCACAGGCAGGCTCTGTTGTAAGACGATTAAAACCACTGTTCACTTCTAACCACGTGTCGCGTGAATTGATGGTCCCATCAAGGGGGAAGGAAGGAACGGAGGGAGAGGGGGAAGGAAGGAACGGAGGGAGAGGGGGAAAGGAAGGAACGGAGGGAGAGGGGGAAGGAAGGAACGGAGGGAGAGGGGGAAGGAAGGAACGGAGGGAGAGGGGGAAAGGAAGGAACGGAGGGAGAGGGGGAAGGAAGGAACAGAGGGAGAGGGGAAGGAAGGAACGGAGGGAGAGGGGGAAGGAAGGAATGGAGGGAGAGGGGGAAGGAAGGAACCGAGGGAGAGGGGGAAGGAAGGAAATGAGGGTGAAGGAAGGAACTGAGGGAGAGGGGGAAGGAAGGAACCGGGGGCGAGGTTGTGGAAGAAACAGAGGGAGGGGGGAGGAAGGAACGGAGGGCGAGGTTGAGGAAGGAACAGAGGAAGAGGTTGAGGAAGGAACAGAGGAAGAGGTTGAGGAAGGAGCGGAGGGAGAGGTTGAGGAAGAAACAGAGGGAGAGGTTGAGGAAGAAACAGAGGGAGAGGTTGAGGAAGAAACAGAGGGAGAGGTTGAGGAAGAAACAGAGGGTTGTGGAAGAAACAGAGGAAGAGGTTGAGGAAAAAACAGAGGGAGAGGGGGAGGAAGGAACGGAGGGAGAGGTTGAGGAAGGAACGGAGGGAGAGGTTGAGGAAGAAACGGAGGGGAGAGGGGGAGGAAGGAACGGAGGGAGAGGGGGAGGAAGGAACGGAAGGCGAGGGTGAGGAAGGAACGGAGGGAGAGGGGGAGGAAGGAACGGAGGGAGAGGGGGAGGAAGGAACGGAGGGAGAGGTGCGGAAGAAACGGAGGGAGAGGGGGAGGAAGGAACGGAGGGAGAGGGGGAGGAAGGAACGGAGGGAGAGGGTGAGGAAGGAACGGAGGGAGAGGTTGCGGAACAAACAGAGGGTTGTGGAAGAAACAGAGGGAGAGGTTGAGGAAGAAACAGAGGGAGAGGGGGAGGAAGGAACGGAGGGAGAGGTTGAGGAAGGAACGGAGGGAGAGGTTGAGGAAGAAACAGAGGGAGAGGGGGAGGAAGGAACGGAGGGAGAGGTTGAGGAAGGAACGGAGGGAGAGGTTGCGGAAGAAACGGAGGGAGAGGGGGAGGAAGGAACGGAGGGAGAGGGGGAGGAAGGAACGGAGGGAGAGGGTGAGGAAGGAACGGCGAGAGCGTGGGAGGAAGAAAAGGCTGGAGAAGCGAGGAGGAAAGGAGAGGGGAGCCAAGGAGTGAGAATGGAAGAGAAGGGGAGGAAAAGAAGTGAGAATGAAAGGAGAAAGAGAAAGGAAGAAAGCAAATGAGAGGAAGAGGAAGGAGAGAGTGCGAGAGTTAGGACAAAAAGTGGGAGACAAAGAAAGGGAGTGATATGGTGAGAGAGGAAGAAGCAGAGGAAGACAAAGGAAGAGCAAAAATGGAGAGGGGAGGAGGAGGGGCTAGAGAAGGAGGGAGGTGAAGAATAGTGAAAGAAGAGAAAGGGGAAAGAGTAAAGAGAAGGAGAGAGGGGACGGTAGGTTGAAAATGCAGACAAGGAGGAGAGGAAAAGAATTGCGGGGGGCGGAATCAAAGGGAAATCAGCAGAAGCAATAAACTCGTGACAAATGGAAATCCAATCATCAGACTGAACCCGTCCCACTGAGTCCTTTCCTGAATTGCTCCTCAGGAGTCTTCAACATCAGCAGCTGCCGTTAGATTATTATTAAATTTGTAAAATTCTCTGAAAACCACTAAACCTGGTACTTTACCCAAAGGCGATCGATAAATAGCTACCTCAATTTCCTTTGTATTAACTTCTTCGTTCTGCACTCTCTATGAGGTAAGGGAGTGGGGGGTTGGGGGTGGGGGGAGGGGGGGGGGGGTTTGCACAGGGCAGGTGGGGGGGGGGGGAGAGTTCACAAGCTCTCTAACTTTACAGTTCGATTCAATAAAGTAAAATTCTGAAAATAAATGCTTAAAAGCTCCCAAATCACATCCTCTGGGGGAAAATGCATTCCCCGTTGACTACTTTTTCCCCCCTAATTGCACAGACTGCTGGTAGAACTGCATTATCGAGCATTAAATCACTGGCGTGCTCAGTTACATTATCCTTTCATGGATCTGAAAGGCTGTCCTCACTGAGGCAAGCCCAGCAGTGTCTCGCCTTTCATTTTCAGCATCAAACATGACAGCTGTAGCGCTAACAATTATACTCGAAGCCGAGAGACTAGTACAATAGAGGCTTTATTGTTGTACGATGCTGTCCCTCCATCTGCAACTGTAGACTAAAGGTCTGAGTGACTCACACGCATATTTATACACAAGCTCCCTGTGGGCGGAGCTAGCCGGCAGGGGCTTACCAGAGGAACCTGTATTACAGGTACAGCCATACATCCCCCTACTGCAAGTACACATAACTACAGTAGTTATATCACCACAACAGCACACTATTCTGATGCTGAAATATACAATATAACAAGGACTTAGGGTTCGCAGTTAATTCACTGGCTGAACGTTGAGCGACCATGATTCATTTCATATCGTGTACACTCACAATCCATAACTTTATCCAGTGTGTTACCTTGGAGGTCAGGAGATGACAGTGAAGTATATCAGAGCCCACCCCATCCCAGCGTCACTGATTCAGAAGCCAGTCCACCCACTTTAATGGGTCAAATCTGCTGTGCAATGCACAGGTTAGGGCTCAGGTAAAGAAAGATGGGAAATGCAATGGCCCTGGGAGGCCCTGCATTACAAGCTCATGGCTGCCATGGCAACCATTCCACAGAGAGCTTGCTGAAGAAATCATGAGGCATGGCGCGCTTTGCCATCCTCCTCACCTGCTTACAGATTAAGTATGCCAACCTACGCCACTGTTCAGGCTGGCATTCTAGAAAGAATGAGGGACACCAGCAGGCTCGCCTTCAGCCACAGCTCACTGTGTGTGTGAGATGCTGAATGGAACAGGTGAGTAACAGGGCTGGTTTTGTCAGCGCAGAGGAGAGTATGAAAGAAAGACCTGCATTCATATAGCACCTTCCACAACCACTGGACGTCTCAAAGTGCTTTGCAGCCAAGGAAGTGCGTTTGAAGTGCAGCCTTGCTGTAATGTAGGAAGCTTGGCAGACAATTTCCACACAGCAAGATCCCGCAATGCGGTCAGGTAATCTGTTTTTTGGGACGTTGCCTGAGGGATAAACATTGGCCAGGACACTGGGGATGACTCTCCTGCAGAAGGGTACCGTGGGACCTTTAACTTCTACCTGTGAGGGCATAATGTCGCATCTGAAAGACATCTTAAGTCCTTGAAGGGGACTTGAACCTAGAACATTGATGATTTAGTGGTAAGGTCACTACCCACTGAGTCATAGCAGATTAAGGTCCCATTTGATAAGAGTTCCTGAAAAATGATGGAATAGGGCAGATCTGGTGATTGAAAGGGTCGAGGTGAAACTGCAATAATCTTTTTTTTTTTAATTTAGAATACCCAATTATTTTTTTCCAATTAAAGGGCAATTAGAACATAGAACATACAGTGCAGAAGGAGGCCATTCAGCCCATCGAGTCTTCACCGACCCACTTAAGCCCTCACTTCCACCCTATCTCCATAACCCAAAAATCCCTCCTAACCTTTTTGGACACTAATGGCAATTTAGCATGGCCAATACACCTAACCCGCACATCTTTGGACTGTGGGAGGAAACCGGAGCACCCGGAGGAAACCCACGCAGACACGGGGAGAACGTGCAGACTCTGCACAGACAGTGACCCAGCGGGGAATCGAACCTGGGACCCTGGCGTTGTGAAGTGCTATCCACTTGTGCTACTGTGCTGCCCCAATTTAGCGTTGCCAATCCACCTATTCTGCACATCTTTGGGTTGTGGGGGTGAAACCCACACAGACACGGGGAGAATGTGCAAACTCCACATGGACAGTGACCCAGAGCCGGGATCGAACCTGGGACCTCAGCGCCGTGAGGCAGCAGTGCTAACCACTAGGCCACCGTGCTGCCCAAAGCTGCAATAATGAATGTTATGAGATTTAGGACAGAAATCAGAAGACGTTGATTCACACAGACGCTTGTGAGGGAGTGTAAGTATATCAGAACATGGCGGACACATGTGGGCGGGATTCTTGGTCCGCCAGCCACCTTTCCCGGCACGGCGCCCCCTCCCCCGTCGGCTGCGGGATTCTCCATTCCCGCACCCGGCCGCTGTCGTTTCCCATTGTGGCCGCCCCACACCGTCGGGAAACCCACGGGCGTGGGCGCGCTGCCGGTGGACTGGAGGATCCCACGGATGGAGAATTCCACAGATGATATCAGAACGACTGTCCGTGTTGAAGACAAAGACTAAAACAGACTGGTTGGGTCGAAAGGCCTGTGTCTACATTGTAAATGCAGCATCATTTTCAAAACAATTAGGCTGAAACCCGTGCCTCGACGGGAGTTCTGCTGGGAGAGGGTATGTAGGGAATTAAATGAGATGCTCAAAAAGAAAGAGAGAACCCATTGGCCATCTGAAATCAAAACAGAATATGGTGTAAATAAAGAGCAGGTCAGTCAGCTTGATGATACACACAGGTATGCCTAAAGTGGCAGGAACAGCAGCCATTCCGAAGCAAACATTTGGCAAGATCTTGACCTATAAACGTACCTGTTCTTAGACATCTTTTTTAGTACCCCAGTTTCAAAACAGGCATTATATGGAAGGGAACCATTCACTGCTCAGAGCAACTTGGAGATCAGCAGGTGTTGTAACACCGTCTCAGTTAACTGTTGATCCTGAGGATCCTCAGTTATCGTGTAAAGTTCACATTTTGACAGAATTTGCTGCTCTTTTCTCAAGCACAGTGACCCAGCTGACAACCTCTACATCAACGGCTCGTATGATGTCCTTTCCTATCGCCAAAGTTTCTCCCCTCCCCACACTACTTTTATGCTTTAGGCTGGGCTTCCTATTATCTCATGTGCCTGTTTAATTTGTTCCAGCTCACTCTGTGAAGCTATGTGAAGAAACTCTAACAATCTAACACTGCTCTCACTCCGACACACTGGAGAGAAACACCCGTTCGTAAAATCTATTCAAGACTTTTAAATCTCTTCAAGTGGTGAATCTCTGATAGAACAAACTTCCAGTCAGATTCTCCATCAAAGAGAGCTAATCCTTAAATGTCCTCTGTAAACTGTCAATCAAATTGTAAACTCTGAACCACCCCCCTGCTGAGATAACTGTAGCTTTTGACTCAGCCAAACATTTAGAATGACATAACAGTCCTTGGGCAAATGTCTACAAAAAAAATCTATTGAAACTGCACAAACAGATGTAAATGTCCTTTCTTAACGTGCATCTGGCCTGACAATCAATGCAGTTTAGCAGAAAGTTTTTTTTAACTCTCACTGACAGCTGCCAGCTGTTCTGGTTTAATTTTAAAGAGTGGGGCATTAGAAAACTTCAGATCATGACAGCACCTTCTCAGGAGCAATTAGGGATGGGCATTAAATGGTGGTCTACCCAGTGATGCCAACATCCCGTAAGAAATTCAAAAAAGGAGTGTTTACATCCAGATCAGAAATTCATGACTCCAACACAATGGGTTAAAACCCTTGCTACAGTAAAATGCAGGATGCTTGAACTCAGACTTAAGTTCATACGGCCATGCTGAGTTTGAATATCCCTTTAGTATGAATCATCCCTCTCTCCCATTCCCCTGGGATTAGGTAGGCAGGTCAGGTGTTTTTCATGCATCAGTGCAGACTCGATGGGCCGAAGGGCTTTTTCCGCACTGTATTATTTTGTGATTCTACTGGCAAAAATTGGATCTGTCGATCGTTTGGGGCAGTACTTGTGTGAATCTGGACCTTCCCCACCATATTTCCCTCCAGGGCAGCACGGTAACACAGTGGGTAACACTGTTGCTTCACAGCTTCAGGGTCCCAGGTTCGATTCCCGGCTTGGGTCACTCTGTGTGGAGTCTGCACGTTCTCCCCGTGTCTGCGTGGGTTTCCTCCGGGTGCTCCGGTTTCCTCCCACAAGTCCCGAAAGACGTGCTATTAGGTAATTTGGACATTCTGAATTCTCCCTCTGTGACCCGAACAGGCGCCAGAATGTGGCGACTAGGGGCTTTTCACAGTAACTACATTGCAGTGTTAATCTAAGCCTACTTGTGACAATAAAGACTATTATTATTATCTTCCAGATTCTGTGAAAATCCAGCCCACGGCCTCAGATTTCATCGGACTCTTAATAAGGGCAGGTCTATAACGTCAGAAAAGAATAATTGGACGCAAATGAGCAATCTCACACACATTACAGACCATAGTTCCCTCTGATAATGCAAATAAGAATTTTCCATTTCAAATCTCTCCAAGGTTTATGCCTCCGCTTAAATGTGCGAATAACGGCCTTGTTTGAAACAGGCAACTTGAGCAGAATGGCACAGAAGGCGAAAAGAAAACAGAAATTAAAATAGTTATTAACTTGCGTACAGCCCTGTTAGATGCCAGGAAAGACTTTAATAGCTGTGTACTTCACATTTAAATGAAGTGCTTTAATGAAATATTAATAACTGTTCTGTGCAACATGACAGATAAATGATCAATAAATAATGGTGTGAAATTGACTGCGTGGAACACAGCAAATGCCTTTCCAAATACACTTTGTTTCAGGTCCAACGATACAACTGAGATCACCGTCTCACAGCTCTGTGGCTCAGTGCTGGGCAGGATACAACAGAAGCAGATGTACATTCCCCACGAAACGACAGTGACTAACTTCAAAATCATTTGGTTGCAAAAGACTTCGGAACATTCTGAGTTCATTATTTCTCTAATGGTCCCACGGTTAGAATAATGGGAGATCTCAGAGAGTAAGGAAATATTTTGTTTTTGTTCGCTCACAGGATGTGTGTGTCGCTGGCTCGGACACATTTATTGCCCATCCCTAGTTGCCCCTTGAGAAGGTGCCTTCTTGAACCGCTGCAGTCCATGTGGTGCAGGTACACCCACACTGCTGTTAGGGAGGGAGTTCCAGGATTGCTATTGGACATCATTCGGCCCGTACGTGCAGGTACACCCACACTGCTGTTAGTGAGAGAGCTCCAGAATTTTGACCCAGCATTCTGCAGCTGTATTTAATTGCATCATTTATCAAAGTAAGATCCAAAATTATATCTTGCCTTCAAATTCAAACACATTTGAACCAGGTTTATCTTATTGACTGTGGAGAGCGAAACGACAGCTAACAGGCACGATCTAACTAGCGAAAAATAGAGTCGGCAGGAATGACCCCGCTATCTATCGGCACTCTGTTTTTGTTTCAGTGCCCCGCAGGGAACACCTCTCCCCCACCCCCGCCCCAGCCCATGAGCCCACACTCAGCAGCTCCGGGGAGTGGAGCTCGCGGTGCAGGATAAGATCAGCACGCCATTTAAATATGGGACGCCATCAACCTCCTGACCCAGACCCCCCCTCCCCCTCCGCAACGCCACAGCTCACAAACAGGGTGCCCAGGCTGGCAGTGCCAGGCTGGCAGTGCCAAGGTGCCCAGTTGACATCATCAGTGCCAAGCTGCCACCCTGCTCAGAGGCTGATCACCCAGAGGCCTCCAATTGCCTGCCCCCCCCCCCCCCCCCCCCCCCCCCCACCCCCACAAGGTACCATTCTGTCTGCTCTCCGTTTGTGCAATCCAGTACTGAATGGCGCCCGGCTGGGGACTCTTCACCGAGGCCAATAGATGCCGGGTGGCCATTAAATCCAGCGTGAGAAAGGCTAAGTGGGTTCTCACTTAGCCCTGCAAGACGAGGGCCCGCCCATTGTGGCCAGGATCCAGATCGCGAGGTCTTGTGAGATCCAGTTAGATCTCGTGAGGTGTAACGATCATCGGGAATCCCAGGGCCAGCCTCTCCCTGGATCGACCGGCCACGTTTCGCTCTGAGATTCCAGCGGGAAGCAGCTGGTAGATCTCACCCAACGTTTCAGGCATACTAGGCCCTCATCGCGGGCAGCATCCTTGCATCTGCCTAAGATAACAGACATGCAGCAAATCCCTTGGGAATAGGATAGCTTCAGAAGGATCCACATTAGCCCATGCATCTGGATTACAAGCCCAGTAATATTGCCACTGTGCTGCTTGAAAAGACCAACATTTCAATTCTAACAGTGCAAGGGGTCATTCAGTCTGTTTTAACTAGAAAGTTACATGGGAAATAGGGGTAGGAGTAGGACATTCAGCCCATCAAGCCTGCTCCACCGTTCAGAACCTAGAACATACAGTGCAGAAGGAGGCCATTCGGTCCATCGAGTCTGCACCGACCCACTTAAGCCCTCACTTCCACCCTATCCCCGTAACCCAATAACCCCAACTAACCTTTTTTGGTCACTAAGGGCAATTTATCGTGGCCAATCCACCTAACCTGCACATCTTTGGACTGTGGGAGGAAACCGGAGCACCCGGAGGATACCCACGCAGACACGGGGAGGATGTGCAGACTCCACACAGACAGTGACCCAAGCCGGGAATCGAACCTGGGACCCTGGCGCTGTGAAGGCACAGTGCTAGCCACTTGTGCTAGGGTGCTGCCCCCAGGTAGATTGGGTAGAGGACAAAAACAACAGCAGTAGAGTTGAATTTGTTTTTGGGCTGTAAAGACCATGGGCGGGATTCTCCGCTTTGGAGATATGGGCGGGATTCATGTTCCCGACGCCAATTTCGTAATCGCCGATCGGACGGGGATCGCATTTGACGGCAAAATCAGGGACAGCACCTGTTTGACGCAGGTTCCGTATGCTCTGCCCCCTCCGAAACGGTGTCATCACAGCGCGGGCTGCTGGGACGGCCTCAGGACGTCACCTGAGGGCCCTCCCCCGATGCACCGCCCCCGATGGGCCGAGTTCCTGACCATGCGATTGACTCATGGTCACAGCCGTGAGGGAACCCGGCGCGGCGGCTGCGGACTTTGTCCAGCGCCGCCACAGTCGGGCGGACGCCGTGCAGCTGGCCGGTGGGGGGGGAGGGGGGCTACCGTGAGGGATGGGGGGGATTGGTGATGGGTGGCCAGCGGCGCACTATCTGGCAGGTCGGGTCCGCGCGCGGCCGGCGTCATGCTTTGCGACGCGATCGCTGCAGGTCATTGCCGTGCGCATGTGCATCCACGGAACCGGCCATTATCCGGCCGTTTATTTCAAGGAGGCCGGGAGTTTTACCCGGCGCAGCTGCTAGTCCCTCACTGGTCGCAGCATCGGTGAGGGGGCGCCACTGATTTATTTCCACGTAAAACGCCACAGATCCTCCGCACTGAATCAGAGAATCTGGCCCCATATAATTTCTGATCACTTTGCGGAACTCAACCTTCCTGATATAATCTATCCCCTGAGATTCTCTTTTCTCTATTAGCTCAAGGATCCTGGTGCCATTACTCATCTAATTGTAAATGCCTTGACATTTATTGCAATAGATTTGAAGTCATTTAACAGCTAGAATCTGTGTATCACTGGGCCTGTAGAATTTTTGACTGACAAGTGGAGTGCAGCCTGGGGTTCTCTTCCGACTGGGAGAGCATGTGATTTACTTTCGACTTGGGAATTCCTTCCTTTTTGGCAAAGCTTAGCTTTCTCAAGCAACCAAAATCTCGACGATTTTGAGCAGTCATCATGCACAAGCTTTGGGCACTGCACAGCTGGATTATGCAAATTTCAGTCAATTGAAACTGCTAAATGACTGTTGAATTTGAGGTCTGCAAAAAGGGGAATGTAATAGATATATTGTGATCGTACAGTTTTCTCTCGATCTTACGAACAGACTGAAATTGCGCTCATGCAGTCACCTCTCCCTTCTCCTGGACCCACCAGCAGCCATTTTGATTTGGGCCTATTAAATTTATTTCTAGTTTCGAGGAAAATATTGGACAGACTTCCCCAAATGGGTGCCCCAAATGGGTATAGGAAGCTTGGTCAGGCAACTGTATCCCGCAGCCCCCAATTTTCCATCCATTCATCAAAGGATCAAAAGTTGGAATGTACAATCGATAGGCATCAAGAAGAGGGTATGAGGAACACAAGAGTAATCTAGGACTGGAGGAGATTACTGAGTGGGATGAGATAGAATTGAGTGGGTTGGGAGACAGTGCCATCTGATCCCAGGTCTGCATGGTTAATGAGATTGGCCCAGGTAATCTCTCCACCAGGTTTCCTCTCCCCGCTCATGAGAGGGTTTGCCTGCCTTATCCTCTGAGCCCTTCGATTGAATTTACCCATTGTGGAACGGCTGGAATTAACCAAAGCTTCACTCTTGCCCCAGTTTGAGCCTCGACCAACAGAAGCTCTCAGGATCGGCCCAGCACTGACTTTTGATGCAAATTTCAAGAGGTTGACTGTGGTCACTGTTTACAAGACAACGTAAGAGAGGACTGTTGAATTATGGAGCATTTTCAGCACAGAAACAGGTCTAGGTGAGGTGCTCTTTCAGAGGGTCTGTGCACACTTGACGGGCCAAATGGCCTCCTTCTGAACTGTAGGAATTCTATGGTTCCTGCCATCCCTCTTCATCTCACTGAATCAACATATCGTTCGATTCTTTTCTCCCTCATATACTCAGCTAGATTTCCCCTTAAATACATCCACGCTTTTCACCTCATGTAGCAGTGTTCACCATTGTCTCCCATCATTGGCTGAAGAGTTTTTCTCTACAATTTCCTATGGGATTTAAAAAGAACTTTGAGAATGCATGACCTAATTGGCCGACATCCAAAAAGCCGAGTTAACCAAAGCCAAACCACTGGTCTTCTCTCAGAGAGAAACTGAACAATTCCAACTTTCTGCAAAATGATATGCAGTTCATTCCCTTTGATCAGGTCGTTGGGAAATGGCCTTCTCACTGTGCGACGGTGGTCATGCCCTATTAGAAAGGATTTCAATCTATCTTCCCAACGCAGTTCTAAAATAGCTGTTATGGAAAGTCCTCACCAATAATAACTCTGGCAGAATTTATACTGATCAAGTTGACAGCATAAAATAATCTCTTCCCGGGGTATTACGTTCAAAGAATAATCATTGCTGGGAAGGTACTCAGAACAAGTGTGAGATTGACAAATAGCAAATGTACTCACATCATTTTTGCAGATTTCAGTGGTTTCTACTGCTGGTTGAAAATTCAGACAATAAAATTTGATGTACCCTGGGCAGGGGAAGATGTGTCTAATACAGAGTCTGAGATGAGCAGCATGACATCATACTATGCGGAATTAGCATACATATCTGCAAATGTGTTCATATGATATGAAAACCCAGTGTGTGGCATATGCCAGCGAACAATGGACCGCTCCGAGAGAAAGGGGGCGACATGCAAACAATGATCCAACTTTCAGAAACTCCTCGGCCAACCTGGTGGCCTCGCTTAATTAATCGCCAAGGAAACGGTTCAACAACTTGGTCAAAATAGTTGGGCAACCGTCCCATCTCTCCTCATTAACTACCAGATTTGGTGTCATAATGAAATGAAAATGGCTTATTGTCACGAGTAGGCTTCAATGAAGTTACTGTGAAAAGCCCCTAGTCGCCACATTCCGGCGCCTGTCCGGGGAGGCTGGTACGGGAATTGAACCGTGCTGCTGGCCTGCTTGGTCTGTTGTAAAAGCCAGCGATTTAGCCGAGTGAGCTAAACCAGCCCCTAAGTGACAAGTGCACAGCAAAACCCAGTGTACTCTGCTAGGACACACACTGCAATTTCTTGCCAATGGTGTGAAATTATTTCCAAGCTTCGTGCTCAGTATTAGGTCCGTCACCACTGGAATTGAAAGGAACATTCTTCATTAAGCCCTCCCAAATGATCCATACACTTGCTGTAAATCCCCATGTTTTCCTGATTTCCGTGTGGATTTTCCCTCTCTTCCATCTTTGAATGTGGACAAGCAACGCCTCTGCAAATAAACTCTGGCAACTGGTTAAGTAACCCAAGGTGTGGCAGCCTGATTATCCTCTATCTATGCTGGGAGTAGAAGTAAAACCCCGAAAACATAACAGTATTGAAGCTCTCTGGAGGCACCGTTTGTAATTTTAAAGCATCGACCGGGACAGAGAGTACTGGGGGAATTCATTTGATTAGGTTTTTAGGGTGGCATAATTCAATTCCCGGCTTGGGTCACTGTCTGCGCGGAGTCTGCATGTTCTCCCCATGTCTGCGTGGGTTTCCTCCGGGTGCTCCGGTTTCCTCCCACAGTCCAAAGATGTGCAGGTTAGGTGAATTGGACATTCTGAATTGTCCCTTAGTGACCAAGGATGTGCAGGTTAGGTGGATTGGCCATGCTAAATTGTCCCTTAGTGACCAAAGATGTGCAGGTTAGGTGGATTGGCCGTGCTAAATTGTCCCTTAGTGACCAAAGGTGTGCAGGTTAGGTGGATTGGCCGTGTTAAATTGTCCCTTAGTGACCAAAGATGTGCAGGTTAGGTGGATTGGCCATGATAAATTGTCCCTTAGTGTCCAAAGATGTGTGGGTTAGGTGGATTGGCCGTGTTAAATTGTCCCTTAGTGTCCAAAAGTTTAGGTGGGGTTATTGAGTTACGGGGATATGGTGGAGAGGCGGTGCAGACTCGATGGGCCGAATGGCCTCCTTCTGCACTGTAGTGATTCCATGAATCAAAGTTCAGTGGTGGCAAACTGCCTGGAGGCGTTAACTGTGGCAGAGTGCAGCAGATACTTTCTGCATTGTTTCAAAATGCTCGGCTAGATCTCGAAGAAATTCTTGCTCTGACAATCAACCAGTTCTGATTGCTCATTGTTGTTTTTCCGCCTCTCTCCCTCTACAGAATCCCGCTGATTGTTTTAAAAATGGGTGAGAAAAGTGGTCATGTTGAGAGCTGGAAATTCAAGTTTGCCAGTTTCCTGTCTTTAAGAAGATTGCGGGGGGTGGGGGAGGTGTGCAAGGGTAGCGGCGAGGTGGTGACCGTCTTGGAGTTGTCTGAATTCCTGTTTCTCACAGAATATTCTATGGATACAAGATTGTGTAGGTGCCTCGCGAGTCTAAGCAACTCACAGCATTTACCCCTGTGCCAATCACACAGCCAACAAGAGCGGGCACAAGATGGGATAGGTTAGATCAATCATTGGGCCTTCATCTGTTTGAAAGCATGGAGTGGAACATACCAAACATAGTAGCATAGGTGTGGCTTAAAGCGGATGGGAGCAGGGCAGAATTAAAAAGTGACGATACACCGCTTGCAAAGATTCTGCTGAATAAATCAAATAAGAGCAAAGGAAGCCTATTTGGGCTTTGTTCCATGCCTGGGCCAGAGGTGTGAAAACAATATTACCACTGACCGCCATTTTGATTCTCCTGATCCATTCGCTGCCCAGATCATTTTCACGGAAGCAGGTTTTGGGTGAGGGGGGAGGCAAAGCTACCCACCTGCATGGGGCGGGTAGCCAATCAGCCTCGTTAAATGCCACTCAAGGTTAGTTGAAAGAAATCGACTGCAGGATTGCACAGGTGGCACCAGGAGATAGTAGGGGTAGGGAGGCCAATGCTCCAGCCAGGCCCGGAGGCCCTCCCTGCCTGCCTGATGTCAGCAGCAGCTGCTGATAGGGTTGCCAACTGTGATTAAGTGTACTCCTGGAGATTTCGCCACATGACCCTCGCACCCCCCCCCCCCCCCCCCCACCCCCACGCTCGTTCGATTAGTCGGCCAACACATCCATCCTTGTGACGAACTGACCTTCCTGCACCAATTGGAAGGCTCAGTATTCAATTGGATGATGTTTGACAGTCAACCAGACAGTCTTTTATTTCCCATTTTACAAGATTTTTATATCTGGGAAGGAGAAATGTTTGAAGAAAATGACAGGGCAAAAAAAATCCTTTTTTCAACATCCTGATGATTTTTCCCCAGGGCCGCACCCAGCCGTGTCGTGGAGATTGATTTTCAATTCCTGGAGACTCCAGGGCAATCCTGGAGGGTTGGCAACCCTAGCCCCAGGCTGCCTTGCAGACAAGCTCCCCCTAACAGTGGTAGCCCACCTGCAAAAAGGTAATTTTGTATTTAAAACGTTAAAATAGTTGGAGAGAAGGTGCCTCCATCTTGTTGGAGAGAAGGTGCCTCTATCTTGTTGGAGAGAAGGTGCCTCTATCTTGTTGGAGAGAAGGTGCCTCTATCTTGTTGTGCCCTCTCCAAGACTTGCGTCTTTGCAGCCTGCTGCTCCTTTCAAGCTGGGCGGCTTCTGATTGGCCCTCCAGCTTTGAGAGTCCGCCCACTATCCTTAATTGGTCAGTGAGCCCGCCCTCTGGCCACTAATTGGCCGCTTTGGGGAAAATCACACTGAGTGACTGTTTCCCTGCAGTGCAGGCTTCTGACCCCCATTTTAATGGTGGGGTCCAGGAGCTCACAGGGAAAATCTTTCCCTCTGACTCAGCAAGTAGTTAGGATTTGCAAACCACTACCTGACCGGGTGACAGATGCGGATTCAATCGTCGCCTTCAAAAGAGAATTGGATAAATACTTGAAGGGGAAAAGAAATTGCAGGGATATGGGGAAAGAGCAGGAGAGTGGGAACAGGAACATAGGAACAAAGGAAGTCGGAGCAGAAGTAGGCAATTCAGCCCTTCGAGCCTGCTCCGCCATTTTCTCAGATGAAGGCTGATCTCTTCCTGATCCCCACCTGTTCCCCATATCCCTTTAACCCATTAAAAAAATCTTTTAATATCTATCTCTTTCTTGAAACTATTTAATGAGTCCGATTCCATCGCACAGTTGGGCTGCGAGTTCCACAAATTCACCACCCTCTGCGAGAAGTAGTTCCTCCTCGTCTCAGTTCTAAATCTACCGCCTCTCAACCCATATCTGTGACCTCTCATTCTAGGTTGCCCAGAAGAGGGAATATTTGGTCTACATTTACTTTATCAATCCCATGTAATATTTTATATACCTCGATCAGATCCCCTCTCGTGCTTCTAAACTCCAGCGAGTATAAACCCAAACTGTTTAATCTCTCCTCATACATCAAATCTTTCATTAACTGGGTTGCTCTTCGAAAGGGCCGGCACAGACTCAATGGGTTGAATTGCCTCCTTCTGGGCTGCACTGTTTTGTGATTCTATGAAATGCACAAAGCAAATTCAGAGGCAATCTTTTCTTTAAAGATGAAACCTTAATATGCCTTTCATATTAGGCATTTCAATATACCTCGTGAATTGAAAAATTATATTACATTTAAAGCTCGGCTATTTAAAAAATAGCTAGTAATAGCTGTTATTCTTCAATTATCTGAGGCCTGATAATTAACAAAACAGCGACAAATCTACATTGCCCATAATGAAAACCTTGAGAGAAACAATGCATATGGCATAATTGCACAATTCAGAGGAAAATAAATAGATTTTCTTTAATGACACATTAATAATTAGCTTCTGATTCATACTTTGTTTTATTTTTTTCAAAGCTATTAGTGATTCTGAATTGTGGTACATAGCTCATTTTCTGAGGTGCAGACCAGGTTCAGTCGAGGTAAACCTGGTGATAAAGAGCTGCTGTGCTTTTCACACTGATTCAAAATTCACCGATTTTGAAGAGAAAGTGGCCTGGGTGAAGATATGTGAAGTATTGGAAGGAAACTGTACCCAAGAGGGGAAAATAAAGAGAAAGTGTAATAAATACTGGCAACGAATCGGCAGAGATAGATCGAGGGATAGAGCGATTGAGAGATGGAGGGAGAAGGAGAGAGGGGGGGAAAGCAGGGAGAGTAAAACGTGTCGAAAAATTGATAGAATGGGAAAGAGGGGTATAGAGAGAGAGAAAAGAAACATTCACATTTGTACATGCTTTCCAATACCCCTAAATGTCTTAAACCACTTTCCAGCCAATGAAGCACTTTTGAGGAGTAGTTACTGTCAGAAACAATGTGCAAACAGCAAGCTCCCATAAACAGGAAAGTGATAATGACCAGATCGCCTGACTTCCCGATCTTTACATATAGATAGAATTTACAGTGCAGAAGGAGACCATTCGGCCCATCGAGTCTGCACCGGCTCCTGGAAAGAGCACCCTACCCAAGGTCAACACCTCCACCCTATCCCCATAACCCAGTAACCCCACCCAACACTAAGGGCAATGTTTGGACACTAAGGGCAATTTAGGATGGCCTATCCACCTAACCTGCACATCTTTGGACTGTGGGAGGAAACCGGAGCACCCGGAGGAAACCCACGCACACACGGGGAGGATGCGCAGATTCCGCACAGACAGTGACCCAAGCCGGAATCGAACCTGGAACCCTGAAGCTGTGAAGCGATTGTGCTACCCACAATAGAACATAGAACAGTAGAACAGTACAGCACAGAACAGGCCCTTCGGCCCTCGATGTTGTGCCGAGCCATGATCACCCTACTCAAACCCACGTATCCACCCTATATTCGTAACCCAATAACCCCCCCCCCCATTAACCTTACCTTTTAGGACACTACGGGCAATTTAGCATGGCCAATCCACCTAACCTGCACATCTTTGGACTGTGGGAGGAAACCGGAGCACCCGGAGGAAACCCACGCACACACGGGGAGGACGTGCAGACTCCGCACAGACAGTGACCCAGCCGGGAATCGAACCTGGAACCCTGGAGCTGTGAAGCATTTATGCTAACCACCATGCTACCGTGCTGCCACAATGCTACCGTGTTTGAGGGAGAAATATTGTCCAGAACACTGGGGTTGTGGGTGGTGCAGTGCAGTGCAGGGTTAGGGTTGAATTTTGTGCTGTAGCAGCACTTGAACCCAGAACCTTCCACCTCACAGAGGAAAGGGCTACCAAACTGAGTCACAGTGAGATAAATTGGGGCAGTAAATGTGCGTGATAAGTTAAAAAAACGTTTCCAGTACAATCCTCCTGCCTGTACACCTGTTCCCCCTTAATTCCACCTTACTTGACAACACCAAAGAGAGTTAAGTGCTTTCCATTCATCTCCCTTCATGCTTGACTGACTTTGAAGTAGTCAGCAATGAAACTAATAGAAAGCACTTAACTCTCTGCTGTGGCCCAGAAACTGTCAATCAACGCTTGGCTTTTAGCCCACCGCGTGGTCCACCGCTTAAGGGCCACGTTTGTCAAGACCTGCACCAATTCTCGCCCATGTGATTCCTGGCCCAGAGGACCTGGAGAATATGGGGTGGGATTCTCTGATCCTGAGGCTAAGTTTTGACGTCGTCGTAAATGCTGTCGCGTTTCACGATGGCGTCAACCAGGAGCAGCTATTCTGACCCCTACAGGAGGCCAGCACGGCACTTGGGCGACCCACGCCGAACCCCAGCGTCAAAAGGGTGCCGCAGGTCCGTGCAGGTGCAGTGGGACCGGCACCAAAGCGCGCATGTGCAGTGGCTCCCTTCTCCGCAGCGGCCCCGACGCAACATGGCACAGGGCTACAGGGGCCGGCGCGGAACAAAAGAGGCCCCCAGCCCGAGAGGCCGGCCCGCCGATCAGTGGGCCAGGCTACAGCGGAGGCCCCCCACCCCAGGGTTGGACCCCCCTTCCCCCCCCACCAGGCCGCCCCCGGATGCATCCACGGTGAGGTCCCGCCGGGTAAGAGCAGGTGAGATCGGCGCCGGCGGGACTCGGCTTTTTTTGTGTGGCCGCTCGGCCCATCCCGGGCGGAGAATCGCGGGTAGAGCAGCCCCCGAACGGCGCCGGCGCCAATGGCATCGATTCTCCGCTCTCCAGAGAATCGGCGGATCGACATTGGGGCGGCGTGGCGCGATTCACGCCGGTCCTGGCGACTCTCCGGCCGGGACCCGGGGTAAGAGAATCCTGCCCCGGTGTCCGGCCCGTTAATAGAATGAAAATGGGTCTTAATGGCCCATTTGCATCTTCCCGCTGGCGTGGGATGCAAACCTCAATCCTGATGCCAACGGGGGTTGGAGAATCGGGCGCCGAACCTGTTTTTTCCCTGACGCTGGATTCTCCGCTACACCGGGAACTCCACTACTGGGGGGTGGGTGATGCAGAATCCAGGCGTATGCCTCCTTGTTCTAGATTCCCCCACAAGGGTAAATATCCTCTCAGTTTCCAACCTGTCAAATCCCCTCAGGATCTTACGTGTCTCAATAAGGTCACCTCTCATTCTTCGAAACACCAATGAGTACAGGCCCAACCCGTCCAACCTTTCTTCATCAAATAAGCCCCTTATCCTGGGAATCAGTCGAGTGAACATTCGCTGAACTGCTTCCAGTGCAAGACATGTAAGATGCACACAAGTACAGCCACATGACAATCTTAAAGGGTCCACACAAGAAATGAACACAAACAGCAAAGAGAAACTAGAGTGAACAGGTGCAATAATGCGAGTTTTATTGGCCGATGCAGTTGAAACCTGAATACTTCTACATCTTCTTTATAGCTCATTAAAACTGTGATAACCCTCACTGGACTCCATTCTGTATAACTGCGATAACTGTTAAGTGCTCCCACAGAAATAATCCAATGGGCAGGATTTTCCCCGCCCTGTGGTAGGTGGCGGGAGGGCCCCAATGAGGCATCTGTGGTATTATCATAACTGTCAGAACGGCAAAGGTTAATGAAGTGTCGAGAGTAGCCACTAGAGGGAGCTACAGTTACAACTATATAAGGCAGTGATGCTAAGCCTTGGGGGAGAATGTGTGCAAGATTTAGCGAGAGAGAGTCAGGAGTACAGATAGTGTAAGTGAGAGCAGATCATAGTTTAAACCAGTAGTGAGATTAGCTGTAGGTGAGTGTAGTTTAGATGTTAAAAATCAACTGGGTACTCTTTAGGAGTACATGTCGAATCCAAATTAGTGTTAATACATTTATAGGTTTGTTTAAGTTCAAGCTATTTTGTGATCTTTGTGAACACTGCGCCAACCATCCTGAAATAAGCAACACAAAGAACACCACAGCATCCAGATGGGCCTCACCTCTAATCGGAGTGGCCTACCTGCCTCTCCCCTCTAAGACGTTGAAATAATTTTACCCATCGGAGGGTGGCCATTTTGAGGTGCCTTGTATTTTCTTCCCTGCCTCAGCACCTCTCTTGATGGGGTTGCCAGCGCTCAAGAGCTTCGGGCCCAGTGATTAGGGCCAGCAGCATCGGGAAGACGCCTGCTTAATAGGATGGGGCTGCCTCCAGCAATATTGATCAGGAGATCTCACGTGTGATCCTCATTTCACCTCAACATCGGACACACCGAGCGGGATTCTGTGATCCTGAGGCTAAGTGTTGACGCCGTCGGAAACACCGTCGCGTTTCCCGACGGCATCAACACGGCCTCAGGATCAGCAATTCTAGCCCCTATAGGAGGCCAGCACGGCACTGGAGCGGTTCATGCCGCTCCAGCTGCTGATCTGGGCGTCAACTGGGCGGCGCGTGCACAGTGGCACCGGCGCCAACGCGCGCATACGCAGTGGCTCCCTTCAACACACCAGCCCCGACACAACCTGGCGCAGGGCTACAGGGGCCGGCACGGAGGAAAGGAGGCCCCCCAGCCCGAGAGGCCGGCCTGCCGATCGGTGTGACCCGATCGCAGGCCAGGCCACATCAGAGGCCCCCCCCCCCGGTGTTGGACCCCTCTCCCCCCCCTCCCCACAGGCCGCCCCGGACCCTTCCGCGCCGAGTTCCCGGCGGCTGAGAGCAGGTGTGGACACGCCGGCAGGACTCGGGTTTTTTACGACAGCCGCTTGGCCCATCCTGGGCCGAAATCTGCGGAGAATCACGTGCTGGTGTCTGAGTGGCATGGCGCAATTCGCGGCGGTCGTGGGGATTCTCCGCCCCGGCCTGAGAGAATCCCGCCCACCATTTTTACAATGTTGAGCGAAGACAATATCAAAAGAAATAACTCGGGCAGGGATCCATTACAATGGAAGACACATGCTGATGATGTCATCAGGATGTGCGACTTCTCCATTTAGTTGGCCCCCTGTCAGGTGGCCATGCCCCGCCTGATTTTCGGAAAGTTATGATGGTAGAGACGGTAACATGCTGGGAATGTGGCCTCTCTTTAGATCACCCTCTGAGGCTAAGTGGCAATGAAGAGGATCAAGAAAGCAGCAGGCACACATTAATATTCCGATATCCTCCTTCACCTTTAAACACATGAATCTATATTCATAACTGATCATTGTTTACACATTCATATAATTATAGCCATGCAAATGAGAGATGGCTCGAGAATAGCATGAAGCCTTCAGCTTTTAGTGTTAATTCTCTGCAGTCTATATCCAGGCAGACAAAGCTTTATCCAGCTTTACTCACGAGCACTGGGCAATTAAGCCAGCAGAAATACTCCAGTTAATTTCCTGATGGACTTCTTCCTTATACAACCAAACACAAGTTACAGGAGAGAGATTCCTCTCCCTTGACATTTGATGAGTTCAACAGCCCCACCAAGACAATGGTCTTTTCCAGAACTGGAATCCCCCCTCCTTCCTCCACTGCCAGCTAATATCTATCCTCATTTCTCGGAAACATTTCCCTGCTTTGGACACTGAGTTTCAGTATCGGGCTTTATTAACTCCGGTTCGGAGCAGTGTAAATGAAGCCCTGAAAATGTGCTTTAGCCCCAGCCTCAGCTAAACACGTCCAACTACCGCAGTACCTCCCCCAGCCACGCTGTACCCTCGCTCTCAGTGCGATTGTGTGTTTGAGCCAAATGATTTGATTTGATTCATTGTCACGTGTACCGAGGTACAGTGAAAAGTATTCTTCTGCATACAGTCCAGACAGATCGATCCATGCATGGAAAAACATACGGGACGGG
The DNA here is from genome assembly GCF_902713615.1 of Scyliorhinus canicula. Taxonomy (NCBI): domain Eukaryota; kingdom Metazoa; phylum Chordata; class Chondrichthyes; order Carcharhiniformes; family Scyliorhinidae; genus Scyliorhinus; species Scyliorhinus canicula. The sequence continues at coordinate 16,705,181 of NC_052173.1, forward strand.
ATTCTGTGATCCTGAGGCCGTGTTGACGGCGTCCAGAAACGCACGGCACTGGAGCGGTTCACGCCGCTTCAGCTGCTGATCCTGGCGTCAAATGGGCGCCGCAGGATCTGCGCATGCGTAGTGACACCGGCCCCAATGTCCGCATGCGCAGTGGCACCGGCCCCAATGTGCGCATGCGCAGTGGCTTCCTTCAACGCGCCGGTCCTGACGCAACATGGTGCAGGACAACAGGGGCCAGTGCGGAAGGAGGTCGCCAGCCAGAGAGGCCGGCCAGGCCACATTGGAGGCCCCCCTCGGGGTCGTACCCCCCCCCCCACACCCCACCCCACCCCCAACAGGCCGCCTCCCTCAAATCTTCCACGCCGGGGTCCCGCCGGCTGAGAGCAGATGTGGACGGCGCCGTCGGGACGCGGCTTTTTTACGACGGCCGCTCGACCCATCCCGGGCCGAGAATCGGTGAGCCGGCCATGTAGAGCAATCCCTGACCGGCGCCGCGCCAACCACGCCGGCGCCGTTTCTCCGCTCTGTGGAGAATCGCGTGCCGGCGTCGGGGCGGCGTGGCGCGATTCGTGCTGGTCGCGGGGATTCTCCGGCCCGGCCCTGGGCTGAGAGAATCCCGCCCAGGACATACGATAAATACACAATGTAAAGTACACATGAGAAGATGTGTGAAGAGATCAGTTCAGTCCATAAGAGGATCATTTAGGAGTCTGGTAACAGCGAGGAAGATGCTGTTTTTGAATCTGTTGGTGCGTGTTCTCAGACTTTTGTATCTCCTGCCCGATGGAAGAGGTTGGAAGAGAGAATAACCCGGGTGGGACAGCTTTAAACAACTGGACTGTTCTCAATCAAGGTGACACTGGTCAAATCCCTTGCACAGCACAGAGGATCCACTGGACAGAGCAGATTTTCCTCTCCTCAGCTCTCGCTTGGATTCAAACCAAGGTCCCAGGGTGAGAGATTCGTCTGCACTGAATACTGCTGATCATGCACCTCAGTCGCAGGTCTCTTTGCTGACTGATAATTAACTATCAACCAAGCAAACTCTCTGGTTGGTGTTAGAATGATGCTTCGCTATTTAAAGAGACATGCCAAAGGATTAAATTTACTCCGAGTTCAAACTAACTTGGTTCCATTTACATTTGCAATACCAACATCAACCTAGGACGAGCCCCCAAAGTTATTGATCCTGACAAGAATTATTTCCTTTGCTTAATTATTTTTTTTCCCCCACTATTCCTCACTCCTCACAGGAACATTAAACTCAGGTGACAACTGCATGAATCCTGATATTGCAATTCCAAATCAAATCACCAGCACCCGGACCCTTGCAAACAATGGCAGTGACACACTGCGCAAGGGATTAAGTTGAGGTGGTGAGGGGTTCAGCACAGTTCTTGCAGTAGTCAGGGCAGGTTTGACATTGGGCGGGATTTTCAGGCCATTCCCGCTGGCAGGGTCCTCCAGTCCTGCTGCCAGGTTCCCGAGTGGCAGGACGGGCAATCCAGACAAAACGCCAGAAAACACGGTTCGGAGGTGCCGGAGAAGCTGGTCCATAATAGTTGCTGCCATAACCTGAGTATTTCCAGCATTTACTGTTCGAATTTCATTTCTGTAGCATCCTGGCACGACATTGCAAAGTGCTTTACAGCCAATGAAGTTCTTTTGATGTGTGGTCACTGTTGCAATGTAGCATGCATGGTAGCCAATCTGCACGCAGCAAACTCCCGATAATAATCTTGATTAGCGTCACAAGCAGGCTTACATTAGCAATGAAGTTACTGTGAAAATCCCCGAGTCGCCACATTCCGGTGGGAGGAAACCGGAGCGCCCGGAGGAAACCCACGCAGACACGGGGGAGAACGTGCAGACTCCGCACAGACAGCGACCCAGTGGGGAATCGAACCTGGGACCCTGGTGCTGTGAAGCGACAGTGCTAACCACTGTGCTACCGTGCAGCCCAGCAATGTGATAATGAGCAAATCATCTGCTTTTAGGTGTTGCTTGAAATAAATATGAATGAAAATGAAATGAAAATCGCTTATTGTCACGAGTAGGCTTCAATGAAGTTACTGTGAAAAGCCCCTAGTCGCCACATTCCGGCGCCTGTCCGGGGAGGCTGGTACGGGAATCGAACCGTGCTACTGGCCTGCTTGGTCTGCTTTAAAAGCCAGCAATTTAGCCTGGTGAGCTAAACCAGCCCCAAATATTAGTTCAGGACACCGGAGAGAGTGTTTCTATTCCTCGTCGAAATAGTGCTCATGGAATCTTATACTTCCACTCGAGGGGGCAGAATGAGATATTGGTTTAATATCTCATTTGAAAGACGGCACCCCCGACAGTGCAGCATTACCTCAGCACCATTTCGACGTTCATCTACAACCGAAGGAAAGAAGCCACTGGGACCCACCTGATATTTAACATGGAATGTATAGTGCAGAAGGAGGCCATTCGGCCCATCGAGTCTACACTGGCCCTTGCAAAGAGCACCCTACCTAAGCCCACACCTCCATCCTCTCCTCACACCTCCACCCTATCCCCATAACCCCACCCAACCTTTTTTTTTTGTTACTAAGGGCAATTTATCATGGCCAATCCTCCTAACCTGCACGTCTTTGGGCTGTGGGAGGAAACCGGAGCACCCGGAGGAAACCCACGCACACACGTGGAGGATGTGCAGACTCTGCACAGACAGTGATCCAAGCCGGGAATCGAACCTGGGACTTTGGAACTGTGAAGCAACTGTGCTAACCACTGTGCTACCGTGCTGCCCACATCTATGCTGTGTTCTGACCCGCCACGCTTCCTACTCCTAACACAACTCCAATTTAATTGGAATTCTTCTGTGCTTGATGCAGGCTGCGTTGCGGGGGAATTTTCAAAAGTACTGAACTTTGGGAGAAAAAAAATCTCCCAGCGACTGTGACGTGTGCTCCGGACAAATTGATGCCACAGTGAAGGCAAGACACTGATCACGAATCATAAAAAAATGCACTGTGATAAAAATCTAAAGACACTATGAAAGGGAGGACTCTTTTTCAGCGTATGTGTGGAAGTGGAAGTCAAGAAGCATGCTCTCAAATGAACATGCATTTTGTCATTGAAAATTGTAGGACTGGTAAACACTATCCAGCAATAATCCTGTGGTGCTCTGAGCTGTGACTTTGAATAATGGGAGATCATGATGAGTAAGCTGGGGGGCTTTTTGTAAAGCAATTTCAGACTACTGAAAAATCTAATCTGCAAAATGTCCCTTCCATGATATATTTGGTACTTGTAAGAGACCTCCAGGTCAAGCACCTGAACACGATGAGTTACTATGGCAACAAATGACTAAAGCCACCGAAATCTGCTTATTTTAATTGGACCAATATATGTGACGTTGAGAGAAAACAGCACAAGTTCCCCCACCACCCCCAATTTGAGGAAATACAATGAATACAATCGTCTAACGCAAGGTCTAATTAAACTGTAAGAAGCTTTAAAGTAAAGCTTAATCAATGTATTACTATTGAAGGCAATCATATGCATGCATTGCCCATTGATTATGGAAGGCCTCAAATGTACTGGCAGAACCGAAAGCTCCCTGTCCAGGGGAAGACAGACTCGGATAAGACCACGGGGGAGAAACAGGTTTCTGGAGTAATGTTTTCCAAAAGATACCGGGCAGGATTCTCCGGTCTCCGACGGCAAAATCGGCAATCGGCCAAGAATCCCCGTTGGTGCCGTGATCGGGGACGGTGCTGCTTTTGTGATGCTCCACCCCCTCCAAGACGCTGTACTCTGGGAGTACGCCGCACGCCGTATCGACAGCCTCAGGACGTCACCCGAGCCCCTCCCCTGATGTTCCGCCCTCGATGGGCCAAGTTCCCGATAGCGTGGGCCACGTTTTTTGGGGGGAACCTGGCATGGCGGCTGCGGGCTGAGTCCAGCGCTGTCACGGTCGGGAGGGAGCCGTTCCACGGGCAGGGGGGGCTTTGGCGGGGGCTGGGGCCATGGGAGAGGGAGGGGGGGGTGGTCTGGGGGTGACGAACCTGGTCAAAGGAGGGCTTTATTTGGCAAGCCGGGTCCGCACGCAGCTGCCACCATGTTGCATGGCGGGGCCATTGCAGGCCACCGCCGTGCCACGGACCCGGCAATTCTCCAGCCGTATCCGCAGCTAAAGCCGGGGTCTATACGCTGCGTCCCCGCTATGGAGCGGCACTCTGTTATTTTCTGGGGGCCTCAGCGGAGGACACTCCGCCGAGGTTGCACTCAGCCACAGTCCCTGCACTGAGTCTCCTGGGCACTGCTGCCAACAGAATGAGAGAAATGTAGACTTTACATTCCTGCTTTGTGCCTTTGTGACTGTGTAGGTTCACTCCCGCTGCCATTCAGCTGGGAGAGTTGTGTCACTGAATCTGCATGTTATGGTTTCCAGACCAGATTGAGCACACAACGTTCGACTTACAATCCCAGCAGCAGGTCGGAGGGAGTGTTGTTGAAGGTGTTTTTTTTCCAATAAGACATTAAAACTCGGGCTCTATTTGCCCACTCCGATGAAAACGTAGGGGAGTATTCCCCGGTGTCCTAGCCAATATTCATCCTTCAACCAACATCACGATAATGTATCATCTGGTCATCTTCACCTTGCTGCCTGTGGAATCTGACTGTGCACAAAATGGCTACTGTGTTTCCGATATTCCAACTGTGACTGCCATTCTTTAGTTGTGAAGTGCTTTGGGGCAGCACGGTGGCGCAGTGGTTAGCTCTGCTGCCTCACGGTGCCAAGGAGCCAGATTCGGGTCCCTGTCTGTGTGGGGTTTGCATGTATTCTCCCCGTGTCTGCGAGGGTTTCGCCCCCACAACCCAAAGATGTGCAGAGTAGGTGGATTGGCCACGCTAAATTGCCCCTTAATTGAGAAAAAAAATTGGGTACAATAAATTTATAAAACAAACAAAGTTGTGGGTCCTCTCTCCCTGGACCCCAAGCATTCCCTTTGCGCTTCAGGGTCTGGAGAGCTGTCAGCAAATCAGATTAGTCGGCAGCTCTCCGAGGTGGGACGTCCAGCCGAGTGAAGGAATGATGTCCCCTGCAGTCACTTAACGCTCCCTACGAATATTTGGATTGCGGGAAGCGAGGCACTGCCATCTGAAATAGTCAGGCCTTGGTTTCTCAGGGAATGGATGTGGAGAGCAAGCCGAGAAGAGGAGTTGAAGCAAGATCTGCTATGATTGCAATGAATGGAGGAGGCGTGAGTGATCTCCTCCTGCCCCTATTGCCAATGTACTAACGTGTACACATGCTCTGTCACAACATAATCTCAACAGCTGGTTGGAGCAAAGAAACTAGCTCAGAGCCCTTGGTTTGTGCAACCAGACAAACAGAATCAGTACAACAGGGTGTTAACTGGGAAAGAACTCACTCCGCTATGTGTCCGACATAAAATCCCACAAATCCTTCTCCGTATTTGGCATATTCAGTTATGCTCCATTGCAGGCTGACTGGAGAAGTAGGCTCAATGCACCGAAGTTACATTTCAGATGATAGCAAGCTAGGAATCAAAGAAGGCCATACAGACAGCGCAGAGTACACAAAATACACAACACTAATCTCCAAAATTAGAGCATCTGAGTTAGGACAGGAGAAATTAGGGCCCCCGCAGCCTGGAAAAGCAGCGTGTGAAAGGTCATCTTCTGGAGGAACATAAACAGAGAACATACAATGCAGAAGGAGGCCATTCGGCCCATCGAGTCTGCACCGACCCACTTAAGCCCTCATTTCCACCCTATCCCCGTAACCCAGTAACCCCTCCTAACCGTTTTGGTCACCAAGGGCAATTTATCATGGCCAATCCACCTAACAGCACGTCTTTGGTTGTGGGAGGAAACCGGAGCACCCGGAGGAAACCCACGCAGACACGGGGAGAATGTGCAGACTCTGCACAGACAGTGACCCAGCGGGGAATCGAACCTGGGACCGTGGCACTGTGAAGCCACAGTGCTAGCCACTTGTGCTACCATGCTGCCCAGAGTTAGTAAATAATATAGAAAAGGTCAACCTAGTACTTTGAACTAAACTTTGGGAGTAGAACCAGGAATGGGAGAGAGGTAAAACTCGTGGAAGGCAACTTCAGGTCTGATTTGAGGATGCAGTGACCAAGGCTTGGAATGGATTCCTGAGTGTTGGCAGTTGAAAAAAAATCCTGGAATTATTGGAGAAACAAAGAGCGATGTAGGGAGTGCTTTCGAGGGACGTATTACGATGGGCTGAATGGCCAGTGTCAACCCTCTGCATTTCGTGATAATTTGAGAGCAAGGAGCCCATCAAATCTTACAAACATACTGAGAATTAATCTTTGAGGCTGAATTCCATCGTGTCCAACAGAGCAACTGGATTCAGAAACGAGTGAATCTGCTGCTGTGTTTTTAAAGCCACGAATACTAGGGTTAAATAGTCAAAAACAAACAGGAACCAGAAATGCCAGGCGGCAGGGCAGGGGTTAAGTGAGGCAGCACCTTGGCATAACACAGCAGACGGTTTTATTGATGAAGAATCCAGTAATTGCCACAAAATGGATTATTCCTTTTGCATCATTATTTTGAATATAATTGAAGATCTTGCAATCAATGAATACAATTTGGATAATTGGAAGTAACTGTGAGCTCCTTGACTTATTGAATAGACAGGGACGAGATGCCCAGCTCTATAATGGTATTGAGATGTTAATAATGCCGGACACATTACATAATGACTGGAACATAACTGCTAAATGAAATATGACAGATCAATTGCTTGGTCTCTGACAGTAACATAGAATATACCTCATCAGCTTGTAATTTCGCTAGAAATTAGATCAAAAACCACCAAATTCAAGGAGCCCTTGTACATAAACTGGCCAATTTCCAACAATGTGAAAAAAATCAGCTGGGTAAATTCTTTGATCCAACAAATGACTGAGACTGGAGAACAACAGATAGCCAGGGAGCATGTTTAAGGGGTTCAGATATTGTCATAAAGCAAACTGGGGAAATCTCGAGTGCTTGTTAATGGCAGGCCGAATCCCGAATCACGACCTTCATCCAGTTTTATTACTTCCAACTTGTATCTCGCTCCAAGCTGTTCTTTTCAAAATTTACCCACTGCAGTTTTTGCTGTCGTGTTAATATTGACAATTTTCTACTTGGCCTTGCTGCCAGTAGTAAGAAGTCTTACACCAGGTTAATTATTGCTGCCAATAATCAGTCATTCTAGTCATGAGGCTTGGCTGTACAGCTTCACTTCAAAGGATTATATGCCCCGCAAGATTATGAACCTCGCAAAGGGATTACAATAGCCAGAGCTGATGGGAACAGATTGTTTTACTTTCGGAAAAAAAAAGGGTTTCTGTTCCAGGCAAGATGGGACAATAACAGGGCCATGTTGAACTCTCCAGTGACCAGGTGTGGGCAAGATCTTTTCAATGCTCGCCTTGAAAGTGCCATTCATGTGGGATCAGTTTCAAATTGAAACAATGTCAAAGAACTTTCACAGCAAAAAAAATTGGCCACCTCAAAAGTGAGGAAAATTAATTTTTAAACAAAACCTGGCACACGATTGGCCACAGATGCTAAACAGAATAACCATTGCCTGCAAACATATTTAAAGGAGCCACAAACCACAGATTAGGCCGAAGGCCTTTGTAACTGAGGGGTTCCAGAACGGTACCCAACAGTTTTAGACATATTGGGCGCAATCGACCTGGCAATGCCACCCTGGCAATGCCAGGGAGGCCAGGTGGCATTTTGCCTGTGTCGGGGTTCAGGCCTGGGGGTGCCCTGCCCGTATGAGTTGGGGTGCGGTGGCTAGAGTTGGGGAGTTGGGGTGGGGGGGGGGAGGAGGCGAGGGATCCGGGCGCCATTTTTACCATTAATACAGGAAATGAGCCGAAGTTTAGCCTTGGTGGGGCATCCTTCGCTGAAGCCCGGAAAACAAGCAAGTCCCATTTAATAGCGGGGTCGCTCTCTGCGCTGCCAGCGCCGGGAAACACCCAGCTAAATGTGCCCAAAACGGGACTGTGTTTCATTTCCGTTCAATCATGCCCGTAGGATTTTAGTGTTGAAATGACCAATTGCTACTCTCAAACACAATGGCTATACTATTCAGAGTCCCAGTATGAAAATGGCTATCTAGGCAACCCTTCGGGAGAAATTAGGTCAATGAAATATAGATTTCTTCTGCGGAAAAACATTTTTAACAGATTTCTCATCAACAGTTCAGCTCTCAATAATAGTAAATAATGGCAATGATGTTAATTGTGGTACATAGTTCCTTTAGGCAGTTATTGAATTTGGAGATGAAATGATGCATATAGATGTTTTCCATCTTCCCCTGATGATCCTCCCTATGACTTGGTGGCTGAATGCACCATGGTATTATAATGACCAACAAGGTTTCAATTTGTTTCATGGGTGTTGCTGGCTGGGGCAGTTCAGAGTCAACCACATTGCGATGGGTCTGTAGTCACATGTAGGCCAGACCAGGGCAGGATTCCACCCCCCCCCCCCCCCCCCCCCCCCGGCCGCACACAGCCCCCCTCCCGCCCCCCACCGGGGGTTTCCCGGCAACATGGGTGTGGGTAGAATGGGAAATCCCATTGATGAAAGGCGGGAAGAGAGGATCCCGTCGCCAACGAATACCCCCCGAGGTACACGCGCCTGGCGGACCAAAGAATCGTGCCCTAAGTGTTGCCAGCGGGATTGAATTGCGTGCGCTTCATGTTCACATTGGGGGCACAATTCGGAAAGTGAGTCAAGACATGTCAATGGGCCAGCACCCTGCTGCCGAGAATTCTGAACAATTCCCAGCCCAGCGGGCGTTCTAACCACTGGGGCCGGAGTTAGCGCCAAAGAGCCTGTCAGCTGGAGGTGCTTTAAACACTCCACTGACCAGACACTCACTGCAGCCACCAAGGTGACTCAGAGAAGCCCAGTCCCCCAAGGTCGGGAGACTGAGGTGGACCCACAGCTCCAGGCCAGTGAGGAGCGGATGGACACCTTCTTCCCCAGTGTAGGCCGCAGGCCCAAGCCTGCCCTCCTGAACACGGCCTGGGAGGAGTGGCTGAGGCATTTTCCCCATATTAAGACAGTGGCTACACTTTGAAAAGTGACCCAAACTTGGTAATAGACTGGTCCAGTTTGACAGACAACAATCCCAGAGAATCAGTGAGCACCATCACTGCAATTATGAATGATCACCCCGTTGTCAGGTGCGAAGTGTCGAAGAGGTCATCGTCAAATTCGGCAACGCCGTTGCAAATCTTGGTTATAGCGCACCTTAATGCCGATGTCCGTTAGAATCAAACTCAGTCGGGTGCAAAGCCTCCATCCAACAACATCTCAGCAGTGTGGTGCTGTATGAGAATAAAAAAACCACCAGCCTGGAGTCCATCGCAGAAAGTCTGTTTCTTTAGCCTCCGCTTAACCATCGGCATGGAACGGCCTTCTCTACCGAGCCGTTCCGTGCCGGATGGTATGGGGAAGAGCGGTCATGCCGAATCCCGTTGCTTTTCACAAAAGTGGAAATTCTTCACTCTTGAGAGGCCCCATTGTTGGTTACAAGCACCTAAGGGATTCCGTGGGTGGAAAATGAAATGCGCAATCGCTCGACGCTCGCCCGGGAGGTGATCGCCGCCATCTTGTGGACCTCCAGCCACTTTGAGTGGGGATCTACCAGAACGAGAAACATCAAACCAAAGAAGGGACCGGCGAGCCCAAGGGCCCCCCGGCCACTCCCAAAGGCGTAGGGGTGCCGCCATGGGGAGCTTCTGGTGCTCTTGACAGATGCAGCATTGTTGCGCCAACGTCTTTGTTTTCAAACCCGGCCACCAGACGTAGCTTCTCGCCAGCATCTTCATTTTGGACACTCTGGAGTGCCCATTGTGAAGGACCTTCAACACGTTTGCCTGGCCTTTCACAACTGCTTTACACCGATATGGCCGCCTGGAGGTTCCCCTCCAATTCCCTCACCATCCTGACTTGGAAATATATCGGCCGTTCCTTCACTGTCACTGGGTCAAAATCCTGGAACTCCCTAACAGCACTGCGGGTGTACCTACACCACACGGATTGCAGCAGCTCAAGAAGGCAGCTCACCATCACCTTCTCAAGGGTCAACTAGGGAATGAACAATAAATGCTGAACAATAAATGCGACGCCCACATCCCGTAAAGTAATTTTAAAAAAGGTGCCAGGGGGAGTTCTGAAGTTGTATGGAATTGCATAGAATATTCCGGCATTGAAATTGGCTTTGACAGTGAACAGATCTATGCTCCATGCAAGCCTCCAGCTGCCTTACTTCATCACACCCTACCTATATCACTTTCTACGCCTTTCATCTTCATATATTTCTCCAGCTTTGCCTTCAGAGAAGTAATGACCATCATAGCACTGATTTTAAAAATGGCAAGAGAGGTTGCAGGGGAGCAAGATAATTTGGAGGTTAGAGGTGAGAAGGATCACAGGCTGGCCCAAATAATTAGGAGTCGCAGAGCTTAAGAGTGATCGAGCTTTCTTGACTTCTCATAAATGACTTGCTCCCTCTGCCACTTAGCATTTTGCTCGGTAATTATTGAGAGTTCATTTAGTCAGCGAATCATTATGGCACGGCAGGAGGCTTTTTTATGAATCAAAAGTACTTTTATTCTTACAAAATGGCAGAGCTTTGCAATACTTTTACAAACTATTTGTTTCTTCAAATAAGCGTCTTCATGTGAAGAATTTTATTTTAAATGAAAATGAAATGAAATTAAGTGAAAATCGCTTATTGTCACAAGTAGGCTTCGATGAAGTTACTGTGAAAAGCCCCTAGTCGCCACATTCCAGCGTCTGTTCCAGGAGGCTGGTACGGGAATTGAACCGTGCTGCTGGCCTGCCTTGGTCTGCTTTAAAAGCCAGCGATTTAGCATTTGATGGCGTGGTCATTCCCATCGTTTATAGCGCAGCGAAACACCCCGCAAAACCCACCCACAATGGGACTCTTTTTATTTTTCCGTTAAATCACACCCAATATTTTGAGTCCACTATGGCTCTTCTTCAGAACTGGAGAGAGGTAAAAACATGATGGGTTTTAGGCTGTTTAAAAATGGGAAAGGCACTTGAAGTAAAATAGAAGGTCAGTGATAAATCAGAGGGTGGGGGACATGAAATGAGAAAGACGTCACGGAACACAATACTAAGGGAGTGGTAATGATAGTATTAGAGACAAAAGCTTTGTTTCGGAGTAAGTGTTAATCGAAGAATAAGATCAGCACAATCTGAAAGTAAAATAGAAGAATGTGTTAATAGCAGAATAAAGATCAGCACTGTGTGAAAGTAAAATAGCATAATGTGTTAATAGCAGAATAAAGGTCAGCACTGTGTGAAAGTAAAATAGCAGAATGTTTTAATAGCAGAATAAAGGTCAGCACTGTGCGAAAGTAAAATAACAGAATGTGTTAATAGCAGAATAAATGTCAGCACTGTCTGAAATAAAAATAGCAGAATGTGTGAATAGAGGGATAAAGGTCAGCACTGTGTGAAAGGAGAATAGCAGAATGTGTGAATAGAGGGATAAAGGTCAGCACTGTGTGAAAGGAGAATAGCAGAATGTGTGAATAGAGGGATAAAGGTCAGCGCTGTGTGAAAGAAAAAACATGGAGAACAAGATACAGACTGACACGTGGGGGAAAGAAAATTTAAAATGGTGGTCAGAGTCCATGGTCTGAGGTTGTTGAAATCAATGTTGCGTCCAGAAGGCTGTAAAGTGGCTAATCAGACGATGAGGTGCTGTTCCTCCGGCTTGCGTTGGGCTTCACTGTAATATTGCAGCAGGGCGAGGACAGAAATATGAGCGTGAGAGAAAGATGGTGAATTGAAGTGGGAATGGACTGGAAGGTCGTGGGGTCATGCTTGTGGACTGAGCGAAGGTGTCCCGCAAAGCGATCATCCCATCTCCTGCAAGGTTGAGGAGGCCACATTATACAAAATCGAAATAAGTACAAGTAAAGAGCTCCTTGACTTGGAAGATGTGTTTGGAGCTTTGAATGTGTATTACTATTTACTTCTGAATTACCAATAGCACTGCTTCCTTCAATGGAGGTCATGCAACCATGCTGATGGCAAATTAATAAAGTGTAAATCAACAGAGCAGCAATCAATGTATTTTTAGTAGTTACCACTGACTCGCCTGATGGTGATCAGCATTCCTGACAATCTACTCTGCCATGTCAACTGCTACATAGTAATAGGGTGATATCAAGCACAGACCCATACAGCACATAAGGAGGCCATTCAGCCTATTGCGTCTGTGCTGGCAACTCTGAAAGAGTTCTTCAATTAGCCCCACTTCCCCTGCTCTTTCCCCACAGACTTGCAAACGTTTCCGTTTTAAGTTGATATCAAATTTCCTGTTGAAAGTTACCTATCGGGCAGCAAATTCCAAATTATAACAAACCACTGAGTGAAAAGGAATTGTCTACAGGCAGAATTCTCCCATTTTGAGACTAATGCGCTGACGGGGGCTCCAGACGTGCCTGTCCCTTTGACCAGAAAGGTGCCAAATTCTACGCTTGGAGCCTCATTCATTATGCACAGGTGAGTTCTCCTCCAACTCTCCCGGTGGGCCGGAAGCTCATTCGTCCATCCATCATTAGCTGACAGGTTCAAAGGCCACGGTGCCGTATTTAAACACCAGTCCAGCACACCTTTATCACCCTCTCCAGCCCACCTGGCTTCACCAGACCGTGCAGTATGTCAGAAACCCAGAGGGAAAAGGCTAGCAGCCTCAAGAAAAAGTCTGCTCCTCGATTCAACCACCTTCCCGCCCTCCAAGTCCATCACCTGCGAGGTGCCATGCTTTATTTGAAGCTCTAACCACTCCCTCTGGAGCCTTTGTGCACCCCCTTCCAGTGAACAGTGCGTTATCCCTTTGACCCCCTTGTCTGTGAGCTTTTCATGCAGCTTGTCTCCCACCCCTTGGACTTCCCTCTGTCTTCCATTGTTTGTCGTTCTGATTCGCCTCCTTACTCCTCTGCCTGAGGTCATGACCGCCCCCTCGCCCACCCTATCCCTCCTTGCACCGCCTCCTTCCTCATTGCCCCTGTGTCTTCATCAGGCCATCACCGCTCTTCCCCTTCTTACCTCATACTCCACCCTCGCTTGAACCTTGGCCATTTGTTATGGTGGCTGCACAGGTTATAGAATCATAGAATACATACAGTGCAGGAGGCCATTCAGCCCATCGAGTCTGCACCGACCCTCTGGAAGAGCCCCCATGCCCCCACCCTATCCCCATAACCCAGTAGATCCCACCCAACCTTTTGGACACTAAGGGACAATTTATCAGGACCTATCCACCGAACCTGCACATCTTTGGATTGTGGGAGGAAACCGGAGCACCCGGAGGAAACCCACGCAGACACGGGGAGAACGTGCAGACTCCACACAGACAGTCACCTGAGGTCGGAATTGAACCCGGGTCCCACAGCACAGTCCTGTCCAGATAGACACTGCTGTGTGGCAGCACGGGGAAGGAGATCCCTGACCACAGACACAGTACTGAACTGAGATAGTGACACAGGAGGGTCCATGGGTCCCACAGCACAGTGCTGCCCAGATAGACACTGCTGTGTGGCAGCACGGGGAAGGAGATCCCGCAGGCACAGTACTGAACTGAGATAGTGACACAGGAGGGTCCATGGGTCCCACAGCACAGTCCTGCCCAGATAGACACTGCTGTGTGGCAGCACGGGGAAGGAGATCCCGCAGGGACAGTACTGAACTGAGATAGTGACACTGGAGGGTCCATGGGTCCCACAGCACAGTCCTGCCCAGATAGACACTGCTGTGTGGCAGCACGGGGAAGGAGATCCCTGACCACAGGCACAGTACTGAACTGAGATAGTGACACAGGAGGGTCCATGGGTCCCACAGCACAGTGCTGCCCAGATAGACACTGCTGTGTGGCAGCACGGGGAAGGAGATCCCACAGACACAGTACTGAACTGAGATAGTGATACAGGAGGGTCCATGGGTCCCACAGCACAGTGCTGCCCAGATAGACACTGCTGTGTGGCAGCACGGGGAAGGAGATCCCTGACCACAGACACAGTACTGAACTGAGATAGTGACACAGGAGGGTCCATGGGTCCCACAGCACAGTCCTGTCCAGATAGACACTGCTGTGTGACAGCACGGGGACGGAGATCCCTGACCACAGGCACAGTACTGAACTGAGATAGTGACACAGGAGGGTCCATGGGTCCCACAGCACAGTGCTGTCCAGATAGACACTGCTGTGTGACAGCACGGGGAAGGAGATCCCACAGACACAGTACTGAGATAGTGACACAGGAGGGTCCATGGGTCCCACAGCACAGTCCTGCCCAGATAGACACTGCTGTGTGGCAGCACGGGGAAGGAGATCCCACAGACACAGTACTGAACTGAGATAGTGACACAGGAGGGTCCATGGGTCCCACAGCACAGTCCTGCCCAGATAGACACTGCTGTGTGACAGCACGGGGAAGGAGATCCCACAGGGACAGTACTGAACTGAGATAGTGACACAGGAGTGTCCATGGGTCCCACAGCACAGTGCTGCCCAGATAGACACTGCTGTGTGGCAGCACGGGGAAGGAGATCCCTGACCACAGGCACAGTACTGAACTGAGATAGTGACACAGGAGGGTCCATGGGTCCCACAGCACAGTCCTGCCCAGATAGACACTGCTGTGTGGTAGCACGGGGAAGGAGATCCCACAGACACAGTACTGAACTGAGATAGTGACACAGGAGGGTCCATGGGTCCCACAGCACAGTGCTGCCCAGATAGACACTGCTGTGTGGCAGCTCGGGGAAGGAGATCCCGCAGGCACAGTACTGAACTGAGATAGTGACACAGGAGGGTCCATGGGTCCCACAGCACAGTGCGCCCAGATAGACACTGCTGTGTGGCAGCACGGGGAAGGAGATCCCGCAGGGACAGTACTGAACTGAGATAGTGACACAGGAGGGTCCATGGGTCCTACAGCACAGTCCTGTCCAGATAGACACTGCTGTGTGGCAGCACGGGGAAGGAGATCCCACAGACACAGTACTGAACTGAGATAGTGACACAGGAGGGTCCATGGGTCCTACAGCACAGTCCTGTCCAGATAGACACTGCTGTGTGGCAGCACGGGGAAGGAGATCCCGCAGGCACAGTACTGAACTGAGATAGTGACACAGGAGGGTCCATGGGTCCCACAGCACAGTCCAGCCCAGATAGACACTGCTGTGTGGCAGCACGGGGAAGGAGATCCCACAGGGTCAGTACTGAACTGAGATAGTGACACAGGAGGGTCCATGGGTCCCACAGCATAGTCCTGCCCAGATAGACACTGCTGTGTGGCAGCACGGGGAAGGAGATCCCTGACCACAGACACAGTACTGAACTGAGATAGTGACACAGGAGGGTCCATGGGTCCCATAGCACAGTCCTGCCCAGATAGACACTGCTGTGTGACAGCACGGGGAAGGAGATCCCTGACCACAGGCACAGTACTGAACTGAGATAGTGACACAGGAGGGGCCATGGGTCCCACAGCACAGTGCTGCCCAGATAGACACTGCTGTGTGGCAGCACGGGGAAGGAGATCCCTGACCACAGACACAGTACTGAACTGAGATAGTGACACAGGAGGGTCCATGGGTCCCACAGCACAGTCCTGTCCAGATAGACACTGCTGTGTGGCAGCACGGGGAAGGAGATCCCACAGACACAGTACTGAACTGAGATAGTGACACAGGAGGGTCCATGGGTCCCACAGCACAGTCCTGCCCAGATAGACACTGCTGTGTGGCAGCACGGGGAAGGAGATCCCGCAGACACAGTACTGAACTGAGATAGTGACACAGGAGGGTCCATGGGTCCTACAGCACGGTGCTGCCCAGATAGACACTGCTGTGTGGCAGCACGGGGAAGGAGATCCCGCAGACACAGTACTGAACTGAGATAGTGACACAGGAGGGTCCATGGGTCCCACAGCACAGTCCTGTCCAGATAGACACTGCTGTGTGGCAGCACGGGGAAGGAGATCCCGCAGGGACAGTACTGAACTGAGATAGTGACACAGGAGGGTCCATGGGTCCCACAGCACAGTCCTGTCCAGATAGACACTGCTGTGTGACAGCACGGGGAAGGAGATCCCTGACCACAGACACAGTACTGAACTGAGATAGTGACACAGGAGGGTCCATGGGTCCCACAGCACAGTCCTGTCCAGATAGACACTGCTGTGTGGCAGCACGGGGAAGGAGATCTCTGACCACAGGCACAGTACTGAACTGAGATAGTGACACTGGAGGGTCCATGGGTCCCACAGCACAGTGCTGTCCAGATAGACACTGCTGTGTGACAGCACGGGGAAGGAGATCCCGCAGGGACAGTACTGAACTGAGATAGTGACACAGGAGGGTCCATGGGTCCCACAGCACAGTGCTGCCCAGATAGACACTGCTGTGTGACAGCACGGGGAAGGAGATCCCGCAGACACAGTACTGAACTGAGATAGTGACACAGGAGGGTCCATGGGTCCCACAACACAGTGCTGTCCAGATAGACACTGCTGTGTGGCAGCACGGGGAAGGAGATCCCTGACCACAGACACAGTACTGAACTGAGATAGTGACACAGGAGGGCCCATGGGCCCCACAGCACAGTCCTGCCCAGATAGACACTGCTGTGTGACAGCACAGGGAAGGAGATCCCGCAGACACAGTACTGAACTGAGATAGTGACACAGGAGGGCCCATGGGTCCCACAGCACAGTGCTGCCCAGATAGACACTGCTGTATGGCAGCACGGGGAAGGAGCTCCCACAGACACAGTACTGAACTGAGATAGTGACACAGGAGGGTCCATGGGTCCCACAGCACAGTGCTGCCCAGATAGACACTGCTGTGTGACAGCACGGGGACGGAGATCCCTGACCACAGGCACAGTACTGAACTGAGATAGTGACACAGGAGGGTCCATGGGTCCCACAGCATAGTCCTGCCCAGATAGACACTGCTGTGTGACAGCACAGGGAAGGAGATCCCGCAGACACAGTACTGAACTGAGATAGTGACACAGGAGGGTCCATGGGTCCCACAGCATAGTCCTGCCCAGATAGACACTGCTGTGTGGCAGCACGGGGAAGGAGATCCCTGACCACAGGCACAGTACTGAACTGAGATAGTGACACAGGAGGGTCCATGGGTCCCACAGCACAGTCCTGCCCAGATAGACACTGCTGTGTGGCAGCACGGGGAAGGAGATCCCTGACCACAGGCACAGTACTGAACTGAGATAGTGACACAGGAGGGTCCATGGGTCCCACAGCACAGTCCTGCCCAGATAGACACTGCTGTGTGGCAGCACGGGGAAGGAGATCCTGCAGACACAGTACTGAACTGAGATAGTGACACAGGAGGGTCCATGGGTCCCACAGCACAGTGCTGTCCAGATAGACACTGCTGTGTGGCAGCACGGGGAAGGAGATCCCGCAGGGACAGTACTGAACTGAGATAGTGACACAGGAGGGTCCATGGGTCCCACAGCACAGTGCTGCCCAGATAGACACTGCTGTGTGGCAGCACGGGGAAGGAGATCCCACAGACACAGTACTGAACTGAGATAGTGACACAGGAGGGTCCATGGGTCCTACAGCACAGTCCTGCCCAGATAGACACTGCTGTGTGGCAGCACGGGGAAGGAGATCCCACAGGCACAGTACTGAACTGAGATAGTGACACAGGAGGGTCCATGGGTCCCACAGCACAGTGCTGCCCAGATAGACACTGCTGTGTGACAGCACGGGGAAGGAGATCCCACAGGGACAGTACTGAACTGAGATAGTGACACAGGAGGGTCCATGGGTCCCACAGCACAGTCCTGCCCAGATAGACACTGCTGTGTGGCAGCACGGGGAAGGAGATCCCACAGACACAGTACTGAACTGAGATAGTGACACAGGAGGGTCCATGGGTCCCACAGCACAGTGCTGTCCAGATAGACACTGCTGTGTGGCAGCACGGGGAAGGAGATCCCTGACCACAGGCACAGTACTGAACTGAGATAGTGACACAGGAGGGCCCATGGGTCCCACAGCACAGTGCTGCCCAGATAGACACTGCTGTGTGACAGCACGGGGAAGGAGATCCCACAGACACAGTACTGAACTGAGATAGTGACACAGGAGGGTCCATGGGTCCCACAGCACAGTCCTGTCCAGATAGACACTGCTGTGTGGCAGCACGGGGAAGGAGATCCCTGACCACAGACACAGTACTGAACTGAGATCGTGACACAGGAGGGTCCATGGGTCCCACAGCACAGTCCTGCCCAGATAGACACTGCTGTGTGGCAGCACGGGGAAAGCATCAGCTCCAGAGAGACATTTTTCTCCGTCCTCCTGAAGAAGCAGCTAATAGTTGAACAAATGTGTATATGGATTAAATGATGCATCTAGAGTGTGGTACTTTTCGGTAAGGTCAGTCTTGTTAAAGTTAGGCTGTTGCCAGTTGAAAGCAGATCCTGCAATGTTTTACTGGCACTATAAAGGAAATCTTGCTGGCATCTTTACGATGCATGTCGATGATTGTTTGTGGGGTGTGACTAGTGATTTTGAAGCTATTGTAATCTCTGGTTTGAGGAAATAATTCAGGGTTGGAAGTCAGGCTTCCGGTGCATTTAAATATATTGGACTGGAAATCGGACAGACTCAGTTAGGGGCAACTTTACGTCAGCGATCTTACTTGGAAAGCATCAGTCCAATAGCAATTAGTCGTGGCTGGATTTCACAAAAAGACGCAATGGTTTCGAAGATAGAAAAAGAGCAACTGCGAAGTTTAATTGGGCAACTGAACTGGTTAGGAAGACAGACTAGACCGGACATGAGTTTTGATGTTTTAGAGTTGAGTACAAAGGTGAATGATCCCAAAGTGGAAACATAATAAGAGCAAATAAAGTGTTGTCCAAACTAAAAATGCAGGATTGTGTTTTGAAGTTCCCTGTTTTAGGTGATCCTAGGCATTTGAAACTCATAGTTTAGTGATGCGTCCTATGCAAATTTGTGTGATGGAGTTTCAAGCGCAGGAGGTTTTATAATTTTTCTTTTGGGGAACAATGGTAAATGTTGCCCTCTTGTGTGGGAAACAAAGAAAATAAGGAGAGTGGTCAAAAGCACTTTGGCTGCTGAGACATTAAGCTTGGTGGAAGCGGTGGATATGGCCTTTTATATAAATCAGATATTGACAGAAATTTTGGGATTAGAGGATTTAGGTAATATACCTATTGACTGTCACATTGACAATAAATCTCTGTGGGAAAATGTGCACTCTACAAAAAGTGTCAATGAAAAGAGGTTACGGATAGACATCGCAAGTTTAAAGCAGATGTTGGACAGAGGGGAAATAACAAAAATTAAATGGGTTGACAGTAGCTATCAACTGTCAGACTGTTTCACGAAAAGAGGGGCTAGTTCACAGAAACTTTTAGATATCGTGAATGAAGGGCTCCTGTTTCTGTGAATGTTTTTTTTTCTTCTACTGAAAAAAAAGGGGGGAATCAGGTGCGTGTTTTAGTGTCTTGAAATTTTTGTTTCTTGAAATTTTGTTTTTACCTAATTGTTTTTTTTCTCCAAGGAAGGGGAAACTGTTAAGTAATGGGTTAAGAGACTTTGCAATTAGTTGTCTCATTTATGTTAAGTGTTCAATGATTGACACTGATATGTAAAGGGGCTTCAGGTGGACTCTGGAGCTTGTGATGATCTGTAGAGTTCTGTGCAGAGTGAGTTTGAACCATTAAAGGTGTGTTGGTGAAAAAGGAGCTGAACTCTTGTCTCTTCATACCACAGCATCTAGTACATGCTAACATCGGGGAGGCCAGTAGGGGAATTGCACCCGCGCTGCTGGCCTTGTTCTTCATTACAAGCCAGCTGATTAGCCCACTGAGCTAAACCGGCCCTTCGACTAATAATCATAATGAATGCAATGCAACAAATGTAATGAACATTCATGAGATGCAAATGAATGCAAATTGCGTTCACCCCACCTGTCAGTGCGATGATCAACCTGCCATTAACCCGCCATTCGGAGAATTTCAATGTTGTTTATGCTGGTGGGGTTCCGGATCTTTGGTTCCAGTCAGATTCTCTTTGCCCATCTGCCACCAAACTCACCGTGGACGGGATGTGAGAATCCCCCCTTTATCTCCCCTCTGCCTTGTTTGCATATTATCTTAAATCCATGTCTTTGGGCTGCCGATTCTCCTACGAGCCAAAATAGATTCTCACTATGAACTCTTTCAAAACCCCTCATGATTTTGAACGCCTCCATTAAATCTCCTCTTAACCTTCTCAGCTCCAAGGAGAACAATCCCAACTTCCCCAGTCTTTCCACATCCCTGGGAACATTCTGGGAAATCTCCTCTGTACCCTCTCCAAGGACTTAACATTCAAGGACTTAACATTCTTTCTGTTGCATGGTGTCCAGGATTAGGCACAATACTCCAGCTGAGGTTATACCTTGCTCATTTTTCAATTTTAAAGATGGTTTTCGTACAAGTAGAATAGTCAGAAAGGCAACTGGTACAGCAGTAACTCTGTAATCTGTGATTCTGTTCTGTTCCTGACTCCAATGCTCAGATTCTGTGGACCAATACAGAAATTATGGTGTCCTTGTCTAACATTGTATCTTTGAAGGTCGATTAAAATAATCTTTCATCCAAAATCTGCTGAAAAAATGTGTTCCAGAAATGGAGGGTAGGATTCAGCGGACAAATGTTAAAGTCCGCTTTTGGGGGCATTCAACGGCACTTTGCCTGGTTTTTTTGGCCTTGTGAGATTTTTTCCCCGCTGAGGCCTCACTTTAGTTGATTTCCTGCTGACAAGCTGCTCTCTCCAGCAGGGATGGCTGCTCACAGATCAGGGCGCCATTTTGAGTGGTAGCCCCGATTTCCCCCCCCACCCTGCTTTACTAAGCCCCACTCACCACCCTCCCAACTTTGTCGCTTCCTCTGGGATCCCCCTTCACCACCAGCCCCCTCCAATTGGCAAGGCCCTCCTGTGCTTGATCCCTGGCACTGCCAGCCTGACACCCTCGAAGTGCCCCTGGCCTATCCTGTCCCCGACCACCCAGGGGTCTCCAATGGCCTGGGAGACCCCCGAGGTGCCATTACACCTGGTCCACTTTTGTGTGGAACAGTACTAATATTAACGTGTCAAGGGACGTCTTGAAGTCGAAGACAGAGAGAGGCAGAGAGGTTTAGGGAAGGAATTTCAGAGTTTAGCAACTGAAGGTAGGGCTGCCAAGGGTGAAACCAAGAAAATTTGGAATGGCCAAGAGGCCCGAATTGGAGGAGGGCGGAGATTTTGGAGCTGGAGCAGAGAGGGGGGGGGGGGCAAAATTGAGGTGTCGCTGGAATGGAAGCCCGCATTGGTCAGTGAGCCCAGGGCTGATGGATGTTCAGGAATTAGTGTGAGTCGGATATGGGCTGCAGAGTTTGGGATGAACTCAGGTTTAAAGGGTGAAATATGGGAGAGCATTGGAACAGATTCCAATCCATGTGGAAAAGGGGCCACATTTTCTTCCATTCATTAACGTTAGTGGGATAAACATCCACTGGCGTGTGAAGCTCCATATTCATGCTGTTCCTTTCTCTTAACATTAGTTCAATAGAAGACAAGCGTAGCAGTGTTCTAACCCTCTCTAACCCTTTTCCACCACACAATTGAGGAGATGACCTGGAAAATAGTCATTCCCAGAGGTAAACACACAAAGTCAAGTCATTCCCAAATGCCAGAAGACACACAGTCTTGCCCAGTCATTATTAGCTCCCTCTTTAGCTCATAGTTGGCCATCCGCAATTTTGAAGCCTTCTCTGGCATTTCGCGACCTCGGAGCCAAGACAGCTCAAGGAAATAATTTAAAACATAATACAGATAAATGGCAATAATCCCTTTCTAAATTTATACCCGAAGCAAAAAAGGTTTATTAATAATGTGAATTTATCTACATTGATGGCTCGGCTGAAGCCCAGTCAGATTAATCTATGAAATACTGTCGCTTCTTGGAAAATCAGCTAATAAATCTTAAGGTGTGATTCTGGCATACTGATCGAGCTGTGCACAGTACATTTAAAACCCGGTGGTGCGTTTACTTCATTAGGAGAGAGATGGAGCTGCACAGAGCCTAAACTATCCTAACCCCCCCACCCCACCAACAAAGTGTTTGGAGGAAGTGCTAAAGGCAGGGAGAGCTACTTTTTGTGGAAAACTTGGCTTACCTGATCTCTCAAATGGCGCAATAGGAAAACTATGCCCTGTGCAAGTTCAGGGATAAAAATTAGGGGCAGGATTCTATCACCCCGGGGCCGGGCCGGAGAATCGCCGACCCGGCGCGAATCTTGCCACACCGCCCCAACGCCGGTCCCGGTGATTCTCCAGAGAGCGGAGATTCGGCGCTATTGGCCTCCGGCGCGGTCGGCGCGGCCCCTGCTCAGGGGCCGCTCTACGGGCAAATAAAAAACAAGGTGACAGTGAAAGGTATTCATGGCGATCCGAGGGCATGGGATTGCTGCAGGTTTGGAGGCTCACTTCATGTATCGCTTCCAAAATACTTCCTATTGGCCTAGTTCACTTATTTAGGAACATAGGACTAGGAGGAGGCCATTCAGCCCCACGAGCCTGTTCCACCATTCAATGAGATCCTGGCTGATCTGTGACCTGACCCTTTGCCCCATATCCCTTTACATCTTTGGCTAACAAAAATCTATTGGCTGGAATTCTCTGACCGTTGGGAATCTCTGTTCCTGCCGGCAGTGCACCCCCTACCACGGGTTTCCCGGCGGCATGGGATGGCTTCAATGGGAAATCCCATTGACAAGCGGCGGGAAGAGTGGATCCCTCCACCAGCGAACCGTGTGCCACCGAGAAGCACGCGGCTGGACGACCCGGAGAATCCGGCCCATTGATTTTGAGGCTATGTAGGATGTGTCTGGTTTTACGACAAAAGCTTTGGCACCGCCCCCACACTGATCCTCCGACTGGTGAGGGGCTTGCAACCGCGCCAGGTAAAAGGCACGGCCTTCCCGATATAAACGCCCGGAGAATTGTCCGAGAACAGTCCGCAGCCGCCACGCCGGGTTCACGAAAACTGAGAGCACACGTGCCCTGCGCGGTCGGGAACTCGGCCCATCGGGGGCAGAGCATCGGGGGAGGGCTTTCAGACAACGTCCTGAGGTTGTCCCAACGGTGTGTGGCCTACTCCTCGATGATGCCATTTTGGAGGGGGCGGAGCATCCGAAAATCGCCCCCGATTCGATCGTAAACAGGGATTCTCCGCCCGATCGCCAATTACCATATCGGAGAATTCCGCCCCATTTCTCTCTCACCCTATCTGTTCCCCTTGGTACCCTGAAAACATCAATCAAATCACTTAGTTTACTGATTGCTCAATCCTCGTCACAACCTCAGCTTGTACCAGCCTAAGCCAGCTCATAGCAACTGTTTGATCTGAGCAGGAATCTCCAGAGGGTTTAATGAAACTCGAAACTCCGCAGTGTTTCATGTCAAATGTGTCATTTTGCTTTGAATCCAGCCGCAATATCCAATATGCCTCATGCTCCAAACTCCTAATATACTGAATCATTTTGGTCCATTTTCTACCTCACATGTGGTTGAGCCCTTGCGCTTAATATTGTTTGGGCCTCTTCTGGAATAAGAGGTTAGAATTATGCCTTTAGCATCAGCCTGATGGATAGAGACTCCTGTAGTAATTAAAATAAATGCCAAAACCACTGATTCAGATATATTGCTACCATAGCCTGCTGTAATCGTCTTTAACAATTTATGAACGTCCAATGTTGAATTTCCATAAAGTACAGCTGCTTTTTTAATAATTATTGTTACAAATGGCTTTGCTGAATGATTCATACCTGTTACAGGCTCATTACATGAATAAAAGCATTCATCAAGTGAATGTATTGCTTGTCATTCGCCCCAAGGTTTCATTTTTTCCCCCCTACATGGTGGTGGTGGTGGTGGTGGGGGGGGGGGGGGGGGGGGGGGGGCAAAAATGCCATAATCAATCCAAATACATATTATATACAGTAGGAAACTGGAGTGATCCTTCTCAATCAATGCATTGTGGATTAATTTTGTCTGGAGCACTACCGATGGTAGCCACCATTTAGGAGATGCTCAGAGATCATAAAAGGCTCTATGTAAATTCATGCACTCTTTTTATTGAAACCTTGTGTGTGTGTGTGTGTGTTGGGGAGGGGGGGGGGGGGGTCAATAAAAATCTGGAATTAGAAGTCGAATGACAACCATGGAACTATTGTCGATTGTCATGAAACCCCATCTGGTTCTTTAATGTCCTTTAGGGAAGGAACTCTACCAGCCTTATTAGGAGGGGTTATTGAAATGAAAAAATGAAAATCGCTTATTGTTACAGTAGGCTTCAATGACGTTACTGTGAAAAGCACCTAGTCGCCACATTCCGGCGCCTGTTCGGGGAGGCTGATACGGGGATAGGGTGGACGTGAGGGCTTAAGTGGGTCGGTGCAGACTCAATGGGCCGAATGGCCTCCTTCTGCACTGTATGTTCTATCCTTACCTACACGTGACTCCAGACCCATAGCGATGTGGTTGATTCTTAAATGCCCTCAGGGATGGGCAATAAATGCTGGCCCCAGGCAGCGATACATCCCATGAATGAATAAAGAAAAAAAAATACCCAAAGAGGCTTCACAGAGATACGTGCAAAGCGGAACGAGGAAGGGATACATTCAAAGCAACGACCTCAGTCAAAAGAGATATGTCCTGAAGAGATATTTTAAAAAGGGGGCAAGGGAGGTTCAGGAATTTAGAAATATAATTCCAGCGAATGGGAAAAGAGATAGGCAAGGTAAATTCAGAGCAAGTTTCCAGGGTACACCCTAGAAGTCGGATAAGGTGGGGCAGGGCTGAATCTAGGATTGATGCCAAGAGTCCTTCATGTGCAAAGTAATGTTGGAATGAACGTCGGGTTAGTGTAGTTCAGGTTAATGGTTAGTTGATGCCGTGATGGACGTATAGTTGGTTTTCTTAAACTGAGCGAGGTGGGCTGATGGGTTTTCTTGCACTGTATCTATCTTGCTTCACACTCTTTCGTTGTTGATTTTGCCTGTCTTGTTACCACATTTACATCGAAAATGGTGGAAATGTCGGGCGGGATTTTACTAGATGGGAACAAAGTCCCATGCGGAGTGCGTTTAGCCACATGTTTCCCAGCGCTTGCAGCGCCGAGAATACGTTATTGAACGGCACTTGGGTTAGATAGGGAGCCTCAGTGGAGAACGCGAGGCCGAGGCCACACATAGTCTCGTTTTGTACACTCGCTGGAACTCCTCAGTGTAGCGAGAGATTGGGACACTATTTTTAAATGGCATCCCAGTCTCTGGAGCCCTCGAAGTGATCCCCGACCACCCCCCCCCCCCCCCCCCCCAGGCCCCAATGCACTATGGGAAGGTCGAGGACCCTCTAAATCGATAAGATGGGGTGTCCGGGGGTCATGTCGGGGGTCGAGAAATCAGGACGCCATTAAAAAATACCACCGCGATGTCTTCCTGCACTGGCAAGCTGAGCACGGGGCAGGGAATGATGGTAAATGTGACCTGGGCAGAGCCTTCCTCGCCAAGGCCTGAAAAAAGAACAGAGTCCCATTTAATAGCGGGGTCATTCTTGGCACTGCAAACGCCGGGTAACACCCCGCTAAACGCGCCAACAAAGGGGCTCTGCTTTCTTCCTGTTAAATCACATCCATTACTTCACGATAGCCTTTGACATTTGGCCAGAAACAAGACGTATGGGGAGAGTGGCAACTGTGCTTAACTGTGACCAACACATCCCACAGTGCTCTCTTATAAGCTACTGTACATTTTTACTTCACACTTGGAGGACACTTGGGTATTTTGGGCATGTTTCTGCATGGAGTGGGGTTGATGCACATTGTAGAGGCAATTCTTGTCAGCTCATCGGGTTCAGCTGTCATTGGAATTGGGGTATAGATGTAACAATTATACTCAAAGACGAGAGAGTAGTACAATAGAGGCTTTATTGCTGTGCAATGCTATTCCTCCATCTGCAACTGTAGACTAGGGTCTGAGTGACTCACACACATATTTATACACAAGCTCCCTGTGGGCGGAGCTAGCCGGCAGGGGCTGACCGGAGGAACCTGTATTACAGGTACAGCCATACATCCCCCTACTGCAAGTACGCATAACTACAGTGGTTATCTCACCACAATAAAGATGCCTGTTTACACTGATTTGAGAAATACTGGGCTTGGACAAACTCAGCAAGTTCCGCCAGTAAGCTGAGCTGAAGAGGGCAGGACAGCCCTAGCTTCATTCATTGCTCTGCACAGGCCAGCGGGGAACGAATAATTGGTTGCTGGATGGGCCTAAAATGCAGCCAGGAAGGGGTGCAAATAACTGAGGCAGGGTTGCCCCATACGTTCAGGCCCATTAGAGCCCCAACTGAGGCAAAATTCACAAGGGAAGGGAAGATTTGCATTTCTATGGTGCCCTCCATGGCCAGTGGACGTCTCAAAGTGTTTTACAGCCAATGGAGTATGTTTTGTCATGTAGGAAAAAGAGCAGCTAATTTCTGCACAGCAAGATCCCACACCCAGGAAAGTGATAATGGCCGGATAATCTGTTTGTGTTGTGGCGATTAAGGGGTACATATTGGCCAGGGCACTGGGGAGAGCTCCCATTGCTCTTTTTCAAAATAGTGTCATTGTGTCTTTGACATCCACTTAGACTGGCAGATGGGGCCTTGTTTACACTGTACTTGAAAGATGGCACCTCAGCCACTGCAGCACTCCCTCAGTGCTGCCATTGGAGCTGTCAGCCTTGATTTGTATGCCATGTCCTGGTGTGGGACTTAGATCTCAAAGCTTGGTCGATCCTAGGTGAGAGTGTTAGGAATTGAGCCATGGCAGACACCGTCCATACTGTCCACTGCCGCTCCTGTGGAGCTGGACTCCAGTGGATACCCTATAGGGGGGGGCGAGAAGCAGGTATATTTCTCAAACAAAAGCCTGCAATTGGACTCGGAAACAGGAATTCAAAGCAGCTGCACTCCCACCACAGTTATTGTATCTTCTAAATGCCAGAGTTGGCATCAAAGGCACTTTCTTTGTTACCGTCTCAATGGACAAATAATTATTGTAGTTTTGACAGCGGCAGAGCTGTGATTCAAAGCTACTGCACTGTCGAATTGAAACTGAGGATGTCACTATCGTTGCAGTGCGAGAGCGAGGGATTCAGATCAGCATCAAACGCGGCAAATCTAATGTGCACATCCAGCGTTAAAATAGCTGCCAGCTATCGTCACCCATTAATGGTCGTTGATGCGGATAGATCGCCTGATGGGACACATTTGATGTTTTGATTTGCTGCATATTGATAAGAATTTCTAATTACCTGAGACGTGAGCTATCAGTATAGGAATACAACACATTGCACTACCCCCAATATCAAAGCACAAATTAAAGCTTCAAAGACCCACACTTTCTACTGCTTGGAAAATTAATGAGGAGCTCTTATGCTAAACTCTGGTTGTGGTCTGAATATTACACTATGCAATATTCATATAAACTGATGGCTTTGTTGGAAATTAATTTCAATCGCAGCTTTGTTTTCTTTTTAATTTGTCCTCAGAATGTGGAAAAGCTTACATTTTGTGGCTAGGATTCTTAATCACCCTTGATGCAACTGAATGGCTTCCTGGGACACTTCAGAGGGCAATTAAGAGTCAACTGGAGTCATATGTAGGCCCAGTTTGGCAGCTCTCCTTCTCAAAAGGACTTTCATGAACCAGGTGGGTTTTAAAATATCAATCGAACAGCTCATGGTCACTTTTACTGATGATAGGTTTTTTTCTCAGCTGCCATTGGTGAGATTTGAACTCACTCTTGTTACGACAACCTGGGCGAATGCACGATTGATTCCAGTCCCACAGATGTCGGAGTCCCAACATAAGTGAATTATCATAGAATCATAGAATTTACAGTGCAGACGGAGGCCATTCGACCCATCGAGTCTGCACCGGCCCTCACAAAGAGCACCCTACTCAAGCCCACGTATCTACCCTATCCTCGTAACCCAGTAACCCCCACTTACCCTTTTTGGACACTAAGGTGCAATTTATCATGGCCAATCCACCTAACCTGCACATCTTTGGACTGTGGGAGGAAACCAGAGCACCCGGAGGAAACCCACGCAGACACGGGGAGAACGTGCAGACTCTGCACAGACAGTGACCCAAGCCGGGAATCGAACCTGTGACCCTGGAGCTGTGAAGCAACTGTCCTAACCACTGTGCTATCGGGCTGTCCTTACTTTAATTAACCACTAATTCATGTATTTACCTGAGATCTTTGACCCTTAACTGCTCCAATGAGTTACAGGCAGCAGTAAAACATTTTTAAAAACTGTTTATTATAATAAGAGAAAAGATAAATATGTGATGGTAATAATAGATCAGAAGAATACTAACCTAATGATTCCCCAAACACGGTCCCACACTCCATCCACATGCACACACAACAGACGTACAATGTGGAAGGATCACATTAATGGGGATTAAACTGGGTGTGAGATATTTTGAGGATCTTTGCTGCTGAGGTTGAGGTCTTTGTAGGCGGTTCATCTCCTCAGAATGCAAGATGTTGAACCATCATCGGTTAGTTTGGATCTTCTAATGTTTGTCTTCAATGAGAACATGCAGATTCCAGCATTCTCTCTGGACTCACTTTCTCTCCCACTGACCTGGGGGATTCTCTGAGCCTCCACGCCAAAATCGCGATAGGCGCGGAGGGGCGGAGAATGGGCGTCAAACCCGGGATTGGGTCCGACGCCGCTCCCACGATTCTCCGGTCCCTGGAGAATCGTCGCCGGCCGAGGGCCATTGGAAGAGGCCCCCGCGGCGATTCACAGCGTGCAGCTCGCCGAGTTCCCAACGGCGTGGTTCTCTCATGGATCCACCCAGCGGGAAATCGGCGTGGCGGCTGCGGACTCAGTCCGCGGCCGCCCTGGTGGGGGTGTGGGGGATCATTCACAGTGGGGGCCACCAGGATGGTCAGGCTAGTGATCAGGGGCCACCGATCCGCGGGCACACTGTGGGTCCATCTGGTCCGTGGTGTGGGTCGGCCATGACGTGCAGGGTGGCCGACGCCTTGCGCATGTGCGGACCCCCAACCGGAAGTGCAGGGCCCCGTATCAGCAGCTGGAGCTGCGAGGAGCACTCCAGGCCCCTGCTATCCCTCTGCAAACCGAGAATCACCCTGGAATTTCTCCAGGTAAATCCAGAGTGATTCGCGCGCGTTTTTCCGCGGGCGTGGGACATAGCCCCATTATTGGAGAATCCGCCCCTGGACTTTCACAGACAATCCCCCTCAGGTACATGCAATTCTCACTGGCATCCACCAGGTGGAGCATCAGCCTCACTGAGTTCAATCTACAATTCTCAATACAGGGTTGAAATTGATTCTCAAACAGCCCCTCTGCGAGCATGTGGCACTGGATTGGATCAGATTAAACTGACTGCAGAAAGAAAGGTCAGTTTCAGCTCCCGAGCCTTTCAATCAGAGATTTCAACTTTCATAGACCTGGCTATTGGTTGCAGTCTTTCAATCAGCAGTTAAACCATCACAGGCCTGATAGAGGAAATGTCCAGCCCTGCGCAATCCAGTCGAAGTATGAGAGAGAAGAAGAGTTCCAGTCTTTGTGGGAGAGATTTAACTTGCACAGGCCTGGCTTGAGAGAATGTGTGCAGCACTTCACAGAACTAGCTCGAGACTGCTCCTGCTGTTCTCCATGGTTATACAGAACTGAGAGACAACATAGAGCTTGCATGGGTTTTCCAGAATCTTCTGGAAGACTCCACCAATCCCAGTCGAGAATCCGACAAAGACCCGGATTGCAAAAGTGCTGATTGCCAGATTGCCAAGTCCATCAAAATGACATCACGGGTCATGCCACAGAACATACTGAATTGTGGGATCTGCCTGGTCAGTCCAAATAGCAGCTTGCAGGGGGGGGGGGGGGGACATGCAGACCTACAATTTCCTGACTTGGAGGCAAGAGAGCTGCCCACTGAGTCACAAATGACACCACTCGCATAGTCAGTAAAAAAGCAAGGCAGGAGGTCATAGCAGATTCATCCCTTCCAGAGCCTGGGGCCAGGATTGGAATATTATACAAGTTTTGATTTTGAACTGTATGAGGACATTGGTGCGTCTCCCTGTTGCTGTGCATTTCCCTTTATCTGCAAAGAAATGTAGAGGTACAGATTTGTCTGGTGATATATTATTTGCTGCGTTTAAGACTGTAATTAAAAATGCCTTACTTATAATAATAATCTTTATTATTGTCACAAGTAGGCTTACATTAACACTGCAATGAAGTTACTGTGAAAAGCCCCTAGTCGCCACATTCCGGCGCCTGTTCGGGTCACAGCGGGAGAATTCAGAATGTCCAATTCACCCAACAGCACGTCTTTCGGGACTTGTGGGAGGAAACCGGAGCACCCGGAGGAAACCCACGCAGACACGGGGAGAACATGCAGACTCCGCACAAACAGTGACCCAAGCCGGGAATCGAACCTGGAGCCCTGTCGCTGTGAAGCAACAGTGCTAACCACCGTGCTACCATTAAGCCTGCGTGACTTGTTTTCCCCATGCTGTTTGGAATATTGTGTCCATTTCTGGGCCCCACACTTTAGGAAGGGTGTGAGGGTCATCGAGCGGGGGCGAAGGGGGATTTGCCAGAATGGTTCCAGGGATGAGGGATTTTAGCTCCAAGGTTAGAGTTGGAGAAGCTGGGATTGTTCTCCGTGGACTGAAGGAGGTGAGGGGAGATTTAATAGAGGTGGACAAGGGGTGGGGGCACAGTAGTTAGCACCGTTGTCTCACAGAGCCCAGGGTTCATTTCCGGCCTTGTGTGACTGTGTGGAGTTTGTACTTTCCCCCCGTGCCTGCGTGGGTTTCCTCCGGGTGCTCCGGTTTCCTCCCACAGTCTAAAGACGTGCAGATGTGGATTGGCCATGCTAAATTGCCCCTTAGTGTCCAAGGATATGTAGATTTGGTGGGGTTACAGGGATAGGGTGGGGGATTGGGCCTAGGTCGGTGCAGACTCGATGGGCCGAATGGCCTCCTTCTGCACTTTACGAATTCCATGGTTCTATGGTGCTCCATCCCTCTCCCTGGCAACTGTCTGAGGCAACGAGATTGCTTCCAATTTTAGTGTCATATTTAATCCCAAGGTGAGCATCTGACCACGTATCTGCACCATCACTAAGACCACCAATTTCCACCTCTGTAACATTGCCCGGTTAGGTGGACTGGCCATGCTAACTTGTCCCTTAGAATCCAGGGATGTGTTGGTTAGGTTACGGGGATAGGGTTGGGGGTTGGACCTAGGTAGGTGCTCTTTCAGAGAATTGGTGCAGATTCGATGGGCCAAATGGCCTCCTTCAGCACTGTAGAGAATCTATGCTTCTATTGTGACAAGCTTAGATAAGGTAGGCAAAGAACAACTGTTCCCATTGGCTGATGGTCCAAGGATTAGGGGACACAGATTTAAGGTTTTGGGCGGGGGAATGGGGGGGGTGAATGTGAGGAGGAGCTTCTTTACACGGCAAGTGGGAATGACCTGGAACCCTCTGACCAAGAGGCGGGGGCCGGGGGAGGGGGTGGAAGAGGAGGCCATGAATGATTTCAAAACGACATTGAATGGGCGGTTTGAGGGAAATAAGCTTACAGTCGCCACGGGATAGAGCGGGGGAATGGGGCTGACTGGATTGCACTGCAGAGAGCCAGCATGGAGTCAATGGACTGTCTCCTTCTGTGCTGTAATGGCTCATTTTCCATTCCAATCGGCTGCTCCGATTGAAAATGTTCGATTGACGTAAACGTTTCCTAACTCCAGACAGTTTGGCTTGGGGCCATACTCACTGAAACGAGGCTGGCCAACCCATTTCACAACCATTTGTAACCATGGCAGCCAGCAGACTGTTCGAGGTGGGAACCCAGGTCAGATGTGAAAGGGCAAAGTGCAAGCCCAATGCAGCACTCAGTCGCCTCATATACAGTGATGAACAACATTGTCCACATCAGTTTCAAATCCATAAGCTGTCCCACATAAAATAAAAGGCCGCTGAATTTTATTCACCGAACCTTTCTTTAGCTGCATCAACAATGGCCGTGTATAATTGCTGCTCAATTCATTGAAAATTTCCTCAACTTATTAAATAATGATAACAATGAGTAAAGCTGCTTAAGGTTAACTGCTCAAACATTCAGCCTTGACAGGATGATAGATGAGACTCAAGGGCTTTATGGAGATGATACCTCATCTCATTATACCCTGAAGTTGGTTAAAATCTGGCCACATGACTCAATCCATCAATCCTAGCTCAACCTTATTCATTTGCAATTGTATCCTTCTAGATGGTTCCTGTCAATGGTTATTTGAGGCGAGGAGCCCATAGATCACAAACCATATCAAATTGATCTCACTTTTGTTTTATCTCTATGCTGACGTACAAATTCCGGCAGCAAAGCTCCTAGCGGTGGAGAGAAATCTGCTTGTCATTTAATTGAAATGCTAAAATTGTGGAACATTTCTGTGCTGATATCCCCAAAGTTCCTGTCACTCTGCGACCAGTCATTAAGAGATGCGCAAGACCTTCCCAGCTCTCCATCCTCTTATTATTGTTAATGCATGGGCGGCACGGTAGCACAATGGTTAGCACAGTTGCTTCACAGTGCCAGTGTCCCAGGTTCGATTCCCCGCCGGGTCACTGTCTGTGCGGAGTCTGCACGTTCTCCCCGTGTCTGTGTGGGTTTCCTCCGGGTGCTCCGGTTTCCTCCCACAGTCCAAAGACGTGCAGGTTAGGTGGATTGGCCACGATAAATTGCCCTTAGTGCCCTTAGGTGGGGTTACTGGGTTATGGGGATGGGGTGGAGGTGTGGGCTTGGGTAGGGTGCTCTTTCCAAGAGCCGGTGCAGACTCGATGGACCGAATGGCCTCCTTCTGCACTGTATGATTCATGTGGACACACACCATGGTCTCCATACGACTCTCTGACGTCCTAAATCTCGATATTGAAAAGTTAGGAGTAACAATCCAAAGTGTTACAGCTCAGGGTGACAGACAGACAGGAAAAGGTGACCCAGTGACATTGGGTTGTTCTAAACGTGAACTCGGGTCGGAGGTGAAAGGGCAATTTTTTGGAATGTATTTCCAGGAATTACCTTCAATATTCTGTCATTTGACCTTAAACCAGGCAAAGTGACAGATGCCCAATGTCCCTGCCAATGTTGCTGTGCAATCAGTTGACACAGGCTACCTTGTACTGAGAAGGATAGGCAACAATGATGAATTGCAGTTTACATACCACCCCTGTGTAAATGGAAGTGGGATGGAACTGAGCATGAATTGACTGTGGACAGAGTTCTCAGCTCCACTTTCCCACCCGAACACCATAACCCTTAATCCCTTTTTTCTTCAAAAAACTATCTATCTTTACCTTAAAAACATTTAATGAAGGAGCCTCAACTGCTTCACTGGGCAAGGAATTCCATAGATTCACAACCCTTTGGGTGAAGAAGTTCCTCCTAAACTCAGTCCTAAATCTACTTCCCCTTATTTTGAGGCTATGCCCCCTAGTTCTGCTTTCACCCGCCAGTGGAAACAACCTGCCCGCATCTATCCTATCTATTCCCTTCATAATTTTATATGTTTCTATAAGATCCCCCCCCCCCCCCCCCCCCCCCCCCCGCATCCTTCTAAATTCCAACGAGTACAGTCCCAGTCTACTGAACCTCTCCTCGTAATCCAACCCCTTCAGATCAGGGATTAACCTCGTGAATCTCCTCTGCGCACCCTCCAGCGCCAGTACATCCTTTTTCAAGTAAGGAGACCAAAACTGAACACAATACTCCAGGTGTGGCCTCACTAACACCTTATACAATTGCAGCACAACCTCCCTAGTCTTAAACTCCATCCCTCTAGCAGTGAAGGACAAAATTCCATTTGCCTTCTTAATCACCTGTTGCACCTGTAAACCAACTTTCTGTGACTCATGCACTAGCACACCCAGGTCTCTCTGCACAGCGGCATGCTTTAATATTTTATTGTTTAAATAATAATCCCGTTTGCTGTTATTCCTACCAAAATGGATAACCACACATTTGTCAACGTTGTATTCCATCTGCCAGACCCTAGCCCATTCACTTAACCTATCCAAATCCCTCTGCAGACTTCCAGTATCCTCTGCACTTTTCGCTTTACCACTCATCTTAGTGTCATCTGCAAACTTGGACACATTGCCCTTGGTCCGCAACTCCAAATCGTCTATCCCGAAAGGCAAGACCATGAGTGGTCCACGCCATCGGCACTGCGTCCAGTCGGGGGGTGGAGAATGGCGGAGCGGGCCTCCAGCAATGGCCGCAGGTATGGGGCTACGCGGCATGGCGTACCCCCTGAGTACGCTGCTTTTTGGGAGCCGAAGAATCAGGGAACCAGTGCCGGTCCCAATTTTGATGCGCAAAAATGTTCCTCCGCACCGATGCCGGACACGATTTTGGTGTCGGGGTGCGGAGAATCCCGCCCAAGGATATTGAAGATGGAAGTAAGACACTTAAGAACAAATGAGACTCACCCTCCTTTTCGAAACCAATGCAGAATTGTTGCATTTGTCTAAAGTCCCTTCAAATGGTTCGCTTCACGTCACTGCAAAGACCATTGGCAGTGTAATACTGAGCAACAAAAACCCATCCACCCACTGCAAGAAAATAAAGGGAACATAAGAACATAAGAACTAGGAGCAGGAGTAGGCCATCTGGCCCCTCGAGCCTGCTCCGCCATTCAATTAGATCATGGCTGATCTTTTGTGGACTCAGCTCCACTTTCCGGCCCGAACACCATAACCCTTAATCCCTTTATTCTTCAAAAAACTATCTATCTTTACCTTAAAAACATGTAATGAAGGAGCCTCAACTGCTTCACTGGGCAAGGAATTCCATAGATTCACAATGTAACAGTGATGCCAACCAGTCATATCTTGAAAAGCTAATGAAGAGAGAAGTATGCAAAGACTATCCTGTGGGGGAACATCTTTTGGCTGACATCCTGTGGGTGTGGATACTGGTCCAATTGGGCGCTTGGCCTACAACTGGTCTATTGTTAGGCTGTGTGTGTTGGAGATTGTTTTCTGTGATCCAAGCACCCACACAATGAAGAGAATCACACAGTGGATTTGTACTGATGAATTGGGCAAATCTGAATGCCCAAACTGTTTCATCCAAGAAGGAAGAGTTTGGTTGAATTAATTTGCCCAATGTCCACCTGGCGCCATCCCAACTATGGGATCACCTTCCCAATTCTGTGTTTCAACTTGTGACCCTGGGACGATATCAACCACATTAGAGAACATTTTCATTTGCCTTGCCATTTATGGTGAAATTGCATTCTTTGCATGTACACTTAACAGTTTGACTATCAATAATGGAAATCCTTTCAGATTCAGTCACAGCTTCCCAGGCAACCTCTCGCAGAAATATTGCCAAAATTGCATTGCCTTGCCCTGCCACTCAACTGCACAATCCCAGAGATCATTAAAAGAGCAGGAGTTATTTGCAATGGTTATTCATTACACCCTCACTATCACACACATTCATGATTTTTAAAAAGTGATTTTACGACAAATAACGGACGGAGCCATCTCTCCAGACGGGGTTGACATTGTGCTGACTAACACTGGCGAGAAATACTAACCCGTACAGATCCTCTGCCTGTTTTTTTAAGGAAGCATTGACACACTAGCAGAGAGGGAATTTTGTACAAATGCTTTCAGATCCAATGCAGACAAGTGCATTGACTTGTGCACCCTTATCCTGCTGAGTCAGCGCCACCCCGATATTTGACTTCATCATGACATCGACAGAGGGTCGATGGAGAGAAACTCTTTCCTCTGGTGGGCACAGTTCAGTAGAAGAGGACAGAGCCTTCAAATCAGGCCATTCAGGAGTGGTCAGGACTTTGACACGGGAAAGGTTGTAGAAATGTCACATCTCAAACTCTCTCCCACCTAAAAAACAAACGAGGCTGGAGGTCAATTGAAAATGTCAAAACCATTGATAGATTTTCATTCGATATTTGGCATTAACTTGCTTCACCATTCAATTAGAATCATGATTGATCCGGATCTCAACTTGACTTATCCACCTTAGTCCATATCACATGGTGGGAAAATGCTGGCCTTGTCATTCACACTCACATGAAGGACATTTTTAAAACCAATGGGCTGGATTCACCGTTTTTGGGCCCAAGTACGGAGGATCTGTGACGTTTTACGCCAAAAAAAAAACAGCACCTAACCCTCACCGATCCTGTGACAAGTGAGGGGCTAGCAGGCACGCCGAGTAAAACTCCCGGCTCCCACAATATAAACGGCTGGATAATTGCCGGGTCCATGGCCGTGCATGCGCACGAGGACGATTGGAGTGGTCGCGCCGTAAAACATGGAGCCGGCCGTGCACAGACCCGTCCTGCCAAATACTGCTGCCCTGGCCAACCCCCCCCCCCCCCCCCCCCCCCCCCCCCCCACCCCCACCCCCCCACCAGTCCCTCCAGTCCTCGCCGAAGCCCCCCCCCCCCTCGAGCCAGCAGCATGGCTCCCAATTTATCGTGGCCAATCCACCCAACCTGCACATCTTTGGACTGTGGGAGGAAACCGGAGCACCCGGAGGAAACCCAAATACACATGGGAAGAACGTGCAGACTCTGCACAGACAGTGACCCAAGGCAGAATTGAACCCGGGTCCCTGGAGCTGTGAGGCAGCAGTGCTAACCCCTGTGCCACCTAATAATGCATCATTGTGGGAACAGAGTTTGTGTTGCAAATGGGATTCATTATTGTGGAGCAATCTGGAGGTTTCACAGTAAACAAGAAGGTTTGGAAGTCAATAAGTTCACCCATTAGTGCAGAGTCAGCCGCCTGGAATGATGCATGCAGAGTAAGATTTAAGTCAAAGATATATCTGCACTATGGTCTCGTTTTCTTATTACTGAATCTTTGAAAAGCCTCCTGAGAGCTTATTTATTTTCAATCTAATGCAGGAATCAGGTTCTTCAGCAGAATAACCTCACAACCACTGTCCTGTGGATGGAATCCAATACTATAGGGGAACGGGAAAATCATCAGCTCCCGTTCGGAGTATGTGCGTGTGTCAGTGAGTTTGCACGTGTGTCAGTGAGTGTGCGCGCACACATGTGTACGTGTGAAGAGAAGAGGTCTCAAACTACACGGTAGCACAAGTGATTAGCACTGTTGCTTCACAGCACCAGGGTCCCAGGTTCGATTCCGGCTTGGGTCACTGTCTGTGCGGAGTCTGCACGTTCTCCCCGTGTCTGCGTGGGTTTCCTCCGGGTGCTCCGGTTTCCTCCCACAGTCCAAAGATGTGCAGGTTAGGTGGATTGGCCATGATAAATTGTCCCTTAGTGTCCAAAGATGTGCGGGTTAGGTGGATTGGCCATGCTAAATTGTCCCTTAGTGTCCAAAGATGTGCGGGTTAGGTGGATTGGCCGTGCTAAATTGTCCCTTAGTGTCCAAAGATGTACAGGTTAGGTGGATTGGCCATGTTAAATTGTCCCTTAGTGTCCAAAGATGTGCGGGTTAGGTGGATTGGCCATGCTAAATTGTCCCTTAGTGACCAAAAAGGTTAGGTGGGGTTATTGGGTTGTGGGGATAGGGTGGAAGTGAGGGCTTAAGTGGGTCGGTGCAGACTTGATGGGCCGAATGGCCTCCTTCTGCACTGTATGTTCTATGTTCAATCTCTACAAGTCAGAAATCTATGACACATTATAGGTTTCTGCTTGGTTGCGCAAGATTTTTGGCTTATATTTTGCGATAAACTCATCTCCAGCTATTTTAATCGAACTGGAACAAGCTCCCACTCTTAAATATATCAAGGAGGGTTTTTTTTTATCAAAAATATGTTTTTCTTTTATATTCCATTCTAAAATACTGTACAGGCTCTGGCAGATTTTGCATTTGCCAGTATGCAAGTGAGTGGAGACTTGAAAGAAAAAATTAAACCGCTCAAAGCAGACACAATTTTAGGAGCAACGTGCGCCAAAAACCATTGGTTGTGCTCAAAGCAGATCCTCTACCCCTTGCATTGTCTTTAGGACGACTAAGCGGCAATTCTGCAGGTAGGGGATAGAGGAAAATGCATTTAAAATGGTCAGAACTGCTAAGGGAACCCGAGGTTTTCAATTTCAATACTTTGCTGAATCCATCAGGATGGGCACAAGAGGGGTGCTGATACTAGGCAGTGGATGCACTCCGGTCAAATCCTCTCTGCATATGGACAATGTTACCGTTTTCTGCTCTGATCCACTGTCGTTGCCGGCTGATGAACATCTCCGAATAATTCGAACAGGCCCCGGGAGCCAAGGGCCGGAATTCTCCACACGTTGCCATTTAATTTTCCCGCTGGCGGGGCACCGTGGGTTTCCTGGAGGCGTAAGGTGGTTACGATGGGAAATCCCATTGACAAGTGGCAGAAAGATAGAATCCCGCCATCAGTGAATGGCGAGCGGTCGACAACCACGCAGCTGAGAAACCGGGGAATCCTGCCCAAGGTAAATCATGGCAACAGCAAGGCCATATTCTTCGCAAACTGGGTTGACCTATCATTTGTCCCCTGCACCATCAGGTCAAACTGCCTGAAGATGTTGGGCATAAGGGTTGGAGGAAACAAGGCTAGAAGCTGGAAGGGGTGGTAACCATGGCCAAACAAAACCTGAGCGTGTGAGAGTGATGCACCCTCTCCATTGCAGACAAAACCCTGTCATGAGGTGTGAGGAACTCTCGCTGTTGCAATACAAGTCTGATCCGTTCCTCTCTCCTGCGTCATGGCAATCCCGCTAGCCCTCTTCCGCTTTAGCTGGAGGTCAGAAATGGACCGTGTTCACAGGGACACGATGTACAAACCTCGAGATGGAGGGGGAGAAAAGTGTGCCCAACATCGCCCTCATCCTGATGGCCACCTTTGTGTGCATCGACCCTCGGGACACAAACAAGTGTCACTATGTGCTGAGGTTCGACTTGTCCGCAGTGTTGTGAAGGATGGGTCTGACCATCCCCAGTGTTGTGGAGGATGGGTCTGACTGTCCCCAGTGTTGTGGAGGATGGGTCTGACCATCCCCAGTGTTGTGGAGGATGGGTCTGACTGTCCCCAGTGTTGTGGAGGATGGGTCTGACCATCCCCAGTGTTGTGGAGGATGGGTCTGACTGTCCCCAGTGTTGTGAAGGATGGGTCTGTCTGTCCCCAGTGTTGTGAAGGATGGGTCTGACTGTCCCAGTGTTGTGGAGGATGGGTCTGTCTGTCCCCAGTGTTGTGAAGGATGGGTCTGACTGTCCCCAGTGTTGTGGAGGATGGGTCTGACCATCCCCAGTGTTGTGGAGGATGGGTCTGACTGTCCCAGTGTTGTGGAGGATGGGTCTGTCTGTCCCCAGTGTTGTGGAGGATGGGTCTGACTGTCCCCAGTGTTGTGAAGGATGGGTCTGACTGTCCCCAGTGTTGTGAAGGATGGGTCTGACTGTCCCCAGTGTTGTGGAGGATGGGTCTGACTGTCCCCAGTGTTGTGGAGGATGGGTCTGACTGTCCCCAGTGTTGTGGAGGATGGGTCTGACTGTCCCCAGTGTTGTGGAGGATGGGTCTGACTGTACCCAGTGTTGTGGAGGATGGGTCTGACTGTCCCCAGTGTTGTGGAGGATGGGTCTGACTGTCCCCAGTGTTGTGGGGGATGGGTCTGACTGTCCCCAGTGTTGTGAAGGATGGGTCTGACTGTCCCCAGTGTTGTGGAGGATGGGTCTGACTGTCCCCAGTGTTGTGGAAGATGGGTCTGGCTGTCCCCAGTGTTGTGGAGGATGGGTCTGACTGTCCCCAGTGTTGTGGAGGATGGGTCTGACTGTCCCCAGTGTTGTGAAGGATGGGTCTGACTGTCCCAGTGTTGTGGAAGATGGGTCTGGCTGTCCCCAGTGTTGTGGAGGATGGGTCTGACTGTCCCCAGTGTTGTGGAGGATGGGTCTGACTGTCCCCAGTGTTGTGGAGGATGGGTCTGACTGTCCCCAGTGTTGTGGAGGATGGGTCTGACTGTCCCCAGTGTTGTGAAGGATGGGTCTGACTGTCCCCAGTGTTGTGGAGGATGGGTCTGACTGTCCCCAGTGTTGTGGAGGATGGGTCTGACTGTCCCCAGTGTTGTGGAGGATGGGTCTGACTGTCCCCAGTGTTGTGGAGGATGGGTCTGACTGTCCCCAGTGTTGTGGAGGATGGGTCTGACTGTCCCCAGTGTTGTGAAGGATGGGTCTGACTGTCCCCAGTGTTGTGGAGGATGGGTCTGACTGTCCCCAGTGTTGTGGAGGATGGGTCTGACTGTCCCCAGTGTTGTGGAGGATGGGTCTGACTGTCCCCAGTGTTGTGGAGGATGGGTCTGACTGTCCCCAGTGTTGTGGAGGATGGGTCTGACTGTCCCAGTGTTGTGGAGGATGGGTCTGACTGTCCCAGTGTTGTGGAGGTTGGGTCTGACTGTCCCCAGTGTTGTGGAGGATGGGTCTGACTGTCCCCAGTGTTGTGGAGGATGGGTCTGACTGTCTCCAGTGTTGTGGGGGATGGGTCTGACTGTCCCCGGTGTTGTGGAGGATGGGTCTGACTGTCCCCAGTGTTGTGAAGGATGGGTCTGACTGTCCCCAGTGTTGTGGAGGATGGGTCTGACCATCCCCAGTGTTGAGGGCGATGGGTCTGTCTGTCCCCAGTGTTGTGGAGGATGGGTCTGACTGTCCCCAGTGTTGTGAAGGATGGGTCTGACCATCCCCAGTGTTGTGGAGGATGGGTCTCACTGACCCCAGTGTAGTGGAGGATGGGTCTGACTGTCCCCAGTGTTGTGGAGGATGGGTCTGACCATCCCCAGTGTTGTGGAGGATGGGTCTGACTGTCCCCAGTGTTGTGAAGGATGGGTCTGACTGTCCCCAGTGTTGTGGAGGATGGGTCTGACTGTCCCCAGTGTTATGGAGGATGGGTCTGACTGTCCCCAGTGTTGTGGAGGATGGGTCTGACTGTCCCCAGTGTTGTGGAGGATGGGTCTGACCATCCCCAGTGTTGTGGAGGATGGGTCTGACTGTCCCCAGTGTTGTGGAGGATGGGTCTGACTGTCCCCAGTGTTGAGGGCGATGGGTCTGACTGTCCCCAGTGTTGTGGAGGATGGGTCTGACTGTCCCCAGTGTTGTGGAGGATGGGTCTGACCATCCCCAGTGTTGTGGAGGATGGGTCTGACTGTTCCCAGTGTTGTGAAGGATGGGTCTGACTGTCCCCAGTGTTATGGAGGATGGGTCTGACTGTCCGCAGTGTTGTGAAAGATGGGTCTGGCCATCCCCAGTGTTGTGGAGGATGGGTCTGACTGTCCCCAGTGTTGTGGAGGATGGGTCTGACTGTCCCCAGTGTTGTGGAGGATGGGTCTGACCATCCCCAGTGTTGTGGGGGATGGGTCTGACCGTCCCCAGTGTTGTGGAGGATGGGTCTGACTGTCCCCAGTGTTGTGGAGGATGGGTCTGACTGTCCCCAGTGTTGTGGAGGATGGGTCTGACTGTCCCCAGTGTTGTGGAGGATGGGTCTGGCCGTTCCCAGTGTTGTGGGCGATGGGTCTGACTGTCCCCAGTGTTGTGGAGGATGGGTCTGGCTGTCCCCAGTGTTGTGGAGGATGGGTCTGACTGTCCCCAGTGTTGTGGAGGATGGGTCTGACTGTCCCCAGTGTTGTGGAGGATGGGTCTGGCCGTCCCCAGTGTTGTGGAGGATGGGTCTGACTGTCCCCAGTGTTGTGGAGGATGGGTCTGACTGTCCCCAGTGTTGAGGGCGATGGGTCTGACTGTCCCCAGTGTTGTGAAGGATGGGTCTGACTGTCCCCAGTGTTGTGGAGGATGGGTCTGACTGTCCCCAGTGTTGTGGAGGATGGGTCTGACTGTCCCCAGTGTTGTGGAGGATGGGTCGGACTGTCCCCATTGTTGTGGGCGATGGGTCTGACTGTCCCCAGTGTTGTGGAGGATGGGTCTGACTGTCCCCAGTGTTGTGGAGGATGGGTCTGACTGTCCCCAGTGTTGTGGAGGATGGGTCTGACTGTCCCCAGTGTTGTGGAGGATGGGTCTGACTGTCCCCAGGGTTGTGGAGGATGGGTCTGGGCATTCCCAGTGTTGTGAAGGGTGGGTCTGGCCACACTGCCGTGGAATGCTCCAAGTACTTGGACCGTACCCTAGCAGCTTTGCCTCATGGAAAAATTTATGCAGAGAAACACCTTCGACCACAAGCCAATGAGTCATTTAAATATGAACTCTCCAAATTGACCAGTGGCCCGGGAATCACCGGCCTCACCAGCAAGGCCTCAAACTGGGAGCCATTTGTTACTGGTTCTCAAAATCGTGATGGAACCTTGGGAGGTCTCGCTGGGGAGCTGAGGCTCCCAGGTGGTCGGGCACTGGGCAGGGTCGCATGCTAGCACTCCTCCTGGCACCTGGGCACCTTGGCACTGCCACCTGGGCCCCGTGACACTGCCAAACTGGCACTGCCAGGGTGCCCAGATGGCACTGCCAGGATGCCAGGGCACTGTCGGGGTGCCAGGCTGGCAATGCAAAGGTGCCCAGGTACCAGCTCACCCATGCCCGGGGTCAGGTCGGGTGGGACACCTTGCCCAAATGAGGTGGTGATGGGGAGCTCGAGCATCCCGGAAGAGGCAAGTTTGGTGAAGTGGCGGGGGGGGGGGGGATAAGGGTGGTCCTGAGGCCACGGTGGGGTGGAGACGGGGCGGGGGGGGGGGGGTCGAAACATCGGAGCTGCCTTTAAAAACTGCACCACAATCCATGAGTAGACTTAAAGAGTGGCCTCTTCAGGGAGCTCTTCACCGAGGCCACAAAATGCGACTAAATGCCGTCGGGCAGTAGGGTCTTCCTGAGCCCTGCAGGGAACGCTGGTATTCCTTTCTTAGCCTCCTCTTGCGAACATAAGAACATAACATAAGAACTAGGAGCAGGAGTAGGCCATCTGGCCCCTCGAGCCTGCTCCGCCATTCAATGAGATCATGGCTGATCTTTTGTGGACTCAGCTCCACTTTCCGGCCCGAACACCATAACCCTTAATCCCTTTATTCTTCAAAAAACTATCTATCTTTACCTTAAAAACATGTAATGAAGGAGCCTCAACTGCTTCACTGGGAAAGGAATTCCATAGATTCACAACCCTTTGGGTGAAGAAGTTCCTCCTAAACTCAGTCCTAAATCTACTTCTCCTTATTTTGAGGCTATGCCCCCTAGTTCTGCTGTCACCCGCCAATGGAAACAACCTGCCCGCATCTATCCTATCTATTCCCTTCATAATTTTAAATGTTTCTATAAGATCCCCCCTCATCCTTCTAAATCCCAACGAGTACAGTCCCAGTCTACTCAACCTCTCCTCATAATCCAACCCCTTCAGCTCTGGGATTAACCTAGTGAATCTCCTCTGCACACCCTCCAGCGCCAGTACGTCCTTTCTCAAGTAAGGAGACCAAAACTGAACACAATACTCCAGGTGTGGCCTCACTAACACCTTATACAATTGCAGCATAACCTCCCTAGTCTTAAACTCCATCCCTCTAGCAATGAAGGACAAAATTCCATTTGCCTTCTTAATCACCTGTTGCACTTGTAAACCAACCTTCTGTGACTCATGCACTAGCACACCCAGGTCTCTCTGCACAGCGGCATGCTTTAATATTTTATTTTATCGTTTAAATAATCCCGCGAAGAAAAAAAAAATGCCTACATCCCTTGCTGACACAAGCCTGAAAGTATCCAACTTAACAGCCTGGATA
The DNA here is from genome assembly GCF_902713615.1 of Scyliorhinus canicula. Lineage (NCBI taxonomy): Eukaryota > Metazoa > Chordata > Chondrichthyes > Carcharhiniformes > Scyliorhinidae > Scyliorhinus > Scyliorhinus canicula. Next base: position 16,749,162 of record NC_052173.1, read on the forward strand.
AATGGAGAATTAGATCAGCATGAGGCAAGCACGTAACAATTCAAAGAAAACTTCAGGCTCCACTGCAACTTCTATTTAACACACCAAATGCTCCTCTGCTATCTCGCTCCCAGCACAGATTCATTTTTATCACTTCACCCAGATACTGCAAACCCGGATCAGAACGAATATCTTTCAATTGGCAAGAGCCTGCCAGAGATATCAGAGGATGTCACTCTGCTCACTGAAAGGATGCAGGAATCGGAGGAAAAATTCAGGATCGCCACTGACTCAAAGAAACATCTGCATCTGCTTAATTGTTACCTGAAACCAATTATTTTTGTATATCATCTCGAGATTTTTTTTTGAATACTTTACCTCGTGTGGGATGCAGCTTCAGCAAGCAGGGTGACATTGAGGGAGAAATTCCTCGGAGGTGCCAGTCAATGTTCCCTCCAGTTTTCCTTGTGTTCTGTGAGGCCTGTTTGTTGCCCTGCACAGTCCTTTTAAGATCATTGTTTGTCGCGCAAATTTTAAGGGGTGTTGGTCTGCCGCCGAGTTGATGCACTGCTGTGAGGTGCAGCTTAAGAAAGAAAGGTTTTCTTTACACACACCCACAGGACATCCCAAGGCGTTTTTCTGCCAACACTTTTGAACTGCAGTCACTGTTGCTATGTCACAAATACAACAGCTAATCTGCGCACAGCAAGTTCCTGCAGTCAGCAATACAATAATGATCAGAAAACCTGTTTCAATTATGCTTCTTGGTAACACGGCGGCACAGTGGTTGGCACTGCTGCCTCACAGCACCAGGGACCTGGGTGCTATTTACCTTGGGTGACTGTGTGGAGTTTGCACATTCTACCTGTGTCTGCGTGGGTTTCCTCCAGGTGCTCCGGTTTCCTCCTACAGTCCAAAGATGCGCAGGTTAGGTGGATTGGCCATGATAAATTGCCCCTTAGTGTCCATAGATGCGCAGGTTAGCTGGATTGGCCATGCTAAATTGTCCCTTAGTGTCCAAAGATGTCCAGGTTAGGTGGATTGGCCGTGCTAAATTGTCCCTTAGTGTCCAAAGATGTGCAGGTTCGGTGGATTGGCCATGTTAAATTGTCCCTTAGTGTCCAAAGATGTGCAGGCTAGGTGGATTGGCCATGTTAAATTGTCCCTTAGTGTCCAAAGATGTGCAGGTTAGCTGGATTGGCCGTGCTAAATTGTCCCTTAGTGTCCAAAGATTTGCAGGTGAGGTGGATTGGCCATGCTAAATTGTCCCTTAGTGTCCAAAGATGTGCAGGCTAGGTGGATTGGCCATGTTAAATTGTCCCTTCGTGTCCAAAGATGTGCGGATTAGGTGGATTGGCCATGCTAAATTGTCCCTTCGTGTCCAAAGATGTGCAGGTTAGGTGGATTGGCCACGCTAAATTGTCCCTTAGTGTCCAAAGATGTGCGGGTTAGGTGGATTGGCCGTGTTAAATTGCCCCTTAATGTCCAAAGATGTACAGGTTAGGTGGATTGGCCATGTTAAATTGTCCCTTAGTGTCCAATGATGTACGGGTTAGGTGGATTGGCCATGATAAATTGTCCCTTCGTGTCCAAAGATGTGCAAACGTGTAGATAGAGTTGGAGACAAATTTTGCCACACAGTCGTGTGTGTATAGGAGGGGACTAAGTACGCAGCCTTGCGGGGCCCCAGTATTAAGGACTATCGTGGAGGTGATGTTGTTGTTCATCCTTACTGATTGTGGTCTATGGGTCGGGAAGTCAAGGATTCAGTTGCTGAGGGAAGAGCCAAGTCCTAGGTTTTGGAGGTTTGATATGAGCTTGGCTGGGATTATGGTGTTGAAGGCGGAGCTGTAGTCAATGAATAGGAGTCTGATGTAGGAGTGCTTGTTGTTGAGATGCTCTAGGGATGAGTGTAGGGCCAGGGAAATGGCGTCTGCTGTGGGGCGGTTGTGGCGGTATGTGAATTGCATTGGATCAAGGCATTCTGGGAATATGGAGTTGATGTGTCTCATGACCAACCACTCGAAGGTAGATTGGTCATGCTGAATTACCCATTAGTGTCCAAAAGGTTAGGTGGGGTTACGGGGTTATGTGGATAGTGTGGGGAGGTGGGCCGAGGTAGAGTGCTCTTTCGGAGGATGGGTGCAGACTCAATGGGCCGAATGGCCTCCTTCTGCAGTGTAGGGATTCTATGATTCTATGAAAACAGCCTCTCGGTATCTCTCTGTCGCCCTCGAAGAATTTTAGTGATTTCACCACTCATTCTTCTTAACTCCAATTTATCCAAGCTCTCGCCTACGACAACTCTCTGATCCCAGGAAGCACTTTCAGAGTAAATACTTTTCAGTTTGCAGGCTCACATTTCTGCCTAATGCCACGGTGATTGCTCTAGCTGCACTACACGACAGAAACTTAAAGGACAAGTCTCAACATCGAAGGGAACATCGAAGGGCTTTTTCATAAGGAGATGTTGCATAAAAATATAAATTCTCTTTGGACTAATAGCTTTTGAGGGCCAAGTGCAAAATCTGAGCTTTATCAGCTCATGCCACCAATTTTCTCTGTCTAAATTGTTTCGGAATTGTTTAGAATCAGTGCTAATCCAGCCTCAAAGGTCAAATGCAATTAGCACTCATTTCTTGGTGAAAACTAATTTAAATAATTATTCACAACTCCCTTTGCAAGGTCACAAAAGTCTGGAGAAGACACTTAGGGGTTTGTTTAGCTTTTGCAGGTCAGGTAAAATGGAAGATATTGGATTGACCTTTTATAATAATAATAACAATCTTTATTATTGTCACAAGTACGCTTACATTAACACTGCAATGAGGTTACTGTGAAAAGCCCCTAGTCACCACATTCCGGTGCCTGTTCGGGTCACAGAGGGAGAATTCAGAATGTCCAATTCACCTAACAGCACGTCTTTCGGGACTTGTGGGAGGAAACCGGAGCACCCGGAGGAAACCCACGCAGGCACGGGGAGAATGTGCAGACTCCGCACAGACAGTGACCCAAGCCGGGAATCGAACCTGGGACCCTGGCACTGTGAGGTAACGTGCTAACCACTGTGCTGCCCAATTTCTGAATTTTTCAATCAGGTGAGATATCCAACGGGGGGGGGGGGGGGGGGGGGGGGGATGGTCAGTGCTGAGGAGCACTCTGTTGATAGATAGGATAGCGATGAGCAATGGAACACGACCGTGGGTCTCCAACGAGTCGGTGACGGTATTTGACCTCTTTAAGGGATATGCTTTGAGGACATCCTAAAAGTTTGACAACAAAAGCAAGGTGCCAAAGTACAACATTGCACTGCAAACTTACATGTCCAATTTTCCGGTATTTAATGCTTAGCTCCATGATGCAGACATGCCGCTGTTGAATTTTACCTCAAGGCAGCATCACATCTTGAAAATCTAATGACTCCGGCTTCATGTTGTGCAATATTAGCATATGAATGCTCATGTACCAAATTCTTTTGTTCGCGATTTAATGGAGGCAATTGTCTTGGTTATTTCTGTCCTGATGTATGCAGTCATTTTAAGGCCTGAGGATAAGATTTATTTTTATAATACATTTGCATGTAAGTGGCCCAGTGGGTCGCGCTTTCACCAATTGTGTCAACAAACTGTGGGTTCGCCCAGAGATTTGAGCGCAAATCTCACGGTTGACACCACCTATGCAATATTGAAGGGAGTGCGGCACTGTCAGAGATGCCATTTTTCAGATGAGATGTTAACAAAGTTAATGCCCAATCAGTTGGATCCAATAAGCCTCTCCAATGGCAAGTGAGAGCAGCTCATTCTAATGGCTAAACTGAAATGATGTGAACAAGATTAATTGGTGGTGGCATTGTGCTGTGCACAAAATGGCTGCCTGGTTCGCCAGCTGCGTCGTCTCAAGCACTGCTGTAAAATCTTCCTTTGCTGAATGAATTCAATAAAGCGACATCGGATACTTATGCTAACTGCTTAACTCGATGTCATGGGTAGATTTTCCAATCCTGAGCCTAATCCTGATTTACAATGACACGTTTTCTTGGCAGTCAGACCTGTGCGAGGATTAGATGGGCCTTTCCAAGTCCTTGCCCACCCAAGCAACAGCGTAAACTCCACAGTGCCAACTGTTGTAGCAACAGAAGTTTCTGGCTCGCGGTGAAGAAAATCCTGGCATTGCTGTTCTCCTGCAGAGGCAGGAGGCTTGGCGCGCGCAGAGAAAGAGGATCAGGTTTACACAATAGGACTGGCTGCATCTTTAGTGGGCTGGATTTATTTGTTCGATATTTCCACCGCATTCTTTTCTTCAACACAATCTTAAACGAAGGACCAGTCACAGAATCATTCCAGCCTGTTCCTTATGGATGTCACAGGATTCCACAAGTATTGATGATGCAGAAAAAAAAACTGATGCGTATAAAGCCTGGGTGTGAGCTATATCTTCAGGCAAAATCCTCTGTGTCCTTGGACACAAAGAGTAGGGTTTGCAAAGGGGGAGGGGGGGGGGGGAGGATGGCTTGCATTGCTTGCTGGCAGAATGTGCCACTGATTGGGAATGCCAACTGATAGAACATAGAAGGAGGCCATTTGGCCCATCGAGTCTGCACCGACCCACTTAAGCCCTCACTTCCACCCTGTCCCCCTAACCCAATAACCCCTCCTAACCTTTTTTTTTGGACACTTAGGGCAATTTAGCATGGCCAATCCACCTAACCTGCTCGTCTTTGGACTGTGGGAGGAAACCGGAGCACCCCGAGGAAACCCACGCAGACACGGGGAGAACGTGCAGACTCTGCACAGACAGTGACCCAAGCTGGGAATCGAACCTGGGATCCTGGCACTGTGAAGCCACAGTGCTAACCACTATGCTACCATGCTTGAGCTGGTGGAATCGAGCTCTGACTTTGGCCACCATCGTGGCTTCTTACCTGAAGCATTTCACTGCTCTCTGCCCAGATATTGAGTTACTGCTGTTCACTCAGTCCCGTGTAAACCTGTGTCGAGATTGAAGGGGAAAAAAGCTCACAATTTGCACAGCTCCACGAAGGCAACTCGGACATCTGCAAGCAACGCACAGATCGGTGAGCACAGACAGCAACTGAAATGTGATTTTGTTTTTTTGGGGGGGGGGGGGGGGGGTCCTTTCATTGATAGGATCATAGGAATTATGGAACATAGGAATTAGGAGCAGAGGTAGGCAATTCAGCCCTTCAAGTCTGCTCTGCCATTCAATCAGATCAAGGTTAATCTCTTCCTGGTCTCAAATCCAACTCCCCAACTGTGCCCCATATCCCTTTAACCCGTTTTTAAAATCAGAAATATATCTATCTCCTTTTTGAAACTATTTAATGAGTCCGATTCCACCGCACTATGGGGCAGCGAGTTCCACAAACTCACCACTCTCTGCGAGAAGTAGTTCCTCCTCATCTCAGTTCTAAATCAGCCTCTCAGCCTCTATCTGTGACCTCTCGTTCTAGATTGCTCCAAGGGGGAACATTTGGTCTACGTTTACTTTATCAATTCCTTTTAGTATTTTATACACCTCGATCAGATCCCCTCTCATTCTTCTAAACTCCAGCGAGTATAAGCCCAAACTGTTTAATCTCTCCTCATGCGCGAACCCCTTCATCCCCGGAATCAATCTGGTGAACCTCCTCTGAACTGCCTCTAATGCCTCCACATCCTTCCTCAAATAAGGAGACCAAAACTGGACACAATACAATTGTTCTTGCTGGAGTTCAGAAGAATGAGGGGGGATCTTATAGAGACTTATAAAATTCTAACAGGACTAGACAGGGTAGATGCAGGGAAGATGTTACCAATGATAGGTGTGTCCAGAACCAGAGGTCACTGGGTAAACCATTTCGGACAGAGATAAGGAGACATTTCTTCACACAAAGAGTGGTGAGCCTGTGGAATTCATTACCACTGGAAGTAGTTGATGCTAAAACTTTGAATGTGTTCAAGAGGCGGCTGGATATAGCACTTGGGGAGAATGGGATCAAAGGCTATGGGGAGAAAGCAGGATTAGGCTATTGAGTTGGATGATCAGCCACGATCGCGATGAACGGCGGAGCAGCTCGAAGGGCCAAAAGGCCTCCTGCTGCTCCTATCTCCTGTGTATCTATGTATCTATATGTGGTCTCAACAACACCCTATACAATTTCAACAACACTTCTCTACTTTTCTACTCCAGTCCTTTTGCAATAATCGTTAACATTCCATTTGCCTTTTTGATACATTGCCTCAATTCTCCCATTCAACCTAAACCCAGGCTTCGGATCATGATACAGCCATTTGATTGGTGGAAATGGCGTGGAAGTCAACAAGTTCCTGTGGAGCTGATCATTCTTCACTGAAAATTTAAAAAAAGAAAGTGCTGAGGAGACAACAAGCCAAGGCTGCAGACCTCCCCTCGCTCACCCTCTCCCCCCCCCCCCCCCCCCCCACCCCCTGCCCTTTCTGAGGTATGGTCAGAATCAGAGGCCTCCGCAACCCCTCCCCCACCTTGACCTCGTTGAGCGACGTAACCAGGGAAGAGGCATCACCAGCTCAGGTGAAAAGAGAGGAGATTCTGAAAACAAACACGTGCGTTTCTAGAGCATCTTTCACAACCATAGGACCACGGGTGGCACGGTAGCATAGTGATTAGCACTGTTGCTTCACAGCTCCAGATCCCAGGTTGGATTCCTGGCTTGAGTCACTGTCTGTGCGGAGTCTGCACGTCCTCCCTGTGTCTGCGTGGGTTTCCTCCGGGTGCTCCGGTTTCCTCCCACAGTCCAAAGATGTGCAGGTTAGGTGGATTGGCCATGCTAAATTGCCCTTTAGTGTCCAAACATTTTAAGTGGGGTTACTGGGTTACGGGAATATGATGGAGGCGTGGGCTTAAGTAGGATGCTCTTTCCAAGGGCCGGTGCAGACTGGATGGGCCGAATGGCCTCCTTCTGCACTGTAAATTCTATGATTCTTTGCCCACAATTGGTTTGCAGCCATTTTCTGAAGTGCAGTCGCTGTTGCAAAGTAGGAAACCAGACAGCCACTTTGGGCACAGAAAGATCCCACAAACAGCAATGCGATAATCACCTGATTATTTTTTTTCAAGCGATGTTGACCCAGGGATGAATATTGGCCCAAAAACACGGGGGAAGAACTGCTCTTGTTCAGAATGGTGTTCTGGGATCTTTTACACCGACCTGAGAGAGAGCCTTGGATTAATGTCTCATCTGAGAGACAGCACCGTGGATGTAGAATTCTCTCAGTGCTGCACTGAGTGTGACAGCCTGGATGTTTGTGCTCAAATATCTGGGGAGGGTCTTGAACCCACTACTCTTGGGCTCAGAAGTGAGACTGTTCCCCATTTAGCCATACCTGAACCCGCCCTCTGGCTGATTTTTTTTCCCAGACCCCCCCCCAGTACATTGAAGCAAATTCCAGCGCATGGGTTACGGGTATACGGGTTACGTGGGTTTAAGTAGGGTGAACATTGCTCGGCACAACATCGAGGGCCGAAGGGCCTGTTCTGTGCTGTACTGTTCTATGTTCTATGTTCTATGTAGGGCAGCAATCTCTCTGTGGGCTTCACACAGTTGACTGGTTCAAATGGAGGTCAGAAGCCCACACTGTGAGGGAAAAGTCAACATTGTGATTTTCCCCTGGGCAACCAATTAATGGCAAGAGGCAGGCTCCGTGTCTAATTAAGGGCAGCAAGTGGGCTCTCGAAGTTTCAGAGCCAGAGGCCTTCCAGATTGAAAGAAACAGCAGGCTGCAATAGAAGGTAAGTGAGAGAAAGGTTGCTTCAAAATGGAGATGCCATCTTTTGAGTTTGTTTCAACTTCAAATTAATAATGGTCTTTGAAGCCTGGCCAACTGTGGGCCAGAACCCCTCTACAGGGCAGCCTGTGCCTGTTTCTGCACTCAAGCAGGCAGGGAGGGCCTCGAGGCCTACCCGGAGTGCGAACCCCCTGGTTTTCCACCAGGAGGCTGTTAATGTCCCTCACCGTCTCTGGGAACCTGGAGGCCCACTGGAAAACCCTCGTCGGCCTCCTTTAATTGGCCTTAGGCAGCAGAAGAGGCAGATTGGCTAACTGTCACCCTCCCACCCCCACCTCTGCACAAATGACCCGGAACCAGATGGAGCTGGGAAACCGGCGTGCTGGACAGAGGCTATTTTTGAAGCCTGCCCACCTCTGATCCTGCCCCAGCAGGAACCATAGCCAAGCCCCTAATGCCAGACTAACATTGAAACAGGCCAGCACAGAGTAGAAATCCGACCTGTAATCTTCTGATTGCTAAAGCTTAATGCTACCCGGAGGTCCAGCTTTACACAGTACGACTAGGCCTGTGGGACAGCTTTCTCAAAAAGATCATTTTTCATTGATGCAGTAAACATCGAGATGTGCGCGTTTGCCAAGACGGCTTGCCTATTCCTCCAGATCTACTTATCTGCTCTGCATACGTACTGAGAAATGCTTGGAAATACTGAGACTAAACAGTGGTTGTGAGACAGACCCAATGCGTGCACCAGGTGAATTCATTTGACTACAGACACATAGTTCAGAGGCAAGAAGTTTTTTGTACGGATCTGTCACATGAATTACCTTCCACAGATATCTCGGAGTCAAGTACCAGAAATTAGTTGTGTCTGTCACTTGTCTGTTGGTAAAGAGTCCAGCCTTTGAGTGAGGTGTCAAGAGATTTCAAAAAATATCTTTCATTTTTAAATACAACTTCCTTTTTTATCCGGGTTTCCCTGTATTGTGGTCATGTTGCGGAAACCTTATTAATGTTGCTCAAGTTTTCAACTATTATATCGAAACTCCGCTACTGGCTGTGGACAGCAGAGAATCCAACGTGGGGAGAAAACGGGTGCCAATTCCGTTAAGATGCTCCAGTCCCCTGCTGGCATCGGGATCGTGGTTCATGCCCCACACCAGCCGGGCACCATATTCTCTGGTTCACTGGGCCGGGAATCACATGGGTGAGAATTGGTGCAGGTCCTGACAAGAGTGGCCCTAATGCGGTGGGTCAAGGGAGTAACTCTTTCAGGGAGTTGCCCCCAAAGTTCATCGGAGGACCACCCTTCCACCCCCACAATGCAAGACGTGCCCACCTCCCTCCCCACCACCCACCAAAGACCCTCAAACTAACAGAAAGCACTTAACTCTCTTTGATGTGGTCCAGGAGCTGTCAATCATAGCTTGATGTTTATAAGCATTGTGGTTAGTTTCCCAGCTGACTACTTCAAAGTTACTCAACCCTGAAGGGAGATGAATGGAACAATGCTGACAGATGGGTGTGTGTGGAAGCTGTCAATCGCAGCCCAGTGAAATCGATATCAAAGAGAAATGAGTGAAAGGCTTGCAGATCAAAGGTCTGAGGGGGTTTAACACCAGCTGACTGGTTTTCTCTTTCCAGGATAGTCAGGTGCTGCTTCCTGTGTCTGAGCCAGCAGATGTATTACCCAGGTGAGTGTTAAAGCCGTGACTTTCTTCACTGCCTCTGGGCTGGATTCTCCAGTTCTCCACCCGCGTGTTTCGTGGCGGCGCATGTTCGCTGGTGGCAGGATTCTATTTTCCCGACGCTTGTCAATGTGATTTCCCATTGTAACGACCCACGCCATCAGGAAACCCGTGAAATCTGTGCTCTGCCAGCGGGAAAAGTGAATCCCGACGACCAAAGAATTCCGGCCTCTGTCTGGACTGCCCTCTAGCTTCCCAACAGTGGTCTCTCTTCTGGGGGGCTTCCAGACAATGGTTTCTTTAATTAGGAGGTTTCTTGTGGTGGGGGATGACCCAGAAAAACCGTGAACGCCGTGACTGATTGCCCTGACATTGAAAAAGCCTGCTCCACTGAAATCACATCCTTCCTATAGTGTGGTGACCAGAACTGTGGACAATACTCTCGCTGTGGCCTAACGAGCATTTTGTAGAGCTCCATCACAACCTCCCTGCTCTTATTTTAGCACAGTGGCCGAAACAGTTGGCTTGTAGTGCAGAACATTGCCAGCAGCGTGGGTTCAACTCCCGTACCAGCCTCCCCGAACAGGTGCCGGAATGTGGCGACTAGGGGCTTTTCACAAGTAACTCGTGACAATAAACGATCATTATTATTATTATAGTCTATTCATCGGCTAATGAAGACAAGTATCCCATATGCTTTCTTAACCACCTCATCTACCCATCCTGCTGCCTTCAGGGATTAGAACATAGAACATAGAACATAGAACAGTACAGCACAGAACAGGCCCTTCAGCCCTCAATGTTGTGCCGAGCCATGATCACCCTACTCAAACCCACGTATCCACCCTATACCCGTAACCCAACAACCCCCCCCTTAACCTTACTTTTATTAGGACACTACGGGCAATTTAGCATGGCCAATCCACCTAACCCGCACATCTTTGGACTGTGGGAGGAAACCGGAGCACCCGGAGGAAACCCACGCACACAGGGGGAGGATGTGCAGACTCCACACAGACAGTGACCCAGCTGGGAATCGAACCTGGGACCCTGGAGCTGTGAAGCATTTATGCTAACCACCATGCTACCCTGCTGCCCCACAAGGTCCCTCTGATCCTCTGCACTTCCTAGCATCCTATCATTCATTGTATATTCCTTTGCCTCGTTAGTCCTCCCAAAATGCATCACCTCACACTTTTCAGGGTTAAATTCCATTTGCCTCTGTTTTGCCCATCTGACCAGCCCAGTCCATATGGCCTCCTTCTGTGCTGAAGCAATTCTATGATTCAATACAGGTTTTAACCGAGTATCTTAAAGGAGGACAAAGAGGTGGAGAGGTTGACGGGGAGAATACCAGAGCTTAGGGCCCAGGTAGCTGAAGGCACGGCCACTTACAGCGTCAAGGAGGTTTGATTTAACCCACGAGGCAGAGTTGACTGAGTAAGATTCTGCTTTATCTTCATGAGCACTGTTTGCGATTCTGCCTTCACGATAAAGCGTGTGCATCGCTTTGCGTGAGGAAATCTCTCAGAGACAGAGAGGGTTATTGCAGACACAGTTAGATACCAAGAGAGGAGCGTCACTAGACCTAGGATGGGATAAATGACCTTTTATCATCCTTGATTTTTCTGAGTGGGATTACAATGAACAGAGATGAATCCAGCAGGGGACAGACAAAAGAGCAAGCTTGACGATTTCGGGAAAACAATGGTTCCCGCTGATCTGTGGGGAGGGGAGGAACTTTGGAAGTTTCAGGTGACAGAGAGGACAATAGCACAGGCAGAGCTGGTGGCATTGAGCAGTGATCAATTCAAAAGGTCTGTGGCAGCCAGGTCACTAAGGCAGCGAAAAACCAGAAGCAGATTCTATCTCGCCGTTATTCATGGGGAGGCAGAAGGAATAAATCAGGGAAAAAATAGCAGAGGTTAAGGCAACAATGTGGAAAAGCTGAGTGGAAAATATCCTCATGGGTCGCTGCCACAGAAATATATGGCACTTCTCAATCTCGCGAGATGCTTTACTGTCTGGAGATGTACACTGGTAAATGTTAGTCTGCGTACCACAGGCACAGCACGAAAGAATCCCAATCCCGTAGGAAAGTGATCCTACAGCTATAGAATCGGCATCACTCCTTTCTTTTCAGTCTGTGAATCGGGTCGAAAAAACAGGAGAGATGCAGTCTGATTCTGGGCTGTGCTGAGCTGGCTAGCAATGCAACAATAATTTATATCTCGCGTGCCTTTAGCATAGAGAAATGTCCCAAGGTGCTTCACAGGAAAATTGTCAAACAAAATATCACACTGAGCCACAGAGGGAGATCTTCAGTCAGGTGACCAAAAGCTTGGTCAATAATACTACTAATAATAATCTTTATTGTTGCAAGCAGACTTAAAATTCTCTGTTCTATATACATTAACACTGTAATGTAGTTACTGTGAAAAGCCCCTAGTCGCCACATTCCGGCGCCTGTTCGGGTCACAGAGGGAGAATTCAGAATGTCCAATTCACCTAACAGCACGTCTTTCGGGATTTGTGGGAGGAAACCGGAGCACCCGGAGGAAACTCAGGCAGACACGGGGAGAACGTGCAGACTCCGCACAGACAGTGACCCAAGCCTGGGACCCTGGGGCTGTGAAGCAACAGTGCTAACCACTGTGCTACCGTGCTGCCCCAGGTAGGTTTTAAGGAACGTCTTGAAGGAAGAACGTCTTGAAGGAGGTAGAGAGAGGGTGGAGAGGTTTAGGGAGGGAATTCCAGAGATTGGGGCCCAGCAAGGTGAAGGCGCGGCCGCCAATGGTTTCAGCGTTTATAATTGGGAACGCACCAAAGGCCAGACTTTGAGGAGTGCAGAGATCTCGGAGGGTTGTTGAGGTTGGAGGGCGTTACAGAGAGAAGGAGGGGTGAGGCCATGGAGGGATTTGAAAACAAGGATGAGAATTTTAAAATCAAGACGTTGATTGACTGGGAGCTGGTGTCAGTGAGCATAGGGGTTGAGAGGGGAACAGGGTTTGGCGCAATGTACGACAAGAGCAGCAGAGTTTTGGATGATCTCAAGTTTATTGAGGGTAGAATGTGGGAGACCAGCCAGGAGTGTGTTGGAATAGTCATGTCTCGAGATAACTAAGGCGTGGACAAGGGTTTCAGCTGAGCTGAGGCGGGGCGGGGTCAGGTGACATTACAGAGGTGGAAATAAACGGTCTTTCTGACGACACAAATAGGAGGCCGGAAGTTTATCTCAGAGTCCCTGAGGTCCATGTTCAATGCTTACGGATGAACGAATGGACAGGCAGGAAAAGGCTGTGGAGGGAAGCATCAGCAAAGAGTGAAATTCCTACAGGAAGAAGGCGGGTGGGGGAAAAGTACTGGCAAAGAAAATTGACGAGAGGGAAAATAGGACAAGCAAAAGACAATAAGAAAACAATTCCGTTAATGTCGAGCCAGTACATTGGAAACAAATCTAACATCCCTTTATTGCTGTAGTACAGTAAGCTGGGGGTTTATCTACATGGAGCAGAAACACATGGTTTAATTAGAAAGAAGTTGTTTAATATTGCATTAAGGTTCATGCTGAATACCGATTTCTCTCTGCTTTGTTCTCATGAATAAGTGTGACATTTGTTTGACATTGACAGAACAATGTTACTGATCGAGAGATGCCACTGTGCTTTAAGCTCAAGGAGTATGAATAGCTGGGACTAATATACCATCAAAAATACTTTTCAAATGGAAAATTAGTATTTCCATACAGGGAAGAGATTGTGTTTATTTTGTAAATCATGTCACTAATTTCACTCTAGACTGTTAATATCTGGCTCATGAGCTTGGGTGGTTTATGAATTTAGCTATCATTTACTGCTCGGCCCTCCCACTCTCAATCTATTTTGAAGTCAGCACCCTCTCGACAGCGAACCACGCACAAGGGGAATTCGAGCTTGTACAACAGAGAAGGTTGTTTTTCCAAAAATGGGATGAAGGTGGGCAGAAGTCTCCCCACTAAATTTGCATCCTGAAAATGTTCTCGGAACGATAGAATCCATGGGGGGCGATTCTCCCAAATGGAGCCCAAGTGTTCGCGCCGTCATGAACGCCGTCGCGTTTCACGACGGCACGAACCGGGCCCTGGTACAACCGATTCTGGCCCCCATAGGGGGCCAACATGGCGCTGGAGCGGTTTAAGGTGTTCAGGGGCCGGCTGCGCCAGAAAGTAGGCCCGGGGGGGAGAGAGGGCGGCCCGCCAAACGGAGGGCCCCGATCGCGGGCTAGACCCCATCGGAGCACCCCCCCTCCCCCACCACAGGCCACCCCACGACCGTTCGCGCAGAGTTCCCGCTGGCAGCGACCAGGGGTGAACAGCGCCGGCGGGACTCTGTCGTATCCGGCCCATCCGGGCTGGAGAATCAGCAGCCCCGCCAATTCCAGCGGCCCGCGGCCAGCGCCACGTCAAACGCACCGGCGCAAATGTCGGTGATTCTCCGCGTCTCGGAGAATTACGTACCGGCGTCGGGGCGCGGTTGCGGCAATTCTCCGGCCCGGCGCGGGGCTCGGAGAATCACCCCCATAGAATCCTGACAGCAGGAGATCTTTCAGCCCATTGATACTGCACTGACCCTCCGAAAGAGCACTCTGCCTAAGCTATCCCTCTCCCTGTAACCCTGCGCATTGATCATGGCCAATCCACCTAACCTGCACATCTTTGGACACTAAGGGACAATTTAACATGGCCAATCCACCTAACCTGCACATCTTTGGACACTAAGGGACAATTTAACATGGCCAATCCACCTAACCTGCACATCTTTGGGCACTAAGGGACAATTTAACATGGCCAATCCACCTAACCTGCACATCTTTGGACACTAAGGGACAATTTAGCATGGCCAATCCACCTAACCTGCACATCTTTGGACACTAAGGGGCAATTTAACATGGCCAATCCACCTAACCCGCACATCTTTGGACACTAAGGGACAATTTAGCATGGCCAATCCACCTAACCTGCACATCTTTGGACACTAAGGGGCAATTTAACATGGCCAATCCACCTAACCTGCACATCTTTGGACACTAAGGGACAATTTAGCACGGCCAATCCACCTAACCTGCACATCTTTGGGCACTAAGGGGCAATTTAACATGGCCAATTCACCTAACCTGCACATCTTTGGACATTAAGGGGCAATTTAACACGGCCAATCCACCTAACCTGCACATCTTTGGGCGCTAAGGGACAATTTAACATGGCCAATCCACCCAACCTGCACATCTTTGGACACTAAGGGACAATTGATCATGGCCAATCCACCTAACCTGCACATCTTTGGACACTAAGGGACAATTTAGCATGGCCAATCCACCCAACCTGCACATCTTTGGACTGTGGGAGGAAACCGGAGCACCCGGAGGAAACCCACGCAGACACGGGGAGAACGTGTAATCACCATAGACAGTGACCTGAGGCCAGAATTGAACCCGGGACCCTGTCACTGTGAGGCAGCTGTGCTAACCGTTGCGCCACCCTTAATTAGTGAGAAGGCATTTGATGCTTTTTCACTTTCGTGCAGTTTGACCAGCATCGAGGCAAACTTCGGCATGAACCTCAATCTCGATAAAAGCATTTGGAAAGGCAAAGAGGGCCGGATTCTCTGCACCCTGACGCCAAAATCGCGTTCAGCGATGGGGCGGAGAATCCGTTTTCCCGCATGAAATCGGGACCGGCTCCGCGATTCTCCAGCCCCCAAAAAGCAGCGTACCCCCGCTCCGCGTATCCACTACCTGAGGCCATTGCCTAAGGCCCGCCCCACTATTCTCCGTCCGCGACTGGCCGAATTCCCAACGGCGTGGTTCTAATCTGGTCCTGCCGTTCGAAAACCCGCGAGGCGGCTGCGGATTCAGTCCGTGGCCGCTATAGTCGGGGGAGGGCCGATCAGAGGGCGGGGGAGCCTCATTTGGGACTGGGGGCGGGCGGTCCGGGTTGGGCTAGCTGCTGATGTGAGGCACTATTTCAGCAGTCCGGGTCCGCGGGCTGAGTCTGCCATGGAGTGCATGCACGGCCTCTGACCCGGAAGTGCGGGGAACCGTATCGGCAGCTAGAGCTACGAGCTCTATGACAGCTGCCTGCTAGCCCCCTGTACGATGCTGAATCTGTGGCCTTTTGACACCAGTTTTCCTGGCGTAAAAGACAACCGTTTTCATGACGGTGTGGGGACATAGTCCCGAATACGGAGAATCCAGCCCAGGGGGTTTCAAATGAGACATTTCATTCCCACTCTTGGACCAGAATCACAGGTTTGTTGGAATGCTGTAAAAAAGCCCAGTGTGAACATTCCATCCCAGCAAGCGATGTCAGCCATGGCCCGGTCTGGAGCACTCGCACCTCTAGAAGGGCAAAAGTTTGCAGTTCAAGTCCCACTCTAGAGACGCGAGTCCAAAAATCTAGGTCAGTGCTCGAATGCAGTATTGAGGAGGTCAGTCTTGTGGAGGAGATGTTCAACTGAGCTGCCTGCTCTCTCATCAGGACATAAAAGAGCACATGGTGCTATTTCAAAGTCAAGCAGGAGAATTGAGGGGTCCTGACCAACGGTTATCCCTCAAACCAACATCAGCAAAGCAAATTATCTGCTCATGATCAAATTAATGTTTATGCCAGCTTCTGGTGTACAAAATGGCTGCCACAGTTTCTTCATATTCTCCGTTCAAGAATACTTCATTGCCTGGAAGGTGCATCAAAACATTCTGAGTTTGTGGAAAGGCGCTATATGAATGAAAATCCCTTCTGTAACTCATTGGCCAGGATTTTATGGCCTCTCCCGGCCAGCGGAATATTACAGCCCC
This sequence comes from Scyliorhinus canicula, assembly GCF_902713615.1. NCBI lineage: Eukaryota > Metazoa > Chordata > Chondrichthyes > Carcharhiniformes > Scyliorhinidae > Scyliorhinus > Scyliorhinus canicula. The sequence goes on from NC_052173.1 coordinate 16,765,423, forward strand.
ATCAAAGTTACCGCCTGTGGAGGGTGGGGGGGAGCGGAGCAGTAAAATCCTGGCCATCAAGTTCAAAGCGATATAACTGATGTTTTACACTCAGCTGTAGTATGGTTTTGCTTCACAACTTTACAGTTCTAATCATATAAATCTGGAGCCAGAGCCCAATCTGACTCCCAAGCAAAGCAGAGTGAAATTCCCTGTAGGGGCAAAGGGTCCATTCCACATCACTGAAATAAGGTGACATTGGTAGTTCAGGCATCAGGTACCTGGCGCTCTGAGGAATGGTGAATGGAAAATTGAGCTTGGCATATAGCTGGACTGGCATAAGCAAGTTGTGGACCAAACTCCACTTTATGCTCCCACAGGGGGCAGTACTCTTCAAATGTGGATTGTATTTCACCCAAATATTATCTGTCGACCACTTCTCGCTCTTGCCTCATTTGCCCAAAAGGGATTCTCCGACCACAGGCCGGGTCGGAAAATTGGCGGTGGGGGGGGGGGAGGCGATACACGCGATGCCGCTCCGACACCGGTCCGCCGATTCTCCAGTGACCGGAGAATCGGCGCCATTGCCGCCAGTGCACAGTGCAGCGCCGGTTGGGGGCCGCTCTACACAGCCCCCCCGGGGATTCTCCCCGCGCGTTGGGCCGAGTGGCCGCCGAGATAGGCCGAGTCCCGCCGGCGCCGTTCACGTGTGGTCCTACCCGGCGGGACCTCGGCGTGCATCCTGCGGGGGGGGGGGGGGGGGGGGGGGGGGGGGGGCGGCCTGGTGGGGCCGGGGGGGCGGTTTTTCGATGGCGGGGCCTACCGATCAGTGGGCCGGCCTATGTTCCTCTGCGCCGGGCCCCTGTAGCTCTCCGCCATGTTGCATCGGGGCCGGCGCGGAGAAGAAAACTAGTGCGCATGTGTGAATACGCGCCGGTCACAGCGTGCATACGCAAACCCGCGGCACCCGTTTGATGCCGGTATCAGCAGCTGGGGCTGCGTGAGTCACTCCAATGCCGTGCTGGCCCCCTGTAGGGCTCAGGATCGCTGATTCTGGGGGCCTGTTGACGCCGTCGTAAAAGATGGCATCACCTCTTAGCCTCATAGAACATGGAACACACAGTGCAGAAGGAGGCCGTTTGGCCCATCAAGTCTGCAACAACCCATTTAAGCCCTCACTTCCACCCTATCCCCATAATCCAATGACCCCTCCTGACCTTTTTGGACACTAAGGGCAATTTATCATGGCCAATCCACCTAACCTGCACGTCTTTGGACTGTGGGAGGAAACCGGAGCACCCGGAGGAAACTCACGCAGACATGGGGAGAACGTGCAAACTCCACACAGCCAATCAACGGAGGCTGGAATTGAACCCGGGTTCCTGGAGCTGTCAGGCAACAGTGCTAACCACGGTGCCACCGTGAATGATCTTATCCTCATAACGAGGCCACATCGATATTTGGTGTTCTCCCAATCTGAAGAAAGGGGTTCAATTGACTCTCTTCGGAGCTCGGTGTGGGCTGGTCTCCTCACCACATGTCAAGTGGTAGAAAACCACTCCATACTCTTCCTCCTCCCTGCACCTCACCGTATTGAAGTCCACTACACTGCCTCTTACTCAACTTCACCTTTACCCAGGGCAACTCAGACCTTAGTTCTTCGCCAAGTTTTCTCAACATAAAAATCAATTAAGTTCAAGAAAAGGAATTGAAGGACTGCAGAAAGCCCACCAAAAACCATTGAGTGAGGTGCTTTTATTTAGTGGGGGTGACAAATTTTGATAGAGTAAATGAGGGGAACCTCTTTTACTTCATAGAATTTCATACAATTGACAGTGCTGAAGGAGGCCATTCGGCCCATCGAGCCTGCACCGGCCCTTACAAAGAGCACCCTACCCAAACCCACATCTCCACCCCATCCCCGTAACCCAGTAACCCCACTTAACATTTTTTGGACACGAATGGCAATTTAGCACGGCCAATCCACCTAACCTGCACATCTTTTGGGACTGTGGGAGGAAACCGGAGCACCCGGAGGAAACCCACACCGACACGGGGAGAATGTGCAGACTCTGCACAGACAGTGACCCAAGCCGGAATGGAACCTGGGACCCTGGCACTGTGAAGCAACTGTGCTAACCACTGTGCTACCGTGCTGCCCCTTTTTTTTTAAACAACTTGTCAAAAGGGGAAGCAACCAGAGGACTCAGATTTAAGATAATTGAGAAACAAGGTAGATGAGAGATGAGGAAAAGTTTCTTCATGCAGAGAGTTATTTTGATCTGGAATCCTCTGGCTGAAACGGCAACAGAAGACGATTCAATAGTAACGTTCACAAGGGAATGGGATATATACTGGAAAAGAAATAAAATGCAGGGCTATCGGGGTGGGGGCGGGGGGGAAGTCAAAGAACGAGACTGGTTGAATATCGCCAGAGCTGGCTTAAATGGCTCCTGCTGTTTAGAAGATTTAGAACAGTACAGCACAGAACAGGCCCTTCGGCCCTCGATGTTGTGCCGAGCAATGATCGCCCTACTCAAACTCACGTATCCACCCTATACCCGTAACCCAACAACTCCCCCTTAACCTTACTTTTTAGGACACTACGGGCAATTTAGCATGGCCAATCCACCTAACCCGCACATCTTTGGACTGTGGGAGGAAACCGGAGCACCCGGAGGAAACCCACGCACACACGGGGAGGACGTGCAGACTCCGCACAGACAGTGACCCAGCCGGGAACCGAACCTAGGACCCTGGAGCTGTGAAGCATTGATGCTAACCACCATGCTACCCTGCTGCCCTGTGCCTACAATACCGTGCTGTGTTGTAAGATTCTTGATGCAATAATAATTTTTGCCCAATAATATTAGTCAACACACAAGGCATCGATCTGCTGCTCTCTGACCATCTGTGCACCAGGACTGGGATCGTGAGAGATTTCCTTTGACACACTCGCTGTGTCCCATTGAATGCAGTCTCGAAAGGTTGCTAGAATTATTTTAATTTCTCCAACTCCCCGGCTTCATTTCTGGCAGAGTTGGCTCATAGCTAACAGCGTTGTGAATGAATTCACAGCACGTCATACCTCTGTAACCCACACTCAAATTCTATCATTGTGCAGGAGTGTAATGAGATATTTGAGTTTGACAATTATTCAGTTGAGATACGCGTAGTGGAATGATATAGCGATGAAATTGATCAACCAATTCCAGTTGCCACACTTATCTCCTCGGAAGATAAAATTATTGTTTTGAATTTGGCCTTCATCGCTTCTTCCATTGCACAGGGGAGTAGAGTCACCAACGGGAAGTGAGGAATGATAGCCACTTGTACAGCAATTGCTCATTGAACAGGCAACGGAATATTTTTGTTGCTTTTGTTACAGGTGCTATGGGAATTGAGCAATGAGAAAGGCCAGACGCAGAGCAAAGCTCCCAACAATGTGTCCGAGTCTCCCCCTCGCGTCCCCACATTGCACAGAATTACATTCCTTGTTCAATGTGACTCATCTTTCTGTCTGAGAGGCAGCCAATAAATAATAATAATCTTTATTTGTGTTAGAAGTAGGCTTACATTAACACTGCAATGAAGTTACTGTGAAAAGCCCCTAGTCGCCACATTCCGGAGCCTGTTCGGGTCACAGAGGGAGAATTCAGAATGTCCAATTCACCTAACAGCACGTCTTTCAGGACTTGTGGGAGGAAACCGGAGCACCCGGAGGAAACCCACGCAGACACGGGGAGAACATGCAGACTCCACACAGACAGTGACCCAAGCCGGGAATCGAACCTGAGACCCTGGCGAAGACTGAAAGAATTAAGGGCAATTTAGCATAGCCAATCCACCTAACATACACAACTTTGGACTGTGGGAGGAAACCGGAGCACATGGAGGAAACCCACGCAGACACGGGGAGAACGTGCAGACTCTGCATAGACAGTGACCCAAGCCGGGAATCGAACCTGGGACCCTGGCTCTGTGAAACAATAGTGCTAACCACTGTGCTACCGTGCCGCCCATACATATCAGCACAAAATATATAACAAATATTTCAAAATGCTGGAAATCTGGTGGACAAACCCAAAACCAAAATGTTCAGCGGAGGAATGTGCGTTTGTGTTGTTTCTTCCTCCTGAGCTGAGTTCTGTTTCTTTTCAGGCACGATTGTGATTCATTTTCAGTCCTGATTAAATGTCACCTTGTCACGGTTCGTGCCTCAAAGGCCACCTGACCTGTTTTCATGTCTATTGCTGCTTCTGGTAGGGGTAGCACTTGTGCCACATGTTAAAAGGTTGTGGGGTCAAGTCCCAACTCCAGAAAGGGCAAAATCGAGGCAAAATCACACCGTGGGAGTGCTGCACTGGTGAAAGGTGCAGTCGTCAGATGAGATGTGAACCTGAGGCACCAAGATACCCTCTCAAGTGGATATAAAAGGTCCCAAGGCACTTGTTTGATGGAGCGGAAGGGAGTTCTCCCCAGTGTTCTGGTCAATATTTAATCGCACAATCAACATCACAAAAAACAGATTATCCGGCCATTCTCACATTGCCGTTTTTGGGATCCTGCTGTGCATAAATTGTCAGCCTGTTCCCTATATTGTGGGCAGTTTTGGTCTCCTTATCTGAGGAAGGTTCTTGCTCTTGAGGGAGAGCAGCCAACGTTTACCAGACTGATTCCTGGGATGGCGGGACTGACGTATGAGGAGTGATTGAGTCGGTTCGGATCGTATTCGCTGGAGCTCAGAAGAATGAGGAGGGATCTCAGAGAAACCTATAAAATTCTAACAGGACTGGACAGGGTAGATGCAGGAAGGATGTTCCCGATGGTGGGGGCTGTGCAGAACCAGGGATCACAGTCGGAGGATATGAGGTGGACAATTTAGGACAGAGATGAGGAGAAATTTCTTCACCCAGAGAGTGGTCGGCCTGTGGAATTCGCTACCAGAGGAAGAAGTTGAGGCCAAAACATTGTATGTTTTAAGAAGCAGTTAGATATAGCACGGGCAAAGGGGATCACAGGATATGAGGGAAGGCAGGAACAGGCTATTTAGTTGGCTGATTGCAATGAATATTGGAGCATCTGAAAGGACCAAATGACCTCCTCCTGCTCCTATTTTCTATGTTTCTAATCCTACAGTGTTGTGAAGCACTTAGCGATTAACTCATGTCGTGAAAGCTGTCATGAAATACAAACCTTTCTTTATTTTCTTCCTGCCTCTCGTTTAGTGGACAGCTCTCTGCACAGTTTCACACTCACCTGAAATGGGCCCCAAAATGTTCAAATTCATCTCACACAGAGTGTTCACAAAAAGGAAAGAGAAAATGCACTCCTTCCATCGGGCTGTGTAGGCCTCAGATGTCAAAGGTCAGTGTGCTATTTCGAATTTTCTTTACCATTGAGTTTCTGAACAGCAGAATAATGGGAAGACTTCATATGGAAATATTAACCCAAATTTGTAAAAGATTCATAGCTGGTCGCTGTTTCAGCTGCATGTGTGTCAGCTTTGATGAGCTGTTTCACAGAAGAAACCTTTGATTTTTGACAAATTTGTATTGATTTTAGGATTTCCGTCAATCTTTGGGTTCCTGTTTTTCACAGACAGTTTCGATGCCAGTCCTGAAAATGATGGCTTAGACACAGATTTTCCTTTTTTCAAGTGGCTCAGAGGGGCTAGCATAACTGACTGCAAAGGGATGAGGAACATTTTCTGCCAGCCGTTGACGCCGAAAGGTGAGGACCCATGCAGCAGTTGGTCTTCACAGGCACGAGCTGCCCTCTGGCATCTCTCCGAAGTGGGCATTTACTATGTGCCAGCTTTTGGGTGTCATGTGGGTACTCAACCAGGAGAGACTCATATGATGCCCGCACACGTGCACACGCACACACAATAATAGAAATAATCTTTATTGTCACAAGTAGGCTTACATTAACACTGCAATGAAGTTACTGTGAAAAGCCCCTAGTCGCCACATTCCGGCACCTGTTCGGGTCACAGAGGTAGAGGCAGAAAGCGTCATCATGCTATAGCCATCTTGGTACAGACCAGGCTTTGATGGACTAACTTGTCTTCTCCTCCCCGTCAACCCCGAACGACTGTATTTTGGAAGCAAACATCAGGGTGGGATTCACTGCAAAGCGGTGGTTAAATCGTGCCCTAGATCTGGAATTTTAAAAAGTCACTCTCATTGATAGTAATCATGAAACTGCTGGATTGTTTTAAAAACCCATCTGGTTCATTAATGCCCTTTAGGGAAGGAAATCTGCTGTCCTTACCCGGTCTGGCCTACGTGTGACTCCAGACCCACAGGAATGTGGGCAACTCTTAACAGCCCCTCTGAAATGGCCGAGCGAGTCACTCAGTTCAAGGGCAATTCATAGAATTTATTCATAGAATCATACAATTTACAGTGCAGAAGGAGGCCATTCGGCCCATCGAGTCTGCACCGACTCTTGGAAAGAGCACCCTACCCAATGTCAACATCTCCACCCTATCCCCATACCCCAGTAACCCCACCCAACACTAAGGGCAATTTTGGACACTAAGGGACAATTTAGCATGGCCAATCCACCTAACCTGCACATCTTTGGACTGTAGGAGGAAACCGGAGCACCCGGAGGAAACCCACGCACACACGGGGAGGATGTGCAGACTCCGCACAGACAGTGACCCAAGCCGGAATCGAACCTGGGACCCTGGAGCTGTGAAGCAATTGTGCTATCCACAATTAGGGATGCAATTAGGGATAGACAACAAGTGCTGGCAATTTTCAAGGATGACGACAAAAAATGTTTAGATGTACAACTCTGCTTTTTTATCCAATTCATTAATACTGATCATTGAACTGCTTTTGGCAATGGTTATACCATTTTCCATTGATGGTTTCATCAGTGCCTTTGTGCACTTCAATGTAAATCTGTTGAACTGAATTGACCATTGGCAAAGTATTTGTCAGCCAGTCCTCTCCACATTAAACAAATCTCAAATAACTGGGATGGCCACAATTAACAGACCTCTATAAATGATAACCCCTAAAATCACATTCCGTAGTGTGGCAACCTTATTCACTGATCTCACCATGGCAACGATACTCGTAGGGCCTTTTCAAAACACAGACAAATGATTGTGAAGTGACTTATTGTTCCTCAGCAACTCTGAGTTTCGTGGACTCATTTGAAACGATTCTCCAAGCGATGCAACCAAACTTTCACACAAAGGTGTTGCAGCATTTACAATCCTTCAGCCTCGTCAACAAAACGCTCAGACGTGCCGTTGCATTTCTCAGATTCCAAAACAATGCTCGTTTGGGAAAATCAGAATCATTTTTCCAGATGTAGTTCGCATTAATAAATTGAGCAATAATGAGTGTTGCACGGTGCAGAGCATTGCATTCTGGGAACGTTTGGGCACCTTGATCTGCCGGGAATGAGACAATCGGACAGCCATACGCCATCTCTTCAAAGAGACACACTGGGGGGGGGGGGGGGGGGGGGGGGGGGAAACTGCAACTCACGTGGGCTTTCGAGACACGGGGGTAGATATTGACTTAAAACAGGTCATTGCAAGGCGGCATCCATTTTACATCTGTAGCTCTCGTAAAGTCATATTGTGTTACATAACATATGCGGCAATTTTGCACCCGTGTTCGCCTTGAGGGCAACGTGCCGTGCGAGTCAGAAAACGGGAAGCTCACCTCGAGATCTAATTTTCAGATTCACCACATGCCCCCTGCCGGTGATGTAATGAGGTTCCCACCCAGAAAGGTTGGGAAACTCATTGGGCGGTACGGTCGCACAGTGGTTAGCATTGTTGCTTCACAGCTCCAGGGTCCCAGGTTCGGTTCCCGGCTGGGTCACTGTCTGTGTGGAGTCTGCACATCCTCCCCGTGTCTGCGTGGGTTTCCTCCGGTTTCCTCCCACAATCCTTTCATAGAATGTGGGCATCACTGGCATGGCCAGTATTTGCCCTTGGACTGAGTGGTTTGCTGGGCCGTTACGGAGGGCAGATAAGAGTCAACCACATTGCTGTGTATCTGGAGTCAGACACTAGGTTACCTTGCCAGTGAACCAGATGGGTTCTTATGACAATCAACAACGGTTTCATGGTCATTATTACTGATACTAGCTTTCAATTCCAGATTTTATTCATTAAATTTCAATTCCACCACCACTGTTGCTTCACAGCTCCAGGGACCCGGGTTCAATTTCGGCCTCGGGTCACTGTCTGTGTGGAGTCTGCACTTTCTCCCCGTGTCTATGTAGGTTTCCTCCCACAGTCCAAAGATGTGCAGGTTAGGTGGATTGGACATGATAAATTGCTCCTTAGTGTCCAAAGATGTGCAGGTTATGTTATGGGGATAGGGCGGGGGAGTGGGCCTGGAACTCTTTCAGATGTTCAGGGCGAGATTCTCCACAAATGCGAAGAATCGTAAAGGCTGCCGTGGGACAGGCCGTGACCCATGGCAGCCTCCGCGCCCACTTCCGGGGCCGAATCTCCACCCCAGGCGGTGCTAGGAGCGCGGCCCCGTGGGTCATGGCGGTGCGGCCTTGACAACTGTCGTCAAGGCCGCACGTCAAGCGTCACGCCAGCTGATGCGGCCGATGACGTCGGCCGCGCATGCGCAGGTTGGACAACGCCAACCCGCGCATGCGCAGTTGGCGTCTTTTCCCTCAGTCGGCCCGCAAGACGTGGTGGCTTGATCTTGTGGGGCGGCGGAGGGAAAAGAGTGCGTCCGTTACGGATGCACGGCCCGCGATCGGTGCCCACCGATCGCGGGTCTATGTCCCCCTTGGCACAGCCGTGGTACCGCCGTGCCAATCGGGCCCCCAGATGCCCCAAACGGGCATATGGCGCCCATTTCACGACGGCAGCGGGCAGGTGTGTTTGCTGCCGTGTTGAAACGGGCGTGAAGGCCCGGCCGCTCGGCTCATCGGCCTCGGAGAATCGACACTCGCCGTAAAAAACGGCGTGCGGTGATTCGTGGCGTGGGTCGGGTGTGGGGGGGGCAAAATAGCGGGAGGGCGTGAAAAATGTCGGGAGGCCCTCCCGCTATTCTCCCACCCGGCGTGGGGGGCGGAGAATCGCGCCCTCAGTGTGTGGTTTTCTTTGTGTTTCTAATTTTAGGATGGTTGACGTAGTGTTCACATGCAGGAACCACAAATTGGCTTTAAATTTTACAAATCTATAAATTTATTAACGTGACTAATTTGGATTCGACACTTACTCCCAGATAATACGCAATTGATAATAAATATATAGGGCGGGACAGAGTGGCTGTGCCATTGTGAACGCCGTCGCGTTTCACAATGGTGCGAAATGGGCACGGGCGCTCGTGATTCTGTCCTCCACAGGGGGCCAGCACGGCGCTGGAGTGGTTCACCCTGCTCCAGCCTCACTTCCTGGTGCGCAGTGGGGACGGCGCCAACCAGCGCATGCGCGGTGGCTTTACGGAACGCGCCGGCCTCGACGCAACTATGGCGCTGGGGATCTGGGGCCGGACGCGCAATAAAGTCGGCCCGGGTCGGGGTGGGGGGGGGGGGGGGGGGGGGGCCGAAAGGCTGGCCCACCGATTGGTCGTTCCCGATCGCAGGCCATACCCCATCGGAGGCCCCCCACTGGGGATGGAGCCCCCCTCCCCCTCCCACAGGCCACCCCCCCCGACCCTTGGGGCAGTGTTCCCGCCGGCAGCGGGCAGGTGTGGACGGCGCGACTCTGCTTTTTCCGCATGGCCGCTCGGCCCATCCGGGCCGGAGATTCGGCGGCCCGGCCTCGTACAGCGGCCTGTAACCGGCGCCATGCCAAATGCGCCGGTGCAAATGGCGCCCATTCTCCGCACCTCGGAGAATCGTGCGCCGGCGTCGGGGCGGCATGGTGCGGTTGCGGCAATTCTCCGGCCCGGCGCGGGGCTTGGAGAATCGCGCCCATGATCTACACTCATCTACTACTAATCTCTACATTATAACATTAATCATGATCTGCTCTCACTCACACTATCTTTCCTGCAGTCTGTCCTCTAGCCTTCTCCTCAACCTCTGTCCTGATGCTTAGCATCGATGCCTGACACACTTTTACATCACGCTCCCTCTCATGGTTGAGTTAGACATTTCATTAACCCTTGCAGTTCTTACATTAATGATAATGTCACACAGTGCAGACCCGATGGGCCGAATGACTCCTTGTTAGCGGAAGAAATTGCTATATGTGTCAGTATTGGGATAATAAAGATGTCTCAAATTATTGTAATAGCACAGGTCAAGGGCAAACCAACAGGCAAGGGGTTAGCATATACCAAGGGAAAACCAGCAAGCAAGGGGTTAAAGTCACCCACATTGGAAATGATTTAATCATCTCACAGAGCATTTGAATATGAAAAGGGAAACACAGGAGGCCCCAGTAAGTCTAAGGGATCCATTGTCCAACACATTTTCCCCTCTTCTAGAAGTGAAATACGTTAAGCACAAACCCTTGAGATTGTAAGGAAACATTGTATTCTTTAATCGATTTCCCATTACGGGGACCAGAAAATATGTAAACTGATCACTTTGTATTGTTCTAAATGATTCAGTGACATCAATACCTGCTTGTGACTCTGAAGAACTTTAAATATATATGCATGTAATTCTGAGGACAGGCAGAGCTGACTTTTGCGAGTTACAGGATTGTCGCAGAATCTATCTCTCCTCTGTGCAGACAGTTTTTCCAAATTAAATAAAGTTTTACCATCACCACGCGGTCGAGAACAGACTTTGAGATTTTTCTTCCCTCCAACACTCCTTCTGCATGAATCATGGATTCTATGATTCAGCTGCCATGGTAGGATTTGAACCAGTGTTCCTAGAGAATTAGCCTGAGCCCCTGGTTGACCAATCCAGTGTTGTTCCACTGCCCCACCATCATTTCCTGTGTAGAGATGGTGACAGGAACAAAACTTGGACTAGGAGAAGACTATCTAGTCTATCAAACTCACTCTTTTAATGTACCATATCTAGTCAACTCAATGATTTTAGAACAGTACAGCACAGAACAGGCCCTTCGGCCCTCGATGTTGTGCCGAGCAATGATCACCCTACTTAAACCCACGTAACCCGTATACCCGTAACCCAACAATCCCCCATTAACCTTACACTATGGGCAATTTTAGCATGGCCAATCCACCTAACCCGCACATCTTTGGACTGTGGGAGGAAACCGGAGCACCCGGAGGAAATCCACGCACACACGGGGAGGACGTGCAGACTCCACACAGACAGTGACCCAGCCGGGAATCGAACCTGGGACCCTGGAGCTGTGAAGCATTGATGCTAACCACCATGCTACCGTGAGGCCCCCCATGCTACCGTGAGGCCCCACCCTATTTATCTCCTCTCCGAAAGCAAAATTCTCCATAAATACTTTATGGTCCTTAGAAGTACTTCTGCTAATAGAGCTAATAGACCATGAGATAAAACTCCTGTACAAAATTTCCCATCAAATGCACTATGATGCCATGAGCTAATTATTGCTCCTGTACAGTTAACATTCCAAAGACAACAAATTACACTAATAGCTTCTGTACAATAAACAAAATCAATACACACAGCAGTTATTGATTTGCAACGATGAGTAAAATTCAACCATCTGGAGCTAGCCCTTCATTTTGGTATGAACAGGCCATTGGGGTACAATTCTACTCTTATCGGTATGTATTTTAATAAACTAAATGCATGCAATTAATCCTTGGTCCAGTGTTTCCACAGAAACCATACACAGCAATGGCCACTGCTGGAACAAAAAGGTTTGAGGCCTTTCCATTTATTAACACTGCTGACAAAGTATGATAATTACTTGGGGAAATTAGAATAATAGATCGATGGGTATTGGGAGGAGGTCGTTGAATCTCGCGGGAATCGCGACGCTTGAGGCGTCTCATGGGAGGCGGTGGCAGAGTGGGATTGTCACTGGTTCTAGTAAGCCAGAGACCCAGAGTAATGCTCTGGGGATCCAGGTTCAAATCTCGCCACAGCAGATGATGAGATTTGAATGCAATTAAAATCAGGAATTAAAAGTCTAACGATGACCATGAAACCGTTGTTGATTGTCGTAAAAACCCATCTGGTTCACTAATGTCCTTCAGGGAAGGAAATCTGCCGTCCTTACCCGGTCTGGCCTACATGTGACTCCAGACCCACAGCAACGTGGTTGACTCGTGGGCGGCACGGTTGCACAGTGGTTAGCACTGTCGCTTCACAGCTTCAGGGTCCCAGGTGCTACAGTGCTAATGGCCTCCTACTGCACTGTATCGGGGCGGCACGGTGATTAGCACTGTTGCTTCACAGCGCACGGTCCCAGGTTCGATTCCCGGCTTGGGTCTCTGTGGTTACGACTCATCTTTTATTCTCACTCCACAGTATAAATATTTCCCACTTTCTCTGTCTTTAGCTTTGACAAAGGGTCATCTGGACTCAAAGCTCTTTTCTTTCCCTACAGATGCTGCCAGACTTGCTGAGATTTTCCAGCATTTTCTCTTTTGTTTCAGATTCCAGCATCTGCAATAATTTGCTTTTATCCAGGGTGGCCCCCTTGACTCTACCTCTGGCATCCGGGTACCTTGGCACTACACTGCCAACTTAGCACCTTAACACTGCCACCCCAGCACTGCCAGGGTGCCCAGGTGGCACTGCCAAGCTGTAAGGGGCACTGCCAGAGTGTCAATGGAAGAATACAAGGGTGCAACTGCCAAGGGTTGGGGCCTGAGGGAGCCATACCCATGAAAGGAGGGATAAGGGGGACTAGAAGGGAGGGTAGGGTGATGGGGTGATGGGCTGGTATGAAGTGGCCTCTTAAGGATTGGGGGGGTTAAAAGTGGATGCCTTGAAAGAGGGGGCTGAAAGGGGGGGGGGGTGAGAAGGCCTGAAAAGGGGGTGACCCCTCAGCAACCCCATAATGGGGTACCCTCACTTGATGGGTGGTGGGGTAATGCCCTTGTGTGCGGGGGTGATATTGCCTGTGGGTGGGGTGTGTGGGGGACCGTTAAGCTCACTTCGAGATCGGGTCACCCTTTCAAAATGGTGGCCCGATCTCTGAGGAGTTGAACTCCCCAGCTGAAAACATTTTTAGCGGACTTGACAACCAAGGCCCCAAAAACTGACTAGTGTGGGTGAATAGTGATGGTGGATCTCTCCCAAAAAGCCAGTGGTAAACATCTCGCCAAAATCCCCTCAAAACGACACTTGGGGCTGGATTTTCCCTTCCATTGACCTAGGGCGGATTCGCCGGTCGTTGGGCGGACGCGGCCGGAGAATCCCGCCCTTAGAAATCGTTTGGTTGAATTCCGCCTACTGGGTTTCATTTTAAATACTAATATATTCCAGTTAATTGTTTTAGTTCATTGTAATTTGAACTGGATACTTGAGCTGGCATATTCCAAGGTCCATGTCGATGTGCTGAAGGATGCGCAAAAGCTGAGGCAGCCACTACAAAGTGTCAAAGGGGAAAGGTTACTGTCCGACGCCCTCCTGTCATAGTACACCGAGGGACTGGGAACCGTGTAAAACCCCTCAGACTACATGCACCAGAGAACGTTTGACATGAAATTTCAAGGTATACTGATAATATGACTTGCAATAGTGAGACATTTTCATGTACTGTAGTGAGAATTGATCTGTTTTGCATTTTGTGTAATGTTGAATTTGAACCGTTATATACTTCAGTTGTGTACTGAAGGAGCACTACTTTGTCAAAGATGCTGAGCGCGATTTTTCGGGTCCATGAGCCACAGGCACAAATCCCGTTATGGCCGCTAAATCTCGCGAGAGGACTATAACAGGCCCCGCCCCCCCGCCCCACTCCCCCCGCTCTCCCCCCCCCCCCCCCCCCCCCCCCCCCCCCCCCCCCCGCCTTGTTAGTGAGCGATTTCCATAAATCTACACTGATCTGAATCTCATGAAACGGCTTTCCACCATACATCCCAGCCCCATGCAATGATTCCCCATCCCCCCATCTCCCCCCCACCGCCGCGTGTTTCCCGGACATGCGCCATTCGCTGGCGGCGAGATTCTATCTTCCCGCTGCTTGCCAATGGGATTTCCCATTGAAGCCGGCCCATGCCACCGGGAAACCCACTAACGGGGGTGCACTGCCAGCAGTAAAAGTGAATCGCAACAACTGGAGAATTCCTGCCTTCGCCATTTATTGCAAAATTCCGCCCACTATCTTTCCGCTGAGACTTTGAACCAAAGTCCCATCTTCCCTCCTTAATGATGTAAAAGACGCCAGAGTACATTTCAAAGAAGATCAGGGGTGGTCCCCTAGACCTGGCCAACACTTATTCTTCAGCTGATATTACTAGCATAGATAATGTGCTCATTCATCACATTCTTGTGTGTGGGAGTTTGCTGTTCACAATTTGGCTGCCACATTCCCTACATTACACGACAGCGATCGCACTGTGTGAGTGCTTCATTTGCTGCAAAATGCTTCGGCTCGTCGCGAGGTTGTAAAAGGCACTTTTAAATGCACGTTATTTCGTTCCAGCTATCTCCTTACTGGGTTTAACAAAGAGGAGCCAATTTCAATTGCAGTTGAAGCAACATTTCGAGCACAGTTGTTGCTGGGGACTTGGGGGACAAAACTGACCAAATGATGCCAAATGCCAGCAGTGCATTTATTTCTAACACTGCTCGGACAGCCCACCTCCACTATATGACACCTCTGTGATCACATCCTGCTGACACATGCGTTATCTACATCTTTGAATATGTGAAATGTGGTAGTTGAAGAGGGGGGCACGGTAGCACAGTTATTAGCACTGTTGCTTCACAGCTCCAGGGTCCCAGGTTTGATTCCCAGCTTGGGTCACTGTCTGTGTGGAGTCTGCACATTCTCCCCGTGTCTGCGTGGGTTTCCTCCGGGTGCTCCGGTTTCCTCCCACAGTCCAAAGAAGTGCGGGTTAGGTGGATTGGCCATGCTAAATTTCCCTGTAGCGTCCCAAGGTTAGGCGGGGTTACTGGGTGACGGGGATAGGGTGGAGATGTGGGCTTAGGTAGGGTGCTCTTTCCAAGGGCTGGTGCAGACTTGATGGGCCGAATGGCCTCCTTCTGCACTCTAAATTCTAAAAGAAACTGCTTGCCCACCCCCTGTTCTCCTTCCACTGCTTCACAAGCCTGCATGACAGTACTCGAGCAATAGCAGATTACCTAAATTTGGGCAGCACGGTAGCACAAGTGGATAGCACTGTGGCTTCACAGCGCCAAGGTCCCAGGTTCGATTCCCCGCTGGGTCACTGTCTGTGCGGAGTCTGCACGCTCTCCCCGTGTCTGCGTGGGTTTCCTCCGGGTGCTCCGGTTTCCTCCCACAGTCCAAAGATGTGCACGATAGGTGGATTGGCCAGGCTAAATTGCCCTTAGTGACCAAAGAGGTTCGGAGGGGTTATTGGGTTACTAGGATAGGGTGGAAGTGAGGCTTAAGTGGGTCGGTACAGACTCGATGGGCCAAATGGCCTCCTTCTGCACTGTATATTCTATATTCTATGTAATTAATCTCATGGACATAAATTGCACAGAAGCTCGTATGATAGTTAAAATTACAACTTGTTCTAAAAGGGCCTGCTATGTCCCAAGACAATTTATCATATGGAAGACGCCGTCGCAAAGCTGTTGAATACCCCACTGGATTGGAGGACAGAGCTTCATCTATCTCCTATTTATGAAAAGAACTATCTTCCTCTCCTTGGCGTTTCCCTGGTCTGAGTAGCTCAGGATTAATCCAGACTGGAAATCTACTCAGCTCTTCTTGAAAAGACTTCAAATGAACTGTTTTACCTGGGGGTTCAGCACTCTGCCGGGCAGACTGGTTCCTTCCCTCCATCTCCGTGCCCAGCTGGTCTTCATTGGCAGCACTGTGCTGTAGGACCCATGGACCCTCCTGTGTCACTATCTCAGTTCAGTACTGTCCCTGCGGGATCTCCTTCCCCGTGCTGCCACACAGCAGTGTCTATCTGGACGGCACTGTGCTGTGGGACCCATGGACCCTCCTGTGTCACTATCTCAGTTCAGTACTGTGTCTGTGGTCAGGGATCTCCTTCCCCGTGCTGCCACACAGCAGTGTCTATCTGGGCAGCACTGTGCTGTGGGACCCATGGACCCTCCTGTGTCACTATCTCAGTTCAGTACTGTGCCTGCGGGATCTCCTTCCCCGTGCTGCCACACAGCAGTGTCTATCTGGACAGGACTGTGCTGTGGGACCCATGGACCCTCCTGTGTCACTATCTCAGTTCAGTACTGTGTCTGTGGGATCTCCTTCCCCGTGCTGCTACACAGCAGTGTCTATCTGGGCAGCACTGTGCTGTGGGACCCATGGACCCTCCTGTGTCACTATCTCAGTTCAGTACTGTCCCTGCGGGATCTCCTTCCCCGTGCTGCCACACAGCAGTGTCTATCTGGGCAGCACTGTGCTGTGGGACCCATGGACCCATCGCAACAAAGGCCCGAAGTTCGACTGGGGATGGGATGTGAGGTGATGGGGAGGGGATGGTGGCCTGATGAAGACCATTAGGAGAGCAATGTGGAAGCAGGGCTCATGTAGGCAGGCAGAGGAGCAAGGAGGTGGTTGAGGAAGGCAAACAATGGAAGGCAGAGGGAAGACCGAGGGGAGGCTACATGAAAAGCTCACAAATAGGCGGATCAAAGAATTACCACATTGTGAACTGGAAGGGGGCACACAAAGACTCCAGAGGTGGGAGGTCGAGGCCCAAGTGGGGCATGGGCACCTCGCAGGTGATGAGCTTGAGGGTAGGGTGGTTGATTCGAGGAACAGACTTCTCCTTGAGGCTACGAGCCTTTTCCCTCTGAGTTGCTGACATCCTGCACGGTCTGGTGATGACAGGTGGGCTGGAGAGAGTGATACGAGTGTGCTGGTGTTTAAATATGGCACCGCGACCTTTGAACCCATCAGCTGCCGGCCCACCAGGTGATTCAGAGGGGAACCTGTGCAGAATCTGGCACGGGATCCTGCCATTGTGGCCGGCGAGACAGGTGCCACTGGAGATAACCGTCACCGCACTTAGTCTGAAAATGGGAGAATTCAGCCCGAAAAACTTGAAAAAGGACAAGGGGCGAAATTCACCCCTACCCGGCGGGGCAGGGGGTCCCGGCGTAGCGGAGTGGCGCCAACCACTCCGGTGTCAGGCCTCCCCAAAGGTGCGGAATTCTCACATTGAGGGGCTAGGCAAACGCCGGAGCGGTTGGCACCACACTGACTGGCGCCAAAACTGGCAACAACGGCCTTTGACGCCCTCCGCCCGGCACCGGCCGAAAGGCCTTCGCCGGTTCGCGCATGCGCCGGTGTGTCAGCTACCGATGACGTCACCACCGGCGCATGCGCGGTAGGGGGTCTCTTCCGCCTCCGCCATGTCGGAGGCCGTGGTGGCGGCGGAAGAAAGAGAGTGCCCCCACGGCACTGGCCTGCCCGCTGATTGGTGGGCCCCGATCGCGGTCCTGGCCACCGTGGGGGCACCCCCCGGGGTCCGATCGCCCCTCGTCCCCCCCAGGACCCCGGGGGCCCGCTCGCGCTGCTGATCCCGCCGGCACAGAGGTGGTTCAAACCACGGCGGCGGGAGAGGCCTCTCAGCGGCGGGACTTCGGCCCATCTGGGCCGGAGAATAACGGCAGCACAGAAACACGTAGCCTCCCGCCGGCCCCCGCCATTCTCCGAGGCGGGCGGCGGAATTGGCGGCACGCCGACTTTTTGCGTGTGGGAGAATTCTGGACATGGCGGGGGGCGGGATTTTCGACGGCCCCGGGCGATTCTCCGACCCTGCTGGGGGTCGGAGAATTTCGCCCAAGAATTGCAGAACTAAGTGGAAACAGCGGAGGAGTGCAATTAATTGGATCTCTCTTTGAAAGAGCCACAGTGGATTTATTGGTGTTTTATTCTACAATTCTACGTTTCATTCTACAATTCCTGGAAAGCGTTGCCAGGGGAGGTTGTGGAAGCAGGTACATTAACGGCGTTCAAAAGGCATCTTGACAAACACATGGATAGGATGGGTATAGAGGGACACGGCACAAGGAAGGGCTGAGGGTTTTGGCCAATGTTGGTATCATGACCAGTACAGGCTTGGAGGGCCGAAGGGCCTGTTCCTGTGCTGTATTGTTCTTTGATCTTTGTTCTTTGAAACATATCTGCTTGGCCAACTAACCTGGGCAGAGGTAAACACACTGACCAGGACAGAGTTTAGTGGTCAGTAAGTGACAGGCAATTGAAACCTGGCTTCACTGGGGTAAATTTGCTCACCTTGTTCTCCCAGCAATGAGGATATAAAATCATTGAATTTTGAGAAAGTTATTTTTGAAAAGAGGGAGCGATTTAAAGGAAGGCATTCCAACAAGCGAGGGACATTTGACCTCAAACATTATTCGCCATCCAGATATTATAGCAGGGCTGTTTAGAAAGGCACTTGATAAAATTCCACTCCAATGCAGAGAATTTCAAAATGCTATTTTGAAATTGAATAAACCACTCCTTCAAAGCACATATGAATATTTCCCCTCCCTTAGGTGTGACGTTTTTGCTCTGAAATATTTATGAAGTTATCACAAGCCCTGTTCATGCAGGTTAAGATCCTTTTAAATCAAACGTTTGACATAGTTTCCAATTTTTTTCTCCTGATTTACAAGGTTCTTGTACGCCATCTTAAACCTCAGGGGGCATTTGCTGCTCAAATCAAAGTTACAATGTGGTTACAGGGTGAAGAAATGAAGAGAATATTTTAGCCCATCTGAAGAACGATTCCATGATGTGAAGAAAAATGCCAGAAATTCACAGTGATGTGCATCCTCAGATATTTAACACATACTCCTTTGTCTGCTGAAAGATTTGTTGAGCACAATTCAGTTCAATCGAATCGGCTTTTAAGTATTCAGCAGAAATACTCGATGTGCTCAAAAGAGGAAAGCAGGCTGAAATCCAACCCCCCAGAGCTGGTGTCTCTGTAATTTTCACAACAGGTTATTAATAACATGCACATTAACACATTGGCATGCCAGAGCCCTACCTAGCACTTTAACAAAGCTGTTAACCCAGTTCAAATCATGTTCAAATCGTGGAACAAAAGGAGTTCATGTGAATGCTTTCATTACTGGCCATCAGAGGATTGTGATGATAGACTTGGAAAAATTAGGACAATATTAACCAGCACAGAGGAAGAGCTTTTGAGGAGATCACGTAGAAATGATTAAAAGGGAGCAGGATTCCCCGGTCTCCAAGCCGCGTGTTTCCTGGTGACGCGCTGCTCGCTGGTGATGGCGGGATTCTGTCTTCCCACTACTTACCAATGGGGTTTCCCATTGAAGCCATCCCACACCGCTGGGAAACCGGGCAGGGGTGCGTTGCCGGCGGGAAAAGTGCATCGCAACAGGCAGAGAATTCCGGCCAAGAGCTATAATGAAATATGCAGCAAATACAATTGGTTAACTATCATCTAATTCCTAATCCTCCACTTTAAGTTTCCCCCACCCTCCACACACACACACAACAAACAAACACAGAGGGGGAGAGAGGGGTGAAAAATAATAAGTAAAAGGAAAAAGAGGGCAGGATTCTCTGACCCCCTGCCGGTTTTTGGCCGGGGGGGGGCGGGGTTTACGCCACGCCGGTCGGGGGCCACTACCAGCGGTCCCCCTGGCAATTCTCCAGACCCCGATGGGTCGAGCAGCCATTGTTTCCTGGCCAGTCCCCACCGGCGTGAAATGGACATGGTCCATCACGGCAGGACCTGGCTTGTAGGCTGGCTCGGTGAGTTCTCGGGGGAGGTGCGGGAGGGGGATCTGGGCCCGGCGGGGTCCCCCAGAGTGGCCTGGCTCGCGATCGGGGCCCACCGATCTGCAGGTGGGCCTTTGCCGTGGGGGCGCTCTTTCCTTCCGCACCGGCCTCTGTAGGGCTCCACCATGGCTGGCGTGGAGAAGAACCCGCCTGCACATGCGCAGGAAACAAGCTGGGTGGTCTGCGCATGTGTGGAACCACGCCGGCGGTTCTGTGCATGAGCCAACTTGCGGTGGCCCTTCAGTGGCAGTTGGCACAGCAGCAACCTCTCCGGCGTCGGCCGAGCCCCTGGAAGTGCGGAGTGGTTTGTGCCGCTCTTAGCGCCGGTGTCGGGCCGACCAGCCAGTTGCGGGAGAATCCCACCCCTTGTCTTTGTTTCAGGTGCTCCTTCCCCACAGCTACTAGACTCCTCGACGACTCTCCCTCAGACTGATCTGTTCCCTGTAAGAACACTATTCACGATACCCTATGCTGCTCTATTTGCTTTCTTTGGCCCTTGTTCCGCACTGTAACCAACCACTATGTGTCAATGTACTCTGTTGATTATTCTTTTCATCTAATATGTACATACTGTGTACGTTCCCTTGGCCACAGGAAAATACCTTTCATTGTACTTTGGTACATGTGACAATGAAATGAAAATTGAAATGAAAATCGCTTATTGTCACGAGTAGGCTTCAAATGAAGTTACTGTGAAAAGCCCCTAGTCGCCACATTCCGGCGCCTGTTCGGGGAGGCTGTTACGGGAATTGAACCGTGCTATTGGCCTGCCTTGGTCTGCTTTAAAAGCCAGCTATTTAGCCCTGTGCTAAACCAGCCCCTGTCAATCAATCAATCAAATCAATCAATGGAGATAGACACCAGCTGGGATGAGGAGTCACTCAGTACAGACACAGATCTCAGTGAGAGGTTCAGGAGTTCAAAGGTGGAAGTTTCAGGTTTCTTTTGCAGAGTGGCACAACGGGTGTGAAAAGCGGCAAGGAAGTCCACCACCCCAAATCGCCAGTAAGTGAAAAGCTGACATGTCTGACTTGGTTCCAGGTAGCACATATTGGGAAAATAAGGCCCCCAATCACCTGTCACTGGAGGCAGACACTTTATTCGTTGCAAAGGGAAACGTGAGGAAAAATCAGACTGTGCCACAGTCTTGTCCGAATATGTCACGAGTTTGTACAAAATCCTTTTGTCAGCTGCGGTTAAGTTGCTGGATAAAGAAGGGCAGCAGGGTGGCACAGTGGTTAGCACTGCGGCCTCATGGCGCCGAGGTCCCAGGTTCCATCCCGGCTCTGGGTCACTGTCCGTGTGGAGTTTGCACATTCTCCCCGTGTCTGCGTGGGTTTCACCCCCACAACTCAAAGATGTGCAGGGTAGGTGGATTGGCCACGCTAAATTGCCCCTTAATTGAAAAAAATGAAATGGGTACTCAAAATTTAAACAAAAAAGTTGCTGGATAAAGTGAACAGAATTATTGCATCTGAATGAAAGAAGAACAGCATGATCCCATTCAAATACATTCTGTATTATCTCATAGAATAGAAACCTTATAGTGCAGAAGGAAGCCATTCAGCCCATTGAGTCTGCACCAGCCCTTGGAAAGAGCACCCTACTTAAGCCAAGGCCTCCACCTCATCCCCATAATCCAGCAACCCTACCTAACATTTTGGACACTAAGGGCAATTTAGCAAGGTCGATCCACCTAACCTGCACATCTTTGGACACTAAAGGGCAATTTAGCATGGCCTAACCTGCACATCTTTGGACTGTGGGAGGAAACCCGCGCAGACACGGGGAGAACGTGCAGACTCCACACAGACAGTGACCCAAGCCGGAATTGAACCCGGGTCCCTGGCGCTGTGAGGCGTGAGTGTCGCCAACTATCTCTATTCAACAAAAACATATATAGACAAGGCCCAGATATGAATGAGAGATAATGGGAGTTCACTGCACACCAAAGTGAGACAATTGGCAGTAGCTCCAATTACGTAAATTACTTCTATTTTAAAATATTTATGATTCCTGCCTTAACACTAAATATTAAGTGTGAAGTAATCAGGTGTGGGGCGACATCACTTTAAACTTTCACATTCAAAGCTTCAGTATTTGGGGACAATTACTTCATAAAACCACTTCTGTGAAGAGGCCTAGCTCTCTGAATTAAGTAGCATTTGTATAACCTTAAAATTGCAAGTCACCTTCAGAAACATGCATCTCATGGTAAAAACGAAGGGAAAATTAAATGAATTGCCTAAACGTTGGCTCAAACCACTCTTAACTCTTTAAGAAGCACATCGTCTTCACCAGTAGAACAGATGGAAGTAGACGTGTGAGCAAAATTGGTCAAATGGGGCAAAAAGCTTTGTTTCCACCAAATATATTTTTAAACATATAGTGCGGTGTGCACATTTCTTGTCTATAAGCCTTAGCCCTGTAGTTACAATCCTTGATCATGCTTTTGCATTAACATTTACTATTATGAGGACAGCACAGTGAAGCAGTGGCTAGCACTGCTGCCTCACGCCGCTGAGGACCCGGGTTTGAACCCAGCTCTGGGTCACTGTCCGTGTGAAGTTTGCACATTCTCCCCGTGTCTGCGTGGGTCTCACCCCCACAACCCAAAGTTGTGCAGGGTGGGTGGATTGGCCACGCTAAATTGCCCCTGAATTGGGGGAGAAAAAAAGAATTGTGTACTTTAAATTTTAACATAAATTTTTTTTTTACCATTATGACTTAGCAGGTCAACATTTCCCTTTCACTTTTGTTATGTCAACTGTCACACTGTAGTGTCGACTTTGGCTATTGGCTGTCTCTATGGAGGGATTATCTAAACCCGCTCCCAAATCCATTGATACATTTGTATCAAAAACACACATACATTCAGCAAATAACTATGGGAAATTTGTTGCTTGGAGGATTTGGGAGGATTGTAACTAAAATGGAGTCTTGAAAAAGAACAAAGAAAAGTAGAGCACAGGAACAGGCCCTTCGGCCCTCCAGGCCTGTGCCCATCATGATGTCCTAACTAAAAAATACCTTCTGCCCTCACTCGGTCCGTATCCCTTTATTTCCTCACTATTCATGTACCCATCCACATGCCTCTTAGATGTTGCTAATGATCTGCTTCCACTACATCCTCTGGCAGTGCGTTCCAGGCACCCACCACTCTCTGCGTGAAAAACTTAACCCGCACATCTCCCTTAAACTTTCCCCCTCTCACCTTGAACCTGTGCCCCCTTGTAATTGACACTGCCACCCTTGGAAAAAGCCTCTGACTATCCATCCTGTCTGTGCCTCTCATACTTTTGTAGACCTCTATCAGGTCTCCCCTCAGCCTCCGTCTTTCCAGTGAAAACAATCCTGGTTTATTCAACCTCTCCTCATAGCCAACACCCTGGAGACCAGGCAACATCCTGGTGAACCTTCTTTGCCTTCTCTCCAAAGCTTCCACATCCTTTTGATAATGCGGTGACCAGAACTGCACGCAATACTCCAAATGCTGCCTAACCAAGGTTTCATACAGCTGCAACAGGATTTCCCAACTCTTGTACTCAATGGCCCGACTGATGAAGGCAAGCATGGCATATACCTCCTTAATCACCTTGGCCGCCTGTGTTGCCACTTTTAGGGGACTATGGACCTGCACGCCCAGATCCCTCTGTATGTTAATGTTCCACTTGGCACAGAAGAAGTTAGTTGTCAGGAGGAAGGGTGAGATTTCAAAGTGTCAGCGTAGCTCTTATTTATTGCTCAAAAATATCTGAACATTGTGTCCAATAAGACAATTTTATCAGCAATTCAGAAGTGTTTAAGAAATGTCAGTGGGTATTCAAAATAATTACACGGCGATGTTTGATCAGCCATGGAAGTTTTATGCGCTCGATACATTGTAAATGCTCAATCATCATTTGTTGAAACAAATATATAAACTGATCAGTTCCATTAATGTGTCAGATCGGTAAAAAAAAATTGCAGTGATGTGATCTAGCAGTGGATCGATTGTAACCAAAAATAATAGGATTTCTAAGTCGCTTAAAGCCATGATTTCTGATGTAATGTGGAGACTGCCACAGCAAGGTGATGGCACTTGAATCATTGGCAATCATCTATATTTATCTTTCAAAGGAGATATATGAACTTCAAAACAGCAATTTAACAATTATGACAAGCATAGGTTTGGACCCTCTGCAGAGTGAGAAATGCTACAAATATCATTGATCACTTATGTAAGTGTCTCTCTCACCTCGGAGTAATAAGATTGTGGCCTTAAGTCCCACTGCCGAGACTTGAGCTCAAACTCTCAGCTGACACTCCAGTGCAGTGCTGAGGGAGTGCTGCACTCTTGGAGAAGTTGGGCAGAATTCTCCGGTCCCCCAGCCGCGTGATTCTCGGCAGCGCGTCGTTCGTTGGCGGTGGGATTCCATCTTCCCGCCGCTTGTCAATGGAATTTCCCATTGAAGCCACACCCTACGCTGCCGGGAAACCCACAGGCGGGGATGCGCTGAGGCGGGAAAAGATAATCCCAACGGCTGGAAGATTCCAGTCGTCACCTTTTGGATGCGACATCAAATTAAGTCGATCTTCTAAACAGGATGTAAGAAAGTCCTACGGTACTATTTCAAAGCGGAGCTTTCCCTGACGATCTAACCAATTGTTGCCTGTTTTTGTGATGTTGACTGAGGGAGATCTCCAGCGGGATTCTCCGTTCCGGGATCCTTCGGTCCGCCGGCAGCGTACCCATGCCCACAGGTTTCCCGGCAGTGTGGGGTGGCCACAATGGGCAACCCCATTGGCCGGCTGCCGGGACAGAGAATCCCGCTGCTGGCGGGGCGTGCCGTGCCAGAAAACGTGGCTGGCAGCCCGGAGAATCGCGCCCTTGGTCATTATAACATTACTGTTTGATTGACTTCAACAGCAAAGCACTGTGAGACATCCTGAGGTGTTCAAAAATGCTAGAAAGATGCAAACCTTTCTTTTTTTCATTTCCAACCATAACAATACAAAGAGACTGAAATCCCGACTGAAGTAACTCAAAATCTAAGCTCTCCCCACCAAACAAACACCAAACATTCGTCCTTTCTGTTAACTGTTCTTCCATTTTATCCATCTCTTCACTTTGTACCTCATCTATCTCAGATAGACCGCTGTTTCTGTCCAGGTTCTATATTTGGAATGCATTGGATAAAATGGATGTAAAGTGCATTGTGACTTTGTCATGAAAACAATAAAATCTGCATTTTACTTGTGATAATTAACTTGCTGGAGCCTAATTCTCCCAAGTCTTAAATATAACCACAGACTCTAATTATGTCAGCGCTGTAACCGTGGCAGCAGTTACTGCTTTTTGGGTACATTTGTTGATCTGCTTTTTTTTCCTGATTGATTTTGAAATGAAAGAAAGACTTGCATTTTTATAGCACTTTTCACAACCACTGGACATCTCAAAGTACTGTACAGCCAATTAAGTACTTTTGAGTAAAGCGAAGTCACCATAGTCCCAGGTGGCCATAGGCTGCTTTCCCCTGTGAGGGGGAGAGCTGACTGGTGGTGGTTTAACCTGAGGGTCACCACACCTCAGGCGAGGGTCAAGGTTGAGAAGGCGGGGCCTTCATGCATAACTTCAGCCGGTACTGTTGTAATGTCGGAAAAGCAGAGGGCAGTTTACACACAGCAAGCTTCCATTTGATAATGGCAATTTACCGGCCACGCTGCGCTCGAAATGCAGCGCCACATCGCCGGTAAGTGATGTGAGACGCTGCTCCTGGGATCTACCCAGCTCGCCGCGCCTCGTGGGATCCAACGCAATCTCACGTGACGTTGCGATGTGAAGCCTGCCCATTGTGGGTGGAATCACTTTTTGGCAAATCTGTATCTTAGCGCAAGGCAGATGGTCTCACTCTAATATGCTGTTCCCTGAGGTAACCAAGGCGTTGGGATCTATCCCCTTTGCCTCGGAGACCTCGGGCGGGCACCGTTCAGTACTGGTCTCCACACACGGGGAGCAGAGGGAACGGCACTCATGGGTGGCTCCCAGGGGATAGGAAGCCCCCAGGGGCATGCCCTCTGGGCAGGGTGATACATTGGCACTGCTAGTGCCACCTGGACATCTTGGCTCTACCAGCCTGGCACCCTGGCAGTGCTGCCGCCAAGGTGCCAAGCTGTCATCTTTTGCACGGTGGTGATTGGGCGAGGGGGTGATGCCTTGCGTGGCTGTGTGTGTGTGGGGGGCGCTGCTGAGGGCCTCCTTACAATGATATGGGGCTTGCGGGGGGATTGGAGGTCGCATCAGGGGTTTGAGAGATCGGGACACCACGAGCGGTACTCCACAGTGCAGGAAACAGGACTAAGTGCAGCCTCGGCCACCTGTTTCCCGCTGAGGCCCCATATTTAACCCGTTATATTCGATAGCGTTGTGTTTCTCAGCAACCATCACAAGTGCTGGTTGTGCAAAATGTGACCTTAAAATCTGTTTACAATCCATTGCTTTTGCTTGGTCACTGGGGTTAGATCAATTAGCAAATTGGAAATATCCGTAAATGGCAGATGGTTGCATCAGCCATTTAGGTTGGACGTCCTGTTCTGTCAATTCTATCCAATACTAAATGATGAAGTTTACACTTATTGGATGCGTTCAGCATTAATACTGTTTTCCAGTGCTGACAAAAGATTATATGGAATTTACAGTGCAGAAGGAGGCCATTCGGCCCATCGAGCCTGCACCAGAGCATAGAAAGAGCACCTCACCCATGCCCATGCCTCCACCCTATCCCCATAACCCAGTAACCCCACCTCACCTTCAGGACACTAAGGGGCAATTTATCATGCCCAATCCACCTAACCTGCACCTCTTTGGACTGTGGGAGGAAACCCACGCACACACGGGGAGAACGTGCAGACTCCGCACAGACAGTGATCCCAGTAGGGAATCGAACCTGGGATCCTGGAGCTGTTAGGCAGCAGTGTGCACTGTGCCTCCGACAGTGGGAGGAATTTGACTTTGACCACTAATGCAAAGACAAGCAACAGCCCGTCCAAATTCCACGACCTTGCAAAGTCCAAATTACTCCCCAGGGTGCTAATTGACTTTGAATTACAAACTCTCATGTGATGCAAAGGGTTCCAGGACTGTGCTACCGATTGGTTGAATGACTTGGACTGAAATGAATTCAATCTTCATTCAGCCAATTTGAGTCAGTTTCATGCTATTAATTTGTCACATCAAATGATTTGGTTTAGGTGACTGTCCATGGTTAATCTGCCATTAATCGAATGCATAAATAATAATGGAGTTCAAATTAAAATACATTACTTTGATTTAAATTTTCATCATGTTTCAAAGGTGGAATTGTAAAGAGAGGGAGAAGTTTGATGCATAAGTGCTTCTATAAATGGGAGTCATGAATGAATATTTGAACAGAACTGACGGTTTGGCCAAAACATTGGAATGCTCAAACGCATTTAGGGCTCTCTGGATAAACTGGGATTTTCACCACTTCGACAGAGGCATTCATCCAGTATCGCACACTCCACATCTATCTGAATAAGTGTTGTGTTGCTCAAATAGTCATTGATTCTTGAAAAGTGTGAAAGGGGCACTATTACACATGGGCCATGGTTGGTTAGTTTGCTGTCATTTCCACTAAGAATTCCTCGGCATCTGGATGGCACTCTCTCAATTCTAGACGGGAGTGTCAACCTAGTTTATAAGACCATAAAACATAGGAGCAGTATTTGGCCACTCGGCCCATCAAGTCTGCTCCACCATTCAATCATGGCTGAAATTTTTCTCATCCCCATGCTCCTGCCTTGGGCAGCACAGTAGCAGAGGGGCAGCATGGTAGCACAATGGTTAGCACAGTTGTTTCACAGCTCCAGAGTCCCAGGTTCGATTCCCAGCTTGGGTTACTGTCTGTGTGGAGTTGGCACACTCTCTGCGTGTCTGCGTGGGTTTCCTCCGGGTGCTCCGGTTTCCTCCCACAGTCCAAAGATGTGCAGGTTAGGTGATTGGCCATGCTAAATTGCCATGTGTGTAAAAAAAGGTTAGGTGGGGTTACTGGGTTACAGGGAGGGTGGAGGTGTGGGCCTGGGTCGAGTGCCCTTTCCAAGGGCTGGTGCAGACTCGATGAGCCGAATGGCCTCCTTCTGCACTGTAGATTCTATGATTCTCACCATAACCCCTGATCCCCTTATTAATCAAGAACCTATCTATCTCGGTCTTAAAGACACTCAGTGAATTGGCCTCCATGGCCTTCTGCGGCAAAGAGTTCCACAGATTCACCACCCTCTGGCTGAAGAAATTACTCCTCATCTCTGTTTTAAAGGATCGTCCCTTCAGTCTGAGGCTGTGCTCGATTCCCTCGAGTGGACCTTAAACCATAGCCCTTCTGAATCAGAGGTGTGAAGCACCTCTGACACTCCCCGAAGAGTTTCAAAGTCCATTGGGCAAGGTGCTGGATCAGCCTGTGAGCAGCCGCTGGGAAGAATCCAGTTCGATGATCACTTTATGAACGGAGTATTTCAAATCTCATTGTTTTGGGGGCAAAGCGTTTCACTGAAAGCTATTGCGAGTTGCATCATCAATTGAGATTCACCCTCAAATACCTTCAATGGGAGAGCAATATAAAATTGTCAGCAATATTGAAGCTATATATTCAAGACATTAAATCTTATTGCATTTTTAATTAAACAATCCATTAGTTACTGATTAGACTGCAGGATTTAAGGGTATTACATTCTCAGGGAGGAGTGTACTTTTGTTGATAAAGAAAATACATTGAAAATGTACCTGTTTAATACCAATAAGAAGTGTTGAAGGACAGGGGGGATCTTGTCACTTTGCTGGTCAAGCAGATTTCCTATCAATAAGGAAGGAGTCCTAAATTTAAATCAGTATCAACTTATCAGTTCGGGAGTCCTCGAGTGCCCCCACCTCATAAGGGCGGGGTGCCACAGTGCCTGATCCCTGGCATGGACAAACTGGCACATCGGTCCATGCCAGTCTGGAAGTTCCACCTGGGCACCTGGCAGTGCCAAGGTTCCCTGGTGAGTGCCAGGGTACCACCCTGCCCAGAGCTCGAACACACAGGGGCCTCCGAAAGCCTGGGAGACACCCCCTACGTACCGTTACGCCTGGTCCATGTTTGTGTCAGGGGAGAGCTCTTGCTTGAAAAATGATAAGTCAAACCCCTGTAACTGTAGAACCAATTGGGTGCTAATGGAAGTTTACTGTGAGAGGGTGGAACCATTGTTGGAGTTCATTTATTTTGATGCTCATCGAGGTTTGCTATAAAAGAGGGGGTGAAATTACCAGGACAGAAGTGCATAATAATCTCATAGTGAAACAGTAACTTGTTTTAGACTGCACATGATTCTCAAGAATCTTTTCCAATGACTTTAATCTTGTCCTTTTGTCCACTTACCTATTATCCTACTCTATCTTGGTGTTTTTTCCAGAATATGTGAGGTATTGAAATACCATGATAAAGTTGTGTTGTACAGTAGATATTGAAAATATACTGTAGTGAGAAGCAGCGATTGGCAGTCTACAGACTTGCTGATCAAGAAAAAGCAGATACAGCTTATCAACCAGTCTGCATTCGCCCTCTGGTCTCTTAAAGGTTATGTTGCACAGAGACACCTGAGGAATCCAACACTTCTTACTGACAGTGAAAATCTATGGGGCGAGATTCTCCGCACTTCCGACGGTGCGGAGAATAGCATGGCTCGTAAAATTTTACGGCCACGCTGTTCCGACGCCCTCCCGCTATTCTCCCACCCCCCCACGCCCAACTCCCGACACGAATCGCTGCCGCCGTTTTTTTACGGCCGGCAGC
Organism: Scyliorhinus canicula; assembly: GCF_902713615.1. Lineage (NCBI taxonomy): Eukaryota > Metazoa > Chordata > Chondrichthyes > Carcharhiniformes > Scyliorhinidae > Scyliorhinus > Scyliorhinus canicula. Next base: position 16,795,027 of record NC_052173.1, read on the forward strand.
AATTCACAGCTGATAGATGGGCCGAGTTCCCAGCCCTTTACGGCCGTTTTTACGAACGGCAAACACACCTGGTCTGGCCGTTCGTAAAAACGGCCGTAAACACTCGCATTTTATAACCATGGCACCGATTGGCACGGCAGTACCACGGCCGTGCCAAGGGCCCGCGATCGGTGGGTACCGATCATGGGCAGCGGGCCCGATGCCCGCGCACTATTTCTCCTTCCGCCGCCCCGCAGTATCCATTCGCGGGACGGCTGAGGGGCAACCCGGCCCGCGCATGCGCGGGTTTCGCGCAAATGCGCGATGACGTCATCCGCGCATGCGCGGGTTGGAGTCTTCCAATCCGCGCATGCGCGGCTGACGTCATATGACGCGTCAGCCGGCGCTAACTCCGGCAAGCGGGCTTAACGAAATTCGTTAAGCCCGCGATGCCGGAGCTTACGGCGTCGGGCTGCTAGCCCCGACCGGGGACCAGAATCGGTTCCCGGTCGGGAAGGGGGGGGCTGGCGTCAAACCCGCCCGGATTTGACGCCAGCCTTACGATTTCTCCCGTTTTGGGAGAATCGCGCCCATGCTGTTCAATCATTCCACTTTGTTGCTCTGGAATCATGTGATTTTCCTATCCTGTGAGATTACTGATAAAATAGAATCCAATTACACCCCTTGTATAAAATAACCAGATTGAATAATATCATGCACACAGGCAGAAGAAAGTCTTTTGTTACTCCTACAGAATAGAGACAACCTTGTGCAGTTCATCTGTGTTTCAGGTATTGAATCTTTCCCCAAATATGAATTTACTGTCACCGTGTCCAGGCGGTCAAAAGTGCAAACATGCATGGCAGCACGGTAGCGCAGTGGGTTAGCACTGCTGCCTCACAGCGCCGAGGTCCCAGGTTCGATCCCGGCTCTGGGTCACTGTCCGTGTGGAGTTTGCACTTTCTCCCCGTGGCTGCGTGGGTTTCACCCCCACAACACAAAGATGTGCAGGGTAGGTGGATTGGCCATGCTAAATTGCCCCTTAATTGGAAAAAATTAATGGCGTACTCTGAATTTATTTTAAAAATAAAAATTGTTTTAAAAGTGCAAACATGCTAACGAGGACTGAGGCAGTCACCAAAATCAGTGTTATCACCTGCACAGCGTTATAAATAATGAATGGGATATTTTCCTGTCAAATTAACAATATTGCACAATGCTGTTAAAATAGAATTTGTACTTTATGGTTTGTTTAATAATCGCGGTGTGATCACCGATAGGACACTCACAAACGTACACTGCATTATATCATTGCTGCTCTTAATATTAATGACCCATGCTGCATATATTATGGGCAGCACGGTAGCACAATGGTTCACACTGTTGCTTCACAGTGAAAGAGTCCCGGGTTCGATTCCCGGCTTGGGTCACTGTCTGTGCGGAGTCTGCACGTTCTCCCTGTGTCTGCGTGGGTTTCCTCCGGGTGCTCCGGTTTCCTCCCACAAGTCACGAAAGACGTGCTGTTAGGTGAATTGGACATTCTGAATTCTCCCTCTGTGACCCGAACAGGCGCCGGAATGTGGCGACTAGGGGCTTTTCACAGTAACTTCATTGCAGTGTTAATGTCTGCCTACTTGTGGCACGAATAAAAGATTATTATTTTTAAGGGGACAATGGACAAACCCAGCCCTGGCTTTGCATCCTTTAAAATCTGGATGAATCAAAGTTCTGGACAAGATTCTGCAAATTTCGACTGTTTCGGGGAAATCAGAGGAGTCAGGCATGTATGGCCACAGCACTGCAGTATTCAACAGTTTCCCTGTGGCAAGAAGTTAAACCAGCGATCAATCTGTCCTCTTGGCAGACAAGTGTGCATTTAGGACACAGGATGCCTGCAGTCTGGAAAGGAAGAAACAGAATGGCTTGAAGTCACGCTTGAATGGAATTCTTTTCGAGATCCAAGTGATGGCGGCTGGATATGTGCAAAGAACGGGGGGATCAAATTGTCTATTGACCAGGCTTCTGCAGGTATATTACCGAATGCAGGAAATGTGACCTGGCAGCTAAGCTGCAATGTGCTTCCGAATAATTTATTACAGTTGCAACTTTTGTTCTTCATTTTATATTGATCCTCCACCCCCCAAACTAAGGACAAACGAGAATTACATGATCAAGAAAAGGTTCGCTTGTTAATATTTATATTCAGACCCAATCTATTCCCTCCCTTCGGTCACCTTAAGTTTGCCATCTGGAGTACTGTCTTTAGTTTAAGGATTTGAAAAAGCCCACAGCATTAATTTGCTCACACTGTATTCATGCATAAAGCAATTTGCAGATGTGGGAAGGCTAAAAGTTGCTTCAATTCAACGTTTTCCTCAGCCTAAGTCTTCAATTTTCCTGCTCTCACCAACCTGACCCTGACTAGTTCCTGCAGTCGGTGAAGGCGAAATTAAATATGTGACTGTGTCAGACAACTCATGTGTATCTTCCCTCAGCCAAATGCCCAGGGCTAACACATCATTGCATCCTGGTGGCAGTCAACCAGCTAACTTGCATCTGTCAGCAAACTCTGTCCAGCTCACCTGTCTTCGCCAGATCGTGTAGGATCTCAGCAACTCAGAGGTGAAAGGATAGCAGCCTCAAGAGGAAATCTGTTCCTCGATTCAACCGCCCTCCCTGCTCCAGCAGTGTCCATGACCTGCGAGATGCCCATGCCCCACTACGCCTTCCCGACACTCCCCACCCCTGGGACTCCTTAATGTTACCTTGCCCTCTAGTCCCAGGACTGAGGTTCAGACATCTTCCTGAAGTTCCTCTTCCATCCACTGCAGTTGGTTGATGCAGATATTGGGGAGCTGTCGGCCAACCAGGTTGGCCGGTAGGTCTCCAAGGCAGGACTTCCTCCCGAGTGAGAGGCGGAGACTCTGCCTGCAGCTAATTGACACTCATTCAAATGTGAAATAGCGACAGGGCACTGGAGGTCCATGGCGATGTGTCCTCACCCACTCTTCAAGGGAGACACCATTGTGGCATTATCATAAATGTAAGAACTGTAAGGGTTAATGAAAGGTCTAGATCAACCACTAAATGAAGCTAGAGTCAACCACTTTGCTGTGGGCCTGGAGTCTTGTGTCGGCCAGACCGGGTAAGGACGGCGGATTTCCTTCCCTTAGGGACATTAGTGAACCAGATGGGCTTTTTATGATAATCAATTCTTGGTCACGATTTGGCTTTTAATTCCAGATTTTGGCTAGATTCAAATTTCACCATCTGCCATGATGGGATTTGAACCCGGGTCCCCGGAGTATTACCTTGGGTTCTAGATTGCTTGTCCAGTGACCATACCCATATCACTACGCCACCGTGACCAGGCTGCCAGTGACCATACTCGTATCACTACGCCACCGTGACCAGGCTGCCAGTGACCATACCCATATCACTACGCCACTGTGACCAGGCTGCCAGTGACCATACCCATATCACTACGCCACCGTGACCAGGCTGCCAGTGACCATACTCGTATCACTACGCCACCGTGACCAGGCTGCCAGTGACCATACTCGTATCACTACGCCACTGTGACCAGGCTGCCAGTGACCATACTCGTATCACTACGCCACCGTGACCAGGCTGCCAGTGACCATACCCATATCACTACGCCACTGTGACCAGGCTGCCAGTGACCATACCCATATCACTACGCCACCGTGACCAGGCTGCCAGTGACCATACCCGTATCACTACGCCACCGTGACCAGGCTGCCAGTGACCATACCCGTATCACTACGCCACCGTGACCAGGCTGCCAGTGACCATACTCGTATCACTACGCCACTGTGACCAGGCTGCCAGTGACCATACTCGTATCACTACGCCACCGTGACCAGGCTGCCAGTGACCATACCCATATCACTACGCCACTGTGACCAGGCTGCCAGTGACCATACTCGTATCACTACGCCACCGTGACCAGGCTGCCAGTGACCATACCCGTATCACTACGCCACCGTGACCAGGCTGCCAGTGACCATACTCGTATCACTACGCCACCGTGACCAGGCTGCCAGTGACCATACTCGTATCACTACGCCACCGTGACCAGGCTGCCAGTGACCATACTCGTATCACTACGCCACCGTGACCAGGCTGCCAGTGACCATACTCGTATCACTACGCCACCGTGACCAGGCTGCCAGTGACCATACTCGTATCACTACGCCACCGTGACCAGGCTGCCAGTGACCATACTCGTATCACTACGCCACCGTGACCAGGCTGCCAGTGACCATACTCGTATCACTACGCCACCGTGACCAGGCTGCCAGTGACCATACTCGTATCACTACGCCACCGTGACCAGGCTGCCAGTGACCATACCCGTATCACTACGCCACCGTGACCAGGCTGCCAGTGACCATACCCATATCACTACGCCACCGTGACCAGGCTGCCAGTGACCATACTCGTATCACTACGCCACCGTGACCAGGCTGCCAGTGACCATACCCATATCACTACGCCACTGTGACCAGGCTGCCAGTGACCATACTCGTATCACTACGCCACCGTGACCAGGCTGCATGTACATCACACACACACCAGTCCTCCACGCACATCACATACGTCCGTGAGCGCCAGGCACCACCCCCCCAATTAAACACACCAACAGATGTAACCTAGAGGAAACTGACCAATTGAAACAGTCCGATCAGGCTAATGCTGCGTATTATTCTTATAGATTGGCCCTGTGATATTTTCAGCAATGCATGGTGCTTGTGGCTTCACTTCCAAATCAGATAACAGAAGCTAACAGAAAACTGCAACAGAAGTATAAATGGCGAAAGATGCAAAACAAACTATTGAACCAGGGGCTGGTTGAGCACAGTGGGCTAAATAGCTGGCTTGCAATGCAGAACAATGCCAGCAGTGCGGGTTCAATTCCCGTACTGGCCTCCCCGAACAGGCGCCGGAATGTGGCGACTAGGGGCTTTTCACAGTAACTTCATTGAAGCCTACTTGTGACAATAAGCGATTATTATTATTATTATCCACTATCACCCACTTTACTATTGCACAATGGTCATCGCCATAAAGTGATGGTGGGTAATCTCCCGATCTGTGAAAGAGGGGGTACATTTTCCAATTGCTGGCCTGAGACGAAGGGGGACTACTGCCTGTACTATAAGACCAGCCCCGCTCCCCTACCAGTAGGTAAAAACACACAAATCATTCACCAACTCACCACGGACCAGAACAATTAGAGTCACATTGTTTCGGCAAAAGCTTTGCAAGAAACAATTTTCGATAAAGTGCAGCTGTAAAATGACAGTGTGAATGGCTGTGAAATGAAGCAGTAAATAGGATGATTACCATAAGCCTGATTTTTTTGTTTAAAAAGGAATCCGATGCAAGTGTTGTAAACTATTCACACACCATGCCACTTTCAAGCTATCTCCGATATTGACAGGCTCTTGACAACCAGGGGAAATGTTGCAAACAGCTACGGCAACATTTAAAAATGCTCTCACTTTCACCATCAAGACACGTGGGAAAGAGTTAAAGTTTAATATGAAAGATTCACTTTTGAGAATTACAGCTTCCAAGCTGTAATGATATACTCTCAAAGTTCATAATTGAATCATACTGCACTCACATCGCAAAAACCTAATATTCCACTCAGCTTTACTGAAGTGAGCATTCTGTAATGTCTGTTATTTGTGTCAAAGCTTTCACCCTTCTAGTGGGCAATGATGTTTCCCCCATTATGTTTCCAATGGGTTTACCTGACATCTGCCAGGCAAGCCTCACGTTTTCAACAGTGTCCAACAGAAGGTTAATAACAGCCTGCTCCTCGTGTGTGTGTGTGGGTTGCTGGGAGTGGTCATACAAATCTGTTGCCCCATTGTGAATTTGGAATAAATCAGCCCTTCTTTGCCATTATATATGGGATCACCTGTTTGAAAGAAAAAAAACTGTTTATGAAGTCACAGTTTTGGGGAGGCACGGTGGCGCAGTGGTTAGCACTGCTGCCTTCACCGCCGAGGACCCGGGTTTGAACCCAGCCCTATGTCACTGTCCGTGTGGAGTTTGCACATTCTCCCCGTGTCTGCGTGGGTTTCACTCCCCCAATCCAAAGATGTGCAGGGTAGGTGGATTGGCCACGCTAAATTGCCCCTTAATTGGGGGGAATTTTTTTTTTCTAAAAACAAAATGACGTCACAGTTTTGCTGGGAAGGTTTTTGAATACCTCCATGTTGCACCATTCAGTCTATCCCTTCACATTATACAGATTGAGCCTCTGATGACAAGATCTTCACCAGTACTTTTATGCTTTCACTATTCTCTCATGTACTGTGGGCAGCACAGTAGCACAATGGTTAGCACAGTTGCTTCACAGCGCCAGGGTCCCAGGTTCGATTCCCCGTTGGGTCACTGTCTGTGCGGAATCTGCACATTCTCCCCGTGTCTGCGTGGGTTCCCTCCAGGTGCTCCGGTTTCCTCCCACAGTCCGAAGATGTGTAGGTTAGGTGGATTGACCATGATCAATTGCCCTCAGTGTCGAAAAAGGTTAGGTGAGGTTATTAGGTTACGGGGATAGGGTGGAGGCGTGGCCTTAAATAGAGTGCTTTTTTTAAGGGCCGGTGCAGACTCAATGGGCCTAATGGCCTCCTTCTGCACTGTAAATTCTATGAAATGAAGGATTGTGATTCTTAACATCCGTTCATTATGTTAAAAAAAATCTTGCGCAGAACATGTTTAAAGCAGAAAAACTATTATCGTCGTAAGGATGTTTATCGGAGATAATAATAATAATAATCTTTATTATTATCACAAGTAGGCTTACATTAACACTGCAATGAAGTTACTGTGAAAAGCCCCTAGTCGCCACATTTCAGCGTCTGTTCGGGTACACGGAGGGGGAATTCAGAATGTCCAATTCACCTAACCTGCACGTCTTTCAGGACTTGTGGGAGGAAACCGGAGTACCCGGAGGAAACCCACGCAGACACGGGGATAATGGGCAGACTTTGCACAGACAGTGACCCAAGCCGGGAATCGAACCCGGGACCCTGGTTCTGTGAAGCAGCAGTGCTAACCACTGTGCTGCCCATATATGACATTTATTCAGGTGACAGTCATCTCTACCCCTGCCTCAGCTCATCTGCTGGTAAAACCCTCACCCAAGCCTCAATTCCCTCTGAAGTTGCCCGTTCCAATGCTCTCCTGACAGGACCCTCATCTTGCACCGTCTGTCAGCTTGCGTTCATCCAAATCTCTGCTGCTGCATTCTGACTCATGCCAAGTCCCGTTCACCCATCACCGCTGTGCTCACTGACCTACACTGGCTGCCAGCTGGGCAATGCTGAACTTTGCATCCTTACTTTCAAATCCCTCCATGGTACCCGCCCCTTGCCCCCACCCCCATCCCGTCCCCCCATCTCTGTAATCTCTGGCAGCCCCACAACGCTCCGCAATCTCTGCTCTCTTCAGCTGCCCGGGGCCCGAAGCTCTGGATTCCCTCCCTGAATCTCTCCGCCTCTCCTTCCTCTTTTGAATCATTCCTTAAAACTGAGCTCTTTCGCCAAGCCTTTGACTGCCTGTACGGAAATCTCTCCAGTTGGCTCTGTGCCACGTTTTGTCTGATGGCCCTCCTTTGAAACGCGTCAAAGGTGCTAGTGAGATAGGAGTTGTTGTTGGCGGCGGTGGACACTATTATGGGTGCTGGGGCAACAACACAACCAGTACATTCTCAAATATCAGCTTGTCCATCACCAATCCACCAAACCTGCTCTAAATACCGGCTCATCAATCATCAACGAAACAATTCCATTCTGAAATATAACTTCCACCATCATCAACCGGGCTGTTATGTTTTTGAAATCACATCTCCTCAATCATTAACTAGCTTCTCACATTCTCAAGTATCAGCCCCTCTGTTCTTCCAGACTAATTAACTGATTCAGCAAACAACACACAGTGTAAAACGCGACACTAATGTCTACATCTTGTTTATAATATAGCAGGCATGTACATTATTTATACAACAGGGAGCTGATGCATATTTTATCTGCCTCCTTTATCAGTAATATGGATTCCCTTCATTTAAGTAATATCTTGACTTATAATGGATATATAACTTACAGAGCTTGCAGTGTCTATGGACAAGAATTGGCATCAAGATGTACTCTTGCCATATACTAATAGATATGTTGAAATGGTTATCTTTTACCAGAAGTGATAAATATCTCTCCTAAAAATTCTTCCTTAAAGTCAAACCTGTCAAGCCTCATGCATTAAAGATGAGGCTGGTACATTTGCAGGCTGCTCATGTCCTTGTGAAGAAATTGTACAATCTCCTGCTTGGTGACTGATGACGCAAAGGTTTCTAAAGCTATTCAGCACTGTAGGTAATGTCTGGGAAATGCCCATCTTTCGCTGGTGGCCCAAGTCTATCCTCTCCAGGAAAAGGCAAGATAATTACCTTCCCTAAAAGTAATGAAGGTTTCTCTGAAACATCAAACCCCGACCATTGTCCACACTGAAAACGATATTGGCAAGATGCCCGTGTGCAGTCAGTTCTTTTTTGTTTTGAAAACATTTTTGTTTGTCTCGGTACCAGCTGTTACTGGGCAGAGGCAAGTGATGGCAAAATGGTCCACAAGTCACGACCAATCTTTTTTTTCCTTCTTTCACAGGTAGTGGGTGCACTTTTATTGCCCATCCCTAGTTGCCCCTTGAGAAGGTGGATGAGTCGCCTTCTTGAACTGCAGGAGTCCATGTGGTGTAGGTACACCCATAGTGCTGTTAGGGAGGGAGTTCCAGGATTTTGACCCAGTGATGGGACTCTTATTTTCCTCTTCCAATAAGAATCGGCAGCCCCATTGGTGAGGTTCAAAGATATGACTTTATTGTCAGGCACTTGGCTGGTACACACTGGTATATGAAATGGCCTTTTGGCGATTACAAAAGGAATTAAAAACTGGCCATTTGGCGACTACACTTGAATATGACACTGGCCCCTTGGGGTCTTTTAATCTACAAAAGATTAAAACCTTCGAAAATATATATCAAAAAGTACACAGACAACATAAAAGTACACTGCAAAGCATAAGCACAAACAAAGGACTGGATATACACACAAGAACAAAGACCGACTGCATGAGGCACTCTCTTTAACCATCTTTGTCTTTGGTTTAAACCCTTCTGTGTCCCATTGGCTCCTCACCTTGAGCAGTAACCCTTCAGTTTGTTTCACTGAATGTCTGTCACTTAGGTGATAAGTTCTTGGACACCCATTGGATCTTAATTGCTGCAGTATGACATCAGTTTTGAGCCTGAAACCTATCTTGATTAATGTATATCAGCCTTGTAAGAAATTATAAGCGTGAACATCAGGGGCGGGATTCGCCAATAATGGGGCTATGTCTCCACGCCAGTGTCAAAACGTGGGCGTTTCACTCTGGGCTTTTCTCCAACCTGCAGGTGGCTAGCAGGGCCCTGGAGTGCTTCTCACAGCCCCGGCTGCCGATACTGGGCCCTGCAATTCCGGTCGGGGGTCTGCGCGTGCGCACGGTGGCGGCCCGCCGCAGGCCAGGTGCGACATGGCGGACTTACACCGCAGACCATGATGAACGAAGTAGGCCCCCCCCGAGATCGTGCGTGATCGTGGATTGGTGTCGCCCAATCGCTTGCCTGGCCGTCTGAGCCCCCCCCCCCCCCCCCCCCCCAGTGAAGGATCCCCAGGGTGGCCGCGGACTGAGTCCGCAGCCGCCACTGGCAAATCCCGACAGGCAAAACGTGGTTAGAACCACGCCGTCAGGAACTCGGCCAGTTTTCCTGGGAGAATCGCCGTGGGGGCCTCTGTCAATGGCCCTCTACCCACGCCGCGTAGATTCTCCGGGGACCGGAGAATCGCGGGAGCGAAGTCAGACCGGACTTCGGCGTAAACGCCTATTCTCCGCCCCCCCGCGCCAATCGTGATTTCGCGTGGAGGCTCGGAGAATCCAGCCCCAGTTCTTTAAACTGGATACAAAGGCTTAATTGATTAGATGAGTTTTACTAACCCCTATATGGGTTAAAATAGATTCTATCACTCAGCAACAGTGAAGAAACGGCCGGCATATTTTCAAGCCAAGATGGTGAGTGACTTGAATGAAATGAAAATGAAATGAAATGAAAATCGCTTATTGTCACGAGTAGGCTTCAATGAAGTTACTGTGAAAAGCCCCTAGTCGCCACATTCCGGCGCCTGTCCGGGGAGGCTGGTACGGGAATCGAACCGTGCTGCTGGCCTGCTTGGTCTGCTTTAAAAGCCAACGATTTAGCCGAGGGAGCTAAACCAGCCCCTGACTTCGAGGGGAACCTCCAGGTTGTGGGGCTCCCAGATATCTGCTGCCTTGTCCTTCTAGATGGCAGTGGTCAGGGGTTTGGAAGATGCTGTTGATGGAACCTTGGTGAGTTGCTGCAGTGCACCTTGTAGATGGTACACACGGCTGCCACTGTGTGTCGGTGGTGGGAGGAGTGAATATTGAAGGTGGTAGTTGGGGTGCCAATAAAGCGGGGCTGCTTTGTCCTGGATGGTCTCGAGCTCCTTGAGTGTTGTTGGAGCTGCGCTCATCCAGTCAAATGGAGAGTATTCCATCACACTCCTGACTTGTGCCTTGTAGATGGTGGACAGGCTTTGGGGGGTCAGGAGGTGAGTTACTCACCGCAGGATTCCCAGCCTCTGACCTGCTCTGGTAGCCACAGTATTTATATGGCTGGGTCCAGATCAGTTTCTGGTCAATGGTAACCCCCAGGATGTTGCTAGTGGGGGATTCAGCGATGGCAATGCCGTTGAATGTCAAATGGAGATGGTTGGATTCTCGCTTGTTGGAGATGGTCATTGCCTGACACTTGTGTGGCGTGATGTTACTTGCCACCTGTTAGCCCAAGCCTTAATGTTGTGCAAGTCTTGTTGCAGGGGCTGGTTTAGCTCACTGAGCTAAATCGTTGGCTTTTAAAGCAGACCAAGCAGGCCAGCAGCACGGTTTGATTCCCGTACCAGCCTCCCCGGACAGGCGCCGGAATGTGGCGACTAGGGGCTTTTCACAGTAACTTCATTGAAGCCTACTCGTGACAATAAGCGATTTTCATTTTCATTTTCATATGGGCACAGAATGATTCAGTCGCAGAGGAGCTGCCAATAGTGCTGAACATTACGCAATCATTAATGAACATCCCCACTTCTGACCTTGTGATGGAGGGAAGGTCATTGATGAAGCAGCTTAACATAGTTCGGCCTAGGGAGGTGCCCAATGGGGAACCTCAGTGGGACACAGTTAGGTAACCTTGGCACAGGGAGGGGGATCTGTGCTCGAACAGGGATTGGTCAAAAAGAGAAATAACCCACTGGTATACCTCATAAATAGTATTTCACCTGCTAACTGAAACCAATTGATTCATCCCGTCCTTCCTTCACTCGATCTCCCACTGTGATTCTTTCTTGTACCAACTCCACTACAGGGCAATGAGGTAGGCCTCATTTTATCCATTGTGATCATCACTCTATAATTAGCCAACAGAAAGTTGATACAACACATGAGACCCTAACAGTTTTCCCTCTCTGCCTCACTATTCTTCTCAAGTTGAAGTTCTCGGGGTGCCATTCAACACTTTGTTAATAGCTCAGCTTAGATGTAGGGAACTGATAAACCAAAATGCAAGATTTCAAAATCCATTTCCTCTGGTTGTGTTCGAATGTCGCTGCAGGAACCACCACCTCAAGCCTACTCATTCTTTTTAGCATCAATTAACAAACTAATACTCATCTCTGTTGATTTGCAGGGTCAGAAGAGCGGCGTACAGAGTACTCCTTGCTGTTCAAGCAAGAATGCCG